>NW_026776913.1:1200000-1800000 GCF_030936135.1 Gavia stellata
TCGCAGACTATGGCGGTGAT
Organism: Gavia stellata; assembly: GCF_030936135.1. NCBI lineage: Eukaryota > Metazoa > Chordata > Aves > Gaviiformes > Gaviidae > Gavia > Gavia stellata. The sequence goes on from NW_026776913.1 coordinate 1,200,021, forward strand.
GATGATGCCATTGCCCAGGAGGGCAGCCAGGTAGATGCTGCTGAGGAGTCAGCTTTGCTCTGCTGCAGTGGGTACATGGGAGCTGGTTCGTGACAGCTCCAATGTTCACAGGGGATGTAAAATGTAATCCACCTTTCATGGAAAAATTCAATATCTGCCCTAATGTCTCAGAGGAACGTGGGCTGTGGCAGAGAGGCTTGGCATGTCTTTTTAATAATTTTGTCTGTGTTTTCTCACAGAGCTGCAGTGTCCATCAGCCCTTTTCCCATCTGCCCTGTGCTTTCGCTTGTGCTGCCTTGGAGATGACTTCACACACAAATTACTGTTTTAGAAAAAAACCCTAAACCTGGACTCTGATGAGACCAGAGGAGTCCTGTTTCAAAGGACAGCTCTGCAAACTCTTCTCCAGCCCAGCCCAGAGGTGGAGGTGTGATGGAGAGGGCAGGACACGACCCCTCCCAGAGAGAAGCAACTGACTCTGCGAGGAGAGTGCCGACCCCCAAGGAAAGGCTCCGCACTCCCGAGGATCCCACAGCAGAGCTGCGCCTTTCTGGGGGGCAGCTTGCAAGCCCTGCAGGACAGGCAAAGCAGAGACTCGGGGGTCCCTCAGATGGGAGGTTCTACAGAGAGAGTCAGCTCATTGCCCTGCAGACAGTGCCCAGCAGACATCTGCAGGGAAACACAGAAAGAGAGCTGCCTGAGCGCACCCTCCCCCTGTGCTTGTTTGCAGTGTCCTCCCAACCCCGTCCCTGTCTCTGCTGCCTGCAGCTGTCCCTGCCAGGAGCTGGTTCTCTGTCCCCGAGTGTCTCCTCCGTGGCAGTGCTCACAGAGCCCATCCCACCCGCTGCCTGCTCAGCTCTGCCCTGCAGAGCCCTCCCTGCAGCAGGACACTGCCCAGGGGCATCTCTGGGTGTGCAGGCTCTGAGGGGAACATCAGACCAGCCCTGGCGAGGCTGGAAAAGTGACACTGATGCTGTCTGTGACCATGGCATGGTGATTTCCAATAATCCCCGCTTTATTCACCTCTAAGAGGAACAGACTTGGAATTTCAGTGCCTCCTCCGGAAATGAGAGATTAATTTCTATGTGCCATTGCCCATCCAGACAACCCAGAGGGGAAGAGTGAAAGACCAGGATCCTTCCCTTTCAGGCAGCCCCTGCCTTGCTGTGCTTCCTGAAAAGTCTCCTGGGAAGATCCTGCAGTGATGTGGAGCTGTGAGCAGCCCTGACCCACACAGCACCCTCTCAACAGCAGAAGCACCCTGCCATTGCACTGGTCGATCCTTCCACCCCCAGCTTCTCCCCACAGCGCCGTGGGGAGCTCCCCGGGCAGGCTGAGTGCTGACCCTGGCAGGCGGCAGAGTCCCTGCCCCAGCACCCAGCCCCGGGGGTGCAGGGACCCTGCTCGGAAGGACAGCCCTGGGCACCCCTGGCTGCACACCCACCTTCACACCCTGCAGCCGTCCCTGGCAGAAGGCAGCCCTCATGCCCTGTCCCGCTGATGGTGCAGCAGGGAAGCCCTGCTCTGGAGCACCTCCTCCTCCTCTATACAGGAGTGACATTCCTGGGTACCATGCCAGCTTTCCGAGAGCCCTCCATGAACTGCAGCTGGATTGCCCTGCACCCAGAGACTTACCATGTCAAGGGCTGTGAAGATTTCTCCTACTTTGAGCTCTCAGCATCCTCCCCCTCCAGACTGACTTAAACCCTTCGCTGCCTCACTCCTCTCCCCTCGGTGCCTGCAGGCAGTGCCCTCAGCCCTTCTGAGCTTTGCAGAGGAGCTGCTCCTGGGCAGAGCTGTCTCTCCGCAGTGCTGCCCGCTTGCCCTGAGCTCCCTCTGTCCCAGGAGCCCGGCACAGCTCAGCAGCAGAGGAGCAGCTCATGGTGTTTTAATGACCCCTCGGGTGGGTTTGGTGCCCAGTCCATGAACCTCAGACAGTGAGAGGGAGTTGAAGAAACCTCTCAAGAAGTCAGTGTCTGATGCAATCATCTCCACTGTTTCTTGCAGTGTTAATGGGTGTGGGAAGGCAGGATGCGGGCCCCTGGGGTGGTCCTGTGCAGGGCAGGATGCGGGCCCCTGGGGTGGTCCTGTGCAGCTGATGGATCAGAGCTTGTTCTGAGAGAGACAAAGACAGGCCTGTGGAAAATTACAAGCGAAGCAATAAATAAGGGCTACGTGGCAAGGACTGGGCGTCCTTGAGAAGTGAGGATGTAGATAACAAGTAGTTATGATCAAAGTAGAAGGGAGTTATACAGCTGCTCAAACTGCAAGTAGAAGAACATAAACAAAAGTAACTGTTAGGCTCAAACTGCAAGTAGACGTATGTTTTAGGCTCAGCCAATTAGGATCTAACAAGTAGGTGCGTATTAGGTCTAACGGTATAAATATGTGTTGCTTGAATAATAAAGTGGACTATGCTTTATCACTCATATTGAGTCGGACGCATCCGTTCCTTCAGCCGCGAACCGTCGGTCAACTCCTGGCATCGGGAAACTCCCGACATCTTCGGGAAACTCCCGACAAATGGGTCCCACGGAGGGACATTGCTGACAAAGCCTCCCCAGGGGCTGCTTAGAGCAGAAAACTCCAGGCAGTGATGACAGGTAGGCAAAGGCAATGTGAAGGAAGAGATTCTGAGTAACCCTGGATGTGTTACCTAAAGGCAAAGGGCCAAGCTCTGACCCCCAGTCCCTGGGAAGGGAGATCCGGTCCCTCACACATTGCTCAGGGCTCTTCCTGGGGCGGTGTGATGTGGGGATGGGCAATGCCCAGGGCAGGACTACGGTAGGATACCTCCCAGGCTCCCAGGTGGGGAAGGGGAGGCAATGAGCCCCGAGTGCTGTAAGGACAAGGTGCTTCCTCATGGGTGTCAGTGGCAGAGACAACAGCCACAGCCGAGGAGGGAAAGAGCTGATCTCTGTTGGGGGCTTTTCTGACTTTCTCCATCCCTCTCTCATCTCCACCATTGGCTGTCCTACGGTCTCCCACACCTGCACCTCTTTCTCTGCAGGCTGTAGACATCCACCCTGCTACCCCACCTGGCTCTCACCTGAGCATCTTCCTTTACTGATATCTCTCCATCCTTCCTCGTTGTCCCTTGCAACACAAAGCCTTGGGTTGATCCAGTCTCCCTCTGGGTGACTTCTTACACCACAGCACCGCCCTTCGAGTGACATTTCTCTTTCCTTGTGTCCAGTCTGGACCTCTCCAGCTGCACTTTGTGCTATAAGTTCTTTCTCATGCCATTTCCCACTACGAACAAAAGCTCCATCATCTCTGAAACCTCCTTTCAAGCAGTTTCAGGCTAATCCTATACTGCCCTGAGCCTCTCTGCCACTGGGCCAAAGCTGCCCAGGTCCCTCAGCCGCCCCACACAGGTCATGTGCACCCGGTCCCGAAACCCATCTTGGCAGACCTGCACTCGACACTCAGTAGTTCCTCCTGACTTCTCCAAATTGGGGAGCCACCCACTGGGACACACCCATGTGTGTGGAGCCACAGCAGTGCTGAGTCAAGGGGGATGATCACTCAAGTTGTCTGGGTGGCCCACACTCCTCCTAACACAGCCCCACGTGCAGCTGCCCTTGTTCATAGGGACCGTACGCTACTGGTTGTAGGGCATCCCTCGTAGTGCCCAGGTCCTTCTCCTCAGCTGCTCACGTCCCAGCCTGTCCTGATGCATGGGGTTATTCTCCCCCCGCCCCCCACCACTGCAGCTCGGATGCAGAAATGTTGAACCATACGACTGTCACAGAGTTCCTTCTCTTGGGCTTCCCCTCCCTCCACCATCAGGAGTCCCTCATGGCAATCGCTCTCCTGGCTTCGTACCTGATGATCTTAGGGACAAACCTGCCGATCATTCCCTCGTTCTTGCTGAAAGAGACCTCCACAGTCCCACGTACTTTTCCCTCTGTAACCTCTCCTGTTTGGAGGTTTTCATCACCATATCCATCATACCCAAAGCCATAGGAAACTTGCTGATGGGCAGTAAAACCATTTCCTGCCCAGGCTGATAAGCTCATTGCTACTTCTGCTCCCTTCTGGGCTGCGTCTTCATTTATGTCCAGCCTTCAAGTCACCACATTTCCTGAAACAAGGCAGTGGCCCTTCTCAACACAGTGCCAACTCCTTTGATGAGTCCCTTTGTTTTCAGCCTCAGGAACCAGCTGATGAAAGATGCTCTCAAGGCAGGTTTCAAGAGAAGTGGGATAATCTTCAGAAACCACTTTTCCACCTCAGAAGAGGTGTCGTAAGTGGATTTTGAAAGGGGAGAGGGGTGGGGAGGGCAAACACATGGTTATGATGCATCTGCAGAAATGAGACCTCTCTTTCTTAGCAGTGTAAGATTTCCTTAATCGAATATCACACCAGACTCTCTTCTGCAACAGGTCATCATAAGACGACCCTGCATAGCAATGCCTTTCAAATGACCTACAAGCACTTTACAAACCCTGGTGAATACCACAGTGGCATTTTCTAAGCGTGCAAACCAAGACAGAAAGCAACAAGCACAGGACTTCATCCCTCCATGGCACACCCAATTCTCAACAAGCTTCACCCTCCTCCAGTTCTCATGGAACTGCACCTTGCTCCTAAATCTGGTTTCCTGCTTATTTTGGTGGCAGATCTTTGCTGAACCTCTTAGTCTTTAGGAAATGACAGAAAATAGGTGGAACACAATGGAGTGAACAATAACAGCTTGCTTTCTCGACCAAGTGGCACTTACATCTCTGTTAACGTCCTGGTCAGAACAAAAACATGCCTGAAATTCAGTCCAGTTGAACTGTTGAGAATGACCTCTAATTTGGTCCAGAATCTAGAATATTGGTCAGGAATGTAGGTTTGAATAACAGTGCACGTGTCTCCAGACCACTCATGTTTGGTGAAATAAATGTCCAGTCCTTGACACAATGCTCCCAGACCCAATACTTCAGCTAATCCAGCACATTCAGTGGAATTAGCTTGTTCAGACACAGACTTTTATAAATTTAATGTCTAAAAAGATGAGTTCGTTTTCTGGCCTCCTTTGATAGCGGGGAAGGATCAGCACTCTAGAGGGTGATATCATCTCCTCCTACAGTGGTCTTCATGAGAACTGTGCTTAGCATAGACTTGGCACTTAGTTTCCCATAGGTAATGCCAAGTGCCCTGAGCCACATACTGGGCAACGTGTGCTCATTTGCAGAAGGGAGGGACTCTTGCTCAGCAGGGCCTTCCCTTGAAGACATGAGGGTTACAACTGTACCTTAAAGTCTCTCCAAAATTAAAAGGAAACCTCTCCTCTTCTCTAATCCCTGTCACAGTGTTGCCATTTAGTGCCAGTGGCTCTTTGCACAGTGGCAGCTATGAAGTGAGACCACGTGTCTTGGTACAGCCCTGTCCTGCCTGTCTTCTCATTCCAGCTCCTCTTTCCTTAGATACCCTCTCTGTGTGCTTGACACTGCTGAACCCAGATACAGGCAGCGTGGTGGTCAGTGCAGTCAGAGCTGTGGGGCATAAGCTAATGGGCACTCACACACCTCATTGAACAGGCAGAGGTTGGGGCAGAGTGTATGGGGCCAGGCTGCCAAGACATGTCCCTTATGTTCTCAACTCTCTTAATCTCTCGCTGTCTCTTTCTCCATCTTGCTCGTATCTTAGGGATCCATCTCAATCCCTCAGCTCTCTCACAGTTGTCTCTCAGCCATCTACATGTGAAGTGATTTAGAGCGAGCAGGGAATCTGAAGCACCCTCCCCATGGAAGCACCTTCAGGACCAAGGCACCCCAGTGTAGGTGGGGTGAATCACTGAGTAAAAGGGCTCCTCCATTCCAGGAGCTCTCTGGACTGTCTAGGTGACTGCCTCGGCCATCTCCAAGTCACGATAAAGATATGAAGTTTGAGACAGGGAATCATCAGGGACTTGTGCCAAATTGGGGAGCCACCCACTGGGACACACCCATGTGTGTGGAGCCTTCCCATTTGGACTCACACTGGTATCCTACATCTGCACCAGAGCTGCAGTCCTGAGGATCCCAACCACCATGGGGAGGCAGAAGGCCTTCTCCACCCGCTCCTCTCACCTCATCGTGGTGACTGTTTTCTATGGCACCCTCGTCCTTTTCTACATGACACCAGGACAGCCTCCCTGAGGCAGCTCCATGAAGTCCTCTCCTTTTTCTACACCATCCTCACGCCCCTGGTCAATCCACTCCTCTACAGCCTGTGGAACAGGGAGGTCAAGGGGGTTCTTGGAAATGCACTCAGAAAAACTGTGGCCTGCATCGAGAGCTCATACATGTTGTGATCCACCAGGAATAAACAGGTGGTGGATCTCTTTTGATCAAGTGGGGACCACTCGTAAGTGCCTCTTTTGTGTACCAGGTATATCTTTAGAAGTGCAGAATCTTGGGACTGGTTGTGGAATGAGAAGCGGGAGAAGGGAATTTGTGTCTTAAAGAAATATAGGTCTGGTCTTGAAGAGTGTAAAAAACTTGCCTGGCTTTCTTCCTTCTTTAAAGTAAAGCCAGTTGTGATCCTGGAAGTGGGGGCTGTTGAAATGCCACACCTGCCCAGGAGTGGGAGGAAACTGACTCTAAGCATGCTGTTTTCTCTTCTGTCACCCAGCCAGGCTGAGGCGTGGCATTCCTGCATGTCTGGGATTCCTCCCGGCATCTCCCTATTGGCAGGGAGAAGTGGGCAGCTGGATCAAGCCCTTCCACTGGACATGTCTAAATCCAACTCGGTGAATCCAATCCCTCTTGTTCTCTGGGCTTCCTAGCAGAGGACAACTGTGAAAGCTACTCTGATAGAGTCAGCTCCTCTGAAAAAAAAAAAAGTAGATCCTTGCGCAGAGGAAAGATGCACAAGTTGGGTCTCAGTTTCCCCATCTTTTAACACAGAAATCATTTCTTCCTCCTTCTTTCCTTCTCATATTCTGACTCCCATCCAACAATGTAATTATTTATTTGTGTCCCACTGTCTGACTTAGATACTGCAAACCGAGTCCTCCTGTTTTCTTCTTTCTTGCAAAAGAGAGCAAGGTCAGCTCATGGGGCATGACTGAGCACAGACACCCCCAGCAGCAGGCTCTCCCCATTTCCTAGGCTGAGGCAAGCGCACAAGGTGGGAATGTCTCCATCATCTCTGATTTGCGCAAGGGCCTTCCCCCCTGACATACTCCCACAACACACTTGTTCCTCCTCCACCCACAGACAGAAATTCCTTCCCACTTCCAGGCTCAGGTCTTGGTTGCAAGAATTTGCTGCACTTCAGAAGAGGCCTTGAGCTTCTTGGCTCTTCTTGCTGCTTAAGGCAATCTTCCGGGTTCCCTCCAGATTTCATGGGGGGACTTCTTGCCTCTAACAAGGACTTTGTGACAAGTTTCTATGAAATGTTTGTTTTTCTGTCATTCCTGTGTGTGGGGAGATTAGACACAGAGAAGGAGGATATACAGCAAAAGGGATGCGAGTGAAGTGCCAGTAAGAACCAGGTGAGCTCCCCCCATGCCTGTGGCTTCCTGGCAAGGAGTCTGTCCTGAGAAGGGCATCCAGCCTCTGCCACTCTGGAGTGGGGAATGAGCAGCGCTCCTGTCTCCTGGGGGACACAAAAGATGACTTTTCAAGGGCACCTTTCCTCTGAACTGCTTTAGATTTGTCCTTGAGGATGAGGTATAATGGCCAGCACTGCAAATACTGATTTAACTGGCATTGCCCAGAGTGGTCATCAGAGATGCAAATTGCTATGCTGCAGATAATTATATTAAGGCAGATTAATGTTGCGGGTTTGGTTTTGTTTTGTTTCTTCTTTTTCGATACTGATACTCTTAGGGAAATCACACAAGCACCTGAAGGATTATTGAAGGTTTTCTGAGAGAAGCCCCAGCAGATTAGCATCTCAAGCAATGGGGTGCCAGGGGACAAGGGAAGGATGGTTTGGGCACTGCCCTGGGATTTGGGAAACGGAAATGAGTTCTCCTCCCCTTGACACCCTGCCCTTTTCAGTGAGGGCTGTGAAAAACTCTGCCAACTAGGTCGGAATGCACAGCCGTGTCAAGGAACTTCTGTCTAACTGCAGCAATGTGGTCCTGACAGCTCAGGAGTTGAGCTTCCATTTGAGTCCAAACCGCGACAATTCACACTGCCTCCGTCTTCACTATGACACTGGGTGTTGTGTGACACAACTGTCCCGGATCTCCAGGCAGGATGGGCAAAAGTTTGATAGCTGAACCAGAACTTTTCCTCTTCCTGGAAATGTCAATGCCACAGGCTCGAGCCAAGAGGCCCAAGAAAGAAAACTTCCCAGAGGGTCAATTCATGAAAACGTCCCCCAGGCTGTGGGACTTGCTCTTGACTGACAGAGAATTTGTGAGTGTGGACAAATTTGTGAGTCTTCACCTATTTTTCCCTCTCTCTTTGTAACTTGGCTCTCAGCATTTACATATTGAATCTGCTTTGCCACTTTGAAAATGTGTCTTTGAGAAACTAGCTCGGGATATTTTTATTACCTTTTTTTTAGCCCAAATGAATATGCAGCATTGAAGTGGGTTTCCATATATGGAGCAGTTTTGCACAATGTCTGCTCCAAGAGGAGAAATATCTCAGCCTGCATCTGGAAATGAATGAAGCTGTGGGTGGTAAATGTGCTTCTTCAGACGATATGTGGTATGCATGCAAGAGAAAATGTTGTGAAGGTGAATGGGCATGAAAGAAATGGAAAACTGCCCATCCAATGGAGCTCTGCAAGAGGAGGATGGAGCTGTACATAACATGGCATGATCCAAGTGGGATCAGCATGGAGAGAAGACATTTGTAGGGAAGGTGTTGCAATGGAGTACCTTGACGTCACCCAGCTGAAAAAGAGAGATTGGAGAGTGCGCTGAAGTGATGGGCAGAAGCATCCTGGGCTAAAAGACCTTGGCTAAGAAAAGGTTGGAGGGATTTGGGTTGCAGAGATTTGAGGTAGTCCTTCCAAGATCTAAGCAGGCTGACCTTTGGAGACAAGTGAAAATAAGGAAGCTCTCAAGGATGTTTTGCCATTTGTTGTACTCTTTGCTCTCTCTTATCATTTAAAGATACAGTATTGCCCTTAAGTAATCCATGCTCCATATCTTTTTTCTCTGCTTTTTTGAGGAGGGGGAGGTGGAAGAGAAGAATAGTTTCTTTTTTAACCAAAGGCAGCCAAAGGGCAGATCCCAGGTTAGCGAAAAGGTACAAAGGAAGGCAGAATTTTGATGTGTACACTGGCACAAGAGGATTACCTGCATTTCCATTCTCTGAAGTCCTAACTGGGTGGCTGAAACCGTGGAAGCTCACAGCTCCCTTCATCTGCCCTGCATTTCAGCATGTAAAATTAAGCTAACTGAGTCATAAAGTTGGTTTTGATTCTCTTCACAGCCTAAAGCACAGCATGGGGCAGGAGACAGGCAGGACACCTAAAGAGGACTCACACTCCTCTGCACAAATGCTTAGGTGCTTGCAGGAACCACAGGAGGCATGGCATACCGATTCCAGGGTTCAACGACCTGGTCAAATGCCTTGTCTCCTTCTCTGTAATGGTGGCATCGATGCGTGGCACTCATGTGCGGACTCTGTACAAGGATCATAGAATCATTGATTCATAGAATGGTTTAGGTTGGAAAAGACCTTTAAGACCATCAAGTCCAACCATAAACTTAACCCTGCTAAGCCCACCACTAAACCATGTCCCTAAGCGCCTCATCCACACATCTTTTAAAAACCTCCAGCTATCGTGACTCAACCACGTCCCATGGCAGCCTGTTCCACTGTCTGACAACCTTTTCAGTGAAGAAATTTTTCCTAATATTCAGTCCAAACTTCCCCTGGCACAACTTGTGGCTGTTTCCTCTTCTCCTATCACTTGTCACTTGGGAGAAGAGACCAGCATCCACCTCTCTACAGGGGGACAATCACTTCCCTAGTCCTGCCGGCCACACTGTTTCTGATACAAGCCAGGATGCAGTTGGCCGTCATAGCAATGTTGGCCAACATATGAAAGTTTCTTTTCCATAGGTATTCAGAGGGATCCTTCTTGTGCTCGGAAGAGGCTGTCCTGCAAGGCCTATCACATTTCCTGAGCTCCTTCCCCCTTCAGAGCTGCTTCCCACGGCACCACCTGGATCAGTCTCCCCATACATCAAAGTGTTCTTCTCTGGAGTCCACCAGCCTGTGCTCTGCTGCTGGCCTTCCTTTGACACCTGGCACCCCACTATTTCCTTGTTTGCCAGTACTGGCTCCAGGTGAGCATCCCCCTTACTGTCCCACCTGGCAGCTCTGTTAGGAACTTGTCCCAGGAGCCTCCAGGCTGCCAGCATCCTGTCGCTTTGCCTGGCCAGGGAATGCCAGGGCACTTACAGTCCCCCACAGGAACCTGCTCCTTAACCTGGAGACTTCCTCGGCTTGCTGAGAGAGGACTGTTGCTGTTTCCTCTTCCTGACCAGGTAGGATATGACTGCCAAGACCATGTCACCCTTACTGACTTCTCTTCTCATCCTCACTCAGAGAAGCTGGCCCAGCCTGTGGCCCATCTCATAGAGGAGCTCCATATATCCTAGCTGCTCCTTCACACAGCGTGCTTCCCCCCAATACTTGTCCTCCCTGTCACCTTCTCCATCAGAGCCTGTATCCCTCCACTGCAGCACCCCAGCTCAGCAAGCTGTGCCACCACTTCTCATTTAATCCCAAACCATCACAGTAGAGTGACAAGTCCTGGGGCTTCAGCTCCTCCTGCCTGTGCTCCAGCTCCCCCTGGCCATGCACCTTTGGGCTACAGCACCTCAGCCATGGCACCGGGTGGAGCGCAGACTTCTCAGAGGGAAACCTGATCACTGATCCTGACCATAAGACCATTGTGAATCGAGCAGTTAGTACTGTGCTGCGCTGTGCTGCGTGTATAGCGTGGCCTCCGCACCTGTACTGTGCTGCAGAGATCCCTTGGGCACAGGACAACCTCGGCAGCTCCTTGTCACAGTGCAGCCTGCGGGCAGCTCCCACTCGGTACTGGCCATCATGGCACCTGCATGGCCTTGTCTCTGTCTGACAATGCAGCAGGAAGGTCTCATGAGAACATCATTTCTGACTGACTGTGTTGAAGAGGAATAGAGTAGTTTCCTCGTAAGGGAATACGGTAAGAGTTTGAAGGACCAAAACGGGAGACTGTCTTCTCTGGATGGGGTCTGCATGGTGTGCTGCACATGCTGGGAGTCCCATCTGATGCTACACCACCTAGGCATCCCACCACCTAACTGGGTAAAAGATTACCTATACTATTCTCTCATTATAATCCTTGACCTTACTGCATTTTAAGTACCTTCCTTACTGGGATCATAATGGATCTACTGGTGAAGAGCTCTCCAGCACACTCCAATGGACTGGTAGGTGTGCAGTTTGCTCAGGTAACCCCCGGCTTCATCCCCATTCACAGCTGGTTGTTCTCCTCCAGAGCCCTGCCTCAAAGCACAAAGGCCTGGGAGACCTTGCTGGTGGAAACTGAGGCAAAGGGGACACAGAGCATCTCAGATCTATCTACACTACTCTTACTAAACTTAGCAGTGGTTCCACAGTCTCTCTGTCTCTTCCTTAACTCTTCCTGAAGCAGCAACAGGTCATCTTAGTGCCCTTGAATTCCCTTTTGAGTGTCAATTGAGTTTTGATATGGACCATTGCTGTGCTTGGAGGATGCGGTCCATGAAGACAAGATGTGTGCAGGCACACTGAGAAAAGGATTGTTCTATTCACGGACTGTATCATCAAGGGAGTGAATAAAGATCCCTGTGTGATGTGCTTTGTGTTCACGCAATGCCTGCAGCTGTTGGGCAGAGAAGGGACAGACTTTGCCTCTCTGATGATATCTGATGACTGATGCCTCTGAGTGATGGCAACAGTCAATGGCACACAGGCACCAAATCGCATTCTCTGCGATGCCACCTGGGGTGTATTGTCACGCACCCACCCTGAATGGGAATTGCTTTCCTGTTGGTCCTGTGATTTTCTTGCCAGCCCTGGCATCTCATGTAGCTCTGTGGGCCTGGATTTGAACATTACATTGAGCAGCTGCCTTGAATTCTGTACCACAATGTGGGGATGAACACAAGACAGCTGCCAATACAGTCAGTGAAGATCTAGTAAACCCAACACCTGGAGGAGAGGAAGAAAGAGATGGAGCTCTCCCTATGGCATACGACTCCATTCCATCCTATGAATAGCTCTATAGGCTGACCTGAACATAACAAGTAGGGACAGGTTCAGTTGCCCTTAATTTGGGCAGCAGCTGTCCTTTCAGTTGGCCAAAGGAAATTCCCAAGTGCCTCCAAGAAGATGCCCCAGATGTTGGCCTGTCTCTACATCAGCCTGCACGTACCTTCAATCTGTCTCTATTACCGGCACATATCTTTGACCACCTCTGGCACCTCAGATGTCACCAGACAACTGCATCTGAACAGCTCACTCCTGGCCTCCAGCTCCATTAATTACCATGGGAGCTGAGAGCAGGAGCTCACATGCAGGTGCCTATTGTGTGTCCACCTGAAGGGGGGCAGGAGGAATCCCACCTGCTGTGGGTCTGTGGTGTGCATGGGAGGGAGCTGAGTGCCCTTCCAGCCCCAGCACTCCAAACCCAGGATGAGATGCCTTGTCGGGCTCAGCTGCATCCCTTCCCTCAGCAGGGGTAAAGGAGATCCCTGCCTGTCCCTGTCTGGCTGTCCTGTCTAAAGATGGGCCAAGAAAAGTTGATATTTAGGCGTGACTCTGTCTCTCAGCAGGGAAATGACAGTGCTGGAAAGAAGTGTCTCTCCCCAGCTGCGGGAGGGAACCTCAGTGATTGCTCCAGCCTGTTTCACAGCAGGTTCCCCTGGAGCCCCAGGGACCCCTGGGGGGAGCCCCGAGGGGGCAGAGAAAGTGCCGCCTTGGGCTGCTCCTCTGCTGCTGAGCTGGGCCGGGCTCCTGGGATGGAGGGAGCTCAGGGCAAGCGGGCAGCGCTGAGGAGAGACAGCTCTGCCCAGGAGCAGCTCCTCTGCAGAGCGCAGCAGGGCTGAGGGCACTGCCTGCAGGCACCGAGGGGAAGAGAAGCGAGGCAAGGAGAGATTAAAGCCAGTCTGGAATGGGAGGATGCTGAGAGCTCACTTGGAAAGATGTTTTCACAGCCCTTGACACGGTAAGTATCTGGCTGAAGGGGAATGGATTTGCGGTTCCTACATGACTCTCCAAAAGCTTTTACACCCCACAGAGTATGGGATGTTTTGGGAGGGTTTTCCTCTGGAGGAGGAAAATGTGCTCCAGAGCAGGTATTTCCTGCTGCACCATCAGAGGGACAGGACTGCCTTCTCCCAGGGATGATATCAGGGATGTGAACTCGGATTCTTCGTTCTTGCTGTCAGGCTCTCTGGGGATGGGAGTTTCATCTGCAGAGTCACACACTGATCTTGTGCGTCCTTCCATGCAAGTGTGTCCATGGGAACAAGGGTCCCAGCTTTCCTCACACCTGTGAGGCTGTGGACAGTGCAGTCTGTGGGGCTGGGGAATGAGCTATTTTTCCCTTAGTGAGACTCCATCATGAAAAACATAGGTATCTCCTTGAGGTATCCTTCATGCTGTGAGCTGCCCTCCAGGATGCAAATCTGTCCCATAGCATCTTTGTATTATCTGAAAGCACCATGGATAAGCACAGAGATGTTATGACCAAGGAAATGCTGTTGGGTTGGTGAAATAAGCCGTGTGTGTCCTTGGCTAGAAATGGGTTGCTGAGACGTCGAGAAAGAGTGAGACATTTAATGGTCTGCAGTGGATCCCTCCGCTCTCAGCAGTGTCTGGGGGCTTTTCACAGAAACAAAGCAGTGGGATCGCCCTCAGTCTCAGAAAGACGCAAACCCAGGGCATCTCAGACTGACGGACAGACCAGCTCCCCTCACTCTGCTCTAACCCAAAGGCAATCCTCTTGCTTTCACTCTGTTCTCACTGCATGCAACAGAAATACTGAGGGTTTCTGAAATCCCAAAACCATCCTCAAACAAGATGGGGGAATTTAAAAACAAAGAGAAAACTTTCAGTCTGCTTTCTGCCAACCTCGTTCCTTAGCACTGGGAATGCAGATGCTGACAAGCTCTTCTGCATTAGGGGTGGTTTCATCTGACATATTTGAACACCAGGACTGGCCCCTGCTTCCACCGTTCCCGTGAACTCACTGCTGCAGAACAGGGCTGATACCTCAGCAGCCCACTTCTCACAGCATATTCAGGCAGCACCAAACCAGTGCTTCAGCCATGGAGCTGAAGGAAGGTCTCCTAGAAAAGTAAATCAGGGGAGCAGGGTGTGTAGCAAGGGGAGGGTCTGAAGGAAATTGCTTTGGTTTTGCTCAGAAAAGTCTCCCCTAGCTTCTCAATGACTTTTCTTCCTTGCACAGGTCCCCATGCCCAGAGGCAGCAAATGTCCAACAACAGCTCCATCACCCAGTTCCTCCTCCTGGCATTCGCAGACACGCGGGAGCTGCAGCTCTTGCACTTCTGCCTCTTCATGGGCATCTATCTGGCTGCCCTCCTGGGAAATGGCCTCATCATCACCGCCATAGTCTGTGACCACCACCTCCACAGCCCCATGTACTTCTTCCTCCTCAACCTCTCCCTCCTCGACCTGGGCTCCATCTCCACCACTGTCCCCAAAGCCATGGCCAATTCCCTCTGGGACACCAGGGCCATCTCCTTTGCAGGATGTGCTGCCCAGGTCTTTTTCTTTCCCTTCTCAATGGTAGGTGAATATTTTCTTCTCACCATCATGGCCTATGACCGCTACATTGCCATCTGCAAACCCCTGCACTACGGGACCCTCCTGGGCAGCAGAGCTTGTGTCCACATGGCAGCAGCTGCCTGGGGCAGTGGGTTGCTCAATGCTGTGCTGCACACAGCCAATACATTGTCACTACCGCTCTGCAAAGGCAATGCCTTGGACCAGTTCTTCTGTGAAATCCCACAGATCCTCAAGCTCTCCTGCTCAGACACCTACCTCAGGGAAGTTGGACTTCTTGTGGTTACTGCTTGTTTCAGTTTTGGGTGTTTTATTTTCATCGTGCTGTCCTATGTGCAGATCTTGAGGGCTGTGCTGAGGATCCCCTCTGAGCAGGGACGGCATAAAGCCTTTTCCACATGCCTCCCTCACCTGGCCGTGGTCTCCCTGTTTATCACTACTGCCATGTTTGCCTACCTGAAGCCCCCCTCCATCTCCTCCCCATCCCTGGACCTGGTGGTGGCAGTTCTGTACTCAGTGGTGCCTCCAGCAGTGAACCCCCTCATCTACAGCATGAGGAACCAGGAGCTTAAGGTCACACTGAAGAAGCTGATTCTGTCAGTAGTCTCGCAGCAGCATTAACCTGCCTGTGTCTCTTCAGAAGTCATTCAAATCCACCTTGGAACCTCCTGTGCTTTGGGCGTTTTATCTGTGATAACAATGTTTATCCAGGAACGGCTGCATCCACTCCACTCCACCAGAGGCAGGAACCCAGCCCGTCTGACCCAGAGGCCTGTTTGCATGTTTCTGGCACAATGGTACAGCCTCCCGTGTCGTGTCTCCGTAATAAAAGGGGATTTCCTCATTGCTGGTGTCTGGTGGTTGGGTTCTTCCAAAGCTGAGGTCAGGCTGAAGAAATTGCCCTTACGAGGTCATGCTGCTTTGCTTGGGCTCTCCATGGGCTCAGGGGAGAAGGGCATGGGGCAACGTGTTAGGGAATGGGCCTGGGATGAGCCTTCACCTGTGGGTTCCCAGTGTCCCTGGAGATGGTGAATGATCCACAGGGATCTGCCTGGGACTGGCTCCACATGGCTTGCAGGCACCACAGCCTGCTCACTCTGCAGAGCACCACTGCCAGCTTGGGGTCCTGTGGGGAGCACAGCAAGGGGGCAAGAGAGGCCAGCCAGGCCAGCACGGACACAATTCCTTGGGAAAAGGCTCTCTGGGGGCAGGGACATCCCTGGACAAGAGCAAAGGAGCAACTCTGTGCTTCCAGGGGGGCAATAAATCACCAAGAGAAACCTATTTCTGCATGCACCAGCTCGGGGCAGGCTTCTCTATTGCTGGGGCAGCCGGAGCAGCCTGAGGAGCCCCTGGGCCAGGAGTCTTTTCCCGGGAGAGGGACTGGCACAGAGGGTCTTGCTGGCATTGGACGACAAGGATGTCTTGGAGACAGGAGCAGGGGACACAGGGAGACACTGGCCTCTGTCTCCTCATGCCATGGCTGGCCCTCAGCCCTGGAGCTGATGGGAAGGCTGAGACACCTCTCTGCCCCCCAGGAGTTACAGTGACTTCCAGAGGGGCTGGGGCTGGGGGGTTGAGTGCGCAGAGCTTTGCAGCACCCATCAGTGGGCACTGCCGTGGGGTCAGCCCAGAATGGGCTGCTTTTCTGGGCTGGGTAGGGGAGAGATGGGTGGGAGGTGGGAAGTGATGGGGAGAGCCAGAGAGGGACTGGGCTGGGCTTGAAAGTGCTCGGGAGAAGAACACACTAAAGTTAGCTGAACTGTTGGACCATGCAGGGTGCGGACTCATGCGAGGGGGTTGGTGGTGCAGAACCAGGGCTCGTGGAAGGCAGCTGAGACTTGCAGCCGCGGGAGGGATGAGGCTGCTCTGTGCTTTTGGTGGCATGGAGAGTTGGGGAAGGTGGCCCAGGGCATTTGTAACCCCTCAGCCTTTCTCGCTGGCTGTTTCCAACACTGGCAGCACACCCCAAGTTTACAGGTGAATTTTCCTGCCTGTCCATCTCCATTCTCCTGCTGGGCTCAGAGCTTGAATCACTTTGCTTGAAACAAAGGACCTCCAGGATGGTCAGGGACTGGAGCACCTTTCCCATGAGGAGAGGCTGAGGGAGCTGAGCTAGTCCAGCCTGGAGAAAGGAAGGCTGAGAGGGACCTCATTGCTGCCTGCCAGTGCCTACAAAAACATTCTAGAGAATAGAGGAAGAGGCTTTACACCATGGTGCATGGCCGGAGGACAATAGACTGTGGGTGGGAGGTGAAAGAGGAGAGATTAAGCCTGGAGATAAGGGAAGTCTATTTCACCATGAGCTGAGCCAAGCGTTGGAGCAGGTCACACAGAGATGCTGTGCAGACTCCGTCCCTGGAGGTTTTCAAACTCTGACTGGACCAAGCCTTAAACAACCTGGTCGGACACTTTTTTCTGGCAGGTTGGACTGCAGAACTCCCAAGGTCCCTTCCAACTTGAATTGATCCTATAATGTCAGGCCCTTTTTCTGACAGCAACAGAGCAAATGTTTATGGGGCAAGAATCTTCCTTTGCTGCATGTGACCACCTAAACTAACATCTAAGCCAGCAAAGAGACGTCAAGACCACCGTGTGACTCTCTCTCTGCAAAGACTGAGGGGTATCATTGACAGTCCTGAGCAGGAACTGTCTTGGGGGCACAGGGCTCTGTGTGTTGTAAATACTCTGATTTTTTTAAAATAATCAAAATATGATCATATAGAAAGGTTAAATTTGATTAATAAATGAAATAATGAAATAATAATGAAATAATAAGATACAAATGCATAAGTTAGGATTGTGAAGTTAGAAACAATAACCATAGGAACCTCACCAGGGAGTCACTGTTCCATTCTAAGGAACTAATAGTAACGAGATGGAACAATGAAGAATTGAATAGAAAAGTCTTGCTTGAGTCCTGTGACCATGTGACCTGATATGCACCAATGATGCTGCTTGGAAAATTCCTTACCTTTCCCATCTTGATTTGAATATCAAGAATGCCGATCAATAGATATTAATAGAAATAACCATTGATTATTTTAAGTATGGATATTGATAGAATAGTATAGTCCAAAGAGCGATTAATAAAAATTAAATTACATATATATTTTGTATGAAGGTAACTAGGTATGATTTATCTGTGATTTATTCATAAACTAACTGTTGAACAATGTAGCATTGTGAAGAGGTAGAATTTGCTTGTCAAGAGAATGATAAGTTGTAGGCCTGGTCAGTAAACCGGGGAAAACTAAAGAAGATTCCAAGAATGGGATTTTGCAACCAACCTGAGCATGCGCAAAGATTGGGTTCAACTAAAGGACACCATGAGGAAGACTATGGCCGACCACCAGAGGACCTTTAGACGACCACCTGTATACCTGAAGGCGCATGCGTCACGAGCATTTACATATATTAATGAGTTCTTGGAAATTGTATGAATATGTTAATTGTTTCTTGGAAATATGATGAATATGTATACTTTGATTGTATATAACTTTTGTAGCAGAGAAACTAAGCACGCACACGAGGTGGAGCGATCCCCTGTGCGTCCAGCACTGCAATAAAGAAGTGCCTGCTCACCTACATACATTGTGCAGATGAGTTTTTATATTACAGATTTGTAACATGTGCAAGACACAAAATGACCTTTTTTAAAATGCTGCCAGCCTGATAAGAGACATGTTTAGAAAATGTCAATAAAAATAAAGCAAAGAACTAAACATGAAGATGCAAAGCAAAGAAAATGTTTAAAAACACTTTTCAGCTTTTAAAATCTTCATTGTTTTATTTTCTTGTGTTTTAATATACTGGTCAATGGGGGGAATTTGTGTCCTTGTTCTTTTTTTTTTTTTTAAAAGGAAGGTTTTTTCCAGAACTGGGTTTAGATGTAAGACACAAATGCCTTCAGCTATGGGGACACAGGCACCTCCTGCCAGTACAGATGCCCTGGACACCCCCTGCCCAGCCTGAAACTGTAGCTCCCGAGGAGCTCTGCTCAGGCTTGCCAGTCCCGTGCAAAACCTCAGGTACACTGAGGTCTCTAAATGTGGCCCTGGATATTTTATGGTCAGACAGACAAGGTCTGCCTGGAAAGATGAACAAATCTGCAACATTAAAAAAACATATATAAGCACATTTTCATCAGCTGAAACAATGGAGTACTTCTAATATAATGGCAATGTTTTCACACCGTGTCAGAATGGGAATTTGCAGGAATTGCATTGATCATAGGAGAAAAAATAGTCATCTCCTGTACTTGCATTACGACTACTCTATCTATTATATTACATTGCATATTTAATGTCCCTCATCTTTCAGGTGTTCCTACCTCTCCTGGTTAAATGACCATGTCTAAGGGCATCTTTTCAGCAGATGTATTGGGACATTTGCCCTTCCCATTGCTGGCCAGATTTCCCACTCCCCTTGCTCTTTGTTCATTCAAATACCGTCCACCCATCTGGTTGCTGCTTTGAGTGTCAGGGAGTTAGAAACTTGCCCCATCTTTCTGAAGTCACGTTAATTCTTTAATCAGCTCCTTAATTGCATTTCTACCTATCTCTTCCTATCTCTCTGTCTAAACCATTTCTTGCACGGCTATCGTTGTTGGCCATCTCCACCACAGGATGCCCTACACTGTCCCACACTTGCACCAGTTTCCCTGCAGGCTGTAGACCCACTATCCGCTTCCCCACCTTGCTGTCACCCTCACAGGTCCCTGCCTGTACCGATGTCTCTCTTTGAAACAGAAAGCCATGGGCTGATCACAGACAAACACCACCAGCCCCGGTGACCTCTTGTTGCACCATGGCATAACCCTTCAAGTGACATTTCATTTTCTCTCATGTCTAGTCTCAGCCTCCAAAGCTTTTCCTTTCTCATGCCTCTTCCTCTACAAAGAAAAGCTTCATCCTCTCTGAAACCACTTTTCAAGTAGTTGCAGGCTACTCCAACATTGCTCTGGCCTCTATGTCATGAGGCCAAAGCAGCCCAGGTCCCTCAGCCTCTCTGCACGAGTCACGTGATTCAGCCCCTTCACCCCATCTTGGCAGACGTCCTCTGGACCTTCTCCAGTTCCTCCCCACTCCTGCAGAACATGGAGCCCCACACCAGGACACATTATTTTGGATGTGGCCACACCAGTGCTGAGTCAAGGAGGGAGGTAACTGCCCTTGTCTGGGTCGCCACGCTCCTCCTAATTCAGCCCCGTATGCAGCTGGCCTTATTCGTGCCCAGCATGCTCCACTGGCTCCTAGAGCATCCCTTGTAGTGACCATGGCCTTCTCCATAGGGACACTCCTCAGCCATCAGCTCCAAGCTTGCCCTGATACATGCCCTGATGCAGAACTGGCCACTTCTCCTTGTAAAGCTTGGTGAGCTTTCTCTTGGAGAAATCTCAGAGTTTCTCGAGGTCCCCCAGAACTGAAGCTTCATTGTGTCAGCTGTTAATGGGTGCGTGTAGGTGGCTCACCCTGTCCTGTGGTGCCTCGAACAAGACGACAGCATGAGGAACTGAAGGACATGATGGATCATAAAAGGAGGTACTAGTTTAATGGACTTGCTGACCAAGGTAAGAATTCCCAAGGCAGCCATCCCAGAAACACCAAAGGAGAGCAACAGGCAAGCAAAGCCAGGGCCAGTGGGTAAAGTGAAAACAGAGGTGGGCTTCTTGTATGAGAGGCATTGAGGATGACCAAAGGGAAGAACTTGGGATGGGGGAATCAGGGAAAAAGGAAGTTGGAGGTGAAGCAAAGGGTACAAGCAGGGCTGCTTATGGACACCTGCCAAGTAGCCCTCAATCTGAGCAGGGACATCAGCATGGCTGGGCACACCTCTGCTGTGCCTGTCCAGGAATGCACACAGAGAGGGGAGCAAACAGGAGGAATTTGGAGTCTGTGGGCAGTTCCTGAGCTGTAATCTGACTTAGATACCAGAGACACAGTCAGACAGCTCACACCACTGGAATGTGGCCATGGCTGGATGGAGGCTCTTGAGGAAGGACGGGGCAGGTCAGTGAGGAGGGGAAGTTGCCCTGTATGTGGGCGAGCAGCAGGAAAGCATGGAGCTCTGCTTGTGACAGACGATGAGCCAGATGAGAGCTGATGGAGCAGGATAAGTGGGCAGACCAACGTGGGTAACGTAGTCGGTGTCTGCTGTGGACCAACCGTATTCGGAAGAAGCAGCAGATGAGGCCTTCTTCAGACAAGTAGAAGCCTCTCGTTCACAGACCTTGGTCCTCATGGGGGGCATTAGCCAGTCAGGCATCTGCCCGAGGGGCAGCACAGCAGGGCACAAGACACCCAGGAGGGTTCTGGAGGGCACCAAGAACCTCCTGAGCATTCAGAGAGGGTGTTAGGAAAGTCAACGTCCATCTCGAGTTCAATCTGGTAATTCAGCCTGGATGTGAAATGCCTCAACAAAGGATTCAACAACAGTCCAGGAGCAAGAGGACGGCTTGGGAAAATGCAGGCCTGCTGCTAGATGGGGCAGAGACCCTAGTGACAGAGAGCACAGAAAGGGCCAAGGTACTCCATGCCTTTTCCTCTCTGAGTTTACTGGTAAGACCAACCTTCAGGAATCCCAGGCACCCAAGACCAGAAGCAAGGAGCAAGGAAGACTTTCTCTTGGTGCAGGAGTCTCAGGTTAGGGAACGTTTAAGCAAACTGCACATGCGTAAGTCCTTGGGACCTGAGAGGATGCTCTCATGAGTGCTGAGGAAGCTGGCTGACGTCATTGTAGGCCACTTGAAACCATGTGTGCAAGGTCATGGTGACTGAGTGAGGGTCCTGAGGGCTAGAAGAAAACAAAGGTAAAACCTATCTTGAAGCAGGGCAAGGAGGAGGATGCAGGGAGCTGTCAGCCTGTCTCCCATTATACCCCTATAGACAAGCTGAGCAAATATGGTCTAGATAAGTGGAAAAGGAGGTGGACTGGAAACTGATGGAATGGCTGGTCCCAGAGGGTTGTGTCCAGTGGCACAAAGTCCAGCTGGAGGATAATCAGCAGTGGTGTTGCAAAGGGGTTGTTACTGGGTCCCATTCTATTCAACTTTTCATTACAGTCCTGGATGATGGGACCAAAGGCATCCTGAGCAAGTTTGTGGATGATACAAAATTGGGAGGAGTGGCTGATACACCGGCTGGTTGCACTGCCGCTCAGAAGGACCTGGGCAGGCTGGTGAACTGGCTAGAGAGGAACCTCATGAAGTTCAACAACGGGAAACACAAAGTCCTGCCCGTGGGCAGGAATAACTCCATGGCCCAGTACAGGCTGGGGGCTGACTGGCTGGAAAGCACGTTTCTAGAGAAGGATCAGGGGGTCCTGGTGGAAACCAAGCTGGCCACGAGCCAGCAGTGTGGCTGTGTGGCAAAGCAGACCTACAGCCTCCTGGGCTGCATTCAGGAGAGCTTGGCCAGCAGGTCGAGAGAGGTGGTCCTGCCCCTCTAGTCAGCACTGGTGAGGCCACATCTGGAGTGCTATGTCCAGTGCTGGGATGCCCAGCGAAAGAGACATGCACTTACTGGAGCGAGTCCAGCAAAGGGCCACAAATATGATGAAGGCACACAAGCATCTGTCAGAAGGAGAGGCTGAGAGAGCTGGGACTTTTTAGCCTGAAGAAGGGAAGGTTCATGGGGATCTCATCAATGTGTATCGATACCCGATGGCAGGGAACGAAGATCAGGGAGCCAGACTCTTCTCCATGCTGCCCAGTGACAGACAATGGGTAGAATCTGAAGCACAGGAACTTCCATCTCAACACAAGAAAACACTTTTCTACTGTGAGGGTGGTTGATCACTGCAACAGGTTATCCAGAGAGGTTGTGGAGTCTCCATCCATGGAGATACTCAAAACCCAGCTGGACCCTGTATTGGGCAACCTGCTCTAGACTAGGCTAGGCAATCTCCAGAGATACTGCCAAGAAGGGTCAGAAGGAACCAATGGAGGTGTCTAGTGCTACGATGTGCTCTGAGCAGGGAGAGCTTGTCAGTAGGATCACGTTGGTCAGTGCTTTTCCACTTGAGTTTTGAAAACCTCTGAGCCCCACACTCTGTGCTAATCAACTATGAAAGTGACTGGTTGTTTTCTTAAACCTCAGTTGAAATTTCCCTTCTAGCTTCTTGTCCTCATTGTCTCTTGTCCTCTTCTGCCCTTCCTGACTGCCAGGCAGATCCTCATGCCTACTCTGACCATGGACAATCACAACCTTCTCTCCAAGTGTGGCCTCATTGAGATCCCCTGCGACTGCACAGCCAAGCATTGGTGGCCAGCTCCAAGCAGACCTACACCCTAGGGGTCCGTGCGTGGGCTCAGAGGAGGTCATGTGGAGACACCCAGCACCTCACACAGAGGGAATGTGGCAGTGCCTGTGGGCTGGCACCAAGGCAGAGTTTGAGGCAGAAGGGGTGAGCAGAGAAGCCCTCCAGCAGCTCCTCTGCATACCTGGTCAGGGAGTAATGCACTTGGTGGTGCTCGTGAGTGAGGACGATGGCATGGGAGGGGAGGTACTACGAGCTGTGGTGCAGGGCACTGGGGCTCAGCCCTGCTCTGGGGCCTGCCAGGGTCTGGGCATGTGTGAGCCCATGCAGGTCTGGCTGTTCCCCCAGTGCAGACACTGAGCCCAGCAAGAGGATGGAGCTGGTCATATTTCAAAGATCAGCCTTCACCTGGTCCACGGTGAATGGCCAGGGCTGGAAACGGCTGGTATGGGGAACAAGGACTGGGCGTGACTTTGGGGTAAGGGCCAGCGCATGGGGTGGAGGAGGCTGTCTCAAGGGCATGTGCTGGGCACAGAGACCAAGGGACAGCAGCAAACTCATATGGCTCCCCAATATCTTCCCAGGGCCCCGAGTTCGTGGTGCTGCTCTGCAGAGCTATTTGGCTCTGGTGCCTGGGGCCACCAGTGACTCCACACTGGCCTTGCTGGTCAGGGAGGGAAGCAGCTCCAGCTGGATGGGGATGACTGCTGCTAATCTCCCCAGTGCACTGGGGAGATCCCATTTCATTACAGGGATGCCATGGGGGAGGTATAACCCATGAGCACACAGCGGTGGCAGTAGGAGGGGTGTGAGGTCACCATCACTATAACCCATGAGCACACAGCGGTGGCAGTAGGAGAATATGAGGTCACCATCACTATAACCCATGAGCACACAGCAGTGGCAGTAGGAGGGTATGAGGTCACGTCACCAGTGGCAGCCCATGGCCATCGGGGCTCCGTGCAGAGCAACCGTGTGCTGTCACAAGGGCATCACGGGGGACAGGAGCTGCCCGGCCCCATGCCTGCGAGGCCGAAGGAGCAGCCCCTGCAGCCCTGGCTGGAGCAGTCGGGGTGGGGGTGGCTCGGGGGCACCACAGGGATGTGCCAGGGCACGGCGCCAGGGGGAAACCACAGACTTCCTGCCTGGGCGTGATGGGGGGAGCGCGGGGAGCGCTGCGAGGCCACGTGGGCTGTGGTTTGTGCACCTGCAGGCTGCAGCTCCGGAGCCACCCGCGGGGAATAACGGCCCCTCGGTAACATGCCAAGAGTCAGGGATGCATGTGAGCCTGCAGGCTGCATGTCTGCTGCCAGGACAGGGACACATCCCAGCTCCAGCTCATTTGAAGGGACCTTCCATGGGGCTCTCCAGGGAGGGACAGGCGAGCCAGCATTCCTGGCATGGGGCTCTGGCCTGGGCTAAGGCCCTTTCGCAGCTGCTGCTCCCAGTGCAGCGGGGTCTGTAGCAGGGGCAGGGGCTGTTCCCTTCCCTTCCTGACACAGCCCTCAGTGCAGTCCCAGCCCTGCGGTTCCCATGGCAGGGGGATGGCTGGACACTCGCGCCTTGGGCTCTTGGATGTGCCCAACATAGGAGATGCTCAGTGCTCCTGGTCCACACAGCAGGGTTCAAGGGGTGAAAAAATGCATTTCCCCCACTACAACCGGTCCTGTCCTGTGATGTCCCACCACCACAGTGACGTGACATTTGCAGCGGAGCCATCCCTCATATATGGTCATGAATTGAACTGGAGAAGTTCATTGGAGGGCTCGGCTGTGTCGGAGGGGAGATAGCTCCCGATAATGTCTAAAAAGGTGCTGCTGCTGCTTCGATTGGCTCCTTCTGTAGCTGGGCTGGCATCTGCGGAGATATATTGCCATCCCGCTGTCATTGTCCCCATGAGTCCCCAGGTGCTGTGGCAGGGAGTGTGGCAGAGCAGGGATGCGCTGGCAGGGCAGAAGGCTCAGGATGGGCACAGAGGGACTCCTGTCCCCTGAGGTGCTGTGGCTGCTGCTCTGGGTGCAGCTGTGCAGAGGTAAGTGCCGACTCCCTTGTCCCACAGCCCAGGGCCAGCGGGTACCAGCGTGGTCATCGGGATCTGTCTGGGAACGGGGTTTCTTTGCAGGTGCCACTGAGACGAGGGCCAGAAGGTGCTCAAGTCCATGGACCCTGTGCCTTTCCCTGTGCCCATCTGGGTGGGAGAGAGTGTCTCCTTTTCCGGGGTTCCAGTGTTTAGGGCAGCCTCTGCCTAGCTTGATTCATAGACACCCTGTCCTGGGGTACCCTTTTGGACACCCCCCTCTTCCCCAACACGGTGCCTTTGGAGCCGATGGTGGCCTAGCTAGTGATGGCAGCACCCAGAGATCCCCAGGGCACTGCCAACCTTTGGGCTACCCCAGAGGGTTTCTGTGCGGCTCGCTGCCCCCTTGTTCCAGGGGAGCCCTGACCCCATGACAGCAGTTCGTACCTCTCAGAGAGAAGGGGACCGGGCATCTACAGTAGAGAGACATCCTTCCTGGGGGGCCTGGCTCAGTGCAGGGACTGAACTGACACCAGAGGCGAGGAGGGGATGTGGGTTGGGGGACCATCGGGATCGTCTCGGTCCTCCCTGGGAACATGGAAAGCCCCGGCATGGGGTTGGGTTTGGACGGTGCTGGGGCAGGCGGTTTGCATGGGAAGCTGCAGGCCTGGGTGCCTGGGGCTGTTCAGGGGGTGCTGGGCTGTGGAGGAGCGGGTGCCCAGTGCAGGGCTGGGCAGTGTGCGGGTGGGTATGGGCAGGGGGGCACGTGGTCATTGTAATGGGAAAAGGTACCTTGTGTGGTGGGATGGCGAATGACTCAGCCGGGCCAGAACTCAACACCCCCAGCCTTGTGCAGCCCCTGAGGATAGAAGGGACCCTCACATTGTACTGGGGACAGCCTGGAAGGGAGTGGGCTTCCACCCTGGTACCTCTGACTCTACCTGGGCAGGGGGTTCCCCCAGACATGCAGTGCTAAGGCTTGGTGCTCTCCTGACCCATCCCATGTTGTTGTTTAAAGGAGCTGCGGAGGTGAGGCTGGCGGATGGCGGCAGGCGCTGTGCCGGGAGAGTGGAGGTGAAACACAGGGGCCGGTGGGGGACCGTGTGTGATGACTATTGGGGCATGGATGATGCTGCAGTGGTTTGTAAGCAGCTGGACTGTGGGTCTGCTGTTGAAGCTCACCAGGCTGGCTCTTTTGGGCCAGGATCTGGCTCCATTTGGATGGATGATGTTGGCTGTAAAGGCACCGAATCTGCCCTGTCTGACTGCACACACGATGGATGGGGTGAACATGACTGTGTTAGCGGTGAGGATGCTGGAGTGACATGTTCAGGTAAGGGATCAGCCTGTTGCCTGCCTTTGGGGCTGGGACAGGCAAAGGAACCTGGCTGTGCCCTCAGGGAGCAACAAGCAGATGTCTAATCAGGGCCCAGTGTGGCCAATCACACTGCCGAGCCAGGACTGTCGTTGCTGGTGTAATCGGTCTCCAGGGAAAGCCCAGTGGGAGCCTACCCCAAGGCGAACTAACTCTGCCTCAGTTTCTCAGCCCCGCCTCAGTTGGTGTCTTGGGCTGCAGATGAGTCCTCCATCCCTGGCCCAGGGTGTCCACTGGGCTTCATCGATCTCCACCTATTCTGCCAGTTCCCAGACAAAAATGCTGAGGGTCCCTGTCCTGGAAACACCACGGGGGACTTGCTTGGCACCCCACATCTTGGAGGACTGGCGTGAGATGGCTGGTCACACTGGGTAGTTCCCCCTCACAGACATGAGCACCTCGACTGAATTGAAGGGACTTTTTAGAGTGGTGGGCCCTGGGCAAAGGAGCAGGGTGGCCACAAAGCCCTTTGCTGCCTGTCCCGAGGGCTCAGGGCTTGGTGGCTGCTTGACCCTGGCTGCTTCTTCCATCGCCAGAGTCCCAGGCTGGCACTAGGACGTCCCTGGGACTGTGACAGCCCTGCGGGGACATGACCCCGTGCAGGTTGTGCTGGCCACTGCCCAACCTCTCCTGCCTGCCCACATCTCCCTACACTGCCCCATGACACCAGGGACTTTGGCAGCACTTGCAGATCCTCATCTGTGCTGGCTGTTCCGTGAGAGTAGGCATGGGCCCAGGGGGGCATGTGAAACTCCTGCCCCTCTGTCTGGCCGTTGATCCGGGTTGTGCACACATCCAGGCAGAGCGTTGTGTCCCTGGCTGAGAACATTCCCCCTTGAACAGGCATCAGAGGGGTCTGGACAGGCACCAGCCATGATTACAGCTGCAGCATTTCTGTGCTCTGTGACATCTCCTGCTTAAAAGGAACCTCCCAGCACCCTGGAACACCCCTGGGAGTGCGTTGTATTTATGGCTGCATCAAGGTGATGGCCCTGCCTGGTCGCAAGCTCTGCAGGGACTGAGCAGGCTGCAGCAGTCATTATCATCTGGGCCAGTTCTTGTGGACCCAAACTGCGCACACCACTGCGGTGATGGGGGGACCATGCCGGGCAGCGAAGGGCACTTTGTGCAGCAGCAGATTGTCAGAGCGGAGCCTGGTGCTGCACCAGACACATAACCTCTAGAGCCCTGAGGGTGTAGAGAAGGGGTGCGGGGAGGGCGGGGCTGGATGTGTTTATGTCACCAACACTCCCCCACAGCTTCCTCTGGGATGTGCAATGGGTGATTTGGTCATGGCTTGCTTGAAGGTCACCAGAGATGTGGAAATGTAACTGCCAGAGGGCTCTGGGAACTACCAGCTGCTTTGTGTTTTTTCCAGGATTTGTCCGGCTGGTGGAAGGGAAGAGCCGCTGCTCAGGACGTGCGGAGATCCGTGATGGGGACCAGTGGAAAACCGTCTGTGATTCCCACTTTGGTCCCAAAGCTGCTGACGTGGTCTGCAGGGAGCTGCAGTGCGGCGTGGCCCTGCCTGTCACTGGAGGAGGTCACTTTGGAGAAGGGGTCGGTCCCATCTGGGATGGAGCGCTGCAGTGTGTGGGGAATGAATCCCTCCTGGCCTCCTGCCCCAGAGGGTCCCCCAGGGACCAGCCCTGCACCCACGTGAACAGCGCTATTGTCACCTGCACATGTAAGAATTCCGGTGGGGTGTTGAACACTGGGTTGAGCCCCAGCCTGGGGCGGGGGAGGCAGGTTGTGCTGTGGAGACAAGGGAACTGGGGTATCTGTTGCCACAGGCTGGCAGAGAGGTGACCTTCCTGGGGGATCCTCGACAAGGGCAGGGCTGGGCTGAGGCCTTGGGGACAAGGAGGGGGCATGGGTTGGGAGGGCTCCCTGGGATCACCGTGTTGCCCCACAGGGGGCACAGAAAGGTCTGAGGGTGGAGAATGGGTTGGGAGGTGCCCTAGGCAGGCTGTGGTCCAGGGGAGCTGGGGGCCCCGGGGAGAAGCAGCAGTGTGTGCCTGGGGGAGCCCTGGTGGGGACAGGTCTCTTCTCAGGGTGCTGGCTGGGGAGGTGCGGGTGCCCTGGGCTGGGGACAGGGGACAGCTGGCCATTGGGTGGGAGTGTCAAGGTCTGTGGGGCCACAAATGACGCAGTAGGGCTGGAGCTGGGTACCCCCAACCTTGCACAGCCCGTGGGGATAGAAGGAACCCCTGCACTGCCCTGGGAACAGCCTGGCGGGGAGTGGGCTCCCACCCTGGTACCTCTGACTCCGTCCGGGCAAGAGTTTCCCCAGACCCACAGTGCCGGGGCTCGGCACTGTCTTGACTGGTCCTGTGTCAGTGTTTGAAGGTGCTGCGGAGGTGAGGCTGGCGGATGGCGGCAAACACTGTGCCGGGAGAGTGGAGGTGAAACACAGGGGCCAGTGGGGGACCGTGTGTGGTGACGACTGGAGCATGGATGATGCTGCAGTGGTTTGTACGCAGCTGGACTGTGGGTCTGCTGTTGGAGCGCCTCAGTACGGACACTTTGGGCCAGGATCCGGCCCCATTTGGATGGATGATGTTGGCTGTAATGGCACTGAGTCTGCCCTGTCTGACTGCACACACGGAGGATGGGGTGAACATGACTGTGGTCACGGTGAGGATGCTGGAGTGACGTGTTCAGGTAAGGGAGAGCCTGTTCTCCGCCTTGGGCGGTAGGACAGGGAAAGGGACCTGGTTGTGCCCTCAAGGAGCAACACATGGACGCTTGAGCAGGGTCCCATGATGTTGGTTGAACTGCTGAGCTGGGATTGTCATTGCTGATGTCCTCCATCCCTGGGGAAGGCCCAGTGGGAACCTGCCCCAGGGTGTCCATACCCTGCCTGGCCCCTGAAGTGGCTCAGATAAATCCCCCACCCAGCCCCGCAGTGTCTGTTGGTTCCCATCTTTCTCCTCCCTTTCACCCAGGGCCTGTCTGGCAGCACTGAGTGGAGGGCCAGGTCCCCCCATGCCAGAGGCACCAAGAGTGACTCACGCAGACACCCACAGCCGCAGGGAAGGGCGTGAGATGGATGGGGAATTTTGGGTTGTGCCCCCTGGCAGACAGGAGTCCCTTGGCCCAAGCAAAGGGATTGCTTGGAGAGGAAGACCACGGGGCTTGGGCAGACGAGTGGGGTGGCATGTGGCACTTCATTCCTCTCCCAGGGTCACCCCACAAGAGACTTCCCGTGAGGATACAGCCCTGACCAGGCAGTGCTGACCCGCTGCCCAGCCTCTCAGGTCTCTCCCAGTGCTGGGCTGCCTTGCACTTTTGGATGTGCCACCGTTTACTGGCTCTCCTCTGTGCCTGCCCTTGCACTGGGAGCTCGTGGAAGCCCAGGGTTGCTCTTCTGTCCACTCTCCTGCCCTCTTCCCGGCTGTTGGCCAGGGACATGCGCATCCAGCAGTGCACTCTGGCCATGGCTGAGGACCTCTTTCCCAGGAGGGTGCTGGAGCGGGGGGCTGGTACAGACACTGACCGCAGGTACAGCCTCACCATGCTTCTGCTCTGTGACTTACTCCATCTACCCGAAGCACCCCAACAGTTCAAGACCCCCTGGGGAATGGGGTGCATTTCTGGCAGCTCCAAGGGGTTCCTCACGTCTGGCCCTGAGCTCAGTGGGGCAGAGCAAGCTGCAGCAGCCAACAGCGCCTGGGCGCATTTCCCTGGACCCCAAGTGCTTCAGGTGCTGCAGTGCCCAGGGACCAGTGCCAGGCAGCCCCAGGCCTCTGGGGCAGCAGCAGTTTGTCTGAGCGGTGCCTGTGGCTATGGCTTTGGGAGAGAAGCAAGCCCACAAGTGCTGTGCTGATTTCTGAGGAGCAGCAGGGGGGCCCTGATGTGTTTGTGCCATCAGCACCCCCTGAGAACAGCAGGGGTGGTCGTGGGGCTTTTTGCCCGTGGCAACCAAAGGGCTGTGGGAAATCTCAGGGGTCTTTGGTTGGTCCAGAATCTGTCCAGCTGGTCTGAGGGGAGAGCCGCCTCTAAGGACATGTAGCGATGCATGAGGACGACCTCTGGATAACTGTCTGTGACTCACACTTTGGTCCCAAAGGCAGCAACATGGTTTGCAGGGTCTGCTGTGGGTCTGAGATAGGCACGTACCCTTGAGTGCTGTGATGGTGTAGTGAAGGGGCGCAAGGGTTCCTGGATGCCTTTGTGGCACCAACACTCCCCCACAGCTTCCTCTGGGATGTGCAATGGGTGATTTGGTCATGGCTTGCTTGAAGGTCACCAGAGATGTGGAAATGTAACTGCCAGAGGGCTCTGGGAACTCCCAGCTGCTTTGTGTTTTTTCCAGGATTTGTCCGGCTGGTGGAAGGGAAGAGCCGCTGCTCAGGACGTGTGGAGATCCGTGATGGGGACCAGTGGAAAACCGTCTGTGATTCCCACTTTGGTCCCAAAGCTGCTGACGTGGTCTGCAGGGAGCTGCAGTGCGGCGTGGCCCTGCCTGTCACTGGAGGAGGTCACTTTGGAGAAGGGGTCGGTCCCATCTGGGATGGAGCGCTGCAGTGTGTGGGGAATGAATCCCTCCTGGCCTCCTGCCCCAGAGGGTCCCCCAGGGACCAGCCCTGCACCCACGTGAACAGCGCTATTGTCACCTGCACATGTAAGAATTCCGGTGGGGTGTTGAACACTGGGTTGAGCCCCAGCCTGGGGCGGAGGAGGCAGGTTGTGCTGTGGAGACAAGGGAACTGGGGTATCTGTTGCCACAGGCTGGCAGAGAGGTGACCTTCCTGGGGGATCCTCGACAAGGGCAGGGCTGGGCTGAGGCCTTGGGGACAAGGAGGGGGCATGGGTTGGGAGGGCTCCCTGGGATCACCGTGTTGCCCCACAGGGGGCACAGAAAGGTCTGAGGGTGGAGGATGGGTTGGGAGGTGCCCTAGGCAGGCTGTGGTCCAGGGGAGCTGGGGGCCCCAGGGAGAAGCAGCAGTGTGTGCCTGGGGGAGCCCTGGTGGGGACAGGTCTCTTCTCAGGGTGCTGGCTGGGGAGGTGCGGGTGCCCTGGGCTGGGGACAGGGGACAGCTGGCCATTGGGTGGGAGTGTCAAGGTCTGTGGGGCCACAAATGACGCAGTAGGGCTGGAGCTGGGTACCCCCAACCTTGCACAGCCCGTGGGGATAGAAGGAACCCCTGCACTGCCCTGGGAACAGCCTGGCGGGGAGTGGGCTCCCACCCTGGTACCTCTGACTCCGTCCGGGCAAGAGTTTCCCCAGACCCACAGTGCCGGGGCTCGGCACTGTCTTGACTGGTCCTGTGTCAGTGTTTGAAGGTGCTGCGGAGGTGAGGCTGGCGGATGGCGGCAAACACTGTGCCGGGAGAGTGGAGGTGAAACACAGGGGCCAGTGGGGGACCGTGTGTGGTGACTATTGGGGCATGGATGATGCTGCAGTGGTTTGTAAGCAGCTGGACTGTGGGTCTGCTGTTGGAGCGCCTCAGTACGGACACTTTGGGCCAGGATCCGGCCCCATTTGGATGGATGATGTTGGCTGTAATGGCACTGAGTCTGCCCTGTCTGACTGCACACACGGAGGATGGGGTGAACATGACTGTGGTCACGGTGAGGATGCTGGAGTGACGTGTTCAGGTAAGGGAGAGCCTGTTCTCCGCCTTGGGAGGTAGGA
Organism: Gavia stellata; assembly: GCF_030936135.1. Classification (NCBI taxonomy): domain Eukaryota; kingdom Metazoa; phylum Chordata; class Aves; order Gaviiformes; family Gaviidae; genus Gavia; species Gavia stellata. The sequence continues at coordinate 1,232,045 of NW_026776913.1, forward strand.
CAGGGAAAGGGGCCTGGTTGTGCCCTCAGGGAGCAACACATGGACACTTGAGCAGGGTCCCATGATGCTGGTTGAACTGCTGAGCTGGGATTGTCATTGCTGATTTCCTCCATCCCTGGGGAAGGCCCAGTGGGAACCTGCCCCAGGGTGTCCATACCCTGCCTGGCCCCTGAAGTGGCTCAGATAAATCCCCCACCCAGCCCCGCAGTGTCTGTTGGTTCCCATCTTTCTCCTCCCTTTCACCCAGGGCCTGTCTGGCAGCACTGAGTGGAGGGCCAGGTCCCCCCATGCCAGAGGCACCAAGAGTGACTCACGCAGACACCCACAGCCGCAGGGAAGGGCGTGAGATGGATGGGGAATTTTGGGTTGTGCCCCCTGGCAGACAGGAGTCCCTTGGCCCAAGCAAAGGGATTGCTTGGAGAGGAAGACCACGGGGCTTGGGCAGACGAGTGGGGTGGCATGTGGCACTTCATTCCTCTCCCAGGGTCACCCCTCAAGAGACTGCCCGTGAGGATACAGCCCTGTCCAGGCAGTGCTGACCCGCTGCCCAGCCTCTCAGGTCTCTCCCAGTGCTGGGCTGCCTTGCACTTTTGGATGTGCCACCGTTTACTGGCTCTCCTCTGTGCCTGCCCTTGCACTGGGAGCTCGTGGAAGCCCAGGGTTGCTCTTCTGTCCACTCTCCTGCCCTCTTCCCGGCTGTTGGCCAGGGACATGCGCATCCAGCAGTGCACTCTGGCCATGGCTGAGGACCTCTTTCCCAGGAGGGTGCTGGAGCGGGGGGCTGGTACAGACACTGACCGCAGGTACAGCCTCACCATGCTTCTGCTCTGTGACTTACTCCATCTACCCGAAGCACCCCAACAGTTCAAGACCCCCTGGGGAATGGGGTGCATTTCTGGCAGCTCCAAGGGGTTCCTCACGTCTGGCCCTGAGCTCAGTGGGGCAGAGCAAGCTGCAGCAGCCAACAGCGCCTGGGCGCATTTCCCTGGACCCCAAGTGCTTCAGGTGCTGCAGTGCCCAGGGACCAGTGCCAGGCAGCCCCAGGCCTCTGGGGCAGCAGCAGTTTGTCTGAGCGGTGCCTGTGGCTATGGCTTTGGGAGAGAAGCAAGCCCACAAGTGCTGTGCTGATTTCTGAGGAGCAGCAGGGGGGCCCTGATGTGTTTGTGCCATCAGCACCCCCTGAGAACAGCAGGGGTGGTCGTGGGGCTTTTTGCCCGTGGCAACCAAAGGGCTGTGGGAAATCTCAGGGGTCTTTGGTTGGTCCAGAATCTGTCCAGCTGGTCTGAGGGGAGAGCCGCCTCTAAGGACATGTAGCGATGCATGAGGACGACCTCTGGATAACTGTCTGTGACTCACACTTTGGTCCCAAAGGCAGCAACATGGTTTGCAGGGTCTGCTGTGGGTCTGAGATAGGCACGTACCCTTGAGTGCTGTGATGGTGTAGTGAAGGGGCGCAAGGGTTCCTGGATGCCTTTGTGGCACCAACACTCCCCCACAGCTTCCTCTGGGATGTGCAATGGGTGATTTGGTCATGGCTTGCTTGAAGGTCACCAGAGATGTGGAAATGTAACTGCCAGAGGGCTCTGGGAACTCCCAGCTGCTTTGTGTTTTTTCCAGGATTTGTCCGGCTGGTGGAAGGGAGGAGCCACTGCTCAGGACGTGTGGAGATCCGTGATGGGGACCAGTGGAAAACCGTCTGTGATTCCCACTTTGGTCCCAAAGCTGCTGACGTGGTCTGCAGGGAGCTGCAGTGTGGTGTGGCCCTGCCTGTCACTGGAGGAGGTCACTTTGGAGAAGGGGTCGGTCCCATCTGGGATGGAGCGCTGCAGTGTGTGGGGAATGAATCCCTCCTGGCCTCCTGCCCCAGAGGGTCCCCCAGGGACCAGCCCTGCACCCACGTGAACAGCGCTATTGTCACCTGCACACGTAAGGACTCGGGGTGGGGTGTTGAACACTGGGGCTGTGCCCGGGGTTGGGGAACAGAACAAGGACCGTGCTGGGCCGGGTGTGAGGGCAGGAGGGATGAGGGGATTGTCTGCAGCATGAAAATAGTGCAGAAGGAGAAGAAAGGCATGCTGTTCCTCTGGCCTCCCCGCCAGCTACTGGGGGTACAAGAGCACCAATCCGCCCTCTCTCCTCCTCCTCTGTCCCCAGAGTACACAGGGTTCAGGCTGGTGAACGGCAGCACGCCATGTGCAGGGAGGGTGGAGGTCCAGGTGCTGGGGACCTGGGGGACCCTCTGTGCCTCCCACTGGGATCTGTCGGATGCCCACGTTCTCTGTCATCAACTCAACTGTGGGTTTGCCGAGTCCATTCCTGGAGGAGAGTATTTTGGGAGAGAGACTGGCCCTGTCTGGAGAGACTCATTCCACTGTGACGGGACTGAAGCCCACCTGGGTCAGTGCCCAGTGATCACCCTGGGGGCCTCACCATGCTCCCACGGGAGCAACGCTGCTGTTATTTGCTCAGGTGAGTGCCGGAAAAATGCTGCCTTAACTTCATTCGCCCTTTGTGTGCATCATGGCCACCCAAAGTAGGGGTCGCAAGGCAGTACCAGGCTGAATTTCTCCCTGGAGAAACCCAGGAGCCAACGGGAGGGCTTTGCCTGCTTAGTCTGACCACTCTGCTGCGGGAGAGCTGAGGACTGAAGCATCAGGGCAGTGGCTTAGGCCCTGGTGCCGCTGCCAGGCCTGGGCTCCTCTGTTCCTATACTTTGGGATGAGCCCAGGACAGGGCTGCAGGGCACTGCCTCAGCCCTCTGGCTGCAGACAGCTGCATCCCATCCCCACAGAGGGCCCTGCAGAGCCTCATCCCACCACCCAGGCAGGAGCCCCCAGCAGCAGCAGACCTGGGTGTGAGCTGTAGAACAGGCCAAAGCTTTGCCCTCTCTTCTCACCAACACAAGGCTCAATCTTGTCCTGTTTGGTCGGAAAATCCCCTCTTGCCCTGCTCCCTGAAGGGTACCATGCTCCCCGGTGCCGCCAATGGCTGTGGTATCTCTGCTCTCCCTAGGCTCAGCCAGCTTTGCATCCCTGCGGCTGGTGGGTGGAGGGAGCCGGTGCGATGGGCGAGTGGAGATCTTCCAGCATGGGACGTGGGGCAGAGTCCTGGATGACCAGTGGGATGTGCAGGAGGCCAGCGTGGTGTGCCGGCAGCTGCGGTGCGGAGAGGCAGGGGGAGCTTACAACCCCCCAAAGCCGGAGCGAGGGACGGGCCCTGTGGGGCTGCGAGGGGTCAGGTGCACAGGGCACGAGGCCAACCTGACCCTCTGCAACACCTCCCTGCCTGAGAGTGCACTGGCGGCAGGGGTTGCGGAGGACGTGGGAGTCATTTGCTGGGGTGAGCGGCGTTGCACGGGCCCCCCAGGTGACAGGGTGGGTGGGCAGCCGGCCCCTGAGAGCAACAGGGGTTTCTACCCACTACAGGGAGCCGGCGGGTCCGGCTGGTGAACGGGGCTGGGCGCTGCGCCGGGAGAGTGGAGATCTACTACCAGGGCAGCTGGGGGACTGTCTGCGACGATGGCTGGGACCTGTCTGATGCTGCCGTCGTTTGCCACCAGCTGGGCTGCGGAGGGGCAGTGGAGGTGGCTGGCTCTGCTCAGTTTGGGGAAGGCTCCGGGCAGATCTGGCTGGATGGCGTGAACTGCTCCGGGGCCGAAGCTGCTCTCTGGGACTGCCCTGCCAGGCCCTGGGGGCAGCACGACTGCGGGCACAAAGAGGATGCGGGAGTCGTCTGTTCAGGTCTGTGCTGGGAGCTGTGGTGGGAGCCTGGTTCCTGGGGAGGCCAGGACACACGGAGGGCTGGGCATGGCCAAGGCTCTCCCTGGCTGCCTCTGAGCTCCTGCCCAAGCCCGTCCTGTGGACACCCATGCATGGGCACCCTCAGTCCCACTGGGGGTCCCTGGGGAGCTCAGCTGTCCCCAAGGGTTAGCGGGAAGGGCAGGGGTGTCTGTCCATCAGGGACTTCTCTCTGCCCCTGGGTGCAAGGCGGGTGTGCTGGCCCTGCCCCTGCCCGTCTGAGTGCCTGGCGGGTGCAGAGGTGTCCTGGCTCCCACAGCCCCAGACCAGCCTGTTCCCCCTTGGTGCCTTTCCTCCCAGAGCTCGTGGCCCTGAGGCTGGAGAACAGTGACGGCTGCTCTGGGCGCCTGCAGGTTTTCTACAACGGGACATGGGGGAGCATTTGCTCCAACTCGATGACTCTCGACACGGTGTCGCTGGCATGCAAGGAGCTGGGCTGCGGAGACAGAGGATCCCAGGAAACAGGCCTGCCCTATGGTAGGATGTCTGGCCCCGCGTGGCTGGATAAGGTGCAGTGTGGGGAGAAAACCAGCTCCTTCTGGCAGTGTCCCTCGGCTCCCTGGGACCCACAGTCATGCGAAGACCTGCGAGACGAGGTCCACATCATCTGCAACGGTAACTCTGAGCCGTTTGGGCACCCGTGTCACCCCAGATCCTGCTACCCGCTGGGCATAGTCAAACACAGAGAAAGGGCTTGGAGGGGCTTTTCTTTTCCATGTCAGACCCTTGTGTTGCCAGTGGCACAAGCATGACCGCAGCCACACATGTCCAGCAGCAGTTGCCACCCAGGTTGCCAGCAGCGCCCAGGGGAGGCAGAGGTATCTCTAGGTGAGGTCTCAGAACAGACCAGACAGGATTCAGAGGTGCCTTCCCTCCATGGACACCCTCCTGCTGCTCTGCAAACCAGGGACCTTTTGGGGCTGAGCAATCTGGGTCCCCCCACAGTCCAACGCGTGTCCCCTGAATGACCGGTGTTCAGTTGCTGCCGTGATCATGATGGCAAAGGGAGGCCCAAGCAGAGCTCAGCCCTGCTCTGTTCTGCACGATCCCCCAAACAAACCCCTTCACCACAGTGTTTCCTTCTTCAGGGGGACGCCCAGAAATGCCCCAGAGCCCGTTGGCCCCGTGCCCCAACTCCACGAGCTGCACAGGTAGGGAGCTGCTCCCTGTGTACCCTTCTTGTCTGGCAGGGCTCTGCCAGCTGTCTCAGTGCCATGGGAGGTCTTTGCCTTCTCCAGACAGGGAGAAGATTCGTGCAGTGGGAGGCGAGGACGGGTGCTCAGGCAGAGTGGAGGTCTGGCACCGTGGCTCTTGGGGGACAGTGTGCGATGACTCCTGGGACATGCGGGATGCTGAAGTGGCGTGCAGGCAGCTGGGCTGTGGCCCCGCAGTGTCTGCCCTGCATGAGGCTGCGTTTGGGATGGGGATGGGCCCCATCTGGCTGGAGCAGGTGGAGTGCCAGGGGACAGAGCTGTCCTTACAGGACTGCTGGGCCCGGCCCGGGGACAGCGGTGTTTGCCGGCATAAGGAAGATGCTGCCGTGCGCTGCTCAGGTGAGTGGCAGGACTGGGACCCCTTGCTTGGGTATTGGCAGGGAGCTGGGGAAGGCCTTTTGTCCACTTGGTCCTGGCATGGCCCCTGACCTCCCAAGAGCAAGAACGTTCCTGCAGAGTGCAGGAGCCTGGTGCCAGGTGGGGAGCAGTCTTGGTGGAACTGGACATCCTCTGGCCACTGCCCGTGGGGCCCTGCAGCCCCAGGGCTATCCCCTGGGCTGGCTGTGCCATCCTGCCTGCTGCCCACAGCAGAAGCCCTGGACCCAGTCCCAGCCTCCCTCTCTAGCACTACAGGAGGGGCAATTTGGGTGGGATGTGTCAAGGACACCTACAGACACATACACGGTGTGCTGAGGAGGAGGCTGTGTGGTACCCGCACACCCGCCCTCTCAGCAAAGCTCTCCTTTTCCTCCTCTGCAGCTATAGCCAGGACAGCAGCATCCCCACCCCGAGCAGGTAACTTGTCCTCCCCCCAGGGCTGGGTATCCCCCCAGACTGTGACCCACAGCTGGATGGAAGGGGCTCCTTGCTAGGGTGTGAAACTCCCAGGAGGAGGCACTGGGTGGGTGGTGGAGGGTTAGGGAGGGTTGTAATTTACTCAGCAGGGTGGAAGCTTCCCCGTCACTCTACCCCTGGGGCCCTCCACCCCCTGCTGCCTTGTGTGATGGGGGTCAGGACTGGTGCTGCCTCCACCTCTCCCGGGCCTGCTGCTGCCCCTTCCATGTTCTTGCCCATGCAGATCCCACCCGAGGCCGTCTGACCAGCAGTGGGAGAGTCTCAGTGCCCGTCATCATCTGCATCATCCTGGGGGCCCTTCTCTGCCTGCTCCTGGCCCTCCTGGCTGGGCAAGTGCTAAGCGCCAGGGCTGGGCGCAGAGGTGGGTTCTTCCACAGCTGTCCCAGGGGGAGATGCCTCCTGGAAGGGCTCTGGGGTGCTGCGGTGTGTCAGCAAGGGGCACGAGCAGAGCTGGGGGGATGAGACTGTGTACTGCCACCTGTCCCATGCACGGCCCCATTGAGTGCCTGGCTGTGGGGCACCAGCAGCAAGGGGTGGAGAGAGCCCAGAGGCGGGGGGAGCTAGCGATAGAGCGAGGAGAGAAATGGCAGAGTGGGGATGGCCAAGGCTGGCAGTGCTCTAGGTAGCGCTGGAGGGGGCTCTGGGGCAAGGGAGATGACAGGAGGAGTGCAAGGCAGCATGGTCCATCTCCACGGTGTCAGGCCCCCGGGCTGTCCCTCTGCCCAGCCCTTCCCACCCCAAGGCAGGGCAGGGGCTCTGCTGCGGACCCATGGGGCAGATAAGGGGCAGCTCCAGGTGGAGAGGAAACATGGGAGCTGCTGTGGGGTCAGGCAAGGGGGCATGACCCAGGGGCCAGAGGGGCATGAGCGCTGTCTCCAAAAGGATGATGCGAGGATGACACTGCCCCAGATAACCTCCACAGTGATGTTGCCCTCAATGGGGATGTGGCAGCTGTGCCTGGGCAACACAGTGGGGCTGTGCTGTAGGACCAGTCCCAAGGAACAGGTCTGCAGGAGAACAGTGGGGTCCCATTGCCCCTCTGCCTTTCCCTGTGCCAGCCCTGCCTGTGTCCCCAGGCTCCTGGAGAGCTCAGGAACCATTCCCCGAGGCCGTGTATGAGGAGGCTGGTTACAGCCCAGCGTGGGAGAAGCAGGCGAGGTTTGGTCGCTCAGGTGGGTGTGGGTCGTCCCTGGAGGCGCATCTGCAGGACCCTTTTCCCTGGCCATAACCCAGGGCTGATCCCCGTAAGGCCCCCAGCCCATTCAGCGCTGGGGCCGTGTGGTCTGTGGGGAGAGCATGCAGGTCCTGGGCCTGGGAGAGGAGCTTCCTCCCAACCAGTTTTGCCCATCCCAGCTGGACAGCCCCTCTCTGCCTGCCCCTGCACCCCATGGGACAGCCGAGGAGTGAGGGAAGGGGCTGTCCTAGGGCAGCTCTGGGAGCACCTTTGAGACAGGGTTTGTCCCAGGGGAGCAGGGTGAATTCCCATCCCTCTTCCCTATTCAGCCCCAGCTCTGTGGGTCCCCCTTCCCCAGCAGTGCTGACCATGAGCCAGGTCAGTGGGGCTTGCTCCATAACACCCGCTGTGCATCCCTCCAGGCTCCTATTCAGAGGAGTCCCTGACCCAGCTGCAGCCCTACCCTGGCGTGAGCGAGGAGGAGGATGGTCTGGGATCAGCACCAGGTAACGGAGGCAGGAAGGGGTTGATCTCCCTGCAGACTTGTGATGGACAAAGGTGTCACTGAGTGTCACTGTCAGAGATGGGCAGGACCTGGGGGTCTCCCGTGGTGCTGCCAACACCAGTGTCTCAGCCCTGTGTCCCAGAACATCCTCTCGCCCTCTGCTCTGCAGGACGTACCTTCTCACTGTCACCAGCTCCCCTCTGCTTTCAGATGTTCTTGTCCTGCCCGGAGGTGAGCCAGCGGATGGCTATGATGATGCCAGGGAGGTTTCTGACCCAGGGGAGGATGCTGCCCCTGGGCAGGGAGCTTGGGAAATGCCCAGGGTGCCAGAGGAGGGAGCAGGGACCAGGGATGCAGCCAGAGGTGAGAGGGAAATTCAGTGTTGCTGGTTCCGGGGGTGTCATCCCTGGCGCCACCCAAGCCGCTGCCATACTGAGACCATGGGAAGAGGGAACCTGACCCAGGAGTTTCCCTTGGAGGGACTGGGGGTGGGAGAAGGAGCTGAATGTGGTGAGGAACAGGGAGGGAAGTGATGTACAGAACCCATGGGGCGAACTGCAACGTCCTGCTTCGCTGCTTGCAGGGGGCAGCCTGCACTCCCAGAGAAGTGCCGGGGTCCCTGGAGCTGAAGGAGTCACCTCGTCCCTGTCCCTGGGGAGTACGGGCTATGATGATGCTGAAGAGGTGTCTCTGGCACATCCCTGTGAGGACACAAAGGCTGTGACACCGGAGCTCAGTGCACAACAGTGCCTGAGCCCCAGCCCAGGAGAGCCCAACCCTGCTGTGCCGCTGGGTGCAGCCAGGAGGGAGGAGAGGTCTGTGCAGCTGGGAGAGCTGTGAGCTCCAGGGCACCATCTCCCTTGACCCATGCGCAGCAGAAACAGTCCAGAGTTTCCTCTATTTTTCTTCCCATTCTTATGCTGTACATCATATTTGTTCTTATTAAAAGTCTCGGGGGACTTTGACCCTGAGCTGCTGCTTGCCTGCCCAGGTGTCGCGGTGTCTCCCTGAGGCTGGTCTAGGGGAGCAGAGCACAAAGACATGGTGGTGGGGAAAGGTCGTGTCTCAGGGACAGCAGGCTTGGGGTGAGGTTGTGGGGCTGCGAGAGCCCATGGTCCCTGGGGGATAATCGTATTGGCAGAGACACTTCCATCCTGCTGGCCACGGGCAGTTTCTAGTCAAAATGTCTCTCTGATAGGTCCCATGATGCGACCCCAGTGGGAGCACCCATTTCCTCACCCCGGGGTTTCCCAGCTGCTCCTTGCCCCAGGCCCTACCTTCTGGTCCCACAGTGCAGAGGCCATGACAGAGCTGCCATGCCAGGGTAAGCCCTGGGCTGTGGCCCCACACAAGTGAGCCCTAAGGCGGCTGCAGTGCCCTGAACACCCCAGCCCACCCCAGGGGGATCATGGCCACAGATTACCTCCCACAATGGTTCGGAGGCAGTTCTGCTCCCCACTGCCCCAGCACAGGGTGCAGAGCCACTGTCTGGGACACATGGGACTGGAATTCCCTCTCCTCATGCTCTGCCAGGACCCAAGTCTCCAGGGGCTGTTCCTGCTGCCCAGGCACTTGCAGACCCCGAGCACTCTTGTCACAGCCGCAGAGCTGCCTTCTTCCTGAGCAGGGGCTGTAAGGCTCCATGGCAGCCCTATGACCCCTCCTCCTGCTCCCCTCCAGCCCCCACCCCTGTCCTCCTCTGCCTCACCAGTGGTGCCAGTCTGGGTTTGTGTCGGGGCAGTACTTGTGTGCAGGTACAGGAGGGGTGGGAGCAGGGGGAATGGGGGCACCTTTCTCTCAGCGCTGTTGGAGGGCCAGGGGGATGGAGAAAGGATCCCCACGAGACGTGTGCTGCAGCCAAAAGCCATGTCCCAGCCCCTGGCCTGGAGAAGGGCCCGTCCAGGAGGATGCTCATGTGGGCACATTACCATGGCAGAGGAGATTTTTGTGTCCCTCCCCTAAAGCAGGTACTGCTGGGAGCTGAGCCAGGGTCCATCTCTCTCTGCTCAGGCTTTTACCTGCCCCAGTGCCCACGGCAGAGAAACCTCTTATGCAGAAGCCAGGCGGGGAGAAGGATTTGACACCTGGGCAGGAACTGGTGCCCAAACTGCCCTCCCTGCTCCCACTGGTGGATCTCCACACCCCTCCAGCTCTTCCCCAATGGACTCCTCTGCTGCGGGCTGGAAGGTGCGTTGGCTGTCTGTGGCAGGGCTCCCTGTGGGGAGCAGCTGCAGCTCAGTAGCACTGCAAAGAGCAGGATCTGGCCCTAGAGGAGAAGAGAGGCAGCAGCTGTTGCCAGCATCCTCTTCTACGGCAGTGTTGCCCCATTCCCTGCTGGGAGCTCCTCTACACCTGGGGTGACCCTTGGGGGGACCTGGGGGAGCCCAGGCTCACACATCCCTCTGCCCCACACCCTGGAGCCTTCCTGCTGGCAGCCCCCATGGGAGAGCAGCGATGGGTGACATTCATGGGCACTGCAAACAGCCTCCTTTCCCTGGAAAACTACCCACTGGGGCAAGCTGCAGCCCTGCATCTCAGAGAAGTAACGTATAAAAGTGATGTAAAGAGGAAGGGAGGAGTGTTATCTTCTGAACACAGGATGGCGGGGGCCTCCGGGCAGTACAGACACTGACCTGCAGACTCAAGGTGCCCCAGGTGGGGACCAGGGAGAAGAGCCCAGTGGCGGTCCTGCGCCACCTCCCGCCAGCTCTGCCCTCCCACAGGCGTAATATTTCTCCCCTGCTCTGGCACCTGGTAGAGGTTTGCCTCCTCCTCCTTGGGGAGATGAGCCACAGGCCTGGGTGTGCTTGAGGGGGCAGCACAGCTGAGCAGAAAGAGCCCATTTCATGGCATTTTGGGACCTGAACATTCTGGCCCTGCAGGCTGGCTCTGTTCTCTGCAGGAGGCAGGATCATCACTGTGCCCCTGATCCGTGCTTGCTCCTGCAGCTCCCAAGGACCGACCTGAGGGGGGTCACAGTGAGAGCCCAACTCTCAGCACTGCTGCCCTACGCCGGGCAGAGCTCGGCTGTTGAAAACCCAGAGGAGAGCAGCCTTATTTCTCTTAGTTTGGGCTCACCGTTCCCGGGGGCTGGGCGTCCTGCGGTGAAAGGCCATGTCTCACAACCCATTTTGATTGAGGGTGTTTTTGCTGATGGAGCAGCTGAGGCACCACCTTCTGGCCCTCGCCACCTGGGCATGGCTTTGGACAAGCCTGTGCATCCCTGATCCCACCATCACAGGGTGGACGGAGACACCCAACACCCAGAAACGAGAGGTGGGCACCGGCCCCACCAAACCCACCTCTGCAGGGCTGTGCCTGACCTCAGCAGCTCCAGGTTCCCTGAGCTGAGGCTCTGCTCTAAGCCAGTGGTGACAGCGGAAGGAGAAGGAGCTGGAGGCAGGGTCAGGGTAAGAAATGTCATTCCATTCCTCCAGCTGGGGTCCCACAGCCCTGCCCAGGCTCATCCAACTCAGACACCCTACCTGCTGGCACAGAGGAGTGTTTCCCATGTGGTATGGCATCTCCACCTGGAGACAGGACAATCTCAGACCCTTATCCCTGGAGACCCACCAGGGCAGCATGGCCCTGGTCCCAAAGGACACCTGGGCTGTACCAGCACCCTCACACCACATCTCTCAGTGCAGCCAGAAAGGATTCCCAGTGTGCTGCTGACGTCTATCCCCTCCCTGAGGTCTCCTCACAGGGGCACTCTGCTGCCAAGCATTGTCCCTGGGCGGTGGGTGGGGTGGGTGTGTGGTGCAGGGCAGTGACCTGAGCTCAGGTCCAGCACAGCTACCTGCTTCTCCTCCAAGAGGGGGCTCAGCAGAGGCAGCGCACACAGCCCTCCTCACCTCACAGCCAAGCCCTGGGTGGGCAGGGCAGGCCCACAGAGCCTGGGGAGGATCAGTGCCTGCACCTGCCTGAGGCTGGGGAGTCAGGGCAAAAGCACCCCTGGAGATGCTGGCACCTGAACCCAGGACAGCCCACATGCGAAGTGGGCACTTTTCCACTGAGCTACATCCCCTTGACACCTGCCAGCATCAGAGACACTCGCATCCTGTTGATGTGCCTAGGACAAGCACAGTCTTCTTGTCCCCTGGGTGCCCAGGGACACTGCAGACAACAGCGCTTGAATCCTCCTGAGATGGGGGGAAGTCAGGACCAGCACTCTGCTGGGGCCCGATCCTGGCACAGGGCTGCACTGCAGAATGCTGCCCCTTCAACATCTCTGCAGGGCAATGGGGCAGGAGGAGGCTCTTGCTGCAGGTGCTGCTGCCATGATCTGGCCTACTCCATGGTGTTTCAATGGAGAAGAGGAAATCCCTTCCCCTGAGCCTCCTCTGCCACCCAGGGCAACAGCCCTCTGTGCCACATCTGTCCCCAACTCCACAGCAGGAGCAGTGCAACAGGGGGAGGGGAATGCCCTCCCTGAGGTGAGGTACCCCCAGGCTCTGATGGCACCCCAGGGCATGTGGTGGGGAGGACATGGGGGCAGAAATCTTACACCTCTTCCTCCAGGCACTGGGCCTCCCCCTGCACCCCTCTGTCCCCCAGCATCCCTGGAGGTGGGGTGAACAGCAAGCTTCCATCTCCCTGGGGCTGAGGGTGTGGGTAGGGCTCAGGGACCTTCCCACTCCTTCAGCCCTGAGGACTGTCCTGACAGCAAAGCAGTGCCCTGGGACAGCCCTGGCTGCGGCCTCTGGGGCAGGGTGGGTGAGCGTGTTCAGCTCTTCACTCAACGGTCGATGGGTTGACCACATGCAGGGGTGGTGTTGTCATGGTGGTAAAGCTGGGGCAATTGTGGTGCCCAATGCCATAGACTTTTCCCTGCTGAGCCCTTGCCTGGCAAGGAGGGTTTGTGGGAATTAAAGCAGACCACAGTCACCGTGAACTTCTGGGGTGGCTGAGTGGAGTTAAGGGGATGGACTGCTCATCTAGTCTGCTTTGCACACAGGGCCCCAAAGCCCATCCTCAGCAATGGCTCTCCCGTTCTTGCTCAAGAAAGACCTAGAAGGACTCTTGGAGCAGTGACAATCCTGCAGGCACTACCCCTGCGGCCAAGCATTTTCAAGCTCATGCTCAAAGCTGACAAGACAGCAGCTGTGCTGTGACAGACGGTCTCTCACCGCCTCTCACTTGCGCTCGGTCACAACAAACGCAAACTCCTCTAGAGGTGCATGCCTGGGGAGCCAGCCCTGAGGCAGCCGATCTGCAGGGAGCTAGGACGTGCACATTGCTGTGGGACTATAGTCCAGTATGTGCCATTCCTTGGCTTGACCGGTTGACTGGGGAGATGCTCAGGCTGGAGACAGAGAGGCATGTCCTGGGTCACAGTTGTCACTGTCTTCCTGATGGGTGAGAAGGGTTCTGTAGCAGCAAGAGGTTGCAAGAGTGGAGCCCAGCAGCTTGTTGGAGCTCATGAGCAGGTCTTTCTTCCTCTGGACAGTGTCTGATGGCTGTGAAGGGCTGCAGCTGGGCTGGACAGTCCAGTCTGGTGGGTGAGCATATTTGGGTATGGAAACTGGGGACTGTTGAGACAGGTGTGCTGTGAGCCCCGGGTTTGGTGCTGATGGGATGGAGAACACAGAAGCAGGTGTGATGCTGAGGAAATGCAGAGGGAGGTAAATCTGGAGCGTAAAAACGACATCCAGCGGTCGAACTGGTGCTGTACGGAAGTCACAGTGTGAGAGTTGGTGACCTTTAATGCTAGACCGCAGGGGAGCCACTGCTGGCATTTCTGTCCGGACTTGTGCCCTTGCAGCAGGGAGGAACTGATGCAGAGGGATGTTCATGTGGGGCCCCAGAGGGGTCCCCCTGTGCCGTGTATTTCCTTGCTGATGTGCAGAGAGCAGCATGTTTGTGTTTCATCAAACTTTGCAGCAGGGGGGCAAAGGGGTCCAAGAAACTCAGCTCAGGACAGCGTGTGACTAAGCCCATGCGCCACAGGGGACGATCCTCAGCACAGCTTTGTCAGCTGCCCTTCACACATCTGAGGTCTCTCTGCGACAGACCTCTGGAGGGAGGCTGCTGCCGTTCAGGCCTCAGCTCCAGGGAGTGCCTCTCCCTGGCACTGGGGGGACGGTGGCCTCCCCCATGGGCAGTATGCTCTGGTCTGGGAACTGAGGTCCAGGTGAAGGATGTGTGTGAGGAGGGGTGCAGCCTGTGCACCATCGAGAATGACAAAGAGGACAGAGACAGGGTCTTTGCAGAGACCCCGCAAAGGAGGGATCCCGATTGCTGTGGAGCAGGGAAGGAGGGACAGATGCAGACCGCCCCGAAGAAGCACTGACTAGGGAGTCCTGTCCAGGGCAAGCCTGGGGACTTGTGGGGCAAGAGGAAGGCTCCTTCTAACCCCCAGATCTGCAGCTACAGTGCACGGGCAGTGCTCTGGCAAGAGGTGAAGGAGCAAGGAGGGCCAGGGCAGGATGCAAGAAGGCAGACAGGCTCTGCAAAAATCAAAGGGAGAAAATCATTGCTGAAGCCTGGGGTTGAACCAGGGACCTTTAGGTCTTCAGTCTAATGCTCTCCCAGCCGGGCTACATTAGCCCTGCCCCAGCAGCCCTTGTCCCAGTTCCACCCCGTCCAGGCCACCGGCTGACACACAAGAGGAGAGCTCCTTGGGGACATTCCCAGAAAAAAGCTGTGCCCAGCACCTGGCCTCTCCCTGCCTCCATGGCCAGGTGGGCTCCAGGTGTGGGGTGGGGTCAGCTTACAGTAGGAGTGCCAAGATATGTGTCGGGCCTCAAGTACAAAGCTGACAGTGGCGAAGGCAAGTGGGCAGGGTAGGCACGTGCAGCTGCAAAAACTGAGGGTGGAAGAAGTGTGGGGTTGGTGGAAGAGCTCTCTCACAGGGAAGAGAGGGCCCAGGGGAGGCAGAGCTTGCGCTGGTGCCATAGGCTTTTGCTTCTTTCTTGCATGAGCAAGAGTATTTTTTTCAATGTTTGGAGATGATATTTAGGGGGAAAGAAGGCTTGAAAACCTCCAAGGATCAGGACTGCACAACCACTCAGGGCAACTTCTTCCAGTCCATGAGTGACCTTATGATTACGACCCCGTGGACCTCATGGTCCTTATCTCCCACCTGAACATTCTTTCAACTTTTGTCCCTTTCCTCTCATTTTCCCACCATGCACCATGACGAAGAGCCTGGCTCTATCTCCTTAACCACCTGATAGGAACTGAAATGCTTGTATAAGGTTTCCCGAAGCCTTCCCGTCTCCATACTGAACAGTGTTCCCTCAGCCTTTCCTCAGGTGGAAAGTTCTCCAGCCCCCTGCACACTCACACACACCTGCCTGTACTGGTGCCCCTTCACTGAACTCACTCCAGTTGATCCATGTCTTTCCAGTATTGGGGGTAGTAGGCTCCAAACTCAGTGCGGTACTGTGTGTGTGGTCTAGTGAGCACTGAATAGAGGGGCAGAGTGCCTCTCCCTTCTCTCCTGGATATGCTTCTGTTCATACACCTTGTTGTCCACCATGACCCCCAGGGCCTTTTCTGCTGAGCTGGGCCCCAGCTGGGGCTGTTGCCCAGGGTTAGGCCACCCCACGGGTAGGACTTGGCATTTTTCCTCTCTGAAATCTAGTAGGTTCTTGTTGGCCCACTCTACCAACCTGTCAGAGTTCCTCCAGAAAGCAGCCCTTCCATGTAGACACTGGTCCCTTGCCTCAGTTTTGTGTCATCTGCAAACTCTGTCAGCTCCTCCAGGACACTGATAACATCGTTAAGTCCCAGGAGAGACTCCAGTGCATCCAATCAGTCTTTTGCTCACCTCTTTGCCCACCTATCAAGACTGTAGCTTCCTAGGTTCAATACGGGAGTATGGTGGGAGACAGTGCGTGGTGGGTTGACCTCGGCTGGCTGCCAGATGCCCACCCAGCCACTCTCTCACTCCTCCTCCTCAATAGTGCAGGGGAGAAAAAAGGGAAAAAAAAGCTCAGGGCTTGACATAAAAGCAGGGACATGACTTCCCAATTACCATCATGAGCAAAGCAGACTCAACTTGTTGAAAATTAATGTAATTTAGTACCAATTCAAATAGGTTTGGATAGTGAGAAGAAAAGGTAAATATTACAATGGCACCTCCCCTTTCTCCCTTCTTCCCAGGCTCAGCTTGATTCCTTCATTGCTGTTTCCTCTACCTCCTTTCCCCGTGAGTGGTAAAAGGAGGAAAGGGGATTGCAGTTAGTTCATCACAGTTCACCTCTGCTGTTCCCTCCTTGCACTTTCCCCGTGGCAACCTTCCCACAGGCTAGAGTTCTTTCAGGAAATACCCAACTCCTCTGGCACTTGATCCTCCACAGGCTGCAGGGAAATACCTGCTCCATTGTGGTCCCTCCGTGGGCTGCAGGGCAATCTCTTCTGCAGCATCTGGAGCTCCTCCTCCCGCTCCTTCTTCACCGACCCTGATGTTTGCAGGAAGTTTTCTCACACCTTTTTTTTCCTTACTCCTGTCCCACTCTGGCATTTGTGCCCTTTCTTAAATACATTTTCACAGAGGTGCCACCAGCTTGGCTGATGGGCTTAGCTTTTGCCAGCAGTAGGACTATTGCAGAGCTGGCTGGACTTGGCTGTGTCGGGCATGGGGTAACCCATTGCCTCTTCTAACATGGGCTCCTGATGCCCCTCCCCTAGGAAAAAAGTGGACACAGACACCAACAGAGAGCAAAAAACTTGGCCTTGCTAAATGACATCCCCTGCTCTTCCATCATCAAGAAATCCAAACTACTCATTGGAGGGGAAGAGAGAGAAACAGAGAAGGCCTCGACACTGTGCAAGCACTGCTCAGCAATAGCTAAAACAGTTATTAACGCTGTTTTGGCCACCGATGCAAAGCACCAGATGAGCTGCTATGAGGAATGTTAATCCCAACCCAGCGAGACCCAGTATAATCTGCACCCTTATTCCACAGAATTTCCGTCATGGTCAGGTCCCACACTGAGTGATACACCTGAGTGTATACATTCAATACATACGGAATCACCCCATTCCTATGTTGTTGCATTTCTACACCCTACTCAAACCTTTCCATTCTCTCTCTTTCTCAGTCCCCAAATCCCCTCTTAACAACACTTACAACTTCTACTGCATACTTAGAGCAGCTTTGCTTCCAACAGTCAGGTTTATACATCCTCATTTACCACTGCGCTGCTCCTTGACATCACTGATATTATCCACCCATTCCAGCTCTGCTCCCCCCACCCCCCCAGCGAGTGTCCATATGAGAAGCCAATGACTTGGGCCCCATCTGTCAAGGTGGTCACTCAGGACAGGTGAAGTAACGTGCTGGATCCTTGTGTGCCAAGACCGGATTGGATTGGATCACCGTTGCACCCACCCCCTTCCTCATGAGGATTGTCCTCTGTTGGTTTGAGTGGTTCCTGCTGCCTCGCTTCCTAGAACTTATAACTCACACCACGGATGATTTTCCGCCAAGGTCAGACCTCCTTGAGGTACATACCGGATCGCCCATCCTTCTGTATTACCCACCAAGTGCACCCAGGTCCTTGAGCAAAGACAATCTCACAAATGGGCTTGCTTTTTCCCAAGGGAGGAGCAGCCCACACTGCCTTCCCCAGCCACCTCCCTGTGTGCACTCCGGGGACCTTATCTCCTCCCACAGTTATGTACAGGCTTTGTTTGGGCAGGACCAGGACAGTTAGCAGATCCCCTGGGGTTTACCAGCTGAGTGAGTTCTGCTAAACCAATGACCTGTCCAATACGACATAGAACAGCATCACTGAAAGTTTGGCCTGTTCTCTCAGCATCCTTGGATGAAGGCCCTCCCGTCTCATGAGCTGGCAAGGGCTGAGTTTGTTCAAGTGACTCCTGACTTGATCCCCACTCACTGCTGCTTGTTTTCCATGGGTTCTGCCTTAGGGTACAAGGGCCGGGGAGACCCTGCTGATGGAGACTGAGCCAAACACAACACAGA
The DNA here is from genome assembly GCF_030936135.1 of Gavia stellata. NCBI lineage: Eukaryota > Metazoa > Chordata > Aves > Gaviiformes > Gaviidae > Gavia > Gavia stellata. Next base: position 1,249,527 of record NW_026776913.1, read on the forward strand.
GTATCTCAGAACTATTTACACCTGCTCTTGCTAAATGTTGCTGTGGCCTCACATTGCTTTGTTTCTTCTTTAACTCTAACTTCCGTAGTAACAGCTCATCTTGGTGCCATTGAATTCCCTTGAGAGAGTCAACTGAATATCCCTGTGGGCCATTGCAGCGGGCTGTCCTTACAGCCCAGCTATACTGAGCTCTGCTCAGTGCTCAGTGCTGTGTTCTGTTCTCGGTAAGACCCTGTGTCACTGATCCTGAGAAATCCACAGGTTGCTTAAAGAAGTCATTGACCACCTCCCTGCCCTGACTGGAATTTCCTTATGTCCGACCACAAAATCCAACAGCAGCTCCATCACCCAGTTCCTCCTCCTGGCATTCGCAGACACGCGTCAGCTGCAGCTCTTGCACTTCTGCCTCTTCCTGGGCATCTACCTGGCTGCCCTCCTGGGCAATGGCCTCATCATCACCGCCATAGCCTGCGACCACCACCTCCACAGCCCCATGTACTTCTTCCTCCTCAACCTCTCCCTCCTCGACCTGGGCTCCATCTCCACCACTGTCCCCAAAGCCATGGCCAATTCCCTCTGGGACACCAGGGCCATCTCCTTTGCAGGATGTGCTGCTCAGTTCTTTCTGTTTGTCCTTTTCATGTCAGCAGAGTTTTATCTTCTCACCATCATGACCTATGACCGCTACATTGCCATCTGCAAACCCCTGCACTATGGGACCCTCCTGGGCAGCAGAGCTTGTGTCCACATGGCAGCAGCTGCCTGGGGCAGTATTTTTTTCTATGCTGTGCTGCACACAGCCAATACATTTTCAATACCACTCTGCCAAGGCAATGCTGTGGACCAGTTCTTTTGTGAAATTCCATAGATCCTCAAGCTCTCCTGCTCAGACTTGTACCTCAGGGAGGTTGGGTTTATTGTGGTTAGTGTTTCTTTTGCTTTTGGGTGCTTTGTTTTCATTGTTCTGTCCTATGTGCAGATCTTGAGGGCCGTGCTGAGGATCCCCTCTGAGCAGGGACAGCACAAAGCCTTTTCCACGTGCCTCCCTCACCTGGCCGTGGTCTCCCTGTTCCTCAGCACTGGCATATTTGCCTACCTGAAGCCCCCCTCCATCTCCTCCCCATCCCTGGACCTTGTGATGGCGGTTCTGTACTCGGTGATGCCTCCAGCAGTGAACCCCCTCATCTACAGCATGAGGAACCAGGAGCTGAAGGAGGCCCTAAGGAAGCTGATGCAATGGACATTGCTCCATCAACAATAACCTGCCTCCCCTTCTCTGCGGAGTGCCCAGAGATTCTCTTAGCCCAGGACTGTGCTTTTTGTCCCTCTGATTATCATACCTGGCAGTAATTGCTGGGGTTCATACCACTGCTCTTGAGTCTTGGTCCTGTTGTATCTGACCCTTTCACCAATGTGTTGAACACTGTGTCACGTCTGGCCTCTCTAATAGCATCTCTGAAATAAAAGGCAGTCTCCTGAGTGCAGTGCCTGACGGCTGAGCTTTCCTTGTAAAGCTCCGGCCAACAACACTCCAAAGGAATTGGACTTTTCAAAGTTTTCTCCTTCTGTTCTCACTGTGTTTGGGGCCATAATCTCAAGTCACACCTGGGACACTAAGAACTTGTCTGAAAACCACCTTCCTGGTGTCCAGAGGCAGTGGAGATGGTGCGTGAGCTCCCAGTCCCCTTCCTCCGGCTGCCAGAGGTATGACAGGGCTGATAGCAGCTGTCAGTGCCTCTGGAAAGGAATGTGGAGGGCTCAGGAGAGGACAGGCACTCTCCATGTGCCCGGGGGTGGGCTGTGAATGGAGACTCAGAAGGTGAAACCCCCTCAGAGGTGCTGGGGAGCAGGGCTGGCAGGGAGCAGAGCGGGGCACTTTTCCATGTCTGCCCACACACCCCAGCCCTGGGGAGGGGCCTTTCTTGCGTGGCCAGCTCCGTCCTCCTGCTGGGCTCAGGGTACTGGGGCATGGCCAGCTCTGCCCAGCCTCTCACCTGGGCCAGACCCCCGGATCCCACAGCAGGGCTGTCTGCTGATGGCCCCATGGGACACAACGGAGGTTGTGCAGGGGCAGGCAGTGGTGGGGGGCTGCACATAGGGGGCTGCTGGGGGAGCAGGCACAGAGGGCTGCTGTGTGGACTGTGTCGGGGGAGTGTTTCCCTGTCCTTTGATGCTCTCTGGTCCATGCAGCGCCTGCACTGTGGGGCTCTGGGACCATGTGGGGACCACTCAGCTGCAAAGGTCTCATCTTCTTGTCCCACAGTCCCCAGCTCGGTGTCAGCCGACGGGCACTGCCACGGGGCCTCTGTGCTGGGTGTAGGGTGTCTCCTCGTGCCCTGCTCTGAGCCCATGCAGGCACCTGCAGTGCATGTCTTTGCTTGTAGCTGACCACCATGGCCCGCCTGCATGCTCCCAGGACATCCTGACCAGGCTGTCCTTGGAGATGGGTTGTGATGGTGGCTGAGGTGAGCAGCTCTGGTGCAGGCATGATCTGCAGCAGAGCACTCCAGCACTGTACAGGGTATAGAGTGTACAGGGGCTTTCCTGAACCAGGGACACCTCAGGGGAGTGGAGAGACCCATCAGAAGCCAGCAGCTAACGTGACAGCGGCCAACGAGACCTGGGTAGGGCCAGGAGCAATGGTGGCCAAGCCCCCACATGTATAAAATAAAACCCTAGGGAGTGCCATGAGCAGGGCGGACAAATGGGGTGTGGTGCATCAGAAAGGGCATGGCGCGGCAGTTTGCGGGGCAGTTCACGTGGAAGGGCGTGCAGGAAGGGCGCTGTAACTCAGCCGGCTTGACCAGGGAGCCATGGTAACTCCCTGGCAGAACACCATGGCCTCTCTAAACTCTGCATCCACTGTGACTGATGAGTCTTTGCAGACAGAGCTCCACTGGGAACATGCTGGAAACACACCCTACCTTTCCTGGAACAAGCCTGTCAGGCAGACCAGACACATCATATGGAGGATTCCCTATCCTCTCTCCACCTGGCTGAACGCGGTCACTCAAGGGATAGGGGGAAACGGCGACAGGTTCCTGCCTGGCACAACAGACGCATCTCCTCCATCACTACCCCACCTTCCCAGGTGTCCTTGCACAACAGGTACGAGAATCTGCAAGTGGAACCCAACAATGATGAGGACGATGGTTCATCTAGGTTGAAGGTGTCCCCAAGGTTAAGTCAGACTACTCCCTGCGTCAAAACCACTTCCATAAAGAGAAAAAGATGGGCCACTGTCATAGGAGACTCTCTCCTGAGGGGAACAGAAGGCCCAACATCCAGACTGGACCCACTTCTTTGGGAAGTCTGCTGCCTCCCTAGGGTCTGCGTTAAAGATGTGATGGGAAAACTTCCTACCCTGGTACAGCCCTCGCATTATTATCCATTCTTGCTTTTTCATGTCAGCAGCAATGAATCACAGAATCACAGAATCAGTAAGGTTGGAAAAGACCTGAAAGATCATCAGGTCCAACCACCACCCCAACACCACCATGCCCACTAAACCATGTCCCGCAGTGCCACGTCCACAGGTTCCCTGAACCCCTCCAGTGCTGGTGACTCCATCACCTCCCTGGGCAGCCTGTTCCAATAAGTTGCAATAAGAAGTCCAAGGGCAATCAAGAGAGAATTCAGGGCCTTGGGACGACTGGTTAAGGGATCAGGAGCACAAGTAGTGCTCTCCTCTGTCCTTCCAGTTGCAGGAAATGATGAAGAAAGAAACAGGAAGAGCCAGCGGATCAATACCTGGCTCTGAGCCTGGTGTCACCAGCAGAATTTGGGGATTTTTGATCATGAGACGATCTACACAACACCAGGCCTGCTGGCAACAGATGGGGTACACCTGTCCCAAAAAGGGAAAAGAATCTTTGCAGAGGAGCTAGCAGGGCTCCTTGAAAGAGCTTTAAATTGGATTTGAAGGGGGAAAGGGATAAAACCAGGCTCACCAGAGATAAACCTGGGGGTGGCACACCAATGTTTGAGGGCTGGCGTGCTAGCGAGGTCCTTCAGTCTGCTCCACGATGTGCTGAGTACAATGGAGCACATTTGAAGTGTGTTTATACTAATGCGTGCAGCATGCAGAATAAACAAGAGGAACTAGAAGCTTTGGCCCAGTACAGCCGAGGGTGCCCCCAACCTTCATGTCCCTCACCAGTCCCTCTTTGTTTGTCAGTACTAGGTCCAGTAGAACACCTCTCCTTGTTGTCTCCTCCACCAGTTATCATCAATACACTGGGGGAACCTCCTGGACTGTACATGCCTGGATGTGTAGCCTTCCCAGCAGGTACCAGGGTGAGTGAAATCCCCCAGGAGAACAGAGGCCTGTGATGGTGAGATGACTCTCAGCTGTCTGTAGAAGGCCTCATCATTTTCCCCACCCTGATCAGGTGGCCTGTAATCAACACCCACAACAGCATCTCTCATGTCAGCCTGCCCCTTAATCCTTACCCACAAGCTCTCAACTCGCTCTTCATCTGCCCCCAGGGAGAGCTCGAGACATTCCAGTTGCTCTCTCACATAAAGAGCAACTCCACCACCTCCCCTTGCTGGCCTATCTTTCCTAAAAAGAACACAGCCATCCATGACAACATTCCAGTCATGTGAGCTATCCCACCATGTCTCAGTCATTGCCATGAGATCATGGCCCTGCGACCACACACAGATCTCCAATTCTTCGTGTTTATTCCCCATGCAGCTCGTTCTGGGCATCATCTCAAAGCACCAGGAGGAAAAGAAGGTTATCAGAAGTAGTCAACATGGATTCACCAAGAAAAGTAATGTCTGACCAATCTGATAGCCTCCTACGATGACATGTCTGGATGGATAGATGCGGGGAGGGCAGCGGACATTGTCTGCCTTGGCTTCAGCAAGGCTTTCGACACCGTCTCCCACATCATCCTCAGAGGCAAGCTTAGGAAGTGTGATGGAATGGACAGTGGGGTGGATTTGGAACTGGCTGATAGATCTCCGAGGGTTGTGATTAGTGGCCCAGAGGCTAGTTGGAGGTCTGTAACAAGTGGTGTTCCCCAGGGGTCAGGACTGGGTCCAGTCCTGTTCAATGTATCCATCAAAGTCCTGGATGAAGGGATAGGGTGTGCCCTCAGCAAGTCTGCTGATGACAGAAAACTGGGAGGAGTGGCGGAAACAGCGGAAGGCTGCGCTGCCATTCAGCGTGACCTGGACAGGCTGGAGAGTTGGGCAGAGAGGAACCTGATGAAATTCAGCAAAGGCAAGTGTAGGGCACTGCACCGGGGGCGGAATAACCCCCTGCATCAGCACAGGTTAGGGGCTGAGCTGCTGGAGAGCAGCTCTGTGGAAAGGGACCTGGGAGTCCTGGGGGACAACAGGATGACTACGAGCCACCAATGTGCCCTTGTAGCCAAGAAGGCCAATGGCATCCTGGGCTGCATCCAGAAGAGTGTGGCTAGCAGGGCGAGGGAGGTTATCCTCCCCCTCTACTCTGCCCTGCTGAGGTGCATCTGGAGTGCTGTGTCCTGTTCTGGGCTCCCCGGTTCAAGAAGGACAGGGAGCTGCTGGAGAGGGTCCAGCAAAGGGCTACGAAGATGATTAGGGGAGTGGAACATCTTTCTTAGGAGGAAAGGCTGAGGGACTTGGGTCTTTCTAGACTGGAGAAGAGAAGACTGAGGGGGATCTTATCAATGCTTAGAAATAGTTAAGGGGTGGGTGCCAGGAGGATGGGGCCAGTCTTTTTTCAGTGGTGCCCAGTGACAGGACAAGAGGTAATGGGCACAAACATGGTCATAGGAAGTTCCATCGTACATGAGGAGGAACTTCTTTCCTTTGAGGGTGTCAGAGTACTGGAACAATCTGCCCAGAGAGATTGTGGAGTCTCCTTCTCTGGAGATATTCAAAACTCGTGTGGAAGCATTCCTGTGCAACCTGCTGTAGGTGAACCTGATCTGGTGGGGGATTGGACTAGATTATCTCTAGAGGTCCCTTCCAACCCCTCTCATTCTGTGATTCTGTGATTCTCTCGGTGGCTCCTTATCCCCTTCTGCAAGAGGGTGGGGACAACTCTAGTCAGGTTCATGTGGAAGGTGTTTCCATGTTGGATGCAATGAATGGATTTCTTTTGTCCCTGTCAAACCAATGCATTGTTGGCTGTGAGTGAGGCTGTTGCAGTGGTCAGGAGGGTATTTTCTCCCTCACAGAGATGACCGTGCCTCCCTTCCATGCAGTCCGCAACTTGCGAATCCCCAGCAGAAGGTTTCTTAAGCAGTGCTATGGCTGCTTTCTCCCAGCTCTGAGCTCCTCGGCCCCTCGGGGAGGCAGGAGGAGGTCAGGGCCTGTGGGAACCAGAGTCAGAGGCCAGTAGAGGACAGAGGCCAGCAAGAGGTCACTTCTTCCTGAGACCCCGTACGCAGCGCGGTGTTGTGTATATGTGTTCTGAGCAGTGCTGAGTAGGGGGGATAATGCCCGCTGTGCTGTGTGTGCATCTGTAATGGTGTTGGTATCTGCATGGGGGTGTGTGATGCTATGGATATCTGCAATGGGATCAATATCTGCAATGGCCTCTGCATCTGCAGTGGGAAAGAATCTGCCACGGCATCTGCAAAGGTATCTGCATCTGGAATGCTGTGTGTGCAACTGTCCTGTCAGCTACAGCTCTCCAATGCAGCCATCACTGCGGACGGAGATACCATTGTGGATAACATTGCCAATGCTGGTGCAGATGCCACTGCAGATGGAAATACACTTTCAGGTGCAATTGCTGATGGAGATGCTATTGAGGATGCAGGTGCCATTGCAGAAACCATGGCAGATGCAGACACCATTGGAGATGCAGGTGCCTTTGAAGATTCTTTTGAAGGTACCGGCACCGATGCCACTGGAGATGCCATGGCAGATGCAGATACCATTACAGACACCACCGGAGACGCAGGTGCTGTGTCAAACAGCATTGCAGCTGCAGATACCACAGCAGATGGCATTGAAGGTGCTAGTATGATTTCCAATGCAACTGCATCTAAATTATGCTGAGTAGAAGCAGCTACTGCAATTAAATACTCATGCTTTTACTCATACTTTTTGTCTTTGTCTTCTTGAAAGTGGATCTGCAAACCCGGTTCCTATTTCATGTAATAAAGACTTCCGATGGGATTTCTAGGAAAGGACCGATGGCAGGGAAAGGGAGGACTCGAGGATGTTGGGGGATGAAATTGGGCTAAAAACAGCTAGTCACGATGAAGGAGGTTGCTGGTAAGTACACTTGTCCAGCCGCACCCTGCAACTAATGGTCCCAGCCTGTCCTGCCTTCTTGTTAAACTCCATTTCACTACTTCCTGGGGTGAGGGGGATCTCTGTTCTTTGTGCGTGTGGAGGTGTGAGTGCCAGCCCCTGGAGGGGGGACCACAAGTCAGAGGGGCTCACGTGCCCGGGGGGAAGCAACCGGAGAGACTGGGAGGGGGGAGTTGACTCCTGGAGGGAGCAGGTGGTCCAAAGCATCGCCTGGAGAAACTGTGGGGTCTTGGGGCTCTGGTACTGGTAAGGCCATAGGTCTGGACCAGGAGGGGAAGTGGTCCTTTACATGCCCCGGCAAGTACCTCAGATACAGCTCTCGAGGTGGCACTGGCTGCTTATGGTCAGACCCCGGAGCTCTGCCTGAAAACCTGGGAACTGCTCTCAATACTTTAAAAAAAGAAAGGAAAAAACCCCAGCACCTTTTTACCAGCTGCAATGTTTCAGTACTTTCAATAAAATGTCACTGTATTTTCTATCCTGCCAAAATGGGACTTTTGAGACTGTGTATTTATTGCAGGAGAAGAAATCCTGATCTTGCCCTGTGCTTGCATTGCCAGTACTCTGTCTATCATGCTGCGTATTTAATCTCCCTAACCTTCCAGGTGTTTCTGCCTGTCCTGATCAAACTCCCAAGTCGGAAGTCATCTCTTCAGAAAACGATCTGGACATACGCACTTTCCACTGTTCTCCAGGGTTTTCCGCCTCTTACTCTTTGATCATTCAGATCCCTCTCACCTATGACCCTGCTTTGAGCTCCAGGGAGGTAAAGCATCATTGTCTTTCAGTACTCTCTTGTCTTTCAGTACTCTCCCTCATAGTCCCTATAGGCAACTCTTCAACTGGGGTGGTGAACCTCGTTGGAAGCTGCTAAAAATAACCATACAGCTGAGAAGTGTGTTTATTGTGGATTAAGCTCTCTTGTGTTTTACTTTTTCTTCTTTTTTCTTTCCCCCAATTAAAAAACCCTGTTTCCATGCAGTTCTCCACGGAGAGCAGGCAGGAATTGCTGCAAAGCAGCTGTAATATTCAGGTGCAGACTTTGGTGGAGAAGTCTGATGTAAAGAAAAGTGATGCAAGTCCCCGGTGGCCAACGAGAGCAATGGCAGGGTTGGAGAGGTGAGGAGCAAGGTTGTCCATACCGTGTCTGGCCTCAAGGGACTGCTTTTCCTACCTGTGCACAACTCTTTAGGAGACATTCTGCATCCATATCAACTGGAGAATTCTCCGATCACATCTTCAGATTGCTCATTGAAAAGGATGAGCTAGCTATGCTACTTCAGGGTAGGTACCTACCTCTCTAACTGGCTATACAAATGTTGAAGACCTGAAGAAAACTATAGAAGAGGCATAGCTCGTTAGCGCTTTCTGCATTTTAATGAGCCCCATGGTGTATGTAGTGCTGAGTCCAGGAGCCTCAGGTACTGAGAAGAGACTGAACAATCCCCTCAAGGAGACAAAGGCAGAAGACAAACCTAAACTACTCTGAAGCATTACTGGGCCCCACTGAGGGCCATTACTGACAAAGCCTCCCCAGGGACTCGTTAGAGCCGATAATTGGAGGCTGTGATTGCAGGTAGGCAAAGGCTCTGTGCAGGTGGCTCTGATGCTGACAAAGCCCTTGGATTGTTACATGGAGCACAAAGGCCAAGCCCTGACCCCCGGCCCATGGAAGGGGGATCCTGTCCCTCACACGTGGGTCAGGGCCCTTCCTGGGCCAGTGGATGTGGGGTCTGCAATGCCCAGTGCAGGACAATGGAACAACACTCCCAGCTTCCCCATGGGGTTGCAAGGAGGAAATGAGGCTCCAGTGCCATGAGGACAACATGTCTTCTCACAGCCCTTGGTGGCACAGACAACTGCCATAGCCCAGAGGACAAAGACCTGGGTTCTGTTCGTGTCTTCCAGCCTGGCCAGTGCCCTTGGCAGTTTCCATCGCAGGCTGTCCCACACCTGCCCCTGTTTTCCTGCAGGCTGTAGACATCCATCTTGCTTCTCCACCTTGCTCTCCCCTGGGCATTTCTCTGCCTTCACTGACGTCTCACCACCCTCACCAGCCGTTCGTTGAAACACAAAGCCACGGTCTGATCACCAACTCTCACTGGGTGACCTCTTGCACCACAGCTCTACCCTTCGAGTGACATTTCTTCTTCCTCATGTCCAGGCTCCACTTTCCAAGCTGCACTTTGTAGCAGCTTTTCTCTCTCCTGCTTTTTCCCACCTCCAAGGAAAGCTCAAAATTCTCAGAAAGCACCCTCCAAGCAGGCGACCTAACTCATCAGCCTTCTTGTGGCCTTTCACCTGAGCTGACAAAAGTAAACTCACCGTGATCTTCTAAACCACGTGACTTTCCCTGGCCTTTCAGCTTCTTGGATAGGCACAAACAAGCCCTATGCCTGCTGCTGTCCCGTCAGGTACTCAGGCAGAAGGCACATGCCAACCCATATCCATGCCCTCTTCCTGGATGGGGCTCCACCATGTGGGGGGATAATAAGGACGTTCAAGAGTGTTGGCCCAAATGCTAATCACTGAGGGATTCTGGGTATGACTGGCTTCTAAAAAGACTTTGTACCGCTGATGACATTTGGGCCTCATCATCCAGCCAACTTCCCACCCACCCTACCATCCATTTCTTCATCCTGGAGAGCATCAATCCGGCTCTAAGGAGACTCTGGGAGATGATGTCAAAGGCCTTGCAAAAGGCCAGGTACACAACGTGCCCTCGTTTCCCCTAACCATTCTGGTTCAGCAATGCCTTTCTTGTCCTTCAAGGGCCTGGAGATGGCTGCAGGACAACTTTCCCCATGTCCTCCTAGAGTCTGAGGCAGGCAGGCCACTTGCAATTCTGTCAGTCCTCATCCCTGCCCTTCTTGAAGAGGGGTTTGATGTCTGCTTTTTCCAAGGACCACAGAACCTCCATGATTGCTCCGGCACTTTTGAGGTCACAATCCAGAATCACAGGCAAGGGTGACGTAGCAGTCAGGAGCACTTGCAATGAGCCTGTCCAAGGCAGCTGAGATGAATGTAGCTGGGAAAATGGAAATTTCTTCTTGGAGTCACACACAGAAATGTCGGAGCTCTGCCAGGTGCCTATGTCTCAGCTGGGCTCGTGCACTCCTCGTACACACGAGGGTGATCAGGGACAAGAGTCCTTGCCTTGCACGTGCAGAGGCAGTGCACTGCAGCAGTCACAGTGTCTCTCTGACCTCCTGCTGCTGCTCCCAGAGGCTGGGAGGCACCTCAGACCTGTGGTGTATCGCCCTGCTCTGCACTCGTCTGAGATGCTCCACGGCATGAGGAATGGACACGGGGACGTGGGTTTCATGAAGCACATCCCAGTGCTGCATCCAGGTGCTTTCCCAGGGGATGTTACTCGCAAAGGGAGAAGTGACCTCGAGAGACTGTCTGTCCCAGAGGCCTTCATGGTACCCCCAGGAAGAGCTGATGGCATTTGTGCTCACTCGGGTTCATCTCCCCACACGCACACCATGTGCATGCTTACGTCTCGTCTGTACAATGCAAACCTGGACTTCTGACCTGGTCATTCGGTGTCCCTCTGTGGAGGGACAAGCAACCTCTCCGAGCTGGGCTGAGAGGCCAGTGCTGGACATGGTGGTGGTTATTGGCTGGTGTGTGACGACTGCCCTGGGGCAGCTGCCCGGGGTGTCCAGCGAACACGGGCACAGGTCAGACCCTGCTCTGCTGGTCCTCCATGTCTCTCGCAGGAGCCCGGCTGTGCGAGGATGCTGCTGTGTGCCCCCACCCTGCCCACTCCCACACTTGAGCTGCTCATTGGAGTTCTCCTCTCCGGGGCACTTGCCATCCCAGCCATCCCAGCCCCTCTCTGAATCTTGCCACCTCCCTGCCCTCTCCCCAGCCAAGCCCAGCAGAGCAGCCCTGGTGGGACTGCTCCCACAGCAGGAAATGGAGGCCAGTGAGAATGTCCATCCAGCCGGCACGCTGAGGAGATCTCCGCTGCAGGCAGCTTGCAGCCCCAGGTGCCAAACTTGCTCCCCAGGACGGCATGAGAGAATTGGCCCAGGGGATGCTCAGGAAGGGCCTTTTGCCCCATGGACAGGGCAGCCTGACCCAGCTGCCACCCTCAGCAAAGGGTTTCTCTTTCCATGTCTCCCCTGCACACACACAGTGCCCTGCTCTTCTCCTCGCACTGGCCAGTCACCCCTGCACCCTCTCCCCAGGCTCCCCACATCCTCCGAGCTGGCGGCGTTGCTCTGAAGAGCAAGCAGGCTGTGGTTCCCAGGGCCATGGAGTGAGTCCACAGGGTCATGCTGGTCATGCTGGGAGGCAGACCCAGCTCCAGGTGCCTCCTGCCCCCTTCACCTCAGCACACAGACACTGCCCCACGTCTCCAGAGAAGATCTCAAAGAAAGGATCTCAGGCAAACCACCCTGAGCAGGGTCCTTTATTTTGTTTAAACACACAGCTCCCAATTTAAACAAAGTCTCTGGGTCACAGAGGACAGGCAGATACTGAAATAGAAATAGGATGAAGAATGACTTCCTTTTTGTGGACAGCATTAATACAACCAAGAAAAGCTAAAAACCAAAGAAACCAAACCAAACAACCTACCAAAGAGAGTCTGGGCATGTAATGAGTTATGTGACAAGTGATATGCAGAAGAAGATGGGCAGTTCATTGCTGCTTCTGAAAAGCAACCAGTCATGAGTTTCCTTAGGGCATCCTTGAGCTCCTTATTCCTCATGCTGTAGATGAGGGGGTTCACTGCTGGAGGCACCACCGAGTACAGAACTGCCATCACCAGGTCCAGGGATGGGGAGGAGATGGAGGGGGGCTTTAGGTGGGCAAACATGATAGTGCTGATGAACAGGGAGACCACAGCTAGGTGAGGGAGGCACGTGGAAATGGCTTTGTGCCGTCCCTGCTCTGAGGGGATCCTCAGCACGGTCCTCAAGATCTGCACATAGGACAGCACAATGAAAACAAAACACCCAAAACTAAAACAAGCACTAACCACAATAAACCCAACTTCCCTGAGGTAGGCGTCTGAGCAGGAGAGCTTGAGGATCTGTGGAATTTCACAGAAGAACTGGTCCAAGGCATTACCTTGGCAGAGAGGTAGTGAAAATGTATTGGCTGTGTGCAGCACAGCATAGAAAAAAATACTGCCCCAGGCAGCTGCTGCCATGTGGACACAAGCTCTGCTGCCCAGGAGGGTCCCGTAGTGCAGGGGTTTGCAGATGGCAATGTAGCGGTCGTAGGCCATGATGGTGAGAAGATAAAACTCTGCTGACATGAAAAGGACAAACAGAAAGAATTGAGCAGCACATCCTGCAAAGGAGATGGCCCTGGTGTCCCAGAGGGAATTGGCCATGGCTTTGGGGAGAGTGGTGGAGATGGAGCCCAGGTCGATGACAGAAAGGTTGAGAAGGAAGAAGTACATGGGGGTGTGGAGGTGGTGGTCGCAGACTATGGCGGTGATGATGAGGCCATTGCCCAGGAGGGCAGCCAGGTAGATGCCCAGGAAGAGGCAGAAGTGCAAGAGCTGCAGCTGACGCGTGTCTGCAAATGCCAGGAGGAGGAACTGGGTGATGGAGCTGCTGTTGGACATTTTCTGTCTCTTGGTCTGGGGGCTCTGTCCAAAAAAGGAAAAAACAGGAAAAATTAGGACAGATTTCTCTGAGAAAACCCACTCCATTTTTCATCGCAACCTTACGCAGTTGGAATACATTTCCATTCTCTAGTTTGTGCTGGCTGAGTGTGCTGTGAGGAGCAGGAGCTCTGCCCTTCTGCTGCTGAGGAGTCAGCTTTGCTCTGCTGCAGTGGGTACATGGGACCTGACTTGTGACAGCTCCGATGATCACAGGGGATGTCAGATGTAATCCACCTTTCATGGAAAAATTCAATATCTGCACTCATGACATGGAAGAACGTGGGCTGTGAAAGAGAGGCTCAGCATGACTTTCTTATAACTTTGTCTGTGTTTTTTCACAGGGCTGCAGTGTACATCAGTCCTTTTCCCATCTGCCCTGTGCTTTCGCTTGTGCTGCCTTGGAGATGACTTCACACACAAATTAGTCTTTTAAAAAAAACCCTAATCCTGGACTCTGATGAGACCAGAGGAGTCCTGTTTCAAAGAACAGCTCTGCAAACTCTTCTCCAGACCAGCCCAGAGGTGGAGGTGTGATGGAGGGGGCAGGACACGACCCCTCCCAGAGAGAAGCAACTGACTCTGCGAGGAGAGTGCCGACCCCCAAGGAAAGGCTCCGCACTCCCGAGGATCCCACAGCAGAGCTGCGCCTTTCTGGGGGGCAGCTTGCAAGCCCTGCAGGACAGGCAAAGCAGAGACTCGGGGGTCCCTCCGATGGGAGGTTCTACAGAGAGAGTCAGCTCATTGCCCCGCAGACAGTGCCCAGCAGACATCTGCAGGGAAACACAGAAAGAGAGCTGCCTGAGCGCACCCTCCCCCTGTGCTCCTTTGCAGTGTCCTCCCAACCCCGTCCCTGTCTCTGCTGCCTGCAGCTGTCCCTGCCAGGAGCTGGTTCTCTGTCCCCTGTGTCTCCTCCCTGGCAGTGCTCACAGAGCCCATCCCACCCGCTGCCTGCTCAGCTCTGCCCTGCAGAGCCCTCCCTGCAGCAGGACACTGCCCAGGGGCATCTCTGGGTGTGCAGGCTCTGAGGGGAACATCAGACCAGCCCTGGCGAGGCTGGAAAAGTGACACTGATGCTGTCTGTGACCACGGCATGGTGATTTCCAATACTCCCCGCTTTATTCACCTCTAAGAGGAACAGACTTGGAATTTCAGTGCCTCCTCCGGAAATGAGAGATTAATTTCTATGTGCCATTGCCCACCCAGACAACCCAGAGGAGAAGATTGAAAGACCAGGATCCTTCCCTTTCAGGCAGCCCCTGCCTTGCTGTGCTTCCTGAAAAGTCTCCTGGGAAGATCCTGCAGTGATGTGGAGCTGTGAGCAGCTCTGACCCACACAGCACCCTCTCAACAGCAGAAGCACCCTGCCATTGCACTGGTCTCTCCTTCCACCCCCAGCTTCTCCCCACAGCGCCGTGGGGAGCTCCCCGGGCAGGCTGAGTGCTGACCCTGGCAGGCAGCAGAGTCCCTGCCCCAGCACCCAGCCCCGGGGGTGCAGGGACCCTGCTCAGAAGGACAGCCCTGGGCACCCCTGGCTGCACACCCACCTTCACACCCTGCAGCCGTCCCTGGCAGAAGGCAGCCCTCATGCCCTGTCCCTCTGATGGTGCAGCAGGGAAGCCCTGCTCTGGAGCACCTCCTGCTCCTCTACACTGGAGAACCTGTGGCAGTTCTTCCTGAAAGGTCTCAGAGTTTGTGGGATGTCCCAGCATTAGGAGATCTTCTCGTGAACTACACCTAAATTGCCCCACACCCAGAGACTTACCGTGTCAAGGGCTGTGAAGATTTCTCCTCCAGTGAGCTCGCCTCTGTCCTCCCACCCCAGACTGCCTTTAACCTCTCTCTGCCTTGATCCTCTCCCCTCGGTGCCTGCAGGCAGTGCCCTCAGCCCTGCTGCGCTCTGCAGAGGAGCTGCTCCTGGGCAGAGCTGTCTCTCGGCAGCGCTGCCCGCTTGCCATGAGCTCCCTCTGTCCCAGGAGCCCGGCCCAGCTCAGCAGCAGAGGAGCAGCCCAAGGCGGCACTTTCTCTGCCCCTCGGGGCTCCCCCCAGGGGTCCCTGGGGCTCCAGGGGAACCTGCTGTGAAACAGGCTGGAGCAATCACTGAGGTTCCCTCCCGCAGCTGGGGAGAGACACTTCTTCCCAGCACTGTCATTTCCCTGCTGAGAGACAGAGTCACGCCTAAATATCAACTTTTCTTGGCCCATCTTTAGACAGGACAGCCAGACAGGGACAGGCAGGGATCTCCTTTACCCCTGCTGAGGGAAGGGATGCAGCTGAGCCCGACAAGGCATCTCATCCTGGGTTTGGAGTGCTGGGGCTGGAAGGGCACTCAGCTCCCTCCCATGCACACCACAGACCCACAGCAGGTGGGATTCCTCCTGCCCCCCTTCAGGTGGACACACAATAGGCACCTGCATGTGAGCTCCTGCTCTCAGCTCCCATGGTAATTAATGGAGCTGGAGGCCAGGAGTGAGCTGTTCAGATGCAGTTGTCTGGTGACATCTGAGGTGCCAGAGGTGGTCAAAGATGTGTGCCGGTAATAGAGACAGATTGAAGATACGTGCAGGCTGATGTAGAGACAGGCCAACATCTGGGGCATCTTCTTGGAGGCTCTTGGGAATTTCCTTTGGCCAACTGAAAGGACAGCTGCTGCCAAATTAAGGGCAACTGAACCTGTCCCTACTCGTTATGTTCAGGTCAGCCTATAGAGACATTCATAGGATGGAATGGAGTCGTATGCTATAGGGAGAGCTCAGTCTCTTTCTTCCTCTCCTCCAGGTGTTGGGTTTATTTGATCTTCACTGACTGTATTGGCAGCTGTCTCGTGTTCATCCCCACATTGTGGTACAGAATTCAAGGCAGCTGCTCAATGTAATGTTCAAATCCAGGCCCACAGAGCTACATGAGATGCCAGGGCTGGCAAGAAAATCACAGGACCAACAGGAAAGCAATTCCCATTCAGGGTGGGTGTGTGACAAGACACCGCAGGCGGCATTGCACACAATGCAATTTGGTGGCTGTGTGCCATTGCTGTTGCCATCACTCAGAGGTATTGGTCATCAGATGTCATCAGAGAGGCAACGTCTGTCCCTTCTCTGCCCAATAGCTGCAGGCATTGCGTGAACACAAAGCACATCACACAGGGATCTTTATTCACTCCCTTGATGATACAGTCCAGGAACAGAACAATCCTTTTCTCAGTGTGCTTGCGCACATCTTGTCTTCATGGACCGCATCCTCCAAGCACAGCAGTTGTCCATACCAAAACTCAATTGAAACCCAAAAAAGAATTCAAGGGCACCTAGATGAGCTGTTGCTACTTCAGGAAGAGTTAAGGAAGAGACAGAGAGACTGTGGAACAACTGCAAAGATTAGTAAGAGTAGGTGTAGATAGGTCCGAGATGCTCTGTGTCCCCTTTGCCTCAGTTTCCACCATTAAAGGTCTCCCAGGCCTTTGTGCTTTGAGGCAGGGCTCTGGAGGAGAACAACCAGCTGTGAATGGGGATGAAGCCAGGGGTTACCTGAGCAAACCGCACACCTACCAGTCCATTGGACCGTAGGGGCTGCATCCAAGTGTGCTGGGAGAGTTCTTCACCAGTAGATCCTGGTCCATGATGATCCCAGTAAGGAAGGTACTCAGACTCTGTGAGGTATCATTTAAAATGCAGTGAGGGCTAAGATTATAAAGAGAGAATCGTATAGGTAATCTTTTATCTAGTTAGGTGGTGGGATGCCTAGGTGGTGTAGCATCAGATGGGACTCCCAGCCATGCGCAGCACGCCATGCAGACCCCATCCAGAGAAAAGAGTCTCCTGTTTTGGTCAATCAAACTCTTACTGTATTCCCTTAAGTGGAAACGACTCTATTCCTCTTCTCCACAGTCAGTCAGAAATGATGTTCTCATGAGACCTTCCTGCTGCATTGTCAGACAGAGACAAGGCCATGCAGGTGCCATGATGGCCGGTACCGAGTGGGAGCTGCCCGCAGGGTGCACTGTGACAAGGAGCTGCCGAGGTTGTCCTGTGCCCAAGGGATCTCTGCAGCACAGTACAGGTGTGGAGGCCACGCTGTACATGCAGCACAGCATAGCACTAATTGCTCGGTGGACGATGGTCTTCTGGTCAGGACCAGTGATCAGGTTTCCCTGGGAGAAGTCTGCGCTCCACCCCGGTGCCACGGCTGAGGTGCTGCAGCCCAAAGGTGCATGGCCAGGAGGAGCTGGAGCACAGGCAGGAGGAGCTGAAGCCCCAGGACGTGTCACTCTACTGTGATGGTTTGGGATTAAATGAGAAGTGGTGAATCAGCTTGCTGAGCTGGGGTGCTGCAGTGGAGGGATACAGGCTCTGATGGAGAAGGTGACAGGGAGGACAAGACTAGGGGGGAAGCACCCTGTGTGAAGGAAGAGCTAGGATATATGGAGCTCCTCTGTGAGATGGGCCACAGGTTGGGCCAGCTTCTGTGAGTGAGGATGAGAAGATAAGTCAGTAAGGGTGACATGGTCTTAGTCATATCCTACCTGGTCATGGAGAGGAAACAGCAATAGTCCTCTCTCAGCAAGCCGAGGAAGTCTCCAGGTTAAGGAGCAGGTTCCTGTGGGGGACTGTAAGCGCCCTGGCATTCCCTGGCCAGGCAAAGCGACAGGATGCCGGCAGCCTGGAAGCTCCTGGGACAAGTTCCGAACAGAGCTGCCAGGTAGGGACAACAAGGGGGATGCTCACCTGGAGGCGGTACTGGCAAACAAGGAAATATTGGGGTCCCAGGTGTCAAAGGAAGGCCAGCAGCAGAGCACAGGCTGGTGGACTCCAGAGGAGAAGACTTTGATGTACGGGGGGACTGATCCAGGTGGTGCCATGGGAAGAAGCTCTGAAGGGGGAAGGAGCTCAGGAAATGTGATAGGCCTTGCAGGACAGCCTCTCCCGAGCACAAGAAGGTTCTCTCTGAATACCTATGGAAAGGAAACATTCATATGTTGGCCAGCATTGCTCTGATGGCCAAGAGCATCCCAGCTTGTATCAGAAATAGTGTTGCCGGCAGTACTAGGGAAGTGATTGTCGCCCTGTAGAGAGGTGGGTGCTGGTCTCTTTTCCTCAAATGACAAGGGAATGGACAAGAGGAAACAGCCACAAGTTCTGCCATGGGATTCTTAGAGTGTGGTTGAGGCGCTGAGGGACATGGTTTAGTGGTGGACTTAGCAGGGTTAGGTTTACAGTTGGACTTGATGATCTTAAAGGTCTTTTCCAACCTAAACCATTCTATGAATCGATGATTCTATGATCCTTGTACAGAGTCTGCACATGAATGCCACGCACTGATGCCACCATTACAGAGAAGGAGACAGGGCATTTGACCAGGTTGTTGAACCCTGGAATCGGTATGCCATGCCTCCTGAGGTTCTCGCAAGCACCTAAGCTTTTGTGCAGAGGACTGTGAGTCCGCTTTAGGTGTCCTGCCTGTCTCCCGCCCCATGCTGTGCTTTAGGCTGTGAAGAGAATCAAAACCAACTTTATGACTAGGTTAGCTTAATTTTACATGCTGAAATGCAGGGCAGATGAAGGGAGCTCTGAGCTTCCAGGCTCTCAGTCACCCAGTTAGGACTTCAGAGAATGGAAATGCAGGTAATCTTCTTGTGCCAGTGTACACCACATCATAATTTTGCCTTCCTTTGTACCTTTTAACTGACCTGGGATCTGCCCGTTGGCTGCCTATGATTAAAAAAGAAACTATTCTTCTCGTCCACCTCCCCCTCCTCAAAAAAGCAGCGAAAAAAGATATGGAGCATGGATTACTTAAGGACAATACTGTAATCTTTAAATTATAGGGGAGAGCAAAGGTAGTACAATGAATTCCAAAACATCCTTGAGAGCTTCCTTATTTTCACTTGTCTCCAAAGCTCAGCCTGATTAGGTCTTGAAAGGACTACCTCAAATCTCTGCAACCCAAATCCCTCCAACCTCCTCTTAGCAAAGGTCTTTTAGCCCCGGACACTTCTGCCCATCACTACAGCACACTGTCCAATCTCTCTTTTTCAGCTGGGTGACATCAAGGTACTCCATTGCAACGCCTTGCCTACAAATGTCTTCTCTCCATGCTGATCCCACTTGGATCATGCCATGTTATGTACGGCTCCATCCTCCTCTTGCAGAGCTCCATTGGATGGGCAGTTTTCCATTTCTTTCATGCCCATTCACCTTCACAACATTTTCTCTTGCATGCATACCACATATTGTCTGAAGCAGCACATTTACCGCCCACAGCTTCACTGTTTACCCACTGCAGGCTGAGATATTTCTCCTCTTGCAGCAGACATTGTGCAAAACTGCTCCATATATGGAAACCCACTTCAATGCTGCATATTCATTTGGGCTAAAAAAAAGATAATGAAAATCTCCTGAGCTAGTTTCTCAAAGACACATTTTCAAAGCGGCAAAGCAGATTCAATACAGAAATGCTGAGAGCCAAGTTGCAAAGAGAGAGGGAAAAATAGGTGAAGACTCACAAATTTGTCCAGACTCACAAATTCTCTGTCAGTCAAGAGCAAGTCCCACAGCCTGGGGGACGTTTTCATGAACTGACCCTCTGGGAAGTTTTGTTTCTTGGGCCTCTTGGCTCGAGCCTGTGGCATTCACATTTCCAGGAAGAGGAAAAGTTGTGGTTCAGGTATCAGACTTTTGCCGTCCTGCCTGGAGATCCAGGACAGTTGTGTCACACAACACCCAGTGTCATAGTGAAGACGGAGGCAGTGTGAATTGTAGTGGTTTGGACGCCAAGGAATTACATTGTTGGAGGGGAGTCAGAATATGAGAAGGAAAGAAGGGGGAAGTAATGATTTCTGTGTTAAAAAATGGGGAAACTGAGACCCAACTTGTGCATCTTTCCTCTGCGCAAGGATCTACCTTTTTTTTTCAGAGGCGCTGACTCTATCAGAGTAGCTTTCACAGTTGTCCTCTGCTAGGAAGCCCAGAGAACAAGAGGGATGGGATTCATCTGCTTGGATTTAGACATGTCCAGTGGAAGGGCTTGATTCAGCTGCCCACTTCGCCCTGCCAATAGGGAGATGCCCTGAGGAATCCCAGACATGCAGGAATGCCACGCCTCAGCCTGGCTGGGTGACAGAAGAGAAAACAGCATGCTTAGAGTCAGTTTCCTCCCACTCCTGGGCAGGTCCGGCATTTCAACAGCTCCCACTTGCAGGATCACAACTGGCTTTACTTTAAAGAAGGAAGAAAGCCAGGCAAGTTTTTTACACTCTTCAAGACCAGACCTATATTTCTTTAAGACACAAATTCCCTTCTCCCGCTTCTCATTCCACAACCAGTCCCAAGATTCTGCACTTCTAAAGATATACCTGGTACACAAAAGAGGCACTTACGAGTGGTCCCCACCTGATCAAAAGAGATCCACCACCTGTTTATTCCACAACCAGTCCCAAGATTCTGCACTTCTAAAGATATACCTGGTACACAAAAGAGGCACTTACGAGTGGTCCCCACTTGATCAAAAGAGATCCACCACCTGTTTATTCCTGGTGGATCACAACATGTATGAGCTGTCGAGGCAGGCCACAGTTTTTCTGAGTGCATTTCCAAGAGCCCCCTCGACCTCCCTGTTCCACAGGCTGTAGAGGAGTGGATTGACCAGGGGCGTGAGGATGGTGTAGAAAAAGGAGAGGACTTTATGGAGCTGCCTCAGGGAGGCTGTCCTGGTGTCATGTAGACAACGACGAGGGTGCCATAGAATACAGTCACCACGATGAGGTGAGAGGAGCAGGTGGAGAGGGCCTTCTGCCTCCCCATGGTGGTTGGGATCCTCAGGACTGCAGCTCTGGTGCAGATGTAGGATACCAGCGTGAGTCCGAATGGGAAGGCTCCACACACATGGGTGTGTCCCAGTGGGTGGCTCCCCAATTTGGCACAAGTCCCTGATGATTCCCTGTCTCAAACTTCCTATCTTTACCGTGAGTTGGAGATGGCCGAGGCAGTCACCTAGACAGCCCAGAGAGCTCCTGGAATGGAGGAGCCCTTTTACTCAGTCATTCACCCCACCTACACTGGGGTGCGTTGTTCCTGAAGGTGCTTCCATGGGGAGGGTGCCTCAGATTCACTGCTCGCTCTAAATCACATCCCATGTAGATGGCTGAGAGACAACTGTGAGAGAGCTGAGGGATTGAGATGGATCCCTAAGATACGAGCAAGATGGAGAAAGAGACAGCGAGAGATTAAGAGAGTTGAGAACATAAGGGACATGTCTTGGCACCCTGGCCCCATACACTCTGCCCCAACCTCTGCCTGTCCACTGAGGTGTGTGAGTGCCCATTAGCTTATGCCCCACAGCTCTGACTGCACTGACCACCACGCTGCCTGTATCTGGGTTCAGCAGTGTCAAGGACACAGAGAGGGTATCTAAGGAAAGAGGAGCTGGAATGAGAAGACAGGCAGGACAGGACTGTACCAAGACACATGGTCTCACTTCATAGCTGCCACTGTGCCAAGAGCCACTGGCACTAAATGGCAACACTGTGACAGGGATTAGAGAAGAGGAGAGGTTTCCTTTTAATTTTGGAGAGACTTTAAGGTACAGTTGTAACCCTCATGTCTTCAAAGGAGGGCCCCGCTGAGCAAGAGTCCCTCCCTTGTGCAAATGACCACGCGTTGCCCGGTATGTGGCTCAGGGCACTTGGCATTACCTATGGGAAAACTAAGCTGCCAAGTCGATGCTAAGTACAGTTCTCCTGAAGACCACTGTAGGAGGAGATGATATCACCCTCTAGAGTGCTGATCCTTCCCCGCTATCAAAGGAGGCCAGAGAATGAACTCATCTTTTTAGACATTAAAGTTATAAAAGTCTATGTCTGAACAAGCTAATTCCACTGAATGTGCTGGATTAGCTGAAGTATTGGCTCTGGGATCATTGTGTCAAGGAATGGACATTTATTTCACCAAACGAGAGTGATCTGGAGACAGGTGCACTGTTACTCCAAACTACATTCCTGACCAATATTCTAGATTCTGGACCAAAATAGAAGAGAGGTCATTCTCAACAGTTCAACTGGACCGAATTTCAGGCATGTTTTTGTTCTGACCAGGAGGTTAACAGAGATGTAAGTGCCACTTGGTCGAAAAATTAAGCTGTTATTGTTCTCTTCATTGTGTTCCACCTATTTCCTGTCATTTCCTAAAGACTAAGAGGTTCAGCAAAGATCTGCCACCAAAATAATCAGGAAACCAGATTTAGAAGGAAGGCGCAGTTGCATGAGAACCGGACGAGGGCGAAGCTTGTTGAGAATTGGGTGTGCCATGGAGGGATGAAGTCCTCTGCTTGTTGCTCTCTGTCTTGGTTTGCACGCTTAGAAAATGCCACTGTGGTATTCACCAGGGTTTGTAAAGTGCTTGTAGGTCATTTGAAAGGCATTGCTATGTAGGGTCGTCTTATGATGACATGTTGCAGAAGAGAGTCTGGTGTGATATTCGATTAAGGAGATCTTACACTGCTAAGAAAGAGAGGTCTCATTTCTGCAGATGCATCATAACCATGTGTTTGCCCTCCCCACCCCTCTCCCCTTTCAAAATCCACTTACAACACCTCTCCTCAGGTGGAAAAGCAGTTTCTGAAGATTATCCCACTTCTTTTGAAACCTGCCTTGAGAGCATCTTTCATCAGCTGGTTCCTGAGGCTGAAAACAAAGGGACTCATCAAAGGAGTTGGCAGTGTGTTGAGAAGGGCCACTGCCTTGTTTCAGGAAATGTGGTGACTTGAAGGCTGGACATACATGAAGATGCAGCCCAGAAGGGAGTAGAAGTAGCACTGAGTTAAGCAGCCTGGGCAGGATATGGCTTTGCTGGCCATGCACAAGTTTCCTACGTCTTTGGGTATGATGGATATGGTGATGAAAACCTCCAAACAGGAGAGGTTACAGAGGGAAAAGTACATGGGACTGTGGAGGTCTCCTTCAGACAGAATGATGGAATGATCGGCAGGTTTGTCCCTAAGATCACCAGGTGTGAAGCCAGGAGAGCGATTGCCATGAGGGGCTCCTGATGGTGGAGGGAGGGGAAGCCCAAGAGAAGGAACTCTGTGACAGTTGTATGGTTCAACATTTCTGCATCCGAGCTGCAGTGGTGGGGGGCGTGGGGAGAATAACCCCATACATCAGGACAGGCTGGGACGTGAGCAGCTGAGGAGAAGGTCCTGGGCACTACGAGGGATGCCCTACAACCAGTAGCGTACGGTCCCTATGAACAAGGGCAGCTGCACGTGGGGCTGTGTTAGGAGGAGTGTGGGCCACCCAGACAACTTGAGTGATCATCCCCCTTGACTCAGCACTGGTGTGGCTCCACACACATGGGTGTGTCCCAGAGGGTGGCTCCCCAATTTGGAGAAGTCAGGAGGAACTAGAGACTGTCGAGTGCAGGTCTGCCAAGATGGGGTACGGGACTGGGTGAATATGATCTGTGTGGGGCGGCTGAGGGACCTGGGTAGCACTGACCCAGTGGCAGAGAGGCTCAGAGCAGTATAGGAGTAGCCTGAGACTGCTGGAAAGGTGGTTTCAGAGATGATGGTGCTTTTCTTCATAGTGGGAAATGGCATGAGAAAGAACTTATAGAACAAAGTGCAGCTGGAGAGGTCCAGACTGGACACGAGGAAAGAGAAATGTCACTCGAAGGGCAGTGCTGTGGTGTACGAAGTCACCCAGAAGGAGACTGGATCAACCCAAGGCTTTGTGTTGCAAGGGACAACGAGGAAGGATGGAGAGATATCAGTAAAGGAAGATGCTCAGGTGAGAGCCAGGTGGGGTAGCAGGGTGGATGTCTACAGCCTGCAGAGAGAGGTGCAGGTGTGGGAGACCACAGGACAGCCAATGGTGGAGATGAGAGAGGGATGGAGAAAGTCGGAAAAGCCCCCAACAGAGATCAGCTCTTTCCCTCCTCGGCTGTGGCTGTTGTCTCTGCCACTGACACCTATGAGGAAGCACCTTGTCCTTACAGCACTCGGGGCTCATTGCCTCCCCTTCCCCACCTGGGAGCCTGGGAGGTATCGTACCGTAGTCCTGCCCTGGGCATTGCCCATCCCCACATCACACCGCCCCAGGAAGAGCCCTGAGCAATGTGTGAGGGACCGGATCTCCCTTCCCAGGGGCTGGGGGTCAGAGCTTGGCCCTTTGCCTTTAGGTAACACATCCAGGGTTACTCAGAATCTCTTCCTTCACATTGCCTTTGCCTACCTGTCATCACTGCCTGGAGTTTTCTGCTCTAAGCAGCCCCTGGGGAGGCTTTGTCAGCAATGTCCCTCCGTGGGACCCATTAACACTCCAAGAAACAGTGGAGATTGCATCAGACACTGACTTCTTGAGAGGTTTCTTCAACTCCCTGTCATTGTCTGAGGTTCATGGACTGGGCACCAAACCCACCCGAGGGGTAATTAAAACACCTTGAGCTGCTCCTCTGCTGCTGAGCTGGGCCGGGCTCCTGGGACAGAGGGAGCTCATGGCAAGCGGGCAGCACTGCGGAGAGACAGCTCTGCCCAGGAGCAGCTCCTCTGCAGAGCGCAGCAGGGCTGAGGGCACTGCCTGCAGGCACCGAGGGGAGAGGATCAAGGCAGAGAGAGGTTAAAGGCAGTCTGGGGTGGGAGGACAGAGGCGAGCTCACTGGAGGAGAAATCTTCACAGCTCTTGACACGGTAAGTCTCTGGGTGCAGGGCAATGCAGCTATAGTTCATGGAGGGCTCTCGTAAAGCGGGCATGGTACCCAGGAATCTCACTCCTGTATAGAGGAGGAGGAGGTGCCCCAGAGCAGGGCTTCCCTGCTGCAGCATCAGAGGGACAGGGCATGAGGGCTGCCTTCTGCCAGGGACGGCTGCAGGGTGTGAAGGTGGGTGTGCAGCCAGGGGTGCCCAGGGCTGTCCTTCCGAGCAGGGTCCCTGCACCCCCGGGGCTGGGTGCTGGGGCAGGGACTCTGCTGCCTGCCAGGGTCAGCACTCAGCCTGCCCGGGGAGCTCCCCACGGCGCTGTGGGGAGAAGCTGGGGGTGGAAGGAGAGAGCAGTGCAATGGCACGGTGCTTCTGCTGTTGAGAGGGTGCTGTGTGGGTCAGTTCTGCTCACAGCTCCAGATCACTCTGAGGATATTTGCAGAGGGTTGTTCTGAAGAGGGAGGTAAAGGCAGCATTCACCTGAAAGGGCAGGAGTCTGTGCTTTGACATTTCTCTGATTGGTTCTTGGGTGGGCAGTGCGTGATGGCAATTTATTTCTCTCTTCTGGAGAAGGCACAAACAGCCCAGTTCTTGTTAGCACTTCTCTGAGCAGTTCTTTTGCTCACTGCACACACAGAGTCAGTTGCCCCTCTCTGTGAGTGGTTGTATCCTGCCCTCTCCATCACACCTCCACCTCTGGGCTGGGCTAGAGAAGCATTTTCAGAGCTGTCCTTTGAAACAGGACTACTCTGGTCTCATCAGAGTCCATGTTTTAGGGTTTTTTTAAAAGAGTAATTTGTGTGTGAAGTCATCTTCAAGGCAGCACAAGCGAAAGGACAGGGTGGATGGGAAAAGAACTGATAGACACTGCAGCTCTCCTGACTCTGCATTAAATTACAAAGAGCTGAGACCTTTTGCCTGTCCCATCTCAAGACTCTTCACATTTTCTGTCATAAAAAAGAGGATTTCTACCCCTAAAAAAACCACCTGCCAGATGTGATGGTGTAAAAAAAAAACCACAGACAATATTGTCAAAAAGACATGCTAAGCCCCTCTTCCTCAGGGCACGTTCCTCTCAGTCATGAGTGCAGATATTCCACTTTTCCATGAAAGGTGGATTATATCTGACATCCACTGTGATCATCGGAGCTGTCACAAACAAGCTCCCATGTACCCACTGCAGCAGAGCAAAGCTGACTCCTCAGCAGCAGAAGGGCAGAGCTCCTGCTCCTCACAGCACGCTCAGCCAGCACAAACTAGAGAAAGGAAATGCATTCCAACTGGGGGGGATTTCTGTGAAAAATGGAGAAGCTTTTCTCAGAGAAATCTGTCCTAACTTTTTTCCTGTCTTTTTCTTCTTTGGACAGAACCCCAGACCAAGAAACAGTAAATGTCCAACAGAAGCTCCATCACTGAGTTCTTTCTCCTGGCATTCGCAGACATGCGTCAGCTGCAGCTCTTGCACTTCTGCCTCTTCCTGGGCATCTACCTGGCTGCCCTCCTGGGCAATGGCCTCATCATCACTGCCATAGCCTGTGACCACCACCTCCACAGCCCCATGTACTTCTTCCTCCTCAACCTCTCCCTCCTCGACCTGGGCTCCATCTCCACCACTCTCCCCAAAGCCATGGCCAATTCCCTCTGGGACACCAGGGCCATTTCCTATGCAGGATGTGCTGCCCAGGTCTTTCTGTTTCTCTTTTTCATGTCAGCAGAGTTTTATCTTCTCACCTTCATGTCCTACGACCGCTACATTGCCATCTGCAAACCCCTGCACTACGGGACCCTCCTGGGCAGCAGAGCTTGTGTCCACATGGCAGCAGCTGCCTGGGGCAGTGGGTTTCTCAATTCCCTTCTTCACACAGCCAATACATTTTCACTACCTCTCTGCAAAGGCAATGCCGTGGACCAGTTCTTCGGTGAAATTCCACAGATCATCAAGCTCTCCTGCTCAGATGCCTACCTCACGGAAATTGGGCTTCTTGTGGTTACTGCCTGTTTAGTCCTTGGGGTTTTTGTTTTCATTGTGCTGTCCTATGTGCAGATCTTGAGGGCCGTTCTGAGGATCCCCTCTGAGCAGGGACAGCACAAAGCCTTTTCCACGTGCCTCCCTCACCTGGCTGTGGTTTCCCTGTTTCTCATCACTGCAGTGTTTGCCCACCTGAAGCCCCCCTCTATCTCCTCCCCATCCCTGGACCTGGTGGTGGCAGTTCTGTACTCGGTGATGCCTCCAGCAGTGAACCCCCTCATCTACAGCATGAGGAACCAGGAGCTCAAGAATGCCTTATGGAACCTGACCCCATGGATGCTGTTTCACAGAAAATAACCTGGCTCCCCTCCTCTCCATGGATGCAGCACTGGGATGTGCTTCATTGAACGGACGTCCCCGTGTCCATTCCTCATGCCGTGGAGCATCTCAGACGAGTGCAGAGCAGGGCGATACACCGCAGGGCTGAGGTGCCTCCCAGCCTCTGGGAGCAGCAGCAGGAGGTCAGATTGACACTGTGACTGCTGCAGTGCACTGCCTCTGCACGTGCAAGGCAAGGACTCCACTCTCTGATCACCCTTGTGTGTACGAGGATTGCAAGAGACCAGCTGAGACATGGGCACCTGGCAGAGCTCCGACATTTCTGTGTGTGACTCCAAGAACAAATTTCCATTTTCCCAGCTACATTCATCTCAGCTGCCTTGGACAGGCTCATTGCAAGTGCTCCTGACTGCTACGTCACCCTTGCCTGTGATTCTGGATTGTGACCTCAAAAGTGCCGGAGCAATCATGGAGGTTCTGTGGTCCTTGGAAAAAGCAGACGTCAAACCCCTCTTCAAGAAGGGCAGGGATGAGGACTGACAGAATTGCAAGTGGCCTGCCTACCTCAGACTCTAGGAGGACATGGGGCAAGTCGTCCTGCAGCCATCTCCAGGCCCTTGAAGGACAAGAAAGGCATTGCTGAACCAGAATGGTTAGGGGAAACGAGGGCACGTTGTGTACTTGGCCTTTTGCAAGGCCTTTGACATCATCTCCCAGAGTCTCCTTAGAGCCGGATTGATGCTCTCCAGGATGAAGAAGTGGATGGTAGGGTGGGTGGGAAGTTGGCTGGATGGTGAGGCCCAAATGTCATCAGCAGTACAAAGTCTTTTTAGAAGCCAGTCATACCCAGAATCCCTCAGTGATTAGCATTTGGGCCAAGACTCTTGAATGTCCTTATTATCCCCCCACATGGTGGAGCCCCATCCAGGAAGAGGGCATGGATATGGGTTGGCATGTGCCTTCTGCCTGAGTACCTGATGGGACAGCAGCAGGCATAGGGCTTGTTTGTGCCTATCCAAGAAGCTGAAAGGCCAGGGAAAAGCCTATCCAAGAAGCTGAAAGGCCAGGGAAAAGGCACGTGGTTTAGAAGATCACGGTAAGGTTACTTTTGTCAGCTCAGGTGAAAGGCCACAAGAAGGCTGATGAGTTAGGTTGCCTGCTTGGAAGGTGCTTTCTGAGAATTTTGAGCTTTCCTTGGAGGTGGGAAAAAGCAGGAGAGAGGAAAGCTGCTACAAAGTGCAGCTTGGAAAGTGGAGCCTGGACATGAGGAAGAAGAAATATCACTCGAAGGGTAGGGCTGTGGTGCAAGAGGTCACCCAGTGAGAGCTGGTGATCAGACCGTGGCTTTGTGTTTCAACGAACGGCCAGTGAGGGTGGTGAGATGTCAGTGAAGGCAGAGAAATGTCCAGGGGAGAGCAAGGTGGAGAAGCAAGATGGATGTCTACAGCCTGCAGGAAAACAGGGGCAGGTGTGGGACAGCCTGCGATGGAAACTGCCAAGGGCACTGGCCAGGCTGGAAGACACGAACAGAACCCAGGTCTTTGTCCTCTGGGCTATGGCAGTTGTCTGTGCCACCAAGGGCTGTGAGAAGACATGTTGTCCTCATGGCACTGGAGCCTCATTTCCTCCTTGCAACCCCATGGGGAAGCTGGGAGTGTTGTTCCATTGTCCTGCACTGGGCATTGCAGACCCCACATCCACTGCCCCAGGAAGGGCCCTGACCCACGTGTGAGGGACAGGATCCCCCTTCCCATGGGCCGGGGGTCAGGGCTTGGCCTTTGTGCTCCATGTAACAATCCAAGGGCTTTGTCAGCATCAGAGCCACCTGCACAGAGCCTTTGCCTACCTGCAATCACAGCCTCCAATTATCGGCTCTAACGAGTCCCTGGGGAGGCTTTGTCAGTAATGGCCCTCAGTGGGGCCCAGTAATGCTTCAGAGTAGTTTAGGTTTTTCTTCTGCCTTTGTCTCCTTGAGGGGATTGTTCAGTCTCTTCTCAGTACCTGAGGCTCCTGGACTCAGCACTACATACACCATGGGGCTCATTAAAATGCAGAAAGCGCTAACGAGCTATGCCTCTTCTATAGTTTTCTTCAGGTCTTTAACATTTGTATAGCCAATTAGAGAGGTAGGCACCTACCCTGAAGTAGCATAGCTAGCTCAACCTTTTCAATGAGCAATCTGAAGATGTGATAGGAGAATTCTCCAGTTGATATGGATGCAGAATGTCTCCTAAAGAGGTGTGGACAGGTAGGAAAAGCAGTCCCTTGAGGCCAGACACGGTATGGACAACCTTGCTCCTCACCTCTCCAACCCTGCCATTGCTCTCGTTGGCCACCAGGGACTTGCATCACTTTTCTTTACATCAGACTTCTCCACCAAAGTCTGCAGCTGAATATTACAGCTGCTTTGCAGCAATTCCTACCTGCTCTCCGTGGAGAACTGCCATGGAAACAGGGTTCTTTAATTGGGGGAAAGAAAAAAGAAGAAAAAGTAAAACACAAGAGAACTTAATCCACAATAAACACAATTCTCAGCTGTATGGTTACTTTTGGCAGCTTCCAACGAGGTTCACCACCCCAACTGAAGAGTTGCCTATAGGGACTATGAGGGAGAGTACTGAAAGACAATGACGCTTTACCTCCCTGGAGCTCAAAGCAGGGTGATAGGTGAGAGGGATCTGAATGATCAAAGAGTAAGAGGAGGAAAACCTCTGGAGAACAGTGGAAAGTGCGCATGTCCAGATAGGCTTCTGGAGAGATGACTTCAGACATGGGTAGTTTGATGAGGACAGGCAGAAACACCTGGAAGGTTAGGGAGATTAAACACGCAGCATGACACACAGAGTACTGGCAATGCAAGCACCGGGCAAGATCAGGATTTCTTCTCCCGCAATAAATACACAGTCTCAAAAGGCACATATTGGCAGGATGGAAAATACAGTGACATTTTATTGAAAGTACTGAAACATTGCAGCTGGTAAAAAGGTGCTGGGTTTTTTTTCTTTCTTTTTTTAAAGTATTGAGAGCAGTTCCCAGGTTTTCAGGCAGAGCTCCGGGGTCTGACCATAAGCAGCCAGTGCCACCTCGAGAGCTGTATCTGAGGTACTTGCCGGGGCATGTAAAGGACCACTTCCCCTCCTGGTCCAGACCTATGGCCTTACCAGTACCAGAGCCCCGAGACCCCACAGTTTCTCCAGGCGATGCTTTGGACCACCCGTTCCCTCCAGGAGTCAACTCCCAGAGCCCCGGCGCTCTCTGGCATGTGGACCAGACTTAAGGTCTCTCTGGTACCTCCTTCCCAGGCCCCTTATCCTTCTCGCTGGCTAATCCAGCTTGATGTTGGCTAGCAGTTACACACACTGACACGCACATCCACATGATATGCATGCAGTTGGGTCTCTCCAGTGGCTGCCCCTTGGGCACGTGAGCCCCTCTGACTTGTGGTCCCCCCTCCAGGGGCTGGCACTCACACCTCCACACGCACAAAGAGCACAGATCCCCCTCACCCCAGCAAGTAGTGAAATGGAGTTTAACAAGTAGGCAGGACAGGCTGGGGCCATCAGTTGCAGGTCACGGCCGGACAAGTGTACTTATCAGCAACCTCCTTCATCGTGACTGGTTATTTTTAGCCCTACTTCATCCCCAAACAACCTCGATTCCTTTCCTTCCCTGCCATCGGTCCTTTCCTCGAAATCCCATCGGAAGTCTTCATTATGTGACATTGGAACCGGGTTTGCAGATCCACTTTCAAGAAGACAAAGACAAAAAGTATGAGTAAAAGCATGATCATTCAATTGCAGTAGCTGAATCTACTCATGACCCCTGCAGTAAGGGGAAGCCCCGGGACCTGGCAGGGGAGCAGCAGGGGATTACCAGGCACAGCCGAGTGTCTGCCCATGGTCAAGGCTTCAGCAAGGGGTCGATCTCAAAGGGTTTTTTCCTAGGAAGCAGGGAGGGTAGGCTGTACGTGCACACCCTGAACTGTGATATCTTCTATAGCTGTGTGGAGTCAACAAGATGTGTGTCCACTTTAGCAAGTGTCTTTGCCTCATAAGCGGAAGCTCGCTAAATTTCTGGCCATGTAGTATCTGCAATGGCATCAACATCTTCAAGGGCGTCTCCATCGGTAGTTGCATTGGAAACTGGACTTGCATCTTCAATGCCATCTGCTGTGGTATCTGCAGCTGCAATGGTGTCTGACACAGCACCTGCATCTCCGGTGGTGTCTGTAATGGTATCTGCATCTGCCATGGCATCTCCAGTGGCATCGATGCCGGTACCTTCAAAGGAATCTTCAAAGGCACCTGCATCTCCAATGGTGTCTGCATCTGCCATGGTATCTGCAATGGCACCTGCATCCTCAATAGCATCTCCATCAGCAATTGCATCTGAAAGTGTATTTCCATCTGCAGTGGCATCTGCACCAGCATTGGCAATGTTATCCACAATGGTATCTCCATCCGCAGTGATGGCTGCATTGGAGAGCTGTAGCTGACAGGACAGTTGCACACCCAGCATTCCAGATGCAGATACCTTTGCAGATGCCGTGGCAGATTCTTTCCCACTGCAGATGCAGAGGCCATTGCAGATACTGATCCCGTTGCAGCTATCCATAGCATCACACACCCCCATGCAGATACCAACACCATTACAGATGCACACACAGCACAGCGGGCATTATCCCCCCTCCTCAGCACCGCTCAGAACACATATACACAACACCGCGCTGCGTACGGGGTCTCAGGAAGAAGTGACCTCTTGCTGGCCTCTGTCCTCTACTGGCCTCTGACTCCGGTTCCCACAGGCCCTGCCCTCCTCCTGCCTCCCCAAGGGGCCAAGGAGCTCAGAACTGGGAGAAAGCGGGCACAACGCTGCTAAAGAAACCTTCTGCTGGGGATAAGCAAGTTGAGTCCTGCATGGAAAGGAGGCACGGTCATCTCTGTGAGGGCAAAAATACCCTCCTGACCACTGCAACAGCCTCACTCACAGCCAATACTGCATTTGGTGGACAGGGACAAAAGAAATCCATTCACTGCCTCCAACACGGAAACAGCTTCAACATGGACCTGACTAGAGTTTTCCCCACCCTCTTGCAGAAGGGGATAAGGAGCCACCAAGAAAATCACAGAATCACAGAATGAGAGGGGTTGCAAGGGACCTCTGGAGATCATCTAGTCCAACCCCCCCACCAGAGGAGGTTCACCTACAGCAGATTGCACAGGAATGCTTCCACGTGAGTTTTGAATATCTCCAGAGAAGAAGACTCCAAAACCTCTCTGGGCAGATTGTTCCAGGGCTCTGACACCCTCAAAGGAAAGAAGTTCCTCCTCATGTTAAGATGGAACTTCCTATGACCATGTTTGTGCCCACTACCTCTTGACCTGTCACTGGGCACCACTGAAAAAAGACTGGCCCCATCCTCCTGGCACCCACCCCTTAACTATTTCTAAGCATTGATAAGATCCCCCTCAGTCTTCTCTTCTCCAGACTAGAAAGACCCAAGACCCTCAGTCTTTCCTCCTAAGAAAGATGTTCCACTCCCCTAATCATCTTCGTAGCCCTTTGCTGGACCCTCTCCAGCAGCTCCCTGTCCTTGAACTGGGGAGCCCAGAACAGGACACAGTTCTCCAGATGCGGCCTCACCAGGGCAGAGTAGAGGGGGAGGATAACCTCCCTCGTCCTGCTAGCCACAGTCTTCCGGATGCAGCCCAGAATGCCATTGGCCTTCTTGGCTACAAGGGCACATTGGTGGCTCGTGGTCATCCTGTTGTCCCCCAGGACTCCCAGGTCCCTTTCCACAGAGCTGCTCTCCAGCAGCTCAGCCCCTAACCTGTGCTGATGCAGGGGGTTATTCTACCCCCGGTGCAGTGCCCTACACTTGCCTTTGCTGAATTTCATCAGGTTCCTCTCTGCCCAACTCTCCAGCCTGTCCAGGTCACGCTGAATGGCAGCGCAGCCTTCCGCCGTATCCACCACTCCTCCCAGTTTTGTGCCTTCAGCAAACTTGCTGAGGGCACACTCTATCCCTTCATCCAGGTCATTGCTGAATATATTGAACAGGACTGGACCCAGTACTGACCCCTGGGGAACACCACTTGTGACAGACCTCCAACTAGACTCTGGGCCACTAATCACAGCCCTCGGAGCTCTGTCTATCAGCCAGTTCCAAATCCACCCCACTGTCCATTCCATCACACTTCCTAAGCTTGCCTCTGAGGATGATGTGGGAGACGGTGTCGAAAGCCTTGCTGAAGCCAAGGCAGACCACATCCACTGCCCTCCCCGCATCTATCCATCCAGACATGTCATCGTAGGAGGCTATCAGATTGGTCAGACATTACTTTTCTTGGTGAATCCATGTTGACTACTTCTGATAACCTTCTTTTCCTCCTGGTGCTTTGAGGTGACGCCCAGAACGAGCAGCACAGGGAATAAACACGAAGAATTGGAGATCTGTGTGCGGTCGCAGGGCCATGATCTCATTGCAATGACTGAGACATGGTGGGGTAGCTCACATGACTGGAATGTTGTCATGGATGGCTGTGTTCTTTTTAGGAAAGATAGGCCAGCAAGGGGAGGTGGTGGAGTTGCTCTTTATGTGGAGAGTGCAACTGGAATGTATCGAGCTCTCCCTGGGGGCAGATGAGGAGCGAGTTGAGAGCTTGTGGGTAAGGATTAAGGGGCAGGCTGACATGAGAGATGCTGTTGTGGGTGTTGATTACAGGCCACCTGATCAGGGTGGGGAAAATGATGAGGCCTTCTACAGAGAGCTGAGAGTCATCTCACCATCACAGGTCTCAGTTCTCCTGCGAGATTTCACTCACCCTGATACCTGCTGGGAAGTCTTCACAGCCAGGCATTTACAGTCCGGGAGGTTCCCCCAGTGTATTGATGATAACTTTTTGACTCAGGTGGTGGAGGAGCCAACAAGGAGAGGTGTTCTACTGGACCTAGTACTGACAAACAAAGAGTGACTGGTGAGGGACATGAAGGTTGGGGGCACCCTCGGCTGTACTGGGCCAAAGCTTCTAGTTCCTCTTGTTTATTCTGCATGCTGCACGCATTAGTATAAACACACTTCAAATGTGCTCCATTGTACTCAGCACATCGTGGAGCAGACTGAAGGACCTCGCTAGCACAGCATCCCTCCAACATTGGTGTGCCCCCCCCAGGTTTATCTCTGGTGAGCCTGGTTTTATCCCTTTCCCCCTTCAAATCCAATTTAAAGCTCTTTCAAGGAGCCCTGCTAGCTCCTCGGCAAAGATTCTTTTCCTCTTCTGGGACAGGTGTACCCCATCTGTTGACAGCAGGCCTGGTGTTGTGTAGATCGACTCATGATCAAAAATCCCCAAATCCTGCTGGTGACACCAGGCTCAGAGCCAGGTATTGATCTGCTGGCTCGTCCTGTTTCTTTCTTCATCATTTCCTGCAACTGGAAGGACAGAGGAGAGCACTACTTGTGCCTCTGATCCCTTAACCAGTCATCCCAAGGCCCTGAATTCTCTCTTGATTGCCCTTGGACTTCTTATTGCAACTTATTGGAACAGGCTGCCCAGGGAGGTGATGGAGTCACCAGCACTGGAGGGGTTCCAGGAACCTGTGGACGTGGCACTGCGGGACATGTTTAGTGGGCATGGTGGTGTTGTGGTGATGGTTGGACCTGGTGATCTTACAGGTCTTTTCCAACCTTAATGATTCTGTGATTCTGTGATTCATTGCTGCTGACATGAAAAAGCAAGAATGGATGATAATGCGAGGGCTGTACCAGGGTAGGAATTTTTCCCATCACATCTTTAACGCAGACCCTAGGGAGGCAGCAGACTTCCCAAAGAAGTGGGTCCAGTCTGCCTGTTGGGCCTTCTGTTCCCCTCAGGAGAGAGTCTCCTATGACAGTGGCCCATCTTTTTCTCTTTATGGAAGTGGTTTTGACACAGGGAGTAGTCTGACTTAACCTTGGGGACACCTTCAACCTAGATGAAACTTCGTCCTCGTCATTATTGGGTTCCACTTGCAGATTCTCGTACCTGTTGTGCAAGGACACCTGGGAAGGTGGGGTAGTGATGGAGGAGATGCGTCTGTTGTGCCAGGCAGGAACCTGTCGCCGTTTCCCCCTATCCCTTGAGTGACCGCGTTCAGCCAGGTGGAGAGAGGATAGGGAATCCTCCATATGATGTGTCTGGTCTGCCTGACAGGCTTGTTCCAGGAAAGGTAGGGTGTGTTTCCAGCATGTTCCCAATGGACCTCTGTCTGCAAAGACTCGACAGTCACAGTGGATGCAGAGTTTAGAGAGGCCATGGCGTTCTGCTGGGTAGATACCATATCTCCCTGGTCAAGCCAGTGGAGTTACAGCGCCCTTCCTGCACGCCCTTCCACGTGAACTGCCCCGCAAACTGCCGTGCCACGCCCTTTCTGATGCACCACACCGCATTTGTCTGCCCTGCTCGTGGTACTCCCTAGGGTTTTATTTTATACATGTGGGGGCTTGGCCACCACCGCTCCTGGCCCTACCCAGGTCTCGTTGGCCGCTGTCACGTTAGCTGCTGGCTTCTGATGGGTCTCTCCACTCCCCTGAGGTGTCCCTGGTTCAGGAAAGCCCCTGTACACTCTATACCCTGTACAGTGCTAGAGTGCTGCACTGCAGATCATGCCTGCACCAGAGCTGCTCACCTCAGCCACCATCACAACCCATCTCCAAGGACAGCCTGGTCAGGATGTCCTGGGAGCATGCAGGCGGGCCATGGTGGTCAGCTACAAGCAAAGACATGCACTGCAGGTGCCTGCATGGGCTCAGAGCAGGGCACGAGGAGACACCCTACACCCAGCACAGAGGCCCCGTGGCAGTGCCCGTTGGCTGACACCGAGCTGGGGACTGTGGGACAAGAAGATGAGACCTTTGCAGCTGAGTGGTCCCCACATGGTCCCAGAGCCCCACAGTGCAGGCGCTGCATGGACCAGAGAGCATCAAAGGACAGGGAAACACTCCCCCGACACAGTCCACACAGCAGTCCTCTGTGCCTGCTCCCCCAGCAGCCCCCTATGTGCAGCCCCCCACCACTGCCTCCCCTGCACAACCTCCGTCGTGTCCCATGGGACCACCAGCAGACAGCCCTGCTGTGGGATCCGGGGGTCTGGCCCAGGTGAGAGGCTGGGCAGAGCTGGCCATGCCCCAGTACCCTGAGCCCAGCAGGAGGACGGAGCTGGCCACGCAAGAAAGGCCCCTCCCCAGGGCTGGGGTGTGTGGGCAGACATGGAAAAGTGCCCCGCTCTGCTCCCTGCCAGCCCTGCTCCCCAGGACAGCATGAGAGCCCAGGCCCTGGGGCTCCTCAGGCAGCTCCCGCATTTCTCCACTCCCCCTTCCCTGTGCCTGCTGCGTCCTCACTGGCTCCCATGGGACTGCAGAGTCTTGGTTTGTGGGTACCTGGGTTTAGCGCTTTACACTGGGGGACTTCACCTCTGAGGGGGTTTCACCTTCTGAGTCTCCATTCACAGCCCACCCCAGGGCACATGGAGAGTGCCTGTCCTCTCCTGAGCCCTCCACATTCCTTTCCAGAGGCACTGACAGCTGCTATCAGCCCTGTAATACCTCTGGCAGCCTGAGAAAGGGGACTGGGAGCTCACGCACCATCTCCACTGCCTCTGGACACCAGGAAGGTGGTTTTCAGACAAGTTCTTAGTGTCCCAGGTGTGATTCGAACAAATGGTCGCAAACACAGTGAGAACAGAAGGAGAAAACTTCCAAAGGTCCAATTCCTTTGGACTGTTGTTGGCTTGAGCTTTACAAGGAAAGCTCAGCCGTCAGGCACTGCACTCAGGAGATTGTCTTTTATTTCAGAGATGCTATTAGAGAGGCCAGACGTGACACAGTGTTCAACACATTTGTGAAAGGGTCAGACCCAACAGGACCAAGCCTCAAGAGCAGTGGTATGAACCCCAGCAATTACTGCCAGGTAGGATTATCATAGGGGAAAAAAGCACAATCCTGGGCTAAGAGAATCCCTGGGCACTCCGCAGAGAAGGGGAGGCAGGTTATTGTTGATGGAGAAATGTCCATTGCATCAGTTTCCTTAGGGCCTCCTTCAACTCCACGTTCCTCATGCTGTAGATGAGGGGGTTCACTGCTGGAGGCACCACCGAGTACAGAACTGCTACCACCAGGTCCAGGGATGGGGAGGAGATGGAGGGGGGCTTCAGGTAGGCAAACATGCCAGTGCTGAGGAACAGGGAGACCACAGCCAGGTGAGGGAGGCACGTGGAAAAGGCTTTGTGCCGTCCCTGCTCAGAGGGGATCCTCAGCACGGCCCTCAAGATCTGCACATAGGACAGAACAATGAAAATAAAGCACCCAAAAGCAAAAGAAACACTAACCACAAGAAGCCCAACTTCCCTGAGGTAGGCGTCTGAGCAGGAGAGCTTGAGGATCTGTGGGATTTCACAGAAGAACTGGTCCAAGGCATTGCCTTCACAAGGTGGTAGTGAAAATGTATTGGCCGTGTGCAGCACAGCATTGAGCAACCCACTGCCCCAGGCAGCTGCTGCCATGTGGACACAAGCTCTGCTGCCCAGGAGGGTCCCATAGTGCAGGGGTTTGCAGATGGCAATGTAGCGGTCATAGGCCATGATGGTCAGAAGACAATACTCCCCTACGATCAAGAACAGAAAGAAAAAGACTTGGGCAGCACATCCCAAGTAGGAAATGGCCCTGGTGTCCCTCAGGGAATTGGCCATGGCTTTGGGAACAGTGGTGGAGATGGAGCCCAGGTCAAGGAGGGAGAGGTTGAGGAGGAAGAAGTACATGGGGCTGTGGAGGTGGTGGTCGCAGACTATGGCGGTGATGATGAGGCCATTGCCCAGGAGTGCAGCCAGGTAGATGCCCAGGAAGAGGCAGAAGTGCAAGACCTGCAGCTCCCGCGTGTCTGTGAAGGCCAGGAGGAGGAACTGGGTGATGGAGCTGCTGTTGGACATTTGCTGTTTCTTGGTCTGGGGCTCTGTCCAAACAAGGAAAAGACAGGAGAAAATTAGGACAGATTTCTCTGAGAAAACCCACTCCATTTTTCATAGCAACTCCCCCCAGTTGGAATGCATTTCCTTTCTCTAGTCTGTGCTGGCTGAGTGTGCTGTGAGGACCAGGAGCTCTGCCCTTCTGCTGCTGAGGAGTCAGCTTTGCTCTGCTGCAGTGGGTACATGGGAGCTGGATGGGACAGCTCCGATGATCACAGGGGATGTCAGATGTAATCCATCTTTCATAGAAAATTTCAATATCTGCACTCATGGCTGGGAAGGACGTGGGCTGTGAAAGAGAGGCTCAGCATGACTTTCTTATAACTTTGTCTGTGTTTTTTCACAGGGCTGCAGTGTCCATCAGTCCTTTTCCTATCTGCCCTGTGTTTTCATTTTGCCACCTTGAAGACGACTTCACACACAAATTAATCTTTTAAAAAAACCCTAAACCTGGACTCTGATGAGACCAGAGGAGTCCTGTTTCAAAGAACAGCTCTGAAAACTCTTCTCCAGCCCAGCCCAGAGGTGGAGGTGTGATGGAGAGGGCAGGACACGACCCCTCCCAGAGAGAAGCAACTGACTCTGCGAGGAGAGTGCCGACCCCCAAGGAAAGGCTCCGCACTCCCGAGGATCCCACAGCAGAGCTGCGCCTTTCTGGGGGGCAGCTTGCAAGCCCTGCAGGACAGGCAAAGCAGAGACTCGGGGGTCCCTCCGATGGGAGGTTCTACAGAGAGAGTCAGCTCATTGCCCCGCAGACAGTGCCCAGCAGACATCTGCAGGGAAACACAGAAAGAGAGCTGCCTGAGCGCACCCTCCCCCTGTGCTTGTTTGCAGTGTCCTCCCAACCCCGTCCCTGTCTCTGCTGCCTGCAGCTGTCCCTGCCAGGAGCTGGTTCTCTGTCCCCTGTGTCTCCTCCCTGGCAGTGCTCACAGAGCCCATCCCACCCGCTGCCTGCTCAGCTCTGCCCTGCAGAGCCCTCCCTGCAGCAGGACACTGCCCAGGGGCATCTCTGGGTGTGCAGGCTCTGAGGGGAACATCAGACCAGCCCTGGCGAGGCTGGAAAAGTGACACTGATGCTGTCTGTAACCACGGCATGGTGATTTCCAATACTCCCCGCTTTATTCACCTCTAAGAGGAACAGACTTGGAATTTCAGTGCCTCCTCCAGAAATGAGAGATTAATTTCTATGTGCCATTGCCCACCCAGACAACCCAGAGGAGAAGAGTGAAAGACCAGGATCCTTCCCTTTCAGGCAGCCCCTGCCTTGCTGTGCTTCCTGAAAAGTCTCCTGGGAAGATCCTGCAGTGGTGTGGAGCTGAGGGCAGCCCTGACCCACACAGCACCCTCTCAACAGCAGAAGCACCCTGCCATTGCACTGGTCTCTCCTTCCACCCCCAGCTTCTCCCCACAGCGCCGTGGGGAGCTCCCCGGGCAGGCTGAGTGCTGACCCTGGCAGGCGGCAGAGTCCCTGCCCCAGCACCCAGCCCCGGGGGTGCAGGGACCCTGCTCGGAAGGACAGCCCTGGGCACCCCTGGCTGCACACCCACCTTCACACCCTGCAGCCGTCCCTGGCAGAAGGCAGCCCTCATGCCCTGTCCCTCTCATGGTGCAGCAGGGAAGCCCTGCTCTGGGGCACCTCCTCCTCCTCTACACTGGAGAACCTGTGGCAGTTCTTCCTAAAAGGTCTCACAGTTTGTGGGATGTGCCATCATTAGGAGATCTGCCCGTGAACTGTACCTAAATTGCCCTGCAGCCAGAGACTTACCATGTCAAGGGCTGTGAAGATTTCTCCTCCAGTGAGCTCGCCTCTGTCCTCCCACCCCAGACTGCCTTTAACCTCTCTCTGCCTTGATCCTCTCCCCTCGGTGCCTGCAGGCAGTGCCCTCAGCCCTGCTGCGCTCTGCAGAGGAGCTGCTCCTGGGCAGAGCTGTCTCTCGGCAGCGCTGCCCGCTTGCCATGAGCTCCCTCCATCCCAGGAGCCCGGCCCAGCTCAGCAGCAGAGGAGCAGCCCAAGGCGGCACTTTCTCTGCCCCTCGGGGCTCCCCCCAGGGGTCCCTGGGGCTCCAGGGAACCTGCTGTGAAACAGGCTGGAGCAATCACTGAGGTTCCCTCCCGCAGCTGGGGAGAGACACTTCTTCCCAGCACATCATTTCCCTGCTGAGAGACAGAGTCACGCCTAAATATCAACTTTTCTTGGCCCATCTTTAGACAGGACAGCCAGACAGGGACAGGCAGGGATCTCCTTTACCCCTGCTGAGGGAAGGGATGCAGCTGAGCCCGACAAGGCATCTCATCCTGGGTTTGGAGTGCTGGGGCTGGAAGGGCACTCAGCTCCCTCCCATGCACACCACAGACCCACAGCAGGTGGGATTCCTCCTGCCCCCCTTCAGGTGGACACACAATAGGCACCTGCATGTGAGCTCCTGCTCTCAGCTCCCATGGTAATTAATGGAGCTGGAGGCCAGGAGTGAGCTGTTCAGATGCAGTTGTCTGGTGACATCTGAGGTGCCAGAGGTGGTCAAAGATGTGTGCCGGTAATAGAGACAGATTGAAGATACGTGCAGGCTGATGTAGAGACAGGCCAACATCTGGGGCATCTTCTTGGAGGCTCTTGGGAATTTCCTTTGGCCAACTGAAAGGACAGCTTCTGCCAAATTAAGGGCAACTGAACCTGTCCCTACTCGTTATGTTCAGCTCAGCCTATAGCGATATTCATAGGATGGAATGGAGTCGTATGCCATAGGGAGAGCTCCATCTCTTTCTTCCTCTCCTCCAGGTGTTGGATTCACTAGACCTTCACTGAGTGTATTGGCAGCTGTCTCGTGTTCATCCCCACATTGTGGTACAGAATTCAAGGCAGCTGCTCAATGTAATGTTCAAATCCAGGCCCACAGAGCTACATGAGATGCTAGGGCTAGCAAGAAAATCACAGGACCAACAGGAAAGCAATTCCCATTCAGGGTGGGTGTGTGACAGACACCTCAGGTGGCATCGCAGAGAATGCGATTTGGTGCCTGTGTGCCATTTACTGTTGCCATCACTCAGAGGCATCAGTCATCAGATATCATCAGAGAGGCAAAGTCTGTCCCTTCTCTGCCCAATAGCTGCAGGTATTGCGTGAACACAAAGCACATCACACAGGGATCTTTATTCACTCCCTTGATGATACAGACCAGGAACAGAACAATCCTTTTCTCACTGTGCCTGCACACATCTTGTCTTCATGGGCCGCATCCTCCAAGAACAGCAATGGTCCATATCAAAACTCAATTGACACTCAAAAGGGAATTCAAGGGCACTAAGATGACCTGTTGCTGCTTCAGGAAGAGTTAAGGAAGAGACAGAGAGACTGTGGAACCACTGCTAAGTTTAGTAAGAGTAGGTGTAGATAGATCTGAGATGCTCTGTGTCCCCTTTGCCTCAGTTTCCACCAGCAAGGTCTCCCAGGCCTTTGTGCTTTGAGGCAGGGCTCTGGAGGAGAACAACCAGCTGTGAATGGGGATGAAGCCAGGGGTTACCTGAGCAAACTGCACACCTACCAGTCCATTGGACCGTAGGGGCTGCATCCAAGTGTGCTGGGAGAGTTCTTCACCAGTAGATCCTGGTCTATGATGATCCCAGTAAGGAAGGTACTCAGACTCTGTGAAGTATCATTTAAAATGCTGTGAGGGCTAAGATTATAAGGAGAGAATAGTATAGGTAATCTTTTATCTAGTTAGGTGGTGGGATGCCTAGGTGTTGTAGCATCGAATGGGACTCCCAGCCATGCGAAGCATGCCATGCAGAGCCCGCCCAGAGAAGACAGTCTCCCATTTTGGTCATTCAAACTCATACTGTATTCCCTTAGGAGGAAACGACTCTATTTCTCTTCTCCACAGTCAGTCAGAAATGATGTTCTCATGAGACCTTCCTGCTGCATTGTCAGACAGAGACAAGGCCATGCAGGTGCCATGATGGCCGGTAGCGAGTGGGAGCAGCCCGCAGGCTGCACTGTGACAAGGAGCTGCTGAGGTTGTCCTGTGCCCAAGGGATCTCTGCAGCACAGTACAGGTGCGGAGGCCACGCTGTACACGCAGCACAGTGCAGCACAGCACTAACTGTTCGATGCACAATGGTCTTCTGGTGAGGATCAGTGATCAGGTTTCCCTGTGAGAAGTCTGCGCTCCACCCCGGTGCCACGGCTGAGGTGCTGCAGCCCAAATGTGCATGGCCAGGAGGAGCTGGAGCACAGGCAGGAGGAGCTGAAGCCCCAGGACGTGTCACTCTACTGTGATGGTTTGGGATTAAATGAGAAGTGGTGGCACAGCTTGCTGAGCTGGGGTGCTGCAGTGCAGGGATACAGGCTCTGATGGAGAAGGTGACAGGGAGGACAAGTATTGGGGGGAAGCACGCTGTGTGAAGGAGCAACTAGGATATATGGAGCTCCTCTATGAGATGGGCAACAGGTTGGGCCAGCTTCTGTGAGTGAGGATGAGAAGAGAAGTCAGTAAGGGTGACATGGTCTTGGCACTCATAACCTACTTGGTCAGGGAGAGGAAACAGCAACAGTCCTCTCTCAGCAAGCCGAGGAAGTGTCCAGGTTAAGGAGCAGGTTCCTGTGGGGGACTGTAAGTGCCCTGGCATTCCCTGGTGAGGCAAATCGACAGGATGCCGGCAGCCTGGAGGCTCCTGGGACAAGTTCCGAACAGAGCTGCCAGGTAGGGACAACAAGGGGGATGCTCACCTGGAGGCGGTACTGGCAAACAAGGAAATATTGGGGTCCCAGGTGTCAAAGGAAGGCCAGCAGCAGAGCACAGGCTGGTGGACTCCAGAGACAAAGACTTTGATGTACGGGGGGACTGATCCAGGTGGTGCCGTGGGAAGCAGCTCTGAAGGGGGAAGGAGCTCAGGAAATGTGATAGGCCTTGCAGGACAGCCTCTTCCGAGCACAAGAAGGATCTCTCTGAATACCTATGGAAAAGAAACATTCATCTGTTGGCCAGCATTGCTATGACAGCCAACTGCATCCTGGCTTATATCAGAAACAGTGTGGCCGGCAGGACTAGGGAAGTGATTGTCCCCCTGTAGAGAGGTGGGTGCTGGTCTCTTCTCCCAAGTGACAAGTGATAGGACGAGAGGAAACAGCCACAAGTTGTGCCAGGGGAAGGTTAGACTGGATATTAGGAATAGTTTCTTCACCAAAAGGGCTCTCAGACAGTGGAACAGGCTGCCCAAGGATGTAGTGGAGTCACCATCACTGGAGCTTTTTAAAAGACGTGTGGATGAGGCGCTTAGTGGTGGACTTAACAGGGTTAGGTTTACAGTTGGACTTGATGATCTTAAAGGTCGTTTCCAACCTAAAACATTCTATGAATCAATGATTCTATGATCCTTGTACAGAGTCCGCACATGAGTGCCACTCATCGATGCCACCATTACAGAGAAGGAGACAAGGCATTTGACCAGGTTGTTGAACCCTGGAATCAGTATGCCATGCCTCCTGAGGTTCCCTCAAGCACCTAAGCTTTTTTCCAGAGAAGTGTGAGTCCTCTTTAGGTGTCCTGCCTGTCTCCTGCCCCATGCTGTGCTTTAGGCTGTGAAGAGAATCAAAACCAACTTTATGACTCGGTGAGCTTCATTTTACATGCTGAAATGCAGGGCAGATGAAGGGAGCTGTGAGCTTCCACGGTCTCAGTCGCCCAGTTAGGGCTTCAGAGAATGGAAATGCAGGTAATCCTCTTGTGCCAGTGTACACCACATCAAAATTCTGCCTTCCTTTGTACCTTTTCGCTAACCTGGGATCTGCCCTTTGGCGGCCTTTGGTTAAAAAAGAAACTATTCTTCTCTTCCACCTCCCCCTCCTCAAAAAAGCAGAGAAAAAACATATGGAGCATGGATTACTTAAGGGCAATACTGTATCTTTAAATGATAAGAGAGAGCAAAGATAGTACAACAAATGGCAAAACATCCTTGAGAGCTTCCTTATTTTTACTTGTCTCCAAAGCTCAGCCTGCTTAGATCTTGAAAGGACTACCTCAAACCTCTGCAACCTAAATCCCTCCAACCTTCTCTTAGCCAAGGTCTTTTAGCCCAGGACACTTCTGCCCATCACTTCAGCGCACTGTCCAATCTCTCTTTTTCAGCTGGGTGACGTCAAGGTACTCCATTGCAACACCTTCCCTACAAAAGTCTTCTCTCCATGCTGATCCCACTTGCATCATGCCATGTTATGTACGGCTCCATCCTCCTCTTGCAGAGCTCCATTAGATGGGCAGTTTTTCATTTCCTTCATGCCCAATCACCTTCACAACATTTTCTCTTGCATGCATACCACATATTGTCTGAAGCAGCACATTTACCCCCCACAGCTTCACTCTTTTCCCAATGCAGGCTGAGATATTTCTCCTCTTGCAGCAGACATTGTGCAAAACTGCTCCATATATGGAAACCCACTTCAATGCTGCATATTCATTTGGGCTAAAAAAAAGATAATAAAAATATCCTGAGCTAGTTTCTCAAAGACACATTTTCAAAGCGGCAAAGCAGATTCAATACAGAAATGCTGAGAGCCAAGTTACAAAGAGAGAGGGAAAAATAGGTGAAGACTCACAAATTTGTCCAGACTCACAAATTCTCTGTCAGTCAAGAGCAAGTCCCACAGCCTGGGGGACATTTTCATGAGCTGACCCTCTGGGAAGTTTTGTTTCTTGGGCCTCTTGGCTCGAGCCTGTGGCATTGACATTTCCAGGAAGAGGAAAAGTTCTGGTTCAGCTATCAAACTTTTGCCCATCCTGCCTGGAGATCAGGGACAGTTGTGTCACACAACACCCAGTGTCATAGTGAAGATG
Source organism: Gavia stellata (assembly GCF_030936135.1). Lineage (NCBI taxonomy): Eukaryota > Metazoa > Chordata > Aves > Gaviiformes > Gaviidae > Gavia > Gavia stellata. Next base: position 1,294,234 of record NW_026776913.1, read on the forward strand.
GAGGCAGTGTGAATTGTAGTAGTTTGGACTCCAATGGAAACTCAACGCCTGAGCTGTCAGGACCACATTCCTGCAGTTCGACAGAAGTTCCCTGACACAGCTGTGAGTTCCGACCTAGTTGGCAGAGTTTTTCACAGCCCTCACTGCGAAGGGCAGGGTGTCAAGGAGAGGAGAACTCATTTCCGTTTCCCAAATACCAGGGCAGTGCCCAAACCATCCTTCCCTTGTCCCCTGGCATCCCATTGCTTGAGATGCTAATCTGCTGGGGCTTCTCTCAGTAAATCTTCAATAGTCCTTCAGGTGCTTGTGTGATTTCCCTAAGAGTATCAGTAGCTAAAAAAAAGTAGAAACCACACCAAACCAAACCCCCAACATTAATCTGCCTAAATATAATTATCTGCAGCACAGCAGTTTGCATCTCTGATGACCACTCTGGGCAATGCCAGTTAAATCAGTATTTGCAGTGTCAGCCACTATACCTCATCCTCAAGGACAAATCTAAAGCAGTTCAGAGGAAAGGTGCCCTTGAAAAGTCATCTTTTGTGTCCCCCAGGAGGCACGAGTGCTGCTGATTCCCCACTCCAGAGTGGGGTAGAGGCTGGATCCCCTTCTCAGGACAGACTCCTTGCCAGGAAGCCACAGGCATGGGGGGAGCTCCCCTGGTTCTTACTGGCACTTCACTCGCATCCCTTTTGGTGTATATCCTCCTTCTCTGTGTCTAATCTCCCCACACACAGGAATGACAGAAAAACAAACATTTCATAAAAACTTGTCATAAAGTCCTTGTTAGACACAAGAAGTCCCCCCATGAAATCTGGAGGGAGCCCGGAAGATTGCCTTAAGCACCAAGAAGAGCCAAGAAGCTCAAGGCCTCTTCTGAAGTGCAGCAAATTCTTGCAACCAAGACCTGAGCCTGGAAGTGGGAAGGAATTTCTGTCTGTGGGTGGAGGAGGAACAAGTGTGTTGTGGGAATATGTCAGGGCTGAAGGCCCTTGCGCAAATCAGAGATGATGGAGACATTCCCACCTTGTGCGCTTGCCTCAGCCTAGGAAATGGGGAGAGCCTGCTGCTGGGGGTGTCTGTGCTCAGTCATGCCCCATGAGCTGACCTTGCTCTCTTTTGCAAGAAAGAAGAAAACAGGAGGACTCGGTTTGCAGTATCTAAGTCAGACAGTGGGAAACAAATAAGTAATTACATTGTTGGAGGGGAGTCAGAATATGAGAAGGAAAGAAGGAGGAAGTAATGATTTCTGTGTTAAAAAATGGGGAAACTGAGACCCAACTTGTGCATCTTTCCTCTGCGCAAGGATCTACTTTTTTTTTTTTTTCAGAGGCGCTGACCCTATCAGAGTAGCTTTCACAGTTGTCCTCTGCTAGGAAGCCCAGAGAACAAGAGGGACTGGATTCACCGAGTTGGATTTAGACATGTCCAGTGGAAGGGCTTGATCCAGCTGCCCACTTCTCCCTGCCAATAGGGAGATGCCCTGAGGAATCCCAGACATGCAGGAATGCCACGCCTCAGCCTGGCTGGGTGACAGAAGAGAAAACAGCATGCTTAGAGTCAGTTTCCTCCCACTCCTGGGCAGGTGTGGCATTTCAACAGCTCCCACTTGCAGGATCACAACTGGCTTTACTTTAAAGAAGGAAGAAAGCCAGGCAAGTTTTTTACACTCTTCAAGACCAGACCTATATTTCTTTAAGACACAAATTCCCTTCTCCCGCTTCTCATTCCACAACCAGTCCCAAGATTCTGCACTTCTAAAGATATACCTGGTACACAAAAGAGGCACTTACGAGTGGTCCCCACCTGATCAAAAGAGATCCACCACCTGTTTATTCCACAACCAGTCCCAAGATTCTGCACTTCTAAAGATACACCTGGTACACAAAAGAGGCACATAGGAGTGGTCCCCACTTGATCAGAAGAGATCCACCACCTGTTTATTCCTGGTGGATCACAACATGTATGAGCTCTCGAGGCAGGCCACAGTTTTTCTGAGTGCATTCCCAAGAGCCCCCTTGACCTCCCTGTTCCGCAGGCTGTAGAGGAGTGGATTGACCAGGGGCGTGAGGATGGTGTAGAAAAAGGAGAGGACTTTATGGAGCTGCCTCAGGGAGGCTGTCCTGGTGTCATGTAGACAAGGACGAGGGTGCCATAGAAAACAGTCACCACGATGAGGTGAGAGGAGCAGGTGGAGAAGGCCTTCTGCCTCCCCATGGTGGTTGGGATCCTCAGGACTGCAGCTCTGGTGCAGATGTAGTATACCACTGTGAGTCCAAATGGGAAGACTACACCCAGAAAGCAGATTCTGAAAGTAACCAGCCTAAGCACCGTGGTGTCACTGCAGGCAAGCTCTAGCAATGGGGCAAAACCACAGAAGAAGTGATCAGTGGCATTGGGAGCACAGAACTGTAACCTGTAAAAAAGGCCGGTGACTGTGGTAGACATGAGCAATGCTGCTAGCCAAGACCCAGCCGCCAGCTGGAGACAGAGCTTCCAGTTCATGAGGCTTGCCTAGAGCAGGGCTTGACAGATGGCCAAGCAGCGATCCTAGGACATGGTGGCCAGCAGATAGCACTCGGTACCTGCAAAACAGCCAAAGAAAAAGAACTGTGCCATGCAGCCTTGAGCAGAATGGTTCTGTCCCTGGCTAGGAAGCTGGCCAGCAGCCTGGGCAGGATAGTGGAGGTGTAGCAGATTTCCACACTGGAGAAATTCCCCAGGAAGACGGACATGGGAGTGTGAAGATGCCCATCTGCCAGCACCAGCACAACAATGAGGATGTTAACAAACACCGTCACCATGTAGATCTCAAGGGAGAGGAGAAAGAGAGGCACCTGAAGCTTCGGGACATTACTCAGTCCCAGCAGGAGGAGGAACTCCACTGGTCATGTCCGCTTGTCCCATTCCTCTTTCTCCATGCAGTGCTGCAGGACCTTCTTTTCCCCGCTTGGCAGGAAGGGAACCTGAGGAAGGGCATGCGCTTCTGTGTTTGTTGTACAAAGGAAACGGGAAGTAGTCACTGCCAGAGACAACATGGAGGTTTTCCCTCCTCTGACTGAATTCACACTTGGCTTAGAGGCTCCATTCCTCGTGAAAGGGCAGGAAGAAGTTCTTTGAGAGGGCCAAACTGCTGTTCCTGGAAGAACCTCCTCTCATGAGAGAGATGGGTTGCTGCACTGAGGTGCCTATTTCTGTGGAATGAGAGAGAATGTTCATTTGCTCACATTACATTATGACGCATTAAGTTATTCCCCATAGCACCCAGCACAGGCGTTAGCCAAGTCCTGCTTTCAAGCAACAGAAAGAGGGGCCCGACAGAAAAGCTCCATCATGCAAAAAAGCCTTTAGGGCAATGCATCATGCCATAGACTTTTACTTCACCCTGAGGAAGAATTTTCTCAAACTTCATACCTTTACAGCGAGTTGGAGGTGTCCGAGGAAGTCACCTAGACAGCCCAGAGAGCTCCTGGAATGGAGGAGCCCTTTTACTCAGTCATTCACCCCACCTACACTGGGGTGCCTTGGTCCTGAAGGTGCTTCCATGGGGAGGGTGCCTCAGATTCACTGCTCGCTGTAAATCACATCCCATGTAGATGACTGAGAGACAACTGTGAGAGAGCTGAGGGATTGAGATGGATCCCTAAGATACGAGCAAGATGGAGAAAGAGACAGCGAGAGATTAAGAGAGTTGAGAACATAAGGGACATGTCTTGGCACCCTGGCCCCATACACTCTGCCCCAACCTCTGCCTGTCCACTGAGGTGTGTGAGTGCCCATTAGCTTATGCCCCACAGCTCTGACTGCACTGACCACCACGCTGCCTGTATCTGGGTTCAGCAGTGTCAAGGACACAGAGAGGGTATCTAAGGAAAGAGGAGCTGGAATGAGAAGACAGGCAGGACAGGGCTGTACCAAGACACGTGGTCTCACTTCATAGCTGCCACTGTGCAAAGAGCCACTGGCACTAAATGGCAACACTGTGACAGGGATTAGAGAAGAGGAGAGGTTTCCTTTTAATTTTGGAGAGACTTTAAGGTACAATTGTAACCCTCATGTCTTCAAAGGATGGCTCTGCTGAGCAAGAGTCCATCCCTTCTGCAAATGACCACACGATGCCCGGTATGTGGCTCAGGGCACTTGGCATTACCTATGGGAAAACTAAGCTGCCAAGTCGATGCTTAGTACAGTTCTCCTGAAGACCACTGTAGGAGGAGATGATATCACCCTCTAGAGTGCTGATCCTTCCCTGCTATCAAAGGAGGCCAGAGAATGAACTCATCTTTTTAGACATTAAAGTTATAAAAGTCTATGTCTGAACAAGCTAATTCCACTGAATGTGCTGGATTAGCTGAAGTATTGGCTCTGGGAGCATTGTGTCAAGGAATGGACATTTATTTCACCAAACATAAGTGATCTGGAGACAGGTGGACTGTTACTCCAAACTACATTCCTGACCAATATTCTAGATTCTGGACCAAATTAGAAGAGAGGTCATTCTCAACAGTTCAAATGGACTGAATTTCAGGCATGTTTTTGTTCTGACCAGGAGGTTAACAGAGATGTAAGTGCCACTTCGTCCAGAAAGCAAGCTGTTATTGTTCACTCCATTGTGTTCCACCTATTTTCTGTCATTTCCTAAAGACTAAGAGGTTCAGCAAAGATCTGCCACCAAAATAATCGGGAAACCAGATTTAGGAGCAAGGCACAGTTGCATGAGAACTGAAGGAGGGTGAAGCTTGTTGAGAATTGGGTGTGCCATGGAGGGATGAAGTCCTCTGCTTGTTGCTTGCTGTCTTGGTTTGCATGCTTAGAAAATGCCACTGTGGTATTCACCAGGGTTTGTAAAGTGCTTGTAGGTCATTTGAAAGGCATTGCTATGTAGGTTTGTCTTATGATGATGTGTTGCAGAAGAGAGTCTGGTGTGATATTCGATTAAGGAGATCTTACACTGCTAAGAAAGAGAGGTCTCATTTCTGCAGATGCATCATAACCATGTGTTTGCCCTCCCCACCCCTCTCCCCTTTCGAAATCGACTCTTCTGAGGTGGAAAAGTGGTTTCTGAAGATTATCCCACTTCTCTTGAAACCTGCCTTGAGAGCATCTTTCATCAGCTGGTTCCTGAGGCTGAAAACAAAGGGACTCATCAAAGGAGTTGGCACTGTGTTGAGAAGGGCCACTGCCTTGTTTCAGGAAATGTGGTGACTTGAAGGCTGGACATACATGAAGATGCAGCCCAGAAGGGAGCAGAAGTAGCACTGAGTTAAGCAGCCTGGGCAGGACATGGTTCTACTGCCCATCAGCAAGTTTCCTACGGCTTTGGTTATGATGGATATGGTGATGAAAAGCTCCAAACAGGAGAGGTTACAGCGGAAAAAGTATGTGGGTTTGTAGAGGTCTCTTTCAGCAAGAACGAGGGAATGATCAGCAGGTTTGTCCCTAAGATCACCAGGTACGAAGCCAGCAGAGCGATTGCCATGAGGGGCTCCTGATGGTGGAGGGAGGGGAAGCCCAAGAGAAGGAACTCTGTGACAGTCGTATGGTTCAACATTTCTGCATCCGAGCTGCAGTGGTGGGGGGCGTGGGGAGAATAACCCCATACATCAGGACAGGCTGGGACGTGAGCAGCTGAGGAGCAGGGCCTGGGCACTACGAGGGATGCCCTACAACCAGTAGCGTATGGTCCCTATGAACAAGGGCAGCTGCACGTGGGGCTGTGTTAGGAGGAGTGTGGGCCACCCAGACAACTTGAGTGATCATCCCCCTTGACTCAGCACTGGTGTGGCTCCACACACATGGGTGTGTCCCAGAGGGTGGCTCCCCAATTTGGAGAAGTCAGGAGGAACTAGAGAGTGCCAAGTTCAGGTCTGCCAAGATGGGGTACGGGACCGGGTGCACATGACCTGTGTGGGGCGGCTGAGGGACCTGGGCAGCATTGACCCAGTGGCAGAGAGGCTCAGAGCAGTATAGGAGTAGCCTGAGACTGCTGGAAAGGTGGTTTCAGAGATGATGGAATCTTTTGTTCGTAGGGGGAAGAGGCATGAGGAAGAACTTATAGCACAAAGTGCAGCTGGAGAGGTCCAGACTGGACACGAGGAAAGAGAAATGTCACTCAAAGGGCAGTGCTGTGGTGTAAGAAGTCACCCAGAGGGAGACTGGATCAACCCAAGGCTTTGTGTTGCAAGGGACAACAAGGAAGGATGGAGAGATATCAGTAAAGGAAGATGCTCAGGTGAGAGCCAGGTGGGGTAGCAGGGTAGATGTCTACAGCCTGCAGAGAAAGAGGTGCAGGTGTGGGAGACCGTAGGACAGCCAATGGTGGAGATGAGAGAGGGATGGAGAAAGTCAGAAAAGCCCCCAACAGAGATCAGCTCTTTCCCTCCTCGGCTGTGGCTGTTGTCTCTGCCACTGACACCTATGAGGAAGCACCTTGTCCTTACAGCACTCGGGGCTCATTGCCTCCCCTTCCCCACCTGGGAGCCTGGGAGGTATCGTACTGTAGTCCTGCCCTGGGCATTGCCCATCCCCACATCACACCGCCCCAGGAAGAGCCCTGAGCAATGTGTGAGGGACCGGATCTCCCTTCCCAGGGGCTGGGGGTCAGAGCTTGGCCCTTTGCCTTTAGGTAACACATCCAGGGTTACTCAGAATCTCTTCCTTCACATTGCCTTTGCCTACCTGTCATCACTGCCTGGAGTTTTCTGCTCTAAGCAGCCCCTGGGGAGGCTTTGTCAGCAATGTCCCTCCGTGGGACCCATTAACACTCCAAGAAACAGTGGAGATTGCATCAGACACTGACTTCTTGAGAGGTTTCTTCAACTCCCTCTCACTGTCTGAGGTTCATGGACTGGGCACCAAACCCACCTGAGGGGTCATTAAAACACCTTGAGATGGTCCTCTGCTGCTGAGCTGTGCCGGGCTCCTGGGACAGAGGGAGCTCACGGCAAGCGGGCATCACTGTCGAGAGACAGCTCTGCCCAGGAGCAGCTCCTCTGCAGAGCGCAGCAGGGCTGAGGGCACTGCCTGCAGGCACCGAGGGGAGAGGAGTGAAGCAGCGAAGGGTTTAAAGGCAGTCTGGAGGGGGAGGATGCTGAGAGCGCATAGTAGGAGTAATCTTCAGGGCTCTTGACACGGTAAGTCTCTGGGTGCAGGGCAATGCAGCTGCAGTTCATGGAGGGCTCTCGTAAAGCTGGCATGGTACCCAGGAATGTCACTCCTGGATAGAGGAGCAGGAGGTGCTCCAGAGCAGGGCTTCCCTGCTGCACCATCAGAGGGACAGGGCATGAGGGCTGCCTTCTGCCAGGGACGGCTGCAGGGTGTGAAGGTGGGTGTGCAGCCAGGGGTGCCCAGGGCTGTCCTTCCGAGCAGGGTCCCTGCACCCCCGGGGCTGGGTGCTGGGGCAGGGACTCTGCCGCCTGCCAGGGTCAGCACTCAGCCTGCCCGGGGAGCTCCCCACGGCGCTGTGGGGAGAAGCTGGGGGTGGAAGGAGAGACCAGTGCAATGGCAGGGTGCTTCTGCTGTTGTGAGGGTGCTGTGTGGGTCACGGCTGCTCACACCTCCACATCACTCTGAGGATATGTGCAGAGGGTTGTTCTGAAGAGGGAGGTAAAGGCAGCATTTTCGTGCAGGGGCAGGAGTCTGTGCTTTGACATTTCTCCGATTGGTTCTTGGGTGGGCAGTGGGTGATGGCAATTTATTTCTCTCTTCTGGAGAAGGCACAAACAGCCCAGTTCTTCTAAGCGCTTCTCTGAGCAGCTCTTTTGCTCACTGCACACACAGAGATGCCCCTGGGCAGTGCTTTGATGCAGGAGGTGTCTGCAGGGCAGAGCTGGGCACACAGTGGGTGGGATGGGCTCTGTGAGCACTGCCAGGGCGGAGAAAAGGGGAGAGAGACTCAGCTCCCAGAAGGGAGAGCTCCAGGCAGGGAGAGCTCCTGGCACCAGAGACATGGTCATTAAGAGACAGGGAGCTGCTACACAAAGTGCCATATGACGAAGAATTTGAGCACCTCCCTGCCATCCCCTGCAGTTCAGAGAACTTCCCCAGAGCAAGTCCCTGGTCTCCTCTGCCACCCAGCACAGCCTCATCCCCAGGGCCACAGGGTCCAGGGCATGAATCACCTCCTCGGCAGCTGGACCTCCAGTGTAGGATCAGTGCATGTGTCCTACAATTGACACACAACAAACAGGCTAAAAAGGAGTGCCTGCAGTGTCGCTGTCTGTGAGGTGCAGAGGAACGGCTGGGAAAGGGGAAGGCTTCACTGCATGCCCATCTGCCTTTCTCTCCTTGCTTTATTTTCTGAAACTATGGACATATTCTGTATTTCTCCACCTGCCTGTGGTGCTCTCGCTCTCCGGATTTGGTGTGAGGGATGTGGGTCAGCTTCTCTTCTGACTCCATCTTGGGGGACACTGCCCCATATGTGTCTTCATGGCAGCTAGGTGCCTCAGCTGTGTTTTGAACGGTGAGGCACCATGTCGTTCAGTTGGCGGTGTTGGGGAACGAGCTGACTCCCTCCTCATTCAGCTGAGGGAGGGGGATTTCTATGGGAAATGGCACGGGTTTTTCAAAACTCACTGTTCCTCCTTGCACAGGTCCCCATGCCCAGAGGCAGCAAATGTCCAACAGCAGCTCCATCACCCAGTTCCTCCTCCTGGCATTCGCAGACACGCGGGAACTGCAGCTCTTGCACTTCTGCCTCTTCCTGGGCATCTACCTGGCTGCCCTCCTGGGCAATGGCCTCATCATCACCGCCATAGCCTGCGACCACCACCTCCACAGCCCCATGTACTTCTTCCTCCTCAACCTCTCCCTCCTCGACCTGGGCTCCATCTCCACCACTCTCCCCAAAGCCACGGCCAATTCCCTCTGGCACACCAGGGCCATCTCCTTTGCAGGATGTGCTGCCCAAGTCTTTCTGTTCATCTTTTTCATGTCAGCAGAACTGCATCTTCTCACTGTCATGTCCTATGACCGCTACATTGCCATCTGCAAACCCCTGCACTACGGGACCCTCCTGGGCAGCAGAGCTTGTGTCCACATGGCAGCAGCTGCCTGGGGCAGTGGGTTGCTCTACGCTGTGCTGCACACAGCCAATACATTTTCACTACCACTCTGCCAAGGCAATGCTGTGGACCAGTTCTTCTGTGAAATTCCACAGATCACCAAGCTCTCCTGCTCAGACTCGTACCTCAGGGAAGTTGGGCTTATTGTGGTTACTGCTTGTTTCAGTGTTGGCTGTTTTGTTTTCATTGTGCTGTCCTATGTGCCGATCTTGAGGGCTGTGCTGAGGATGCCCTCTGAGCAGGGACAGCACAAAGCCTTTTCCACGTGCCTCCCTCATATGGCCGTGGTCTCCCTGTTTATCACTACTGCTGTGTTTGCCTACCTGAAGCCCCCCTCCATCTCCTCCCCATCCCTGGACCTGGTGGTGTCATTTCTGTACTCGGTGGTGCCTCCAGCAGTGAACCCCCTCATCTACAGCATGAGGAACCAGGAGCTCAAGGATGCCATCAAGAAATGGTTTTCACGGACATTTTTCAACAGCTGAGACCTGCCCTCTCTCTTCACACATGATTCCCAGTGCATCCCGTAGTGTATTAGAGGTTTGTTTATTCACTCTGTTACTAGTTTTGTTGTTGTTATTTCTCCCTATCATTTTCCTACATGACTGTTTGGATTTGTCCCTTACGCTTGAGGCAGGAACGTGCTCTCTCTCACCTGGACACCTTAGAAAACTTTGTGTAATGCTGGCTCATATCTGACTCTTTCACACTGTCTCTGTAATAAAATGGGATCTCCCCTGCACTCTGCCTGCACGGTTGGCTCTTCTTCCAAACCTGGTGTCAAGAAGAACAAGAGCCCAAAAGGACTTTGGTTCTTCCTCGCCCCTTCTGGGGAGGCCGGGAAGTGTTGCACTGTTTTTCCGCACTTGGCTTTGCTCATCCTCACATCCCCCTGCCCCCAGGAAGAGCCCTGAGCCACACGTGAGGGACCAGCTCTGCCTGCCCAGGGCCTGGGGCTCAGGGTTTGGCCTTTCTGCTTCATCTAACAATCCAAGGGCTTTCTCAGCATTACAGCCACCTGCACAGTGCCTTTGCCTCCCTGCAATCACAGCCTCCAGTTATCGGCTCTAACGAGTCCCTGGGGAGGCTCTGTCAGTAATGGCCCTCAGTGGGACCCAGTAATGCTTCAAGGTTCTTTAGCTTTTGCTTCTGCCTTTGACTTCTTGAGAGGCTTGATCACTCTCATCATCAGAGATTCATGGACTACAGGCCCAAATACACCGTGGGGCTCATTAAAGTACAGAAAGCCCTAACGAGCTATTTCCCTGCGTGTCACTTTCTTCAAGTCTTCAAGACTTGTGCAGCTAATTGGAATCATTTCATTGTCTAGTTAAAGAGGAAGATTTCAAGGTGACCCTAATAAAAAATATATATTTTTAAATGTTACATTTTATTCCTTTCAGTTTAAAGAAGAGGTGACAGCAGCATTCTCCAGTTGATATTGACCCAGAGTGTCGGGGAGGAAAAGCAGTCCCTTGAGGCCTGACACTGCACGGACACCCTTGCTCCTCACCTCCCCAGCCCCACCATTTCTGTCCTTGGCCACCTGGGACTTGCCTCACTTTGCCTTCCGTCAGACTTCTCGGGACTCTGGGAGCTGAATGTTACAGCGCCATTGCACCACCTCCCACCTGCTTTCCTTAGAGAACTGCCTGCACACCGGCACAGAGGGAATGTTCCTCTTTGCAAGCAAAGAGAAGGAAAGCAAGGAAAAGTTTCATAAACATTAAAACGCACTCCTCAGCCACACGTAAAGTACAAGCTAGGTCTCATGAGGCTGACTTTCTACAAGGGATAATCTCATGAGAAATGCTTTAGATAGGGAGATACAAAAAAGTAAATATCAACGTAATTAAAGAGTTGGCTCTTAAAGAGAGACAATTAGACTACTGAAGGACAGGCCGGCTTTTAGTCCCTGAAGCTCAAAGCAGCAGCGTAGGTGAGAGGTACCAGAACGAACAAAGAGAAAGGGAAGGAGAAAACTGGAGAATAACGGAAAGGGCCTTTGCCCAGGCAGTCTGCATCTGAAACGACGATTTTAGAAATGGTCTTTGTATCAGGGCAGGGGAAAGTCAATGAAAGATCAGAGAAATGAAATACAGCGTAGGACAGGCAGAAGAGTGGTACTGTTGTTACAGGGGAAGGTCAGCATTTCCTTGGAATATGTCTTTTGAAAGGTCATGGGATTGGTAGAGGTCTCTTGTGAGTGAGGACAAAGCAATGGTGCACCCCTCTTGGAAAGAACGCCAAAAGTGCAGCCCAGGGAACCCCAGGCTGTACAAGCTCACTTCACAGAATCACAGAATCACAGAATCACTAAGGTTGGAAAAGACCTGTAAGATCATCAAGTCCAACCATCAACCTACAAACCCCACCATGCCCATTAAACCATGTCTCACAATGCCTCATCCACACGTTCCTTGAAAACCTCCAAGGATGGTGACTCCAGCACTTCCTTGGGCAGCTTATTCCATTGCCTTACCACTCTCTCAGTAAAGAAATTTTTTCTAATATCGAGTCTAAACCTCCCCTGGTGCAACTTGAGGCCATTTCCTCTTGTCCTGTCACTAGTCACTTGGGAGAAGAGGCCAACACCCACCTCTCTGAAACCCCCTTTCAGGTCATTGTAGAGAGCGATGAGGTCTCCTCTCAGCCTCCTCTTCTGCAGACTGAACAACCCCAGTTCCCTCAGCCGCTCCTCATAAGACTTGTGCTCCAGACACCTCACGAGCTTTCTCGCCCTTCTCTGGACACACTCCAGCACCTCAATGTCCCTCTTGTATTGAGGGGCCCAAAACTGAACACAGTATTCAAGGTACGGCCTCACCAGCGCCGAGTACAGGTGTACTCATTTGGTGAGGAGTGTGCCATCAGTTAGAGGCCCCTTGGGTGACATTTCTGGGACCTTGAAAGAGAAGAATTTGTCCAAAAGCAGTCAGCATGGACTCACCAAGGGTGAATCATGCCTCACCGACTTGATTGCCTTCATGATGAAGTAGCTGCATTTGTGCATGAGGGGAGAACAGTGGATGTTGTTTACCTCAGCTTAAGCAAGACTTGTGGCATGGTGACCCTCAATACTCTTCTACCCAAGTTAGGTTCTTACAGTCTGGATGGGTTGACAGACAGATAGGTGAAACATCAGTTGGATGATCAGGCTGAGAGAGCAGTGGTGACGGGGTCATACCCTACCTGGAGGCCACTGGGACATACTGGGGCATTGTGGGGCAGCACAGGGGACTCTGCTGAGACCTGGGCAGTTTAATACATGTAGCTATGACTTGGAGGAGGCAAATCTCACCTTGTTTGTCGATGACCCTAAATTGGGAGGACCATTGCTGTGCCCTAGGGATGCCATAGAGGGGAAACTGGAGAGGTGGGAGGACCGTCCTGTCAGAACCTTCATGGGACAGAAGGCGGCCAAATGGCAGGTCCTGCGCCTGGGACAGACTAACGCCCTGCAGTGGTAGGGGCTGAGGACTGCCTGGCTGAGGATCAGCTCTGCGTAAAAGGCCCTGGTGGTGCTGGGGGACAGAAAGCAAATTAGAACATCTGTACACTACTGGGTCAATTTTTGGGCCTCATGTGGGGCAGGGGAGGAGGGAGTGAGCGGCTGTGTGGCTGCTGGGCTATTGGCCAGAGATAACCCACCACAGCAAGGAACATGTTGGTAACTGGAAGCGAGTTCAGAGGAGGGCTGACAAGATGCTCAGGGGCTTGACGACGCACATTGGAGGAGGAACTGAGGGACAAGTCCTTGTTCAGCCTGGAGAAGGGAAGGCCTCAGGAATATCAGCCTGCCAGTCACTGTGGGGATGTTTTCAGGGAGATGGAACCAGTCTGGTCACCGTGATTTTGGCAGGAGGATAATCAACAATAGCGAGGTGTTGAAATAAGGACTAGTCAGGCTGGAGATAAGGACAATCTTTTTCTCCATGAGGGAATTCCAAGCATCAGAGCAGGTTTCTGAGACATTGTGCCATCTCTGTCCTTGGATGCTTTCAGCCTTCGCTGGATAAAGCCTTAAGCAACGTGGTCTGACTCCATAGCTGCTTCTGCTGTGAGGAGGAGTTTAGACTGGAGGCCCCCTTGGAGTCTCATTCAGAAGAGTGGAAAACTAAATGATGCTGCAGTTCGTTCCCCTCTGGGTCTTTCCTGGATGAGAGTCAGGAAAGTTTTCAGGTTCCCCATGACCACCATGGAAGTAAGTCAGGTATTTGTATGGCCAGAGCAGCTGGAGCTTGCTTGTTTCCAGGCAGTGTTGCTCAGATGCAGGGCTGCTTGACAGGTATCCCCAAACAGCCCTGATCATTCCCTTTGCTTCACCCTTCATTCCCCTTTCACTCTTTTCCCACCTCTCAAGCCCTACTCTTCAATCATCCTTATCCCCTCCCATGTAAAAAGCCAACTCCTTTTCACCGTTTCCCCACTGGCCCTGCCTTGGCTCACTTTGGACCCTCCTTTGGTGGTTCTGAGATGGTTACCACGGTACTTTCTACCTTGGTTAGCAGCTCCATTACACTAGTAGTCTTCTTGTCATCTGTAGTGTCCTGTAGGTATAACTTCTGATCTTGTTGGAGGCACCACGACTCAGGATGACCATTGGCACACATACTTTAACAGCTGGACTGTTGGAGCTTCAGTCCAGAGAGACCTTGACACACCTGGAGATTTGGCCATGTCCTGGCCCTGGCTGGGGTGGAGTTAACGTTCCCCATAGCAGCCCTCATGGTGCTCAGCTTTATATTTGTAGCCGGAGTGCTGTTGCTACCACACCGCTGTTTTGGCTCTTGCTTAGCAGTGCCGGTGCAGCATCAAGGCTACCTCTCCAACCTCCCTCCCCTGCAAAGGCCTGGGGAGGTGGGCAAGGGCTTGGGAGGGGACAGAAAGTGTTTCGGGTGCTCTTGGGATGTGTCCTTCACATAATGATGTTTTTTGCATATCTAAGGCTATCCACTATGCAAACTGGACTTATGAGGAGGTAAGATGGAATCACAGAAATACGGAATCACTAAGGTTGGAAAAGACCTGTAAGATCATCAAGTCCAAACATCAAAGCAACCCCACCATGCCCAATAAAGCATGTCCCATAATGCCTCGTCCACTCGTTCCTTGAACACCTCCAGTGATGGTGACTCCACCACCTCCCTGGGCAGCCTGTTCCAGTGCTTCACCACTCTCTCAGAGAAGAAACTTTTCTAATATCCAGCCTGAATTTCCCCTGGCGCAACTTGAGGCCATTTCCTCTTGTCCTGTCACTAGTCACTTGGGGGAAGAGACCAACACCCACCTCTCCACAACCCCCTTTCAGGTAATTGTAGAGAGTGATAAGGTCTCCCCTCAGCCTCCTCTTCTCCAGACTGAACAACCCCAGTTCCCTCAGCCGCTCCTCATAAGACTTGTGCTCCAGACCCCTCACCATTGGAGTTAAAATAAAGGTGAGGAATGTCTTCTATGTTGTAGTGAAATATGTCTACCTTTGGTTTTCTTTGTTGGCAAGTAAGAAACTTCCTTCTGTGCCTGTGTGCAGCTCGTTCTCCAGGTGAAACAGTGGGAATTGGTGCCAAGGGGCTGAAACATGCAGCTGCAGACTTTAGGTGAAAAGATTCTGTTTTTACAGAACTGCTGTAAGGTCCAGGTGGTTGAAGATAGAAATGGTGGGGTTGGTGGAAGCTACCAAGACTGCCCATATAGTTTCTGCCATAAAGGGTCATGACTTCCATATATGTTCCTGCTCAGTTAGGATATGCTCTCTTTCAATATAAATTGCAGATTGCTGTTAACACTTGCTGTGTATGCAGAAAAATAAAGGGAAATGGGAAAAGACTAAATTCTTTCTTCCTGTTGAATGTTGAACTCTTTTCACTTTGAATACATTCCTGAAACTGCTCAAGTGAACCACATAAAAGCTGAGAATATTAGGAAAATTGGCTTGTTAGGGCTTTTTTTAATGTTCGAGTGCCCTCTGGAGCCAACTTCCTGAACTGCAGATCCTGAAAGATTGAACAGGCCTCTAGAGAAGGAAAAGCAGAAGCAAACCTCCACGTTTCTGAGGGGGTTAGTGAGCCCCACCAAGCGCCATCACTGCAGAGACCATGGAGGGAATGCTGGACAAGGTGACCATCGCTAGGGGCTGGTGAAAGAGGAAGTCAAAGGTGGCAGATAAGAGGTGGCAAATGAAATGTGGGGGTGGCTCTGATGCCAAGCAGGCCCTTGATGTCTTTCTCTAGGGAGGATGACCTAGTCCTGACCCCCACCACCTTGCAAGAGGCATCCTGTCCCTCACAGGATGCTCAGGGCTCTTCCTATGAGCAGTGGGATGTGGGGTGTGCAATGGCAAGTGCAGGACAGCGGTCGCACAGCTCCCAGCCTCTATGAAGGATGAGGAGGCAAGAAAGCACTGGGGCTGTAAGGAAATGGTGACCTCCTTGGAAGAGGCAGAAGTGACAGCGAAGAGGACAAGGACCCGACTTGTGTTGTTGAGAGGTCCCAGACCCACCAAGACTCTCAGCTGTCCCCACCACAGGCTTTCCTACACTGTCCTATGCCTGTGCCTGTTTCCCAGCAGATTTAACCACCTGCCTCCTTCCCTACTTCACTTTGACCAGGGATGGCCTAAGCTTTACCAGCGTCTCTCTGTCCACCCTGGCTGTTGCTTCAAACACAATGCTTCAGTTTTCTGAGGATTTGCCAATGCCTGTGAGTCCGTCACAAACCATTCAGCTCCTTTGAAAGCCCTGCTAATGTCTCACTACCATCAAAGATGTTCCGGCCCCAAACTCGCTTACAGCCTCACTCCATATCCCAGCACTCAGCTGCGCATCCTCCTTCTTATGCTCTCTCACAACAACTTCAGCATGCCTCCTCGCCAATCCCCTCACCCACTACTTCAGGTTCTCTTTCTTCCTTTAACACACTCACTGCTACGCACACCCCACTCTCCCTCTGCACTCCTAGGTACAAGCCCTTCCCTCTTTCCCTGCGATAATGGGACCTCATCCCAGGAGGCTCATCCATATTTCCTGAGGTGCATCCAAGTGTGGGGAGCGAAGGAGGGGAGGAGAGCAAGGTCAGCTCATGGGGCAGGACTGAGCACAGCCACCCCCAGCAGCGGGCGTTCCCCATCTGCCCGGCTGAGGCATGGACACAAGATGGAAATGCCTGCAGTACCCAATTGGTACAGACCTGCAGGCAGAGGGCAAACATTTTGTTTCGACCCTTTAAGCCTGACCATCAATCCCAGTTCCTTTCCATCTCTTTATCCATCCATCCATCCACATGTCCTGAATACAGTAATATAACACATTAAGTAAGTTTGCCGATGATACCGAAAGAGGATGAGGTCTGTACTCCATCAAGGGTAGAGAAGCTTTACAGAGAGAACTGGATAGAGTAGAGAGCTGGGCAATTGCCAGCCCTGGTTTTAGCTGCAAACTGTGGGAGGAAAGTCTGTGGAGCAGCCTCACGGAAAGAGATCTGGGGGTGTGGGTTCAGGGCACGTTGAATATGGCCGTGCCCTGGCAGCCAAAAGGGCTACCCGTGTCCTGGGGTGCATCAAGCATAGAATGACTAGCTGGTCGAGGGAGGTGATTGTCCCAGTCTGCGCTGCACTGGTGCGGCCCCACCTCAGGTACTGTGTGCAGTTTTGTTCATGTGTGCAGTGGTTGATATTCAGAATGAGACTTATTGCTATAGAAATCCTGGTGCTGATACCAGTTTAACAACCAATTGTCTGACTGTGGAATCTGCCCAGACTCTTCAAACCTTTTCCCCTCTTAGCAGGATGGAGATGAATACCACCTGCACCCTCCTGCCCTTGACCATCGCACCCACAGCACCGTAGTCATGCTTATCACTTTCCAGGTCTCCTGGGACAATATTAGTGGTGCTCGTGTGGAAGAGCAGCAGCAGTTAACATTCCCGGTGCCGGACAAGCCTCCCACCAATGCACCACTTGATCAAGGACAGCTGACAGAGCTCCTTAGAAGCTGCTAGAGCTTGCCAGCAGCTTGTCAGAAGTCTGGGTCTCCTCTGACTATCCTCACTTGGCAGCAAGAGGCACTCTGAACGTCCTCAGAGGGCTCCATGGATCTTCAAGATCCAAGTTCACTAAGGTTCTCAAAAAAGTCCCCAGAAGACTCTGTTGGGCAAAGTCCTGAGGAACTCGGGGTGATTCCCATATTGATCCTGAAGTGAGCAGGAGGTTGGTCTAGAGGCCTCCCAAGATGCTTTCCAACGTGAATGGTTTTGTGATTCTGTCATCTCTCATAATAGCTACTGCAATTCTTGCAGTCACCAATTCCTCCTCTACATCTGGATTAGCACCAAGCATGATAACCCTAAAGCCAGACCCTCTCATTGGTGTCAGGATGCCACTTAGGACTGAAACATTTTATGTTCAAATTTTCATTGTGGATGACATTTGTTTCACACAGAACAGGCCCTTCCTATAGCCTGCAACACCTGTGCATTGCAACATGATGCCAAATGAGAGGGATGCAATCAGAAAGTCATGACTCCAGGGTGATGATATTATAACATCCGAGGGGTCCTTGGCAAAGCCGGTAAAAATTTGAAGAGCCCTAAATATCTCAGACGTGACATTGTAAGGTTGGCTTTGCCACTATGGCAGTCTGAGGGAGCTGGGTTTGTTCAGTGGGGAGAAGAGGAGGCTTTGGGGACACCTGGGGACAGCCTTTCCACACCTACCAGGAGATCACCAGGAAGAGGCAGCCAGGCTCTCCTTCCCTGTTGTGAATGATGGGAGGGTGAGGGCCAATGGACTTACTTGAAACACCTGAGGAAAAGCTCTTTACCCATGAAGAGGGTCAAGCCCTGAGGCAGGTTGCCCAGAGAGGTTGTGCTCTGTCAGGCCTTGGAAGATTTCAAGCCTCACACAAATAAAACTCTGAGCCACCTGGTGTGACTTGATAGCTGACCTTGCTGGGAGCAGCTGGTTGGCTCTCGTGCAGCATGAGGGACTGCCCATTTCCTTCCACCACAGGGCTTCCCTGAACCATGCTAGGGAAAGCACTCAGCTTCCCCATGACCATGGAGGTGAGCAAACCTAAGTTTGGTCAGATTATCTTTTTTGACTTGCGCATGTCACCACTGCTTACCTGCAGAGCTGCTTGGCAGGTACCTCCAAACAGCCTCGATCATGTCCTTTGCTTCATCTTCTCTTTTCTTTTCCCCTCTTTTCCCCCATCAGAGCTCTGCCCTTTGGTCATCCTTATCTCCTCGCATACAAACAGCCCACCTGTGTTTGCTCTTCCCACACTGGTCTTGCCTTTGCTTGCTCTGTAGCTCTTTCTGAGATGGGCAGCATGGAGAATTCTATATTGGAAAGTGACTCCATTAAACTAATACCTCATTTTACCATTTGTAGTGCTCTGCAACTCATGCTGTTACCTTGTGAGAGACACCACAATCAGACTAATTCAATTGCACAAACAGCTGACAAAACAGTGACTCAGTCCATGAGGACCTGGAGGATCTCTGGGATTCAGCCAACAGAAACCTCCTGAATTTACAAGGAGAAGCCACCAGTCCTGTACCGGGGGGAGAAGAATAACCCTGTACCTCAGGGCAGGCTGGTACCCGACTGGATGAGCAGGGACACAAAGCAGAAGGGCCTGGGCCCAACGAGGGATGCCATATGACCCAGTAGCACGTGCTCACCAGAAGAAAGATCAGCTGCGTTAGGAACGATGTGGCCACCCAGACAGTGGGAGTTATCATCCTCATCGAGTGAGCACCGTTGTGGCCACATTTGGAGTAGTGTGTCCCTCTGTGGGGTTTCCTGCTCTAGGCAATTTGGGAGGAACTGGAGAGTGCCCAGAAGAGCTCTGCAGAGATGGGGGTCGGGGTCTAGTGCCCTCCTTGGGGGTGCTGAGGCAGCTGGGTGTTCGCCTGGTGGGTTTAGACTGGACATGAGAGAAAGAAATGCCACTCCAAGGGCAGTGCTGTGATACAAGAGGCCACCCAGAGGGAGCCTGGGCCAGCCCAAGGCTTTGTGTTTCAAGGAACAGCCAGGGATGGCGGAGAGGAATCAGTAAAGGCAGTGAGATACTCAGGTGAGAACAAGAGGATGGAGTGTCCACAGCCTTCAAGGAAACAGGGCCAGGCGTACACACCATAGGACAGCCTTGGGTGGAGACGGTCGAGGGAGCTGGCAATGCCGAAAGCCCCCAACAGAGCTGACATCCTCCTCCCCTTGGCTGTGGCTGTTGCCTGTGCCAGCCAGGGCCTTCCAGTAGGAACTTCATCGTTACAGCACGAGGGCCTCATGGACTCCTCTTCCCTACCCAGGAGCCTGGCAGGTTTCACAGCGTGTTTTTGCACTTGCTCAGGGCTCTTCCTGGGGCAGTGTGATGGAGGGATGTCCCTCCACAACACTGCCCCAGGAAGAGCCCTGACCAACCTGTGAGCGAAAAATCGCATTCTCTGGGAATGCATTGTGTATGTGACACGTTGCCCCAAGCAACATGTGAGGCACCAAATCACATTCTCTGCGATGCCGACTGGGGTGTCTGTCACGCACCCACCCTGAATGGGAATTGCTTTCCTGGTGGTCCTGTGTTTTTCTTGCCAGCCCTGGCATCTCATGTAGCTCTGTGGGCCTGGATTTCAACATTACATTGAGCAGCTGCCTTGAATTCTGTACCACAATGTGGGGATGAACACGAGACAGCTGCCAATACAGTCAGTGAAGGTCTAGTGAATCCAACACCTGGAGGAGAGGAAGAAAGAGACTGAGCTCTCCCTATGGCATACGACTCCATTCCATCCTATGAATATCTCTATAGGCTGAGCTGAACATAACGAGTAGGGACAGGTTCAGTTGCCCTTAATTTGGGCAGCAGCTGTCCTTTCAGTTGGCCAAAGGAAATTCCCAAGAGCCTCCAAGAAGATGCCCCAGATGTTGGCCTGTCTCTACATCAGCCTGCACGTATCTTCAATCTGTCTCTATTACCGGCACATATCTTTGACCACCTCTGGCACCTCAGATGTCACCAGACAACTGCATCTGAACAGCTCACTCCTGGCCTCCAGCTCCATTAATTACCATGGGAGCTGAGAGCAGGAGCTCACATGCAGGTGCCTATTGTGTGTCCACCTGAAGGGGGGCAGGAGGAATCCCACCTGCTGTGGGTCTGTGGTGTGCATGGGAGGGAGCTGAGTGCCCTTCCAGCCCCAGCACTCCAAACCCAGGATGAGATGCCTTGTCGGGCTCAGCTGCATCCCTTCCCTCAGCAGGGGTAAAGGAGATCCCTGCCTGTCCCTGTCTGGCTGTCCTGTCTAAAGATGGGCCAAGAAAAGTTGATATTTAGGCGTGACTCTGTCTCTCAGCAGGGAAATGATGTGCTGGGAAGAAGTGTCTCTCCCCAGCTGCGGGAGGGAACCTCAGTGATTGCTCCAGCCTGTTTCACAGCAGGTTCCCCTGGAGCCCCAGGGACCCCTGGGGGGAGCCCCGAGGGGCAGAGAAAGTGCCGCCTTGGGCTGCTCCTCTGCTGCTGAGCTGGGCCGGGCTCCTGGGATGGAGGGAGCTCATGGCAAGCGGGCAGCGCTGAGGAGAGACAGCTCTGCCCAGGAGCAGCTCCTCTGCAGAGCGCAGCAGGGCTGAGGGCACTGCCTGCAGGCACCGAGGGGAGAGGATCAAGGCAGAGAGAGGTTAAAGGCAGTCTGGGGTGGGAGGACAGAGGCGAGCTCACTGGAGGAGAAATCTTCACAGCCCTTGACACGGTAAGTCTCTGGGCGTGGGGAAATTTAGGTATAGTTCACAAGAAGATCTCCTAATGCTGGCACATCAAACAAACTCTGAGACCTTTCAGGAAGAACTGCCACAGGTGCTCCAGTGTAGAGAGGGAGGAGGTGCCCCAGAGCAGGGCTTCCCTGCTGCACCATCAGAGGGACAGGGCATGAGGGCTGCCTTCTGCCAGGGACGGCTGCAGGGTGTGAAGGTGGGTGTGCAGCCAGGGGTGCCCAGGGCTGTCCTTCCGAGCAGGGTCCCTGCACCCCCGGGGCTGGGTGCTGGGGCAGGGACTCTGCCGCCTGCCAGGGTCAGCACTCAGCCTGCCCGGGGAGCTCCCCACGGCGCTGTGGGGAGAAGCTGGGGGTGGAAGGAGAGACCAGTGCAATGGCAGGGTGCTTCTGCTGTTGAGAGGGTGCTGTGTGGGTCAGGTTTGCCCTCAGCTCCACATCACTGCAGGATCTTCCCAGGAGACTTTTCAGGAAGCACAGCAAGGCAGGGGCTGCCTGAAAGGGAAGGATCCTGGTCTTTCACTCTTCTCCTCTGGGTTGTCTGGGTGGGCGATGGCACATAGAAATTAATCTCTCATTTCTGGAGGAGGCACTGAAATTCCAAGTCTGTTCCTCTTAGAGGTGAATAAAGCGGGGAGTATTGGAAATCACCATGCCGTGGTCACAGACAGCATCAGTGTCACTTTTCCAGCCTCGCCAGGGCTGGTCTGATGTTCCCCTCAGAGCCTGCGCACCCAGAGATGCCCCTGGGCAGTGTCCTGCTGCAGGGAGGGCTCTGCAGGGCAGAGCTGAGCAGGCAGCGGGTGGGATGGGCTCTGTGAGCACTGCCAGGGAGGAGACACAGGGGACAGAGAACCAGCTCCTGGCAGGGACAGCTGCAGGCAGCAGAGACAGGGACGGAGAGTGGGAGGACACTGCAAACAAGCACAGGGGGAGGGTGCGCTCAGGCAGCTCTCTTTCTGTGTTTCCCTGCAGATGTCTGCTGGGCACTGTCTGCGGGGCAATGAGCTGACTCTCTCTGTAGAACCTCCCATCGGAGGGACCCCCGAGTCTCTGCTTTGCCTGTCCTGCAGGGCTTGCAAGCTGCCCCCCAGAAAGGCGCAGCTCTGCTGTGGGATCCTCGGGAGTGCGGAGCCTTTCCTTGGGGGTCGGCACTCTCCTCGCAGAGTCAGTTGCTTCTCTCTGGGAGGGGTCGTGTCCTGCCCTCTCCATCACAGCTCCACCTCTGGGCTGGGCTGGAGAAGAGTTTGCAGAGCTGTTCTTTGAAACAGGACTCCTCTGGTCTCATCAGAGTCCAGGTTTAGGGGTTTTTTAAAAGATTAATTTGTGTGTGAAGGCATCTTCAAGGTGGCAAAATGAAAACACAGGGCAGATGGGAAAAGGGCTGATGGACACTGCAGCTCTGTGAAAAAACATAGACAAAATTGTAAGAAAGTCATGTTAAGCCTCTCTGCCACAGCCCACGTTCTCCCATGAGTCATGAGTGCAGATATTGAACTTTTCCATGAAAGATGGATTACATCTGACATCCCCTGTGAACATCAGAGTTGTCACAAACCAGCTCCCATGTACCCACTGCAGCAGAGCAAAGCTGACTCCTCAGCAGCAGAAGGGCAGAGCTCCTGCTCCTCTCAGCACACTCAGCCAGCACAAACGGGAGGTGGGAAATGCATTCCAATGGAGGGGGAATTTCTGTGAAAAATGGAGTGGCTTTTCTCAGAAAAATCTGTCCTAATTTTTTCCTGTCTTTTCCTTCTTTGGACAGAGCCCCAGACCAAGAAACAGCAAATGTCCAACAGCAGCTCCATCACCCAGTTCCTCCTCCTGGCATTTGCAGACACGCGTCAGCTGCAGCTCTTCAACTTCTGCCTCTTCCTGGGCATCTACCTGGCTGCCCTCCTGGGCAATGGCCTCATCATCACCGCCATAGCCTGTGACCACCACCTCCACAGCCCCATGTACTTCTTCCTCCTCAACCTCTCACTGCTTGACCTGGGCTCCATCTCCACCACTGTCCCCAAAGCCATGGCCAATTCCCTCTGGGACACCAGGGCCATCTCCTTTGCAGGATGTGCTGCTCAGCTCTTTCTTTTTGTCTTTTTCATTTCAGCAGAGTTTTATCTTCTCACCGTCATGTCCTATGACCGCTACATTGCCATCTGCAAACCCCTGCACTACGGGTCCCTCCTGGGCAGCAGAGCTTGTGTCCACATGGCAGCAGCTGCCTGGGGCAGTGGGTTGCTCAATGCTGTGCTGCACACAGTCAATACATTTTCACTACCACTCTGCCAAGGCAATGCCTTGGACCAGTTCTTCTGTGAAATCCCACAGATCCTCAAGCTCTCCTGCTCAGACTTGTACCTCAGGGAGGTTGGGTTTATTGTGGTTAGTGTTTCTTTTGGTTTTGGGTGTTTTGTTTTCATTGTGCTGTCCTATGTGCAGATCTTGAGGGCTGTGCTGAGGATCCCCTCTGAGCAGGGACGGCACAAAGCCTTTTCCACGTGCCTCCCTCACCTGGCTGTGGTCTCCCTGTTCCTCAGCACTATCATGTTTGCCCACCTAAAGCCCCCCTCCATCTCCTCCCCATCCCTGGACCTGGTGGTGTCATTTCTGTACTCGGTGGTTCCTCCAGCAGTGAACCCCCTCATCTACAGCATGAGGAACCAGGAGCTCAAGGATGCCCTAAGAAAACTGATGACTGGTTGCTTTTCCCAAGCGGCAATGAACTGCCCATCGTTTTCCTCATGTCTCTTGTCACGTAACTCGTTACATGCCCAGACTCTCTTTGGGAGGTTGTTTAGTTTGGTTTCGTTGGTTTTTAGCTTTTCTTGGTTGTATTAATGCTGTCCACAAAAAGGAAGTCATTCTTCATCCTATTTCTATTTCAGTATCTGCCTGTCCTGTGTGACCCAGAGACTTTGTATAAATGGGGAGCTGTTTGTTTAAACAAAATAAAGGACCCTGCTCTGGGTGGTTTGTCTGAGATCTTCTCTGGAGCCATGGGGCAGGACTGTGTGCTGAGGTGAAGGGGGCAGTAGGCACCCGGAGCTGGGTCTGCCTCCCAGCATGACCAGCATGACCCTGTGGAGTCACCCCATGGCCCTGGGCTCCACAGCCTGCTTGATCTTCAGAGCAACACCGCCAGCTCAGAGGCTGTGGGGAGCCTGTGGAGAGGGAGCAGGGGTGGCTGGTCAGTGCGAGGAGAAGAGCAGGGCACTGTGTGTGTGCAGGGGAGACATGGAAAGAGAAACCCTTTGCTGAGGGTGGCAGCTGGGGGCAGGCTGCCCTGTCCATGGGGCAAAAGGACCTTCCTGAGCATCCCCTGGGCCAATTCTCTCATGCCGTCCTGGGGAGCAAGTTTGGCACCTGGGGCTGCAAGCTGCCTGCAGCGGAGATCTCCTCAGCGTGCCGGCTGGATGGACATTCTCACTGGCCTCCATTTCCTGCTGTGGGACCAGTCCCACCAGGGCTGCTCTGCTGGGCTTGGCTGGGGAGAGGGCAGGGAGGTGGCAAGATTCAGAGAGGGGCTGGGATGGCTGGGATGGCAAGTGCCCCGGAGAGGAGAACTCCAGTGAACAGCTCAAGTGTGTGAGTGGGCAGGGTGGGGGCACACAGCAGGGTCCTCGCGCAGCCGGGCTCCTGCGAGAGACATGGAGGACCAGCAGAGCAGGGTCTGGCCTGTGCCCGTGTTCGCTGGACACCCCGGGCAGCTGCCCCAGGGCAGTCGTCACACACCAGCCAATAACCACCACCATGTCCAGCACTGGCCTCTCAGCCCAGCTCGGAGAGGTTGCTTGTCCCTCCACAGAGGGACACCGAATGACCAGGTCAGAAGTCCAGGTTTGCATTGTACAGACGAGACGTAAGCATGCACATGGTGTGCATGTGGGGAGATGAACCCGAGTGAGCACAAATGCCATCAGCTCTTCCTGGGGGTGCCATGAAGGCCTGTGGGACAGACAGTGTCTCGAGGTCACTTCTCACTTCGAGAGTAACATCCCCTGGGAAAGCACCTGGATGCAGCACTGGGATGTGCTTCATTGAACGGACGTCCCCGTGTCCATTCCTCATGCCGTGGAGCATCTCAGACGAGTGCAGAGCAGGGCGATACACCACAGGTCTGAGGTGCCTCCCAGCCTCTGGGAGCAGCAGCAGGAGGTCAGAGAGACACTGTGACTGCTGCAGTGCACTGCCTCTGCACGTGCAAGGCAAGGACTCCACTCTCTGATCACCCATGTGTGTACGAGGAGTGCACGAGCCCAGCTGAGACATGGGCACCTGGCAGAGCTCCGACATTTCTGTGTGTGACTCCAAGAACAAATTTCCATTTTCACAGCTACATTCATCTCAGCTGCCTTGGACAGGCTCATTGCAAGTGCTCCTGACTGCTACGTCACCCTTGCCTGTGATTCTGGATTGTGACCTCAAAAGTGCCGGAGCAATCATGGAGGTTCTGTGGTCCTTGGAAAAAGCAGACATCAAACCCCTCTTCAAGAAGGGCAGGGATGAGGATTGACAGAATTGCAAGTGGCCTGCCTGCCTCAGACTCTAGGAGGACATGGGGCAAGTTGTCCTGCAGCCATCTCCAGGCCCTTGAAGGACAAGAAAGGCATTGCTGAACCAGAATGGTTAGGGGAAACGAGGGCACGTTGTGTACTTGGCCTTTTGCAAGGCCTTTGACATCATCTCCCAGAGTCTCCTTAGAGCCGGACTGATGCTGTCGAGGCTGAAGAAGTGGATGGTAGGGTGGGTGGGAAGTTGGCTGGGTGGTGAGGCCCAAATGTCATCAGCAGTACAAAGTCTTTTTAGAAGCCAGTCATACCCAGAATCCCTCAGTGATTAGCATTTGGGCCAACACTCTTGAATGTCCTTATTATCCCCCCACATGGTGGAGCCCCATCCAGGAAGAGGGCATGGATATGGGTTGGCATGTGCCTTCTGCCTGAGTACCTGATGGGACAGCAGCAGGCATAGGGCTCGTTTGAGTCTATCCAAGAAGCTGAAAGAAGGCCAGGAAAAGTCACATGGTTTAGAAGATCACGGTGAGTTTACACACTCAGCTCAGGTGAAAGGCCACAAGAAGGCTGATGAGTTAGCTCGCCTGATGAAGGGTGCTTTCTGAGAATTTTGAGCTCTCCTTGGAGGTGGGAAAAAGCAGGAGAGAGAAAAAGTGCTACAAAGTGCAGCTTGGAAAGTGGAGCCTGGACATGAGGAAGAAGAAATGTCACTCGAAGGGTAGAGCTGTAGTGCAAGATGTCACCCAGTGAGAGTTGGTGATTAGACTCAGGGCCGGTGAGGGTGGGGAGACGTCAGTGAAGGCAGAGAAATGTCCAGAGGAGAGCAAAGTGGAGAAGCAAGATGGACGTCTACAGCCTGCAGGAAAACAGGGGCAGGTGTGGGACAGCCTGCGATGGAAACTGCCAAGGGCGCTGGCCAGGCTGGAAGACACGAACAGAACCCAGGTCTTTGTCCTCTGGGCTATGGCAGTTGTCTGTGCCACCAAGGGCTGTGAGAAGACATGTTGTCCTCATGGCACTGGAGCCTCATTTCCTCCTTGCAACCCCATGGGGAAGCTGGGAGTGTTGTTGCATTGTCCTGCACTGGGCATTGCAGACCCCACATCCACTGCCCCAGGAATGGCCCTGACCCACATGTGAGGGACAGGATCCCCCTTCCATGGGCCGGGGGTCAGGGCTTGGCCTTTGTGCTCCATGTAACAATCCAAGGGCTTTGTCAGCGTCAGAGCCACCTGCACAGTGCCTTTGCCTACCTGCAATCACAGCCTCCAATTATCGGCTCTAACGAGTCCCTGGGGAGGCTCTGTCAGTAATGGCCCTCAGTGGGGCCCAGTAATGCTTCAGAGTAGTTTAGGTTTGTCTTCTGCCTTTGTCTCCTTGAGGGGATTGTTCAGTCTCTTCTCAGTACCTGAGGCTCCTGGACTCAGCACTACATACACCATGGGGCTCATTAAAATGCAGAAAGCGCTAACGAGCTATGCCTCTTCTATAGTTTTCTTCAGGTCTTCAACATTTGTATAGCCAATTAGAGAGGTAGGTACCTACCCTGAAGTAGCATAGCTAGCTCATCCTTTTCAATGAGCAATCTGAAGATGTGATCGGAGAATTCTCCAGTTGATATGGATGCAGAATGTCTCCTAAAGAGGTGTGCACAGGTAGGAAAAGCAGTCCCTTGAGGCCAGACACGGTATGGACAACCTTGCTCCTCACCTCTCCAACCCTGCCATTGCTCTCGTTGGCCACCGGGGACTTGCTTCACTTTTCTTTACATCAGACTTCTCCACCAAAGTCTGCAGCTGAATATTACAGCTGCTTTGCAGCAATTCCTACCTGCTCTCCGTGGAGAACTGCCATGGAAACAGGGTTTTTTAATTGGGGGAAAGAAAAAAGAAGAAAAAGTAAAACACAAGAGAACTTAATCCACAATAAACACACTTCTCAGCTGTATGGTTATTTTTAGCAGCTTCCAACGAGGTTCACCACCCCAGTTGAAGAGTTGCCTATAGGGACTATGAGGGAGAGTACTGAAAGACAATGATGCTTTACCTCCCTGGAGCTCAAAGCAGGGTCATAGGTGAGAGGGATCTGAATGATCAAAGAGTAAGAGGCGGAAAACCCTGGAGAACAGTGGAAAGTGCGTATGTCCAGATCGTTTTCTGAAGAGATGACTTCCGACGTGGGGAGTTTGATCAGGACAGGCAGAAACACCTGGAAGGTTAGGGAGATTAAATACGCAGCATGACAGACAGAGTACTGGCAATGCAAGCACAGGGCAAGATCAGGATTTCTTCTCCTGCAATAAATACACAGTCTCAAAAGTCCCATTTTGGCAGGATAGAAAATACAGTGACATTTTATTGAAAGTACTGAAACATTGCAGCTGGTAAAAAGGTGCTGGGTTTTTTTTCTTTCTTTTTATAAAGTATTGAGAGCAGTTCCCAGGTTTTCAGGCAGAGCTCCGGGGTCTGACCATAAGCAGCCAGTGCCACCTCGAGAGCTGTATCTGAGGTACTTGCCGGGGCATGTAAAGGACCACTTCCCCTCCTGGTCCAGACCTATGGCCTTACCAGTACCAGAGCCCCGAGACCCCACAGTTTCTCCAGGCGATGCTTTGGACCACCCGTTCCCTCCAGGAGTCAACTCCCAGAGCCCCGGCGCTCTCTGGCATGTGGACCAGACTTAAGGTCTCTCTGGTACCTCCTTCCCAGGCCCCTTATCCTTCTCGCTGGCTAATCCAGCTTGATGTTGGCTAGCAGTTACACACACTGACACGCACATCCACATGATATGCATGCAGTTGGGTCTCTCCAGTGGCTGCCCCTTGGGCACGTGAGCCCCTCTGACTTGTGGTCCCCCCTCCAGGGGCTGGCACTCACACCTCCACACGCACAAAGAGCACAGATCCCCCTCACCCCAGCAAGTAGTGAAATGGAGTTTAACAAGTAGGCAGGACAGGCTGGGGCCATCAGTTGCAGGTCACGGCCG
Organism: Gavia stellata; assembly: GCF_030936135.1. Classification (NCBI taxonomy): domain Eukaryota; kingdom Metazoa; phylum Chordata; class Aves; order Gaviiformes; family Gaviidae; genus Gavia; species Gavia stellata. The sequence goes on from NW_026776913.1 coordinate 1,322,564, forward strand.
GACAAGTGTACTTATCAGCAACCTCCTTCATCGTGACTGGTTATTTTTAGCCCTACTTCATCCCCAAACAACCTCGATTCCTTTCCTTCCCTGCCATCGGTCCTTTCCTCGAAATCCCATCGGAAGTCTTCATTATGTGACATTGGAACCGGGTTTGCAGATCCACTTTCAAGAAGACAAAGACAAAAAGCATGAGTAAAAGCATGATCATTCAATTGCAGTAGCTGAATCTACTCATGACCCCTGCAGTAAGGGGAAGCCCCGGGACCTGGCAGGGGAGCAGCAGGGGATTACCAGGCACAGCCGAGTGTCTGCCCATGGTCAAGGCTTCAGCAAGGGGTCGATCTCAAAGGGTTTTTTCCTAGGAAGCAGGGAGGGTAGGCTGTACGTGCACACCCTGAACTGTGATATCTTCTATAGCTGTGTGGAGTCAACAAGATGTGTGTCCACTTTAGCAAGTGTCTTTGCCTCATAAGCGGAAGCTCGCTAAATTTCTGGCCATGTAGTATCTGCAATGGCATCAACATCTTCAAGGGCGTCTCCATCGGTAGTTGCATCGGAAACTGGACTTGCATCTTCAATGCCATCTGCTGTGGTATCTGCAGCTGCAATGGTGTCTGACACAGCACCTGCATCTCCGGTGGTGTCTGTAATGGTATCTGCATCTGCCATGGCATCTCCAGTGGCATCGATGCCGGTACCTTCAAAGGAATCTTCAAAGGCACCTGCATCTCCAATGGTGTCTGCATCTGCCATGGTATCTGCAATGGCACCTGCATCCTCAATAGCATCTCCATCAGCAATTGCATCTGAAAGTGTATTTCCATCTGCAGTGGCATCTGCACCAGCATTGGCAATGTTATCCACAATGGTATCTCCATCCGCAGTGATGGCTGCATTGGAGAGCTGTAGCTGACAGGACAGTTGCACACCCAGCATTCCAGATGCAGATACCTTTGCAGATGCCGTGGCAGATTCTTTCCCACTGCAGATGCAGAGGCCATTGCAGATACTGATCCCGTTGCAGCTATCCATAGCATCACACACCCCCATGCAGATACCAACACCATTACAGATGCACACACAGCACAGCGGGCATTATCCCCCCTCCTCAGCACCGCTCAGAACACATATACACAACACCGCGCTGCGTACGGGGTCTCAGGAAGAAGTGACCTCTTGCTGGCCTCTGTCCTCTACTGGCCTCTGACTCCGGTTCCCACAGGCCCTGCCCTCCTCCTGCCTCCCCAAGGGGCCAAGGAGCTCAGAACTGGGAGAAAGCGGGCACAACGCTGCTAAAGAAACCTTCTGCTGGGGATAAGCAAGTTGAGTCCTGCATGGAAAGGAGGCACGGTCATCTCTGTGAGGGCAAAAATACCCTCCTGACCACTGCAACAGCCTCACTCACAGCCAATACTGCATTTGGTGGACAGGGACAAAAGAAATCCATTCACTGCCTCCAACACGGAAACAGCTTCAACATGGACCTGACTAGAGTTTTCCCCACCCTCTTGCAGAAGGGGATAAGGAGCCACCAAGAAAATCACAGAATCACAGAATGAGAGGGGTTGCAAGGGACCTCTGGAGATCATCTAGTCCAACCCCCCCACCAGAGGAGGTTCACCTACAGCAGATTGCACAGGAATGCTTCCACGTGAGTTTTGAATATCTCCAGAGAAGAAGACTCCAAAACCTCTCTGGGCAGATTGTTCCAGGGCTCTGACACCCTCAAAGGAAAGAAGTTCCTCCTCATGTTAAGATGGAACTTCCTATGACCATGTTTGTGCCCACTACCTCTTGACCTGTCACTGGGCACCACTGAAAAAAGACTGGCCCCATCCTCCTGGCACCCACCCCTTAACTATTTCTAAGCATTGATAAGATCCCCCTCAGTCTTCTCTTCTCCAGACTAGAAAGACCCAAGACCCTCAGTCTTTCCTCCTAAGAAAGATGTTCCACTCCCCTAATCATCTTCGTAGCCCTTTGCTGGACCCTCTCCAGCAGCTCCCTGTCCTTGAACTGGGGAGCCCAGAACAGGACACAGTTCTCCAGATGCGGCCTCACCAGGGCAGAGTAGAGGGGGAGGATAACCTCCCTCGTCCTGCTAGCCACAGTCTTCCGGATGCAGCCCAGAATGCCATTGGCCTTCTTGGCTACAAGGGCACATTGGTGGCTCGTGGTCATCCTGTTGTCCCCCAGGACTCCCAGGTCCCTTTCCACAGAGCTGCTCTCCAGCAGCTCAGCCCCTAACCTGTGCTGATGCAGGGGGTTATTCTACCCCCGGTGCAGTGCCCTACACTTGCCTTTGCTGAATTTCATCAGGTTCCTCTCTGCCCAACTCTCCAGCCTGTCCAGGTCACGCTGAATGGCAGCGCAGCCTTCCGCCGTATCCACCACTCCTCCCAGTTTTGTGCCTTCAGCAAACTTGCTGAGGGCACACTCTATCCCTTCATCCAGGTCATTGCTGAATATATTGAACAGGACTGGACCCAGTACTGACCCCTGGGGAACACCACTTGTGACAGACCTCCAACTAGACTCTGGGCCACTAATCACAGCCCTCGGAGCTCTGTCTATCAGCCAGTTCCAAATCCACCCCACTGTCCATTCCATCACACTTCCTAAGCTTGCCTCTGAGGATGATGTGGGAGACGGTGTCGAAAGCCTTGCTGAAGCCAAGGCAGACCACATCCACTGCCCTCCCCGCATCTATCCATCCAGACATGTCATCGTAGGAGGCTATCAGATTGGTCAGACATTACTTTTCTTGGTGAATCCATGTTGACTACTTCTGATAACCTTCTTTTCCTCCTGGTGCTTTGAGGTGACGCCCAGAACGAGCAGCACAGGGAATAAACACGAAGAATTGGAGATCTGTGTGCGGTCGCAGGGCCATGATCTCATTGCAATGACTGAGACATGGTGGGGTAGCTCACATGACTGGAATGTTGTCATGGATGGCTGTGTTCTTTTTAGGAAAGATAGGCCAGCAAGGGGAGGTGGTGGAGTTGCTCTTTATGTGGAGAGTGCAACTGGAATGTATCGAGCTCTCCCTGGGGGCAGATGAGGAGCGAGTTGAGAGCTTGTGGGTAAGGATTAAGGGGCAGGCTGACATGAGAGATGCTGTTGTGGGTGTTGATTACAGGCCACCTGATCAGGGTGGGGAAAATGATGAGGCCTTCTACAGAGAGCTGAGAGTCATCTCACCATCACAGGTCTCAGTTCTCCTGCGAGATTTCACTCACCCTGATACCTGCTGGGAAGTCTTCACAGCCAGGCATTTACAGTCCGGGAGGTTCCCCCAGTGTATTGATGATAACTTTTTGACTCAGGTGGTGGAGGAGCCAACAAGGAGAGGTGTTCTACTGGACCTAGTACTGACAAACAAAGAGTGACTGGTGAGGGACATGAAGGTTGGGGGCACCCTCGGCTGTACTGGGCCAAAGCTTCTAGTTCCTCTTGTTTATTCTGCATGCTGCACGCATTAGTATAAACACACTTCAAATGTGCTCCATTGTACTCAGCACATCGTGGAGCAGACTGAAGGACCTCGCTAGCACAGCATCCCTCCAACATTGGTGTGCCCCCCCCAGGTTTATCTCTGGTGAGCCTGGTTTTATCCCTTTCCCCCTTCAAATCCAATTTAAAGCTCTTTCAAGGAGCCCTGCTAGCTCCTCGGCAAAGATTCTTTTCCTCTTCTGGGACAGGTGTACCCCATCTGTTGACAGCAGGCCTGGTGTTGTGTAGATCGACTCATGATCAAAAATCCCCAAATCCTGCTGGTGACACCAGGCTCAGAGCCAGGTATTGATCTGCTGGCTCGTCCTGTTTCTTTCTTCATCATTTCCTGCAACTGGAAGGACAGAGGAGAGCACTACTTGTGCCTCTGATCCCTTAACCAGTCATCCCAAGGCCCTGAATTCTCTCTTGATTGCCCTTGGACTTCTTATTGCAACTTATTGGAACAGGCTGCCCAGGGAGGTGATGGAGTCACCAGCACTGGAGGGGTTCCAGGAACCTGTGGACGTGGCACTGCGGGACATGTTTAGTGGGCATGGTGGTGTTGTGGTGATGGTTGGACCTGGTGATCTTACAGGTCTTTTCCAACCTTAATGATTCTGTGATTCTGTGATTCATTGCTGCTGACATGAAAAAGCAAGAATGGATGATAATGCGAGGGCTGTACCAGGGTAGGAATTTTTCCCATCACATCTTTAACGCAGACCCTAGGGAGGCAGCAGACTTCCCAAAGAAGTGGGTCCAGTCTGCCTGTTGGGCCTTCTGTTCCCCTCAGGAGAGAGTCTCCTATGACAGTGGCCCATCTTTTTCTCTTTATGGAAGTGGTTTTGACACAGGGAGTAGTCTGACTTAACCTTGGGGACACCTTCAACCTAGATGAAACTTCGTCCTCGTCATTATTGGGTTCCACTTGCAGATTCTCGTACCTGTTGTGCAAGGACACCTGGGAAGGTGGGGTAGTGATGGAGGAGATGCGTCTGTTGTGCCAGGCAGGAACCTGTCGCCGTTTCCCCCTATCCCTTGAGTGACCGCGTTCAGCCAGGTGGAGAGAGGATAGGGAATCCTCCATATGATGTGTCTGGTCTGCCTGACAGGCTTGTTCCAGGAAAGGTAGGGTGTGTTTCCAGCATGTTCCCAATGGACCTCTGTCTGCAAAGACTCGACAGTCACAGTGGATGCAGAGTTTAGAGAGGCCATGGCGTTCTGCTGGGTAGATACCATATCTCCCTGGTCAAGCCAGTGGAGTTACAGCGCCCTTCCTGCACGCCCTTCCACGTGAACTGCCCCGCAAACTGCCGTGCCACGCCCTTTCTGATGCACCACACCGCATTTGTCTGCCCTGCTCGTGGTACTCCCTAGGGTTTTATTTTATACATGTGGGGGCTTGGCCACCACCGCTCCTGGCCCTACCCAGGTCTCGTTGGCCGCTGTCACGTTAGCTGCTGGCTTCTGATGGGTCTCTCCACTCCCCTGAGGTGTCCCTGGTTCAGGAAAGCCCCTGTACACTCTATACCCTGTACAGTGCTAGAGTGCTGCACTGCAGATCATGCCTGCACCAGAGCTGCTCACCTCAGCCACCATCACAACCCATCTCCAAGGACAGCCTGGTCAGGATGTCCTGGGAGCATGCAGGCGGGCCATGGTGGTCAGCTACAAGCAAAGACATGCACTGCAGGTGCCTGCATGGGCTCAGAGCAGGGCACGAGGAGACACCCTACACCCAGCACAGAGGCCCCGTGGCAGTGCCCGTTGGCTGACACCGAGCTGGGGACTGTGGGACAAGAAGATGAGACCTTTGCAGCTGAGTGGTCCCCACATGGTCCCAGAGCCCCACAGTGCAGGCGCTGCATGGACCAGAGAGCATCAAAGGACAGGGAAACACTCCCCCGACACAGTCCACACAGCAGTCCTCTGTGCCTGCTCCCCCAGCAGCCCCCTATGTGCAGCCCCCCACCACTGCCTCCCCTGCACAACCTCCGTCGTGTCCCATGGGACCACCAGCAGACAGCCCTGCTGTGGGATCCGGGGGTCTGGCCCAGGTGAGAGGCTGGGCAGAGCTGGCCATGCCCCAGTACCCTGAGCCCAGCAGGAGGACGGAGCTGGCCACGCAAGAAAGGCCCCTCCCCAGGGCTGGGGTGTGTGGGCAGACATGGAAAAGTGCCCCGCTCTGCTCCCTGCCAGCCCTGCTCCCCAGGACAGCATGAGAGCCCAGGCCCTGGGGCTCCTCAGGCAGCTCCCGCATTTCTCCACTCCCCCTTCCCTGTGCCTGCTGCGTCCTCACTGGCTCCCATGGGACTGCAGAGTCTTGGTTTGTGGGTACCTGGGTTTAGCGCTTTACACTGGGGGACTTCACCTCTGAGGGGGTTTCACCTTCTGAGTCTCCATTCACAGCCCACCCCAGGGCACATGGAGAGTGCCTGTCCTCTCCTGAGCCCTCCACATTCCTTTCCAGAGGCACTGACAGCTGCTATCAGCCCTGTAATACCTCTGGCAGCCTGAGAAAGGGGACTGGGAGCTCACGCACCATCTCCACTGCCTCTGGACACCAGGAAGGTGGTTTTCAGACAAGTTCTTAGTGTCCCAGGTGTGATTCGAACAAATGGTCGCAAACACAGTGAGAACAGAAGGAGAAAACTTCCAAAGGTCCAATTCCTTTGGACTGTTGTTGGCTTGAGCTTTACAAGGAAAGCTCAGCCGTCAGGCACTGCACTCAGGAGATTGTCTTTTATTTCAGAGATGCTATTAGAGAGGCCAGACGTGACACAGTGTTCAACACATTTGTGAAAGGGTCAGACCCAACAGGACCAAGCCTCAAGAGCAGTGGTATGAACCCCAGCAATTACTGCCAGGTAGGATTATCATAGGGGAAAAAAGCACAATCCTGGGCTAAGAGAATCCCTGGGCACTCCGCAGAGAAGGGGAGGCAGGTTATTGTTGATGGAGAAATGTCCATTGCATCAGTTTCCTTAGGGCCTCCTTCAACTCCACGTTCCTCATGCTGTAGATGAGGGGGTTCACTGCTGGAGGCACCACCGAGTACAGAACTGCTACCACCAGGTCCAGGGATGGGGAGGAGATGGAGGGGGGCTTCAGGTAGGCAAACATGCCAGTGCTGAGGAACAGGGAGACCACAGCCAGGTGAGGGAGGCACGTGGAAAAGGCTTTGTGCCGTCCCTGCTCAGAGGGGATCCTCAGCACGGCCCTCAAGATCTGCACATAGGACAGAACAATGAAAATAAAGCACCCAAAAGCAAAAGAAACACTAACCACAAGAAGCCCAACTTCCCTGAGGTAGGCGTCTGAGCAGGAGAGCTTGAGGATCTGTGGGATTTCACAGAAGAACTGGTCCAAGGCATTGCCTTCACAAGGTGGTAGTGAAAATGTATTGGCCGTGTGCAGCACAGCATTGAGCAACCCACTGCCCCAGGCAGCTGCTGCCATGTGGACACAAGCTCTGCTGCCCAGGAGGGTCCCATAGTGCAGGGGTTTGCAGATGGCAATGTAGCGGTCATAGGCCATGATGGTCAGAAGACAATACTCCCCTACGATCAAGAACAGAAAGAAAAAGACTTGGGCAGCACATCCCAAGTAGGAAATGGCCCTGGTGTCCCTCAGGGAATTGGCCATGGCTTTGGGAACAGTGGTGGAGATGGAGCCCAGGTCAAGGAGGGAGAGGTTGAGGAGGAAGAAGTACATGGGGCTGTGGAGGTGGTGGTCGCAGACTATGGCGGTGATGATGAGGCCATTGCCCAGGAGTGCAGCCAGGTAGATGCCCAGGAAGAGGCAGAAGTGCAAGACCTGCAGCTCCCGCGTGTCTGTGAAGGCCAGGAGGAGGAACTGGGTGATGGAGCTGCTGTTGGACATTTGCTGTTTCTTGGTCTGGGGCTCTGTCCAAACAAGGAAAAGACAGGAGAAAATTAGGACAGATTTCTCTGAGAAAACCCACTCCATTTTTCATAGCAACTCCCCCCAGTTGGAATGCATTTCCTTTCTCTAGTCTGTGCTGGCTGAGTGTGCTGTGAGGACCAGGAGCTCTGCCCTTCTGCTGCTGAGGAGTCAGCTTTGCTCTGCTGCAGTGGGTACATGGGAGCTGGATGGGACAGCTCCGATGATCACAGGGGATGTCAGATGTAATCCATCTTTCATAGAAAATTTCAATATCTGCACTCATGGCTGGGAAGGACGTGGGCTGTGAAAGAGAGGCTCAGCATGACTTTCTTATAACTTTGTCTGTGTTTTTTCACAGGGCTGCAGTGTCCATCAGTCCTTTTCCTATCTGCCCTGTGTTTTCATTTTGCCACCTTGAAGACGACTTCACACACAAATTAATCTTTTAAAAAAACCCTAAACCTGGACTCTGATGAGACCAGAGGAGTCCTGTTTCAAAGAACAGCTCTGAAAACTCTTCTCCAGCCCAGCCCAGAGGTGGAGGTGTGATGGAGAGGGCAGGACACGACCCCTCCCAGAGAGAAGCAACTGACTCTGCGAGGAGAGTGCCGACCCCCAAGGAAAGGCTCCGCACTCCCGAGGATCCCACAGCAGAGCTGCGCCTTTCTGGGGGGCAGCTTGCAAGCCCTGCAGGACAGGCAAAGCAGAGACTCGGGGGTCCCTCCGATGGGAGGTTCTACAGAGAGAGTCAGCTCATTGCCCCGCAGACAGTGCCCAGCAGACATCTGCAGGGAAACACAGAAAGAGAGCTGCCTGAGCGCACCCTCCCCCTGTGCTTGTTTGCAGTGTCCTCCCAACCCCGTCCCTGTCTCTGCTGCCTGCAGCTGTCCCTGCCAGGAGCTGGTTCTCTGTCCCCTGTGTCTCCTCCCTGGCAGTGCTCACAGAGCCCATCCCACCCGCTGCCTGCTCAGCTCTGCCCTGCAGAGCCCTCCCTGCAGCAGGACACTGCCCAGGGGCATCTCTGGGTGCGCAGGCTCTGAGGGGAACATCAGACCAGCCCTGGCGAGGCTGGAAAAGTGACACTGATGCTGTCTGTAACCACGGCATGGTGATTTCCAATACTCCCCGCTTTATTCACCTCTAAGAGGAACAGACTTGGAATTTCAGTGCCTCCTCCAGAAATGAGAGATTAATTTCTATGTGCCATTGCCCACCCAGACAACCCAGAGGAGAAGAGTGAAAGACCAGGATCCTTCCCTTTCAGGCAGCCCCTGCCTTGCTGTGCTTCCTGAAAAGTCTCCTGGGAAGATCCTGCAGTGGTGTGGAGCTGAGGGCAGCCCTGACCCACACAGCACCCTCTCAACAGCAGAAGCACCCTGCCATTGCACTGGTCTCTCCTTCCACCCCCAGCTTCTCCCCACAGCGCCGTGGGGAGCTCCCCGGGCAGGCTGAGTGCTGACCCTGGCAGGCGGCAGAGTCCCTGCCCCAGCACCCAGCCCCGGGGGTGCAGGGACCCTGCTCGGAAGGACAGCCCTGGGCACCCCTGGCTGCACACCCACCTTCACACCCTGCAGCCGTCCCTGGCAGAAGGCAGCCCTCATGCCCTGTCCCTCTCATGGTGCAGCAGGGAAGCCCTGCTCTGGGGCACCTCCTCCTCCTCTACACTGGAGAACCTGTGGCAGTTCTTCCTAAAAGGTCTCACAGTTTGTGGGATGTGCCATCATTAGGAGATCTGCCCGTGAACTGTACCTAAATTGCCCTGCAGCCAGAGACTTACCATGTCAAGGGCTGTGAAGATTTCTCCTCCAGTGAGCTCGCCTCTGTCCTCCCACCCCAGACTGCCTTTAACCTCTCTCTGCCTTGATCCTCTCCCCTCGGTGCCTGCAGGCAGTGCCCTCAGCCCTGCTGCGCTCTGCAGAGGAGCTGCTCCTGGGCAGAGCTGTCTCTCGGCAGCGCTGCCCGCTTGCCATGAGCTCCCTCCATCCCAGGAGCCCGGCCCAGCTCAGCAGCAGAGGAGCAGCCCAAGGCGGCACTTTCTCTGCCCCTCGGGGCTCCCCCCAGGGGTCCCTGGGGCTCCAGGGAACCTGCTGTGAAACAGGCTGGAGCAATCACTGAGGTTCCCTCCCGCAGCTGGGGAGAGACACTTCTTCCCAGCACATCATTTCCCTGCTGAGAGACAGAGTCACGCCTAAATATCAACTTTTCTTGGCCCATCTTTAGACAGGACAGCCAGACAGGGACAGGCAGGGATCTCCTTTACCCCTGCTGAGGGAAGGGATGCAGCTGAGCCCGACAAGGCATCTCATCCTGGGTTTGGAGTGCTGGGGCTGGAAGGGCACTCAGCTCCCTCCCATGCACACCACAGACCCACAGCAGGTGGGATTCCTCCTGCCCCCCTTCAGGTGGACACACAATAGGCACCTGCATGTGAGCTCCTGCTCTCAGCTCCCATGGTAATTAATGGAGCTGGAGGCCAGGAGTGAGCTGTTCAGATGCAGTTGTCTGGTGACATCTGAGGTGCCAGAGGTGGTCAAAGATGTGTGCCGGTAATAGAGACAGATTGAAGATACGTGCAGGCTGATGTAGAGACAGGCCAACATCTGGGGCATCTTCTTGGAGGCTCTTGGGAATTTCCTTTGGCCAACTGAAAGGACAGCTTCTGCCAAATTAAGGGCAACTGAACCTGTCCCTACTCGTTATGTTCAGCTCAGCCTATAGCGATATTCATAGGATGGAATGGAGTCGTATGCCATAGGGAGAGCTCCATCTCTTTCTTCCTCTCCTCCAGGTGTTGGATTCACTAGACCTTCACTGAGTGTATTGGCAGCTGTCTCGTGTTCATCCCCACATTGTGGTACAGAATTCAAGGCAGCTGCTCAATGTAATGTTCAAATCCAGGCCCACAGAGCTACATGAGATGCTAGGGCTAGCAAGAAAATCACAGGACCAACAGGAAAGCAATTCCCATTCAGGGTGGGTGTGTGACAGACACCTCAGGTGGCATCGCAGAGAATGCGATTTGGTGCCTGTGTGCCATTTACTGTTGCCATCACTCAGAGGCATCAGTCATCAGATATCATCAGAGAGGCAAAGTCTGTCCCTTCTCTGCCCAATAGCTGCAGGTATTGCGTGAACACAAAGCACATCACACAGGGATCTTTATTCACTCCCTTGATGATACAGACCAGGAACAGAACAATCCTTTTCTCACTGTGCCTGCACACATCTTGTCTTCATGGGCCGCATCCTCCAAGAACAGCAATGGTCCATATCAAAACTCAATTGACACTCAAAAGGGAATTCAAGGGCACTAAGATGACCTGTTGCTGCTTCAGGAAGAGTTAAGGAAGAGACAGAGAGACTGTGGAACCACTGCTAAGTTTAGTAAGAGTAGGTGTAGATAGATCTGAGATGCTCTGTGTCCCCTTTGCCTCAGTTTCCACCAGCAAGGTCTCCCAGGCCTTTGTGCTTTGAGGCAGGGCTCTGGAGGAGAACAACCAGCTGTGAATGGGGATGAAGCCAGGGGTTACCTGAGCAAACTGCACACCTACCAGTCCATTGGACCGTAGGGGCTGCATCCAAGTGTGCTGGGAGAGTTCTTCACCAGTAGATCCTGGTCTATGATGATCCCAGTAAGGAAGGTACTCAGACTCTGTGAAGTATCATTTAAAATGCTGTGAGGGCTAAGATTATAAGGAGAGAATAGTATAGGTAATCTTTTATCTAGTTAGGTGGTGGGATGCCTAGGTGTTGTAGCATCGAATGGGACTCCCAGCCATGCGAAGCATGCCATGCAGAGCCCGCCCAGAGAAGACAGTCTCCCATTTTGGTCATTCAAACTCATACTGTATTCCCTTAGGAGGAAACGACTCTATTTCTCTTCTCCACAGTCAGTCAGAAATGATGTTCTCATGAGACCTTCCTGCTGCATTGTCAGACAGAGACAAGGCCATGCAGGTGCCATGATGGCCGGTAGCGAGTGGGAGCAGCCCGCAGGCTGCACTGTGACAAGGAGCTGCTGAGGTTGTCCTGTGCCCAAGGGATCTCTGCAGCACAGTACAGGTGCGGAGGCCACGCTGTACACGCAGCACAGTGCAGCACAGCACTAACTGTTCGATGCACAATGGTCTTCTGGTGAGGATCAGTGATCAGGTTTCCCTGTGAGAAGTCTGCGCTCCACCCCGGTGCCACGGCTGAGGTGCTGCAGCCCAAATGTGCATGGCCAGGAGGAGCTGGAGCACAGGCAGGAGGAGCTGAAGCCCCAGGACGTGTCACTCTACTGTGATGGTTTGGGATTAAATGAGAAGTGGTGGCACAGCTTGCTGAGCTGGGGTGCTGCAGTGCAGGGATACAGGCTCTGATGGAGAAGGTGACAGGGAGGACAAGTATTGGGGGGAAGCACGCTGTGTGAAGGAGCAACTAGGATATATGGAGCTCCTCTATGAGATGGGCAACAGGTTGGGCCAGCTTCTGTGAGTGAGGATGAGAAGAGAAGTCAGTAAGGGTGACATGGTCTTGGCACTCATAGCCTACTTGGTCAGGGAGAGGAAACAGCAATAGTCCTCTCTCAGCAAGCCGAGGAAGTGTCCAGGTTAAGGAGCAGGTTCCTGTGGGGGACTGTAAGTGCCCTGGCATTCCCTGGTGAGGCAAATCGACAGGATGCCGGCAGCCTGGAGGCTCCTGGGACAAGTTCCGAACAGAGCTGCCAGGTAGGGACAACAAGGGGGATGCTCACCTGGAGGCGGTACTGGCAAACAAGGAAATATTGGGGTCCCAGGTGTCAAAGGAAGGCCAGCAGCAGAGCACAGGCTGGTGGACTCCAGAGACAAAGACTTTGATGTACGGGGGGACTGATCCAGGTGGTGCCGTGGGAAGCAGCTCTGAAGGGGGAAGGAGCTCAGGAAATGTGATAGGCCTTGCAGGACAGCCTCTTCCGAGCACAAGAAGGATCTCTCTGAATACCTATGGAAAAGAAACATTCATCTGTTGGCCAGCATTGCTATGACAGCCAACTGCATCCTGGCTTATATCAGAAACAGTGTGGCCGGCAGGACTAGGGAAGTGATTGTCCCCCTGTAGAGAGGTGGGTGCTGGTCTCTTCTCCCAAGTGACAAGTGATAGGACGAGAGGAAACAGCCACAAGTTGTGCCAGGGGAAGGTTAGACTGGATATTAGGAATAGTTTCTTCACCAAAAGGGCTCTCAGACAGTGGAACAGGCTGCCCAAGGATGTAGTGGAGTCACCATCACTGGAGCTTTTTAAAAGACGTGTGGATGAGGCGCTTAGTGGTGGACTTAACAGGGTTAGGTTTACAGTTGGACTTGATGATCTTAAAGGTCGTTTCCAACCTAAAACATTCTATGAATCAATGATTCTATGATCCTTGTACAGAGTCCGCACATGAGTGCCACTCATCGATGCCACCATTACAGAGAAGGAGACAAGGCATTTGACCAGGTTGTTGAACCCTGGAATCAGTATGCCATGCCTCCTGAGGTTCCCTCAAGCACCTAAGCTTTTTTCCAGAGAAGTGTGAGTCCTCTTTAGGTGTCCTGCCTGTCTCCTGCCCCATGCTGTGCTTTAGGCTGTGAAGAGAATCAAAACCAACTTTATGACTCGGTGAGCTTCATTTTACATGCTGAAATGCAGGGCAGATGAAGGGAGCTGTGAGCTTCCACGGTCTCAGTCGCCCAGTTAGGGCTTCAGAGAATGGAAATGCAGGTAATCCTCTTGTGCCAGTGTACACCACATCAAAATTCTGCCTTCCTTTGTACCTTTTCGCTAACCTGGGATCTGCCCTTTGGCGGCCTTTGGTTAAAAAAGAAACTATTCTTCTCTTCCACCTCCCCCTCCTCAAAAAAGCAGAGAAAAAACATATGGAGCATGGATTACTTAAGGGCAATACTGTATCTTTAAATGATAAGAGAGAGCAAAGATAGTACAACAAATGGCAAAACATCCTTGAGAGCTTCCTTATTTTTACTTGTCTCCAAAGCTCAGCCTGCTTAGATCTTGAAAGGACTACCTCAAACCTCTGCAACCTAAATCCCTCCAACCTTCTCTTAGCCAAGGTCTTTTAGCCCAGGACACTTCTGCCCATCACTTCAGCGCACTGTCCAATCTCTCTTTTTCAGCTGGGTGACGTCAAGGTACTCCATTGCAACACCTTCCCTACAAAAGTCTTCTCTCCATGCTGATCCCACTTGCATCATGCCATGTTATGTACGGCTCCATCCTCCTCTTGCAGAGCTCCATTAGATGGGCAGTTTTTCATTTCCTTCATGCCCAATCACCTTCACAACATTTTCTCTTGCATGCATACCACATATTGTCTGAAGCAGCACATTTACCCCCCACAGCTTCACTCTTTTCCCAATGCAGGCTGAGATATTTCTCCTCTTGCAGCAGACATTGTGCAAAACTGCTCCATATATGGAAACCCACTTCAATGCTGCATATTCATTTGGGCTAAAAAAAAGATAATAAAAATATCCTGAGCTAGTTTCTCAAAGACACATTTTCAAAGCGGCAAAGCAGATTCAATACAGAAATGCTGAGAGCCAAGTTACAAAGAGAGAGGGAAAAATAGGTGAAGACTCACAAATTTGTCCAGACTCACAAATTCTCTGTCAGTCAAGAGCAAGTCCCACAGCCTGGGGGACATTTTCATGAGCTGACCCTCTGGGAAGTTTTGTTTCTTGGGCCTCTTGGCTCGAGCCTGTGGCATTGACATTTCCAGGAAGAGGAAAAGTTCTGGTTCAGCTATCAAACTTTTGCCCATCCTGCCTGGAGATCAGGGACAGTTGTGTCACACAACACCCAGTGTCATAGTGAAGATGGAGGCAGTGTGAATTGTAGTAGTTTGGACTCCAATGGAAACTCAACGCCTGAGCTGTCAGGACCACATTCCTGCAGTTCGACAGAAGTTCCCTGACACAGCTGTGAGTTCCGACCTAGTTGGCAGAGTTTTTCACAGCCCTCACTGCGAAGGGCAGGGTGTCAAGGAGAGGAGAACTCATTTCCGTTTCCCAAATACCAGGGCAGTGCCCAAACCATCCTTCCCTTGTCCCCTGGCATCCCATTGCTTGAGATGCTAATCTGCTGGGGCTTCTCTCAGTAAATCTTCAATAGTCCTTCAGGTGCTTGTGTGATTTCCCTAAGAGTATCAGTAGCTAAAAAAAAGTAGAAACCACACCAAACCAAACCCCCAACATTAATCTGCCTAAATATAATTATCTGCAGCACAGCAGTTTGCATCTCTGATGACCACTCTGGGCAATGCCAGTTAAATCAGTATTTGCAGTGTCAGCCACTATACCTCATCCTCAAGGACAAATCTAAAGCAGTTCAGAGGAAAGGTGCCCTTGAAAAGTCATCTTTTGTGTCCCCCAGGAGGCACGAGTGCTGCTGATTCCCCACTCCAGAGTGGGGTAGAGGCTGGATCCCCTTCTCAGGACAGACTCCTTGCCAGGAAGCCACAGGCATGGGGGGAGCTCCCCTGGTTCTTACTGGCACTTCACTCGCATCCCTTTTGGTGTATATCCTCCTTCTCTGTGTCTAATCTCCCCACACACAGGAATGACAGAAAAACAAACATTTCATAAAAACTTGTCATAAAGTCCTTGTTAGACACAAGAAGTCCCCCCATGAAATCTGGAGGGAGCCCGGAAGATTGCCTTAAGCACCAAGAAGAGCCAAGAAGCTCAAGGCCTCTTCTGAAGTGCAGCAAATTCTTGCAACCAAGACCTGAGCCTGGAAGTGGGAAGGAATTTCTGTCTGTGGGTGGAGGAGGAACAAGTGTGTTGTGGGAATATGTCAGGGCTGAAGGCCCTTGCGCAAATCAGAGATGATGGAGACATTCCCACCTTGTGCGCTTGCCTCAGCCTAGGAAATGGGGAGAGCCTGCTGCTGGGGGTGTCTGTGCTCAGTCATGCCCCATGAGCTGACCTTGCTCTCTTTTGCAAGAAAGAAGAAAACAGGAGGACTCGGTTTGCAGTATCTAAGTCAGACAGTGGGAAACAAATAAGTAATTACATTGTTGGAGGGGAGTCAGAATATGAGAAGGAAAGAAGGAGGAAGTAATGATTTCTGTGTTAAAAAATGGGGAAACTGAGACCCAACTTGTGCATCTTTCCTCTGCGCAAGGATCTACTTTTTTTTTTTTTTCAGAGGCGCTGACCCTATCAGAGTAGCTTTCACAGTTGTCCTCTGCTAGGAAGCCCAGAGAACAAGAGGGACTGGATTCACCGAGTTGGATTTAGACATGTCCAGTGGAAGGGCTTGATCCAGCTGCCCACTTCTCCCTGCCAATAGGGAGATGCCCTGAGGAATCCCAGACATGCAGGAATGCCACGCCTCAGCCTGGCTGGGTGACAGAAGAGAAAACAGCATGCTTAGAGTCAGTTTCCTCCCACTCCTGGGCAGGTCCGGCATTTCAACATCTCCCACTTGCAGGATCACAACTGGCTTTACTTTAAAGAAGGAAGAAAGCCAGGCAAGTTTTTTACACTCTTCAAGACCAGACCTATATTTCTTTAAGACACAAATTCCCTTCTCCCGCTTCTCATTCCACAACCAGTCCCAAGATTCTGCACTTCTAAAGATATACCTGGTACACAAAAGAGGCACTTACGAGTGGTCCCCACCTGATCAAAAGAGATCCACCACCTGTTTATTCCACAACCAGTCCCAAGATTCTGCACTTCTAAAGATACACCTGGTACACAAAAGAGGCACATAGGAGTGGTCCCCACTTGATCAAAAGAGATACACCACCTGTTTATTCCTGGTGGATCACAACATGTATGAGCTCTCGAGGCAGGCCACAGTTTTTCTGAGTGCATTTCCAAGAGCCCCCTTGACCTCCCTGTTCCGCAGGCTGCAGAGGAGTGGATTGACCAGGGGCGTGAGGATGGTGTAGAAAAAGGAGAGGACTTTATGGAGCTGCCTCAGGGAGGCTGTCCTGGTGTCATATAGACAAGGACGAGGGTGCCATAGAAAACAGTCACCACGATGAGGTGAGAGGAGCAGGTGGAGAAGGCCTTCTGCCTCCCCATGGTGGTTGGGATCCTCAGGACTGCAGCTCTGGTGCAGATGTAGGATACCAGTGTGAGTCCAAATGGGAAGACTACACCCAGAAAGCAGACTCTGAAAGTAACCAGCCTAAGCACCGTGGTGTCACTGCAGGCAAGCTCTAGCAATGGGGCAAAACCACAGAAGAAGTGATCAATGGCGTTGGGAGCACAGAACTGTAACCTGGAAAAGAGCCCGGTGACTATGGTAGACATGAGCAATGCTGCTAGCCAAGACCCAGCCGCCAGCTGGAGACAGAGCTTCCAGTTCATGAGGCTTGCCTAGAGCAGGGCTTGACAGATGGCCAAGTAGCGATCCTAGGACATGGTGGCCAGCAGATAGCACTCGGTACCTGCAAAACAGCCAAAGAAAAAGAGCTGTGCCATGCACCCTTGAGTAGAAATGGTTCTGTCCCTGGCTAGGAAGCTGGCCAGCAGCCTGGGCAGGATAGTGAAGGTGTAGCAGATTTCCACATTGGAGAAATTCCCCAGGAAGACGGACATGGGAGTGTGAAGATGCCCATCTGCCAGCACCAGCACAACAATGAGGATGTTAACAAACACCTTCACCATGTAGATCTCAAGGGAGAGGAGAAAGAGAGGCGCCTGAAGCTTGGGGACATTACTCAGTCCCAGCAGGAGGAGGAACTCCACTGGTCATGTCTGCTTGTCCCATTCCTCTTTCTCCATGAAGTGCTGTAGGACCTTCTTTTCCCCACTTGGCAGGACGGGAACCTGAGGAAGGGCATGCGCTTCTGTGTTTGTTGTACAAAGGAATCGGGAAGGAGTCACTGCCAGAGACAACATGGAGGTTTTCCCTCCTCTGACTGAATTCACACTTGGCTTAGGGGCTCCATTCCTCGTGAAAGGGCAGGAAGAGGTTCTTTGAGAGGGCCAAACTGCTCTTCTTGAAAGAACCTCCTCTCATGAGAGAGATGAGTTGCCGCACTGAGGTGCCTATTTCTGTGGAATGAAAGAGAATGTTCATTTGCTCACATTACATTATGACGCATTAAGTTATTCCCCATAGCACCCAGCACAGGCGTTAGCCAAGTCCTGCTTTCAAGCAACAGAAAGAGGGGCCCGACAGAAAAGCTCCATCATGCAAAAAAAGCCTTTAGGGCAATGCATCATGCCATAGACTTTTTCTTCACTCTGAGGAAGAATTTTCTCAAACTTTATACCTTTACAGCGAGTTGGAGATGGCCGAGGCAGTCACCTAGACAGCCCAGAGAGCTCCTGGAATGGAGGAGCCCTTTTACTCAGTCATTCACCCCACCTACACTGGGGTGCCTTGGTCCTGAAGGTGCTTCCATGGGGAGGGTGCCTCAGATTCACTGCTCGCTCTAAATCACATCCCATGTAGATGGCTGAGAGACAACTGTGAGAGAGCTGAGGGATTGAGATGGATCCCTAAGATACGAGCAAGATGGAGAAAGAGACAGCGAGAGATTAAGAGAGTTGAGAACATAAGGGACATGTCTTGGCACCCTGGCCCCATACACTCTGCCCCAACCTCTGCCTGTCCACTGAGGTGTGTGAATGCCCATTAGCTTATGCCCCACAGCTCTGACTGCACTGACCACCACGCTGCCTGTATCTGGGTTCAGCAGTGTCAAGGATACACAGAGGGTATCTAAGGAAAGAGGAGCTGGAATGAGAAGACAGGCAGGACAGGACTGTACCAAGACACATGGTCTCACTTCATAGCTGCCACTGTGCCAAGAGCCACTGGCACTAAATGTCAACACTGTGACAGGGATTAGAGAAGAGGAGAGGTTTCCTTTTAATTTTGGAGAGACTTTAAGGTACAGTTGTAACCCTCATGTCTTCAAAGGATGGCCCCGCTGAGCAAGAGTCCATCTCTTCTGCAAATGACCACACGTTGCCCGGTATGTGGCTCAGGGCACTTGGCATTCCCTATGGGAAAACTAAGCTGCCAAGTCGATGCTAAGTACAGTTCTCCTGAAGACCACTGTAGGAGGAGATGATATCACCTTCTAGAGTGCTGATCCTTCCCCGCTATCAAAGGAGGCCAGAGAATGAACTCATCTTTTTAGACATTAAAGTTATAAAAGTCTATGTCTGAACAAGCTAATTCCACTGAATGTGCTGGATTAGCTGAAGTATTGGCTCTGGGAGCATTGTGTCAAGGACTGGACATTTATTTCACCAAACATGAGTGATCTGGAGACAGGTGCACTGTTACTCCAAACTACATTCCTGACCAATATTCTAGATTCTGGACCAAATTAGAAGAGAGGTCATTCTCAACAGTTCAACTGGACTGAATTTCAGGCATGTTTTTGTTCTGACCAGGACGTTAACGGAGATGTATTTTCCACTTGGTCGAAAAATTAAGCTGTTATTGTTCTCTTCATTGTGTTCCACCTATGTCCTGTCATTTCCTAAAGACTAAGAGGTTCAGCAAAGATCTGTCACCAAAATAATCAGGAAACCAGATTTGGAAGGAAGGCGCAGTTGCATGAGAACCGGACGAGGGCGAAGCTTGTTGAGAATTGGGTGTGCCATGGAGGGATGAAGTCCTCTGCTTGTTGCTCTCTGTCTTGGTTTGCACGCTTAGAAAATGCCACTGTGGTATTCACCAGGGTTTGTAAAGTGCTTGTAGGTCATTTGAAAGGCATTGCTATGCAGGGTCATCTTATGATGACGTGTTGCAGAAGAGAGTCTGGTGTGATATTCGATTAAGGAGATCTTACACTGCTAAGAAAGAGAGGTCTCATTTCTGCAGATGCATCATAACCATGTGTTTGCCCTCCCCACCCCTCTCCCCTTTCAAAATCCACTTACAACACCTCTCCTCAGGTGGAAAAGCAGTTTCTGAAGATTATCCCACTTCTTTTGAAACCTGCCTTGAGAGCATCTTTCATCAGCTGGTTCCTGAGGCTGAAAACAAAGGGACTCATCAAAGGAGTTGGCACTGTGTTGAGAAGGGCCACTGCCTTGTTTCAGGAAATGAGGTGACTTGAAGGCTGGACATACATGAAGATGCAGCCCAGAAGGGAGCAGAAGTAGCACTGAGTTAAGCAGCCTGGGCAGGAAATGGTTTTACTGCCCATCAGCAAGTTTCCTATGGCTTTGGGTATGATGGATATGGTGATGAAAACCTCCAAACAGGAGAGGTTACAGAGGGAAAAGTCTGTGGGACTGTGGAGGTCTCCTTCAGCAAGAATGAGGGAATGATCAGCAGGTTTGTCCCTAAGATCACCAGGTGTGAAGCCAGGAGAGCGATTGCCATGAGGGACTCCTGATGGTGGAGGGAGGGGAAGCCCAAGAGAAGGAACTCTGTGACAGTTGTATGGTTCAACATTTCTGCATCCGAGCTGCAGTGGTGGGGGGCGGGGGGAGAATAACCCCATACATCAGGACAGGCTGGGACGTGAGCAGCTGAGGAGAAGGGCCTGGGGACTACGAGGGATGCCCTACAACCAGTAGCGTACGGTCCCTATGAACAAGGGCAGCTGCACGTGGGGCTGTGTTAGGAGGAGTGTGGGCCACCCAGACAACTTGAGTGATCATCCCCCTTGACTCAGCACTGGTGTGGCTCCACACACATGGGTGTGTCCCAGTGGGCGGCTCCCCAGTTTGGAGAAGTCAGGAGGAACTAGAGAGTGTCGAGTGCAGGTCTGCCAAGATGGGGTACGGGACCGGGTGAATATGACCTGTGTGGGGCGGCTGAGGGACCTGGGCAGCATTGACCCAGTGACAGAGAGGCTCAGAGCAGTATAGGATTAGCCTGAGACTGCTGGAAAGGTGGTTTCAGGGATGATGGAATCTTTTTTTCATAGGGGGAAGCGGCATGAGGGAGAACTTATAGCACAAAGTGCAGCTGGAGAGGTCCAGACTGGACACAAGGAAAGAGAAATGTCACTCGAAGGGCAGTGCTGTGGTATAAGAAGTCACCCAGAAGGAGACTGGATCAACCCAAGGCTTTGTGTTGCAAGGGACAATGAGGAAGGATGGAGAGATATCAGTAAAGGAAGATGCTCAGGTGAGAGCCAGGTGGGGTAGCAGGGTGGATGTCTACAGCCTGCAGAGAAAGAGGTGCAGGTGTGGGAGACCGTAGGACAGCCAATGGTGGAGATGAGAGAGGGATGGAGAAAGTCGGAAAAGCCCCCAACAGAGATCAGCTCTTTCCCTCCTTGGCTGTGGCTGTTGTCTCTGCCACTGACACCTATGAGGAAGCACCTTGTTCTTACAGCACTCAGGGCTCATTGCCTCCCCTTCCCCACCTGGGAGCCTGGGAGGTATCCTACCGTAGTCCTGCCCTGGGCATTGCCCATCCCCACATCACACCGCCCCAGGAAGAGCCCTGAGCAATGTGTGAGGGACCGGATCTCACTTCCCAGGGGCTGGGGGTCAGAGCTTGGCCCTTTGCCTGTAGGTAACACATCCAGGGTTACTCAGAATCTCTTCCTTCACATTGCCTTTGCCTACCTGTCATCACTGCCTGGAGTTTTCTGCTCTAAGCAGCCCCTGGGGAGGCTTTGTCAGCAATGTCCCTCCGTGGGACCCATTAAGACTGCAAGAAACAGTGGAGATTGCATCAGACACTGACTTCTTGAGAGGTTTCTTCAACTCCCTCTCACTGTCTGAGGTTCATGGACTGGGCACCAAACCCACCTGAGGGGTCATTAAAACACCTTGAGCTGTCCTCTGCTGCGAGGCTGTGCCGGACTCCTGGGACGGAGGGAGCTCACGGCAAGCGGGCATCACTGCCGAGAGACAGCTCTGCCCAGGAGCAGCTCCTCTGCAAAGCGCAGCAGGGCTGAGGGCACTGCCTGCAGGCACCGAGGGGAGAGGAGTGAGGCAGCGAAGGCTTTAAGGCAGTCAGGAGTGGGAGCACGCTGAGAGCGCAAAGTAGGAGAAATGTTCACAGACCTTGCCACGGTAAGTCTCTGGGTGCAGGGCAATGCAGCTACAGTTCGTGGAGGGCTCTCGTAAAGCTGGCATAGCCCCCACGAATCTCACTCCTCTATAGAGGAGGTGCCCCAGAGCAGGGCTTCCCTGCTGCACCATGAGAGGGACAGGGCATGAGGGCTGCCTTCTGCCAGGGACGGCTGCAGGGTGTGAAGGTGGGTGTGCAGCCAGGGGTGCCCAGGGCTGTCCTTCCGAGCAGGGTCCCTGCACCCCCGGGGCTGGGTGCTGGGGCAGGGACTCTGCCGCCTGCCAGGGTCAGCACTCAGCCTGCCCGGGGAGCTCCCCACGGCGCTGTGGGGAGAAGCTGGGGGTGAGAGTGTCGACCCAAGGCAGGGAAGTGTCCTTCTGTTTTTGAGAGGGTGCTGCCTGGGTCAGGGCTGCTCGCAGCTCCAGATCACCCCCAGGACAGTTGCAGAGGGTCCTTGTAGAGAAGGGCATCAAAGCAGCAGTCACCTGAAAGGGAAGAAGTTTGTGCTTTGAGATTTCTCCTCGTCGTTTGCTGGGTGGGCAGGGGGAGGTGGGAATTTTTTTCTCCATTTTGCACAAGGCATTGAGACTCCATTTGTTGTTAGGAGCTGTCTGAGCTGCTTTTTAAGTCCTGCTCACCCAGAGATGCCCCTGGGTAGTGCCCTGCTGCCAAGAGGGGTCTGCATGCAGAGCTGAGCGTGCTGCAGGTGGGATGGGGTCTGTGAGCATGAAGAGGGAGGAGATGTGGGGACAGAGAAAGAGGTCCTGGCCAAGACAAGCTCCAGGCAGCAGAGCCATGGGCAGGGAGGAAGAGAGAACTGCTTCCAGAAATGCCGTTGGAGGGGGGATTCAGGCATCTCTCTGCCATCCCCTGCAGTGCAGATGCCTTCCCTGGAACAACCCCCCGGTCTCCTCACTCACACAGCAGAGCCTCTGCCCTTAACGTCATGGGATTTGGTCATCAGTTGCCTTCCCAGCAACCCGGCCACCACAGAGGAGAGATGCTCGAGTGCCCGACTGTGTCTCCCTCTTCTGCCTCCCCTGGCAGGGGCACTTTGCCATCCCCTCTTCTCCCTGCCGCCCTTGTTCATACTGTTACGCTCACTGGTGTGGGGGGCTGAGGATTGAAGTACAGCTGAGACACCAATGCTGCATGTACTGTCATGCACGTACGTCCATGGAGGAAAAGCAGCCAGCTTGCATCCTGTCAATCTTTGGGCCTCTGGGAACTGCAGTGTGTGCGGCTGGAAATGATGTGACCCTCCATTCAGAATGTAACGAATTTAAGATATGTGACTTTTTCCTTGAGAGGTCCTGCTGGGTTGCAAGCTGCCGTCCAGAAGCACATAGTTCTCCCATGACATCTCTGTGTTATCTAGCAGTCCCATGGAGAAGATGTCTCAGTGCTAAGGCCATGGAGATGCTGCTGGGCAGCTGAATGTGGGCAGCTGTAATGAGCCCTCTGTGTCCCTGGTTGGGAGGGCAGAGCGGAGGTCTTCCTCGGGAATGGTTAGATGGGGTGAGGGCTTTGGAGAGCTGCACTTGGAGAGTGGGTTCCTCTGCTCTCACTGGTGTCATAGAATCATAGACTTACAGAATGGTTTGGGTTGGAAGGGGCCTTTAAAGGCCATCTAGTGCAACCCCCTGCAATGACAGTCCCTTTGCCTCTCAGGACCCACCAGGTGTCACACGGGGTGCAGCAGAAATGCCAAGGATTTCTGCCTCAAAACCACTCTTCAGCTGTGGTGGGGCAATTAAAACAGAATAAACGAAACAAAATCCCCACAGCTCTGCTCTGCCGTCAAGTGATTTGGAAGCAACAATGCTGAAAAGGTCTTTGATATTGAAAGTGGATTTAATCTGAGATCACCCTGTGTTCCTACTGAGCTATTGCTGTAGGCCAGGGCTGACACCTACAGAGCCCACAGCAGAACCTCCTGCTCTCTGGGGCACCCTCAGCCAGCACCAAAGAGAGCTCACAAAAGGTCTTCCTGAAAAGACTGAATAGATTATACTCAGAGAAGTCTGCCCTAACTTGTCACAGTCGTGACCTTTTTGAACAGGTCCCCAGGTCCCGAGGAAGAAAATGTCCAACGGCAGCTCCATCACCCAGTTCCTCCTCCTGGCATTCACAGACATGCGTCAGCTGCAGCTCTTGCACTTCTGCCTCTTCCTGGGCATCTACCTGGCTGCCCTCCTGGGCAATGGCCTCATCATCACCGCCATAGCCTGCGACCACCACCTCCACAGCCCCATGTACTTCTTCCTCCTCAACCTCTCCCTCCTCGACCTGGGCTCCATCTCCACCACTCTCCCCAAAGCCATGGCCAATTCCCTCTGGGACACCAGGGCCATCTCCTACTCGGGATGTGCTGCCCAAGTATTCCTGCTTGTCTTTTTCATGTCAGCAGAATTGTATCTTCTCACTGTCATGTCCTATGACCGCTACATTGCCATCTGCAAACCCCTGCACTATGGGACCCTCCTGGGCAGCAGAGCTTGTGTGAAAATGGCAGCAGCTGCCTGGGGCAGTGGGTTGCTTTACGCTGTGCTGCACACAGCCAATACATTTTCACTACCACTCTGCAAAGGCAATACCTTGGACCAGTTCTTCTGTGAAATTCCACAGATCCTCAAGCTCTCCTGCTCAGACACCTACCTCAGGGAAGTTGGACTTCTTGTGGTTAGTTTCTGTTTAGTCTTTGGCTGTTTTGTTTTCATTGTGCTGTCCTATGTGCAGATCTTGAGGGCCGTGCTGAGGATCCCCTCTGAGCAGGGACGGCACAAAGCCTTTTCCACGTGCCTCCCTCACCTGGCCGTGGTCTCCCTGTTTCTCAGCACTGGAGTGTTTGCCCACCTGAAGCCCCCCTCTATCTCCTCCCCATCCCTGGACCTGGTGGTGGCAGTTCTGTACTCGGTGGTGCCTCCAGCAGTGAACCCCCTCATCTACAGCATGAGGAACCAGGAGCTCAAGGATGCCTTTTGGAACCTGACCCCATGGATGCTGTTTTACAGAAAATAACCTGCCTCCCCTCCTCTCCACATTTCCCAGAGATTCTCTTAGGCCACAAGTCGGCATTTTCCTCTTGTGATAATTCTACTCATGAAAAATTTTCTCGGTTTATACTCCTTCTGTTGAGTCTTGGTGGTGTCATGGGTCACCCTTGCACAACACTGTGTCAGCTGTGGCCTGTCCAATGGCAGCTTTTCAATAAAAGGGGATCTCCCAGGTGCAGTGCCTGAAGGCTGGTTTCTTCCTACAGAGTTGCTCCCAAGAAAATATCCATAGAGTTGCTCTTTTAAAGTTTCTGTTCTCCTTTTGTTCTCAGTGTTTTTGGTGTTAAGCTCATGGTAAGGTTGGGTTCCAGAGCCTGGACTCTCAGCCCAGCCCGTTCTCAGGCAGCTCCAGCTACATCAGGTGCTCATGGCCTTGTCCCGACAAATACTGAAAATCTCCATCGACTGATCACCCACCAACTGGCCTGAGTCCTTGCTCCAGTGTTTGGCTCTGAGGGATTTCTCAAAAACCCAGCTCTCAGCTTCTCCTTGTCCATCACGTGCTCCAGGCCCCAACCATCCTTCTGGCCTCTGCAGGACTCGCTCCAGCCTGCCAGGGTCCTTCTTGTGCTGGGGAGCCCCATACTAGACACAGCAGTCCTGATGTGGTCCTGTGGTGGGTTGACTTTGACCAGCAGCCAGACACCAACCCAGCTGCTCAGTCACTCCCCCTACTCAACAGGGCCAAGGGAGAAAATAAGATGGACTAGCTCATGGGTCAAAGTGAAGACAGGGACATCGCTTACTAATTCCTGTCACCGGCAAAGAAGAGCTGACTTGGGGAAGAGAAATTTAATTTATTGTCAATTAAAAGAGATTTGGATAGTGAGAAGATCTAACAGAAATATTAAAGAACATTTCCCCACCCCGCTCCAAGGCACAAAGCCTTGGGTTGATCCAGTTTCCCTCTGGGTGACTTCTTACACCACAGCACTGCCCTTCGAGTGACATTTCTCTTTCCTCGTGTCCAGTCTGGAGCTCTCCAGCTGCACTTTCTGCTATAAGTTCTTTCTCATGCCGTTTCCCACTACGAAGAAAAGATTCGTCATCTCTGAAACCACCTTTCCAGCAGTCAAAGGCTACTCCTATGCTGCCCTGAGCCTCTCTGCCACAGGGTCAATGCTGCCCAGGTCCCTCAGCCGCCCCACACAGATCATATGCACCCGGTCCCGAATCCCATCTTGGCAGACCTGCACTCGACACTCTCTAGTTCCTCCTGACTTCTCCAAACTGGGGAGCCACCCTCTGGGACACACCCATGTGTGTGGAGCCACACCAGTGCTGAGTCAAGGGGAATGATCACTCAAGTTGTCTGGGTGGCCCACACTCCTCCTAACACAGCCCCACGTGCAGCTGCCCTTGTTCATAGAGACCATACGCTACTGGTTGTAGGGCATCCCTCGTAGTGCCCAGGCCCTTCTCCTCAGCTGCTCACGTCCCAGCCTGTCCTGATGTATGGGGTTATTCTCCCCACGCCCCCCACCACTGCAGCTCGGATGCAGAAATGTTGAACCATACGACTGTCACAGAGTTCCTTCTCTTGGGCTTCCCCTCCCTCCACCATCAGGAGTCCCTCATGGCAATCGCTCTCCTGGCTTCGTACCTGGTGATCTTAGGGACAAACCTGCCGATCATTCCCTCATTCTTGCTGAAGGAGACCTCCACAGTCCCACGTACTTTTCCCTCTGTAACCTCTCCTGTTTGGAGGTTTTCATCACCATATCCATCATACCCAAAGACGTAGGAAACTTGTGCATGGCCAGCAAAGCCATATCCTGCCCAGGCTGCTTAACTCAGTGCTACTTCTACTCCCTTCTGGGCTGCATCTTCATGTATGTCCAGCCTTCAAGTCACCTCATTTCCTGAAACAAGGCAGTGGTCCTTCTCAACACAGTGCCAACTCCTTTGATGAGTCCCTTTATTTTCAGCCTCAGGAACCAGCTGATGAAAGATGCTCTCAAGGCAGGTTTCAAGAGAAGTGGGATAACCTTCAGAAACTGCTTTTCCACCTGAGGAGAGGTGTTGTAAGTGGATTTTGAAAGGGGAGAGGGGTGGGGAGGGCAAACACATGGTTATGATGCATCTGCAGAAATGAGACCTCTCTTTCTTAGCAGTGTAAGGACTCCTTAATCGAATATCACACCAGACTCTCTTCTGCAACACGTCATCATAAGACGATCCGCCATAGCAATGCCTTTCAAATGACCTACAAGCACTTCACAAACCCTGGTGAATACCACAGTGGCATTTTCTAAGCGTGCAAACCAAGACAGAAAGCAACAAGCAGAGGACTTCATCCCTCCATGGCACACCCAATTCTCAACAAGCTTCACCCTCCTCCAGTTCTCATGCAACTTCGCCTTGCTCCTAAATGTGTTTTCCCGATTATTTTGGTGGCAGATCTTTGCTGAACCTCTTAGTCTTTAGGAAATGACAGAAAATAGGTGGAACACAATGAAGAGAACAATAACAGCTTGCTTTCTGGACCAAGTGGCACTTACATCTCTGTTAACCTCCTGGTCAGAACAAAAACATGCCTGAAATTCAGTCCAGTTGAACTGTTGAGAATGACCTCTCTTCTAATTTGGTCCAGAATCTAGAACATTGGTCAGGAATGTAGTTGGGAGTAAGAGTGCACCTGTCTCCAGATCACTCATGTTTGGTGAAACAAATGTCCATTCCTTGACACAATGCTCCCTGAGCCAATACTTCAGCTAATCCAGCACATTCAGTGGAATTAGCTTGTTCAGACATAGACTTTTATAACTTTAATGTCTAAAAAGATGAGTTCATTCTCTGGCCTCCTTTGATAGCGGGGAAGGATCAGCACTCTAGAGGGTGATATCATCTCCTCCTACAGTGGTCTTCAGGAGAACTGTACTTAGCATCGACTTGGCAGCTTAGTTTTCCCATAGGGAATGCCAAGTGCCCTGAGCCACATACTGGGCAACGTGTGCTCATTTGCAGAAGGGAGGGACTCTTGCTCAGCGGGGCCATCCTTTGAAGACATGAGGGTTACAATTGTACCTTAAAGTCTCTCCAAAATTAAAAGGAAACCTCTCCTCTTCTCTAATCCCTGTCACAGTGTTGCCATTTAGTGCCAGTGGCTCTTTGCACAGTGGCAGCTATGAAGGGAGACCACGTGTCTTGGTACAGTCCTGTCCTGCCTGTCTTCTCATTCCAGCTCCTCTTTCTTTAGATACCCTCTCTGTGTGCTTGACACTGCTGAACCCAGATACAGGCAGCGTGGTGGTCAGTGCAGTCAGAGCTGTGGGGCATAAGCTAATGGGCACTCACACACCTCAGTGGACAGGCAGAGGTTGGGGCAGAGTGTATGGGGCCAGGGTGCCAAGACATGTCCCTTATGTTCTCAACTCTCTTAATCTCTCGCTG
This sequence comes from Gavia stellata, assembly GCF_030936135.1. NCBI lineage: Eukaryota > Metazoa > Chordata > Aves > Gaviiformes > Gaviidae > Gavia > Gavia stellata. The sequence goes on from NW_026776913.1 coordinate 1,350,400, forward strand.
TCTCTTTCTCCATCTTGCTCGTATCTTAGGGATCCATCTCAATCCCTCAGCTCTCTCACAGTTGTCTCTCAGCCATCTACATGGGATGTGATTTAGAGCGAGCAGTGAATCTGAAGCACCCTCCCCATGGAAGCACCTTCAGGACCAAGGCACCCCAGTGTAGGTGGGGTGAATGACTGAGTAAAAGGGCTCCTCCATTCCAGGAGCTCTCTGGGCTGTCTAGGTGACTGCCTCGGCCATCTCTAACTTGCTGTAAAGATATGAAGTTTGAGACAGGGAATCATCAGGGACAGTGTTTTTTCTGACCCAAGCGTTATGAAAGCCCAAAGAGGAGGCGTGGGCAAAGTGCTCTCTCTTTCAGCCACAGACATTCCCTGGGCAGGCAATCCAACAGGTACCAGGATTTTCCTGGAAACCTGTGCTTGATCATGATCCTGCACGGCCTCAGCCCCCACTCATCCGCGGGACACCCCCCGTCACCATTTCCATGCTGAACAGGGATTCCTGAGAACTCAGATGGGAATACTGAGGTCCAGGTGCTGTGTCGCTGCAGGGAGGCAGCCCAAATGCATTCAGAAAGAGAAGATGAGGAGGAAAAGACGTTCAGCAAATGATCATCACCCTTGTTCCTTTCCCCTCCTCCTCAGGCAACATCACTTTTCCTCATTTGGCTTAGACAGCTCAGGTGCCTTTTCGCTGGAATTCAGTTTTCCCCGCCCTTCCCTCCCTAGTTCACATCTGCTTCTAAGTCTCCTGTCTAACAGACCCTTGGCACTGCCTTCGACTAGCAAGCTAGTAACTCCTGGCCACTCTCGGTCAGTGGAAAGAGATGGACTGTCCCGGGACAGAATTGTCTCATCAGAAAGCAAATGTTTCAGGGAGTTGAGACCACTAATCCTGTGTAGTGTCCATTCTTCCTCAGGGTGAAGATCAGTCTATGGCACGATGTGTTGCCCTAAAGGCTTTTTTGCATGATGGAGCTTTTCTGTCGGGCCCCTCTTCCTGTTGCTTGAAAGCAGAACTTGGCTAACGTCTATGCCAGGTAGTATGGGGAATAACTTCATGTGTCATAATCTAATGTGAGCAAATGGACATTCTCTCTCATTCCACAGAAATAGGCACCTCAGTGCGGCAACTCATCTCTCTCATGAGAGGAGGTTCTTCCAAGAAGAGCAGTTTGGCCCTCTCAAAGAACCTCTTCCTGCCCTTTCACGAGGAATGGAGCCCCTAAGCCAAGTGTGAATTCAGTCAGAGGAGGGAAAACCGCCATGTTGTCTCTGGCAGTGACTCCTTCACGATTCCTTTGTACAACAAACACAGAAGCGCATGCCCTTCCTCAGGTTCCCTTCCTGCCAGGTGGGGAAAAGAAGGTCCTACAGCACTTCATGGAGAAAGAGGAATGGGACAAGCGGACATCACCAGTGGAGTTCCTCCTTGTGCTGATTTTGGCTGGGATGGGGTTAACTTTCTTCATAGCAGCTAGTATGGGGCTGTGTTTTGGATTTGGGCTGGAAACAGTGTTGATAAAGCAGGGATGGTTTAGTTACTGCTGAACAGGGCTCACACAGAGCCAAGGCCTTTTCTGCTCCTCACCCCACCCCACCAGTGAGTGGGCTGGGGGTGCACGGGAAGTTGGGAGGGAACACAGCCGGGACAGCTGACCCCAACTGACCAAAGGGATATTCCATACCATATGACATCATGCTCAGTATATAAAGCCGGGGGAGGAAGAAGAAAGGTGGGGACATTCGGAGTAATGGCGTTTGTCTTCCCGAGCAACCGCTACGCGTGATAGAGCCCTGCTTCCCTGCAGATAGCTGAACACATGCCTGCCGACGGGAAGTGGTGAATTAATTCCTTCTTTCGCTTTGCTTCTCCGCACAGTGTTCTTTTGCTCTACCTATTAAACTGTTTTTATCTCAGCCCACGAGTTTTCTCACTTTTACTCTTCTGGTTCTCTCCCCCACCCCACCTGGGGGGAGTGAGTGAGCGGCTGTGTGGTGCTTAGTTGCCAGCTGGGCTTAAACCACGAAAGTCCTTTTTGGCGCCCAACGTGGGGCTCGAAGGGTTTGAGATAATAACAGATTCAACAGAACTTCTATCCTTTAAAAGTTATAGGTCAACATTAGTCTGTTTAATTTGCACCATGATCTTCTTTTTGCTGTATCTGTTAAAGATTGGCCTGTGCTTTTTCAGTATGCTGTGCTCTGCAGTAATTAGTGACATTTTGCCTGGAAGATTTGTTTTTAAAATGTTGACCTTGAGCTGGGTAATCTGGTGTTTGGTCTCTGGGCTGAGGCCATTACTGTATTTTGGGTACCATCTCATGGAGATACTTCACAATTATACTCCTTCTGAGAGTTTTTTTGTGGAGGAAATACAGAACAGCACCCTTGCTTCCTTCTTCTGTGATGTTGTCTCCCTCATGACAATGACCTCTCAGTACCTTGAACATCCTTGGGCAGTTAAAATACTTCTATTGATATTCCTTAGACATATTGCTTCAGTTTTCTCTAAGGTCAACAAGCAATTTAGGAATATGACCCAGGTTCCACGAGAGTATGGTCATGGGTGGCACGGCATGTGGGAAAATATGGGCAGGTATCTAGAGAACTTCTCACCTCCAATGATCTGGACTTTCACCCCTGAACAACTACAGGATCCTGATGAAGTGGTAGAATGTTTGAAAAAAAAATGCCATGGCTACTCCAGAGAGGCACAACTTACCGTGCTGTGCTGGGCCCTCGCCAGCATCTACCAAACACTGCTTGATACTATGCAGCACCCTCAGGGAGAAGAGAGGGGAAAGAGATCAGGCACTGTATTCGTCGCCCCTATAACTAAAAAGAAACAGTGGAAGCGGAAATCAGCTCGTTTAGTAAGGGATGAAGAAGCTTCTCCTAAGAGGGAAAAAGAATCAGAAGAGGCAGCCTCTTCTGCAGCAGAGCAGCCACAGGAACAGGAGGAAGAGGCTGAGATAATCAATGAAACGGAAACCACCCGCTCCCTATCCCTAAGTGAGCTGCGAGATATGCAAAAAGATTTTAGCCGTCAACCAGGTGAGCTAATTCTCAGCTGGTTGCTTCGATGCTGGGATATTGGGGCCAGTAGTCAGGAATTGGAGGGTAAGGAAGCCCGGCAGCTGGGATCCCTTGCTAAGGACAAGGCCATTGACAAAGGTATTGGAAAAAAGGCAAGAGTCCTCAGTCTTTGGCAGAGACTCCTGTCAAGTGTGAAGGACAGGTATCCCTTCAAGGAAGAACTCGCAAAATCTCGAAGGAAATGGACCAACATTGAGGGGGGCATCCAGTATCTGAGGGAATTAGCCGTGTTGGAGGTGATCTATAATGACCAGGCATGCAAAGACCCGGATGAAATCCAATGCAAACGGTCCATGTGGCAAAAGTTTGTACGAAATGCAGCAACATCTTACACCCACACCCTGGCGATAATGAACTGGACAGACATTGAGGCACCAACTATAGATGAACTGGCCAGGCAACTCCGAGAATACGAAGATAACCTTGCTCCCTCCATGTGTGATTGTGTCTCGGCTGCGGACAGACACAGACTGACTCAAAACATGTTTGAGCAAGCTGAGAAGGGTAGGTTTTCCTCATCCACTCCAACCAAAGCCTCAGCTATTCAGAGTCAGCCTTTTCCTGTTCAAGCGAAAGGGTACCGGTGGCGCACACCACGTGCAACCCTGTGGTTCTTCCTGCGTGACCAGGGGGAGGACATGAGGAAGTGGGATGGTCAACCCACCTGGAGACTAGAAGCTCGGGTGCAGGAACTACAAGGGAAAACAACAGCCAAAATGCATCCATCCAGGAAAATGACTGCTCCAGTGTCTGTTGGGCAGAGTAGAAGGGCTGACGGTACTTTTGATCCTGATGAAGGGACCTCTGTTATGCACTTACAGAAACCAAGTAATGAAGACTCAGACCAGGAGTAGAGGGGCCCTGCTTTCGGCCAGGCGGAGGAAAGGGACAATCGGCTTTACTGGACTGTGTGGATTCGATGGCCTGGCACATCAGCCCCACGGGAGTGTAAAGCTCTAGTGGACACCGGTGCCCAGTGTACTTTAATTCCATCAGATTACAAGGGGGCGGAATCCATCTGTATTTCTGGAGTGACAGGGGGATCCCACGAACTGTCTGTGTTGGAGGCTGAAGTAAGCCTAACTGGGAATGAGTGGCAAAAGCACCCTATTGTGACTGGTCCAGAGGCTCCGTGCATCCTTGTCATAGACTATCTCAGGAGATGGTACTTCAGAGACCCAAAAGGGTACCGGTGGGCTTTTGGTATAGCTGCTTTGAGTACGGAGGAAATTAAACAGCTGTCTAGCTTGCCTGGTCTCTCAGAGGATCCTTCTGTGGTGGGGTTGCTGCAAGTTAAAGAACAGCAGGTGCCAATTGCTACCATGACAGTACACCGGCAACAATATCACACCAATCGAGACTCCCTGGTTCCCATCCACAACTTGATCCGTCAACTGGAAAGTCAAGGAGTGATCAGTAAGACTCATTCACCCTTTAATAGTCCCATATGGCCTGTGCAAAAATCTAACGGAGAGTGGTGGTTAACAGTGGACTATCGAGGCCTGAATGAAGTCACACCGCCGCTGAGTGCTGCCGTACCAGACATGCTAGAACTTCAATATGAACTGGAGTCAAAGGCTGCCAAATGGTATGCAACAATAGATATCGCCAATGCGTTCTTCTCGATCCCTCTGGCAGCAGAGTGCAGGCCACAGTTTGCTTTCACATGGAGGGGTATCCAGTACACCTGGAATCGACTGCCCCAGGGGTGGAAACATAGTCCTACCATTTGTCATGGGTTGATACAGACTGCACTGGAACAAGGCAAAGCTCCCGAACACCTGCAGTATATTGATGACATCATTGTGTGGGGCAACACAGTGGAGGAAGCGTTTGAGAAGGGGAGAAGAATAATCCAGATTCTCCTGAAAGCTGGTTTTGCTATAAAACAAAGTAAGGTCAAAGGGCCTGCACAGGAAATTCAGTTTTTAGGAATAAAATGGCAGGATGGGCGTCGCCATATCCCAATGGATGTGATCAATAAAATAACAGCCATGTCTCCACCAACTAACAAAAAGGAAACACAAGCTTTCTTAGGTGTTGTGGGTTTCTGGAGAATGCATATTCCAAGTTATAGTCTGATCGTGAGCCCTCTCTATCGAGTGACGCGGAAGAAGAACGACTTTGAATGGGGCCCTGAACAGCAGCAAGCCTTTGAACAAATTAAATGGGAGATAGTTCGTGCAGTAGCGCTTGGGCCAGTCCGGACAGGGCAAGATGTGAAAAATGTACTTTACACCTCAGCCGGGGATAACGGCCCCACCTGGAGCCTCTGGCAGAAAGCACCTGGGGAGACTCGAGGTCGACCTCTAGGGTTTTGGAGCCGGGGATATAGGGGATCTGAAGCCCGTTACACTCCAACTGAAAAAGAAATATTAGCAGCATATGAAGGAATTTGAGCTGCTTCGGAAGTAGTTGGTACTGAAGCACAGCTCCTTTTGGCCCCTCGATTGCCTGTGCTGGGCTGATGTTCAAAGGGAAGATCCCCTCTACGCATCACGCAACTGATGCTACATGGAGTAAGTGGGTCGCACTGATAACGCAACGAGCTCGGATGGGAAACCCCGACCGCCCGGGAATCCTGGAAGTGATCATGGACTGGCCAGAGGGCCAAAACTTCGGAGTGTCACCAGAGGAGGTGACTCGTGCTGAAGAGGCCCCTCTGTATAATGAATTATCAGAGACTGAGAAGCAATATGCCCTGTTTACAGATGGATCCTGTCGTATTGTGGGAAAACATCGAAGGTGGAAAGCTGCTGTGTGGAGTCCTACGCGACAAGTTGCAGAAACTGCTGAAGGACAAGGTGAATCGAGTCAGTTTGCAGAGGTGAAAGCCATTCAGCTGGCTTTAGATATTGCTGAACGAGGGAAATGGCCAGTACTTTATCTCTATACGGACTCATGGATGGTGGCAAATGCCCTGTGGGGGTGGCTACAGCAATGGAAGCAGAGCAACTGGCAGCGCAGAGGTAAGCCCATCTGGGCTGCTGAATTATGGCAAGATATTGCTGCTCGGATAGAGAACCTGGTTGTAAAAGTACGTCATGTAGATGCTCACATACCCAAGAGTCGTGCCACTGAAGAACATTGAAACAATGAGCGGGTGGACCAAGCTGCTAGAATTGAAGTGGCTCAGGTGGATCTGGATTGGGAACATAAGGGTGAGCTATTTGTAGCTCGATGGGCCCATGACACATCAGGACATTTAGGAAGGGATGCAACATACAAATGGGCTCGTGGTCGAGGGGTGGACTTGACCATTGATGCCATTGCACAGGTTATCCATGAATGTGAAACATGTGCCATAATCAAACACACTAAGCAGCTAAAGCCTTTTTGGTATAGGGCGATGGCTGAAATATCAATACGGGGAAGCCTGGCAGGTTGATTATATCACACTACCACGAACCCGCCACGGGAAGCAGCATGTGCTTACAATGGTGGAAGCAACTACCGGATGGATGGAAACATACCCTGTGACCCATGCCACTGCCCGGAACATCTTGGGCCTTGAAAAGCAAGTTTTATGGCGACACGTCACCCCTAAAAGAATTGAATCCGACAATGGGACTCATTTCCGAAACAACCTCATTAACACCTGGGCCAAGGAGCATGGCATTGACTGCATGTATCACATCCCCTACCATGCACCAGCCTCCGGGAAAATGGAACGATACAACGCACTGTTAAAAACGACACTGAAAGCAATGGGTGCTGGGACATTTAAGCATTGGGATACACATTCAGCAGAAGCCACTTGGCTAGTTAACACTAGAGGCTCTGCCAGTCGACCTGGCCCTGCCCAATCAAAACCCCTGCGCACTGTGGAAGGAGATAAGATTCCCGTAGTACATACAAGGAACTTGCTGGGAAAAACAGTCTGGGTTATTCCTTCCTCAGGAAAAGGTAAACCTATTCGCCGGGTTATTTTTGCTCAAGGACCTGGGTGCACTTGGTGGGTAATGCAGAAGAATGGGGAAGTCCAGTGTGTACCTCAAGGTGATTTAATTCTGGGTGAAACTAATCCATAATTTGAGTTATATATTACAGAAATTACTATAGCAGGAACCACCTGAACCAATGAAGGACAAGCCTTACAAGAAGCAGTGCAAGTGCAGCAGTGACCCGACCTGAGCTGGCTGTGGTACCCAATAACTCCATGCAATACAACACCTCTTCTCTCCTGAGTGACCACCATAACAGATGGAGCCCAAAGTTATGGACTACATGAACTCAATGGACATTTATGGACATTTTAGAAATATTTTACAGGGGTGGTCCATAGACTAAGGGAAGGATATCTGTGTACTATATCAAAGGATGGGAAGGGCGATGATAGGGAATGAGAACGTTTTGGATGGTGTGAGACCTGAGCATGATGTAAATGGTATGGAATAAGGGGTGGAGAATGTGCTGGTTTTGGCTGGGATGGGGTTAACTTTCTTCATAGCAGCTAGTATGGGGCTGTGTTTTGGATTGTATGGGGCTGTGTTTTGGATTTGGGCTGGAAACAATGTTGATAAAGCAGGGATGGTTTAGTTACTGCTGAGCAGGGCTCACACAGCACCAAGGCCTTTTCTGCTCCTCACCCCACCCCACCAGTGAGTGTGCTGGGGGTGCACGGGAAGTTGGGAGGGAACACAGCCGGGACAGCTGACCCCAACTGACCAAAGGGATATTCCATACCATATGACATCATGCTCAGTATGTCAAGCTGGGGGAGGAAGAAGGAAGGTGGGGACATTCGGAGTAATGGCGTTTGTCTTCCCGAGCAACCGCTACGCGTGATAGAGCCCTGCTTCCCTGCAGATAGCTGAACACATGCCTGCCGACGGGAAGTGGTGAATTAATTCCTTCTTTCGCTTTGCTTCTCCGCACAGTGTTCTTTTGCTCTACCTATTAAACTGTTTTTATCTCAGCCCACGAGTTTTCTCACTTTTACTCTTCTGGTTCTCTCCCCCACCCCACCTGGGGGGAGTGAGTGAGCGGCTGTGTGGTGATTAGTCCGGCTGGGCTTAAACCACGACAGGAGTTCAGTCCAGTTGGCAGCCGGTCACAAGTGGTGTCCCCCAGGGCTCAGGTTTGGTGTTGGTCTTGTTTAATATATTTATGGACGATCTGGATGAGGGGATCGAGTGCTCCCTCAGCAAGTTTGCAGATGACACCAAGTTGTGTGGGAGTGTTGATCTGCTTGAGGGTCGGAAGGCTCTGCAGAGGGATCTGGACAGGCTGGATTGATGGGCCAAGGCCAACTCTATGTGGTTCAACAAGGCCAAGTGCCAGGTCCTGCACTTGGGTCACAACAACGCCATGCAACACTACAGGCTTGGGGACGAGTGCCTGGAAAGATGACCCGCAGAAAAGGACCTGGGGGTGTTGATCGACAGCTGGCTGAAGATGAGCCAGCAGTGTGCCCAGGTGGCCAAGAAGGCCAACGGCATCCTGGCCTGTATCAGAAATAGTGTGGCCAGCAGGAGTAAGGAGGTGATTGTCCCCCTGTACTCGGTGCTGGTGAGCCTGCACCTCAACTGCTGTGTTCAGTTTTGGGCCCGTCACTACAAGAAGGACATTGAGGTGCTGAAGCGTGTCCAACAAAGACCAATGAAGCTGATGAAGGGTCCAGAGAACAAGTGTTATGAGGAATGGCTAAGGGAACTGGAGAACAGGAGGCTCAGGGAGACCTTATCGCTCTCTACAACTACCTGAAAGGAGGTTGTAGCAAGGTGGGTGTTGGTTTCTTTTCCCAGGTAACAAGTGATAGGACAAGAGGAAACAGCCTCAAGTTGTGCCAGGGGAGCTTTAGATTGGATATTAGGAAAAATTTCTTCACCAAAAGGGTTATCAAGCGTAGGAGCAGGCTGTGCAGGGAAGTGGTTAAGTCACCGTCCCTGGGGTATTTCAAAGATGCGTAGATGTGGCGCTTAGGGACTTGGTTTAGTGGTGGACATGGTAGTGTCAGGTTAACGGTGGGACTCGGTGGTCTTAAAGGTCTTTTCCAACCTAAATGATTCTATGATTTTATGTTTCTACTTTTTGCCCATCCCTCTGGCCTGTCTATGTCCTTTGGGATGGCAGCTGTGGACTGCAGTATAGTTTCTGCTCTCCTCAATATAGTTGCATCTACAAATGCTATGAAAATGAACTCTCTCATCTCCTGCAGGTCATTAAAAACACATGAAACAGAGCAGGTAGCACGACAGACTCTTGCAGGACCCTTTTAGCTAGATGCCTCCAGGCAGAGTACCACACATTGACCTCATCCCTCTGAGCTCCACCATCCGACTGTTGTTTTAGCCATCTACTGACTCACCCACGCAGGCCATCATATCCTAACTTGGGCACAAGAATAATGTGGGAGATGATGCTGAAAACTTCACTGACTTCCAGGTTAAAAGACAACCACTGCTCTCCCCACGCCCAGCAATCCTGTCCTTTCATCACAGAAAGCAAAGAGGATGGCGAGACACACACTACCCTGAGTAAAACCAGACACCACCTTTTTCAGCCACCCAGAAATGGGATCTGAGTGAATGGACACACTCTGGAGCACAGCCTTGAGTTTCACTGCTCATCTGTTGTGCATTTTTGAAAGGTGCGTGCCATGTTTGGGTGCTGCCAGTCATCAGGGAGTCCCCCCAGCCTCCATCACCCTCTAAAGATGATGGAGAGTGTCATCCCTGTGAGATTGGCTTGCCCTCTCAGCTCCCTGGGATGCCGCCCCACTTGTCCCATAGACTGGTAAGGGTTGCGTTTGCTCAGGTGACCCCTGACTTGATCCCCATCCACCACTGGCTGATCTCCTTCAGGGTCCTGCCCTGAGTCACAGAGTCCTGCGAGACCTTGCTGGGGAACACTGAGGCAAAGAGGATAAGAGAGAATCTCAGCTCTGTCTACACCTGCTCTTATGAAACTCAGCAGTGACCACAGAGTACCTTGGTTTTCTTCTTCAACTGTTCCTGAAGTAGTAAACACTCATTATGGTGCCCTTTCTAGTTTCCTTTGAGTTGCAGTCTGGGTTATTGCAGAGCTTGGAGGATGCTGTCCTTGAAGACCAGCTGGACTGAGCTCTGCCATCAGGTCACAGCTCTGTCTCCCACAGTAACGGCTCCAGTTTGTCCTGTCCGTGGCCCTGGCTGAGGTCATTGCTGCACATCTGGGCTGAAGCACCACAGCTGTGGCATCAGGCAGGGTCATACTTGCCATAGGGGAACCTGTTATCAAGTGTCCAAGAGCCTGGGTGTGCAAAGGCTTTACTTCAGAGGAGAGACATGGCTTGGACAAAAGAATTCTGGATGTCTTTTTATCCCTAGGACTACAAACCCAGAATGAAATGTCTGAATTCAGTCAACTGAAGACGTGTCCCCAGCTTGCAGAAATTAGATCCCTGCCTGTCACCTTCCTGGTATCCTGTCTAATGATGAAACAAACAAAACGTGATTCTCATGCCTGACTCTTTTCCTGATAGGAGAAATGTCAGTGCTGGGAAGAAGTGTCTCTCCCCAGCTGCGGGAGGGAACCTCAGTGATTGCTCCAGCCTGTTTCACAGCAGGTTCCCCTGGAGCCCCAGGGACCCCTGGGGGGAGCCCCGAGGGGCAGAGAAAGTGCCGCCTTGGGCTGCTCCTCTGCTGCTGAGCTGTGCCGGGCTCCTGGGATGGAGGGAGCTCATGGCAAGCGGGCAGCACTGCCGAGAGACAGCTCTGCCCAGGAGCAGCTCCTCTGCAGAGCGCAGCAGGGCTGAGGGCACTGCCTGCAGGCACCGAGGGGAGAGGATCAAGGCAGAGAGAGGTTAAAGGCAGTCTGGGGTGGGAGGACAGAGGCGAGCTCTCTGGAGGAGAAATCTTCACAGCCCTTGACACGGTAAGTCTCTGGGTGTGGGGCAATTTAGGTACAGTTCACGGGCAGATCTCCTAATGATGGCACATCCCACAAACTCTGAGAGCTTTCAGGAAGAAGTGCCACAGGTTCTCCAGTGTAGAGGAGGAGGAGGTGCCCCAGAGCAGGGCTTCCCTGCTGCACCATGAGAGGGACAGGGCATGAGGGCTGCCTTCTGCCAGGGACGGCTGCAGGGTGTGAAGGTGGGTGTGCAGCCAGGGGTGCCCAGGGCTGTCCTTCCGAGCAGGGTCCCTGCACCCCCGGGGCTGGGTGCTGGGGCAGGGACTCTGCCGCCTGCCAGGGTCAGCACTCAGCCTGCCCGGGGAGCTCCCCACGGCGCTGTGGGGAGAAGCTGGGGGTGGAAGGAGAGACCAGTGCAATGGCAGGGTGCTTCTGCTGTTGAGAGGGTGCTGTGTGGGTCAGGGCTGCTCACAGCTCCACATCACTGCAGGATCTTCCCAGGAGACTTTTCAGGAAGCACAGCAAGTCAGGGGCTGCCTGAAAGGGAAGGATCCTGGTCTTTCACTCTTCCCTTCTGGATTGTCTGGGTGGGCAATGGCAAATAGAAATTAATCTCTCATTTCCGGAGGAGGCACTGAAATTCCAAGTCTGTTCCTCTTAGAGGTGAATAAAGCGGGGAGTATTGGAAATCACCATGCCGTGGTCACAGACAGCATCAGTGTCACTTTTCCAGCCTCGCCAGGGCTGGTCTGATGTTCCCCTCAGAGCCTGCACACCCAGAGATGCCCCTGGGCAGTGTCCTGCTGCAGGGAGGGCTCTGCAGGGCAGAGCTGAGCAGGCAGCGGGTGGGATGGGCTCTGTGAGCACTGCCAGGGAGGAGACACAGGGGACAGAGAACCAGCTCCTGGCAGGGACAGCTGCAGGCAGCAGAGACAGGGACGGGGTTGGGAGGACACTGCAAACAAGCACAGGGGGAGGGTGCGCTCAGGCAGCTCTCTTTCTGTGTTTCCCTGCAGATGTCTGCTGGGCACTGTCTGCGGGGCAATGAGCTGACTCTCTCTGTAGAACCTCCCATCGGAGGGACCCCCGAGTCTCTGCTTTGCCTGTCCTGCAGGGCTTGCAAGCTGCCCCCCAGAAAGGCGCAGCTCTGCTGTGGGATCCTCGGGAGTGCGGAGCCTTTCCTTGGGGGTCGGCACTCTCCTCGCAGAGTCAGTTGCTTCTCTCTGGGAGGGGTCGTGTCCTGCCCTCTCCATCACACCTCCACCTCTGGGCTGGGCTAGAGAAGAGTTTTCAGAGCTGTCCTTTGAAACAGGACTCCTCTGGTCTCATCAGAGTCCATGTTTAGCATTTTTTTTTAAAAGAGTAATTTGTGTGTGAAGTCCTCTTCAAGGCAGCACAAGTGAAAGCACAGGGCAGATGGGAAAAGTACTGATGGACACTGCAGCTCTCCTGACTCTGCATTAAATTACAAAGAGCTGAGCCATTTTGCCTGTCCCATCTCAAGACACTTCACATTTTCAGTCATAAAAATGAGGATTTCTACCCCTAAAAATAACACCCACCAGATGTGATTGTGGAAAAGAAAAAACACAGACAAAATTATTAAAAAGAGATGCTGAGCCTCTCTTCCGCAGTCCATGTTCTTCCGAGTCATGAGTGCAGATATTGAACTTTTCAATGACAGGTACATTATATCTGACATCTGAAATCTGTGAACATCGGAGCTGTCCCATCCAGCTCCCATGTACCCCCTGCAGCAGAGCAAAGCTGTCTCCTCAGCAGCACCCGGGCAGAGGTCCTGGTCCTCACAGCACACTCAGCCAGCACAAACTAGAGAAGGGAAATGCATTCCAACTGGGGGGGATTGCTATGAAGATTTGAGTGGCTTTTCTGTCCTAATTTTTTCCTGTCTTTTCCTTCTTTGGACAGAACCCCAGACCAAGAAACAGCAAATGTCCAACAGCAGCTCCATCACCCAGTTCCTCCTCCTGGCATTTGCAGACACGCGTCAGCTGCAGCTCTTGCACTTCTGCCTCTTCCTGGGCATCTACCTGGCTGCCCTCCTGGGAAATGGCCTCATCATCACTGCCATAGCCTGCGACCACCACCTCCACAGCCCCATGTACTTCTTCCTCCTCAACCTTTCTTTCATCGACCTGGGCTCCATCTCCACCACTGTTCCCAAAGCCATGGCCAATTCCCTCTGGGACACCAGGGCCATCTCCTACTCAGGATGTGCTGCCCAGGTCTTTCTGTTTACCTTCTTGCTTGGAACAGAATGTGCCATTCTCACTGTCATGGCCTATGACCGCTACATTGCCATCTGCAAACCCCTGCACTACGGGTCCCTCCTGGGCAGCAGAGCTTGTGTCCACATGGCAGCAGCTGCCTGGGGCAGTGGGTTGCTCAATGCTGTGCTGCACACAGCCAATACATTTTCACTACCACTCTGCAAAGGCAATGTCTTTGACCAGTTCTTCTGTGAAGTTCCCCAGATCCTCAAGTGCTCCTGCTCACATTCCTACCTCAGGGAACTCGGGCTTCTCATGGTTAGTGTCATTTTTGCTTTTGGCTGCTTTGTTTTCATTGTGCTGTCCTATGTGCAGATCTTGAGGGCTGTGCCGCGGATTCCCTCTGAGCAGGGACCACACAAAGCCTTTTCCACGTGCATCCCTCACCTGGCTGTGGTCTCCCTGTATATCAGCACTGGCATATTTGCTTACCTGAAGCCACTCTCCATCTCCTCCCCATTCCTAGATCTGGTGGTGGCAGTGCTCTACTCGGTCGTGCCTCCAGTAGTCAACCCCCTTATCTATAGCATGAGGAACAAGGAAATCAAGGAGGCCCTGTGGAAAGTATTTGAATATGATCTACTTCAGATTAATAAGGTGCCCATATTCCCACTTGAGCTCCCACTGTACCTCAGGGAAAACCAGGACTAACTTTTCCTCATATGTGTCTTTATTTTTCTGTTGTGGTTTTTTTCTTTTTTTATTATTTCTGGTTTTGCTTTATTCATGTGATAATATTATTCTTGGCCTCCTACCTGTTTTTTTCTTGACCCAAAGACCTCATGTAGATATGGATCCAGGCTCTCTCTTTAGATAAACTCAATAAAGAAACCAGCAAAAACTGTCTCAGCTGCCATCTCTTCACATCTCCTCTGGAGCTGGGGAGCAGCCCCAGCATGCTGGAGGGGTTCAGGAGGCAAATGCCCAGCTGTCCCATGGAGGAGCATCCCCGGTTGCCCTTGGGGCTGCCCCTCGCTGCCTCGGTGGGCAATCCCTCTGCTGCCTGCAAGTCGGGGCTGTTGCTTCCCTGGAGCCATGACCAAGGACAGCAGCAGGACATGGCCTTTTCCGTGCTGGTCTCTCCTCACTGTCTTGCTGTGCCCTTGCATTTGTGTTACCCTTAAGGTCTCGGGTAACTTGTGACAGTCCTGTTGTCTCTACAGTGGCATTCCTGTGTCTGCAGGCAGGAGCAGGCAAGTGAACCACTGTATCAGAGCTGGCCTCCATGCAAGTACCCCCATGACAAAGGGGCTCTTCAGGGCAGGGCCAGAAGGCTGGATGCCTCTTCCAAAGCTGGAATACACTGCAGGAGCTGCTCCCTCAGAAGGACTTTTCCTCTCCTGGGGTTCTTGGTGGATTCAGGGGGACAAGCTCAGAGTCCCAGGGTGATGTGTTAGGGACCAAGGGCTGTAAGAAGAGTTCCCTTCCTGGTTGCATGTGTCCACTCAGACAGCAACTGGTCTTTGACTTATCTGCCTGTTGCTGTCCCACCTGCAGTGGGGCTGGTGGCAGATGCCATCCTGGAGAGGAATGGGGAGCTGCCAGGAGAAGTCAGGGGATCTCCAGGGACAGTGTGTGAGTCTGACTTGGCAGTGAGTGGCATCTCATAAAATGAGTGACAATCTAAGGTGGAATCTCCAAGAGGAAAAGGTGAACCCGAGGAGCCCAAGGGCTACCGAGGACCATGCAATGCCAGGAGAGGCTTAGAGGAGCCAGAAGGCAAAGGGACATAAGACTGGGGAGTGGTTCAGGACACCCTCTTGGTAAACCCACGGTCTGGATCTAGTGCAGCCCTCCCTTGCCTTTTGTGCCATTGGAGACACCCCATGGTCCTGCCCGCCCTGTCCTTGGCTATTGAGCAAGGGAGCACTTCTGTGCCTGCAGGGAGGAACCACTGAGAAAGAGAAACCTCATTCTGTGGGTACCAGGTCAGGGCAGCTGCTCAGTTGCTGGGCCAGGACTCTTCTTCTGGCCTGGGAAGAAGGGCTGGAACTGAGGGGGTACAGCCAGTCTGTGGGGGACACCTCCTGGAGCTGAGACCAGGGCTCCTGTAGTTCCACTGACCTCCATTTCCTCCTTCCATGGTGAGCCTCCAGCCCTGGGGCTAACGGGGAGGCTGAGACCCCTCTCTGCCCCCCAGGAGCTGCTGTGCCCGTCAGAGCTGCTGGGGCAGTGGGGAGAGCTCCCAGAGCTCTGCAGCAGCCTGCAATGGGCACTGGCGTGGGGCCAGCCCAGACTGGGCTGCTCTGCTGGGCTGGGGAGATGGGAATAGCTGGGGAGGAGCTGGGCTGGGCTGGAAAGTGCCCGTGAGAGGACACCACCAATGTTAGATGAGCTGTGTGACCATGCAGGGTGAGGACATGCTCCAATGAGTGTGTGGTGCAGAGCCAGAGCTCATGGGAGGGAGCCAAGACATGCAGGAGCAGGAGGCAGAAGGCCGGTCTGTGCCCTTGGTGGCCTGGACAGAGCAAGAAGGTGCCCCAGGACTTTCATCACCCCCCCGCAGCCTTTCCCATCAGCCATTTTCAGCACTGGCCACCTACTCCAGTTTGTGGGGGAGGTTTGCTCTCTCGCCATTTTCTTTCTCCTGCTGGTCTTGGTGCCTGTGTCGGGGGAAGAGCCAGCTCTGCCCCAGCCTCTCTTCTTACCCAGACCTTGGCAGAGCCCAGAGCAGGGCTGTCTGCAAACCATTGTGTGGGACATGGCTGGGGCTGGGCTCTTGGGGGCTGCCAAAGCAGGACAGCTGGTGGGAATGGACACTGCGATCTGGCATGAGGAATCTGGTGGGCTATGTTTCCCCACCCCACACATATCCTGTTCTGTGCAGTGTCTGATGAGGGGGGCTGTGGCGGCACGTGTTGGGCAGTGAGGCTGTGCTGGTGCAGGGATGGGTGACAGATGGGAGCCACAACGCAACGATCAGGAAGTGGAAACAAGGACAGGCGATGAAGGAGGAATTTAGAAATATGGCCTGAGCGTGCAGGCATGTGTTTAGGAAAGCCCAAGCTCCCCTGGAGCTGAAGGGGGCTGCAGGCAATGTCAAGAGCAAAATGAAGAGCTTCCGTCACTGTGTTTGCAGTAAAAGGCTGAACAAGGAACATGCTGCTGAATGGTGGGGGGGTGGATGGGTTCATAACAGCAGAGATGAGGCTGAGGCACTCAGTCTGTGCTTTAGTCTGTGCTAAAAATGTCTCCCAGGGCTCTGCTCAGTGAAGGGGCTCAAGGAGGAGGAGAGCATGTATTGACAGGAACCTCATGAAATCCCACGAGGACAAGTGCCAGTTTCTGTCCCTGCAGGGGACTAACCCTGGCAATGGCACAGGCTGGGGGCTGCCTGGCTGGGAGCAGCTCTGTGGGAAAGGTCTTGGTGGGCAGGGAGCTGGACAGGAGGCAGCCGTGAGCCATGGCAAGCAAGGTTCAATTATCTCTGCAGTACTCCAGCGCTGTCCCAGAAGGCTCTGCACCGTTGTACACACCCCACCCACTAAGGCTGTACCTTAGTGCACACACTATGAACTCTTCTGCAGCACGCTATGAAAAACCTTCTGGCTGGTTAGAATACATCACACGCCACTTTTGGGAAGGTTGAGCTGCCAAAGCAAGCCTGCGGATGATCCCCTTTGAGTCCAGGCCACAAGGGCAGCACATGGGACTCAAAGGAGGCCTAGGCAAGGAGCCACGTGCTGCTGGGTGTCAGGTCTGCTCGGAGGGGCTAGTGCGGATCAAGGTGTCCGTGAGCCCGGCCTGCTCTCCGGCCTGCCACAGCCCGTCAAGTGGCTGTAGGAGAGGAGCCCTCACAGTCAGCACCCAGACATGTCCCATTCACCTGCCTCACCCCTCCCTTTCTTTGGGCACAAACAGCTGATGACTGATGAGGGCTGGGCTCTGTTACTCACAAACAAGGCAGAACTGGATGAAAATGTCAATGCTGAGGGCAGCCATGGCTGCAACGATCAAGCAAGAGAAGACAGACAAACAGCAGAACGACAGCCTTGCACTGAAGGAGAGCGGACTTCAGCCTGTTCAAGATGTGCTTGTCAGGCTCCTGGAGAGCCAAGATCCATGGAGCCCTCCCTGAAGATGAACAGGAACCGTCTGGCTGAAGAGTTCAAAGACCAGGAGGCAGTGCACAGAGGGTGGAAGGGGAAACAGACTGGCAATGAGGCAGATGGAGACATGACCTGTGTGGGCAAAGGTGGAGCCAGAAAAGCCAGCCTCAGCGGGGGCTGGAACTAGTGAGGGATAAGGAGGGCAACGCCAAGGGCTGTTGTAAGTTCACTGGCAGCACAAGGAGTCAGCTGAGGAAAATGTGGGCTCAGGGCTCCGTGGAGCAGGACACGTAGTGACAAAGACATGGAAATGGCTGTGGAGTTCAAGCTTCCTTTACCTTGCCTTCTTCCAGTAAAATCTCACCCCAGGTCTCCCTCATCCCCAAATGGATCGCTTAAGCTGGCTGAGACACACACAAGTCCATGGAAAAAGATGGGATACACCCAAGGGTGCTGGGGAAGCTGGCCAGTGTCCTTGCAAGATTGTGCTTGTCTGTCCTTGAAATTTCAGGGCCATCTGGGAAGGTTGTTGATGGCTGTGGAAAGGCAGATATCGTACCCATCTTCAAGAGGGCCAGAAGGAGGATTTGGAGAACTACAGCCCAGTCAGCCTCACCTCATTCCCTGGGAAGGTGATGGAGTAAATCCATGCATTTAGCACAGTCCCCCTAGTCTCCATATAGCCAAACCCCTGAGACCTGGAGTGGGTAAATGGATCATAGGTAGGTGGAAACTAGATTGAACCATGCAGCCACAGCGCAGCCAGTCACTCGTGGCCTCCATCAGTGACCAACACTTAGGCAATAGAGTTTGCTATCTTTATCCATGTCCTGAACAAGGGGACAGAGCACACACTCGGCTTGTTTGTGGATGATGCCAGATGGGGAGGGAACCCCTGAGAAACCTCACGTAGATCTATCTGACCTAGGTCATGTCCAGAGGTCTTGTACACTCTAAGTTCCTCAGAAAGTCAATGAGACTGAAAGGAAGGAAGGAAGGAAGGGCTGAGAGGCAGAAGAAGAAATATGAAATATGTCAATAGAGAAATAGTAGTTTCTCTGAACAAAGTAACTCCTGAGGAGCTCTGGTCTTCTGCAGGAGACCTCCTGTCCTGACTGGCAGTGGCCAGTCCCAGGCAAACACCTCAGCTGCACTGGGCCTCTGCAAGTGGCACTTATGTCCATGGTCAGGCAGCTGAGCTCTGCCTGGAAAAAGGAAGAACTGCTTGCAACTTGTCAAAAACACACGAGCACCTTTTCACCAGCTGAGAGAATTGAATACTTTTACTAAAATGACTATGTTTTCCCACCGTGCCAAAATGGGAATGTCCAGGAAGCATATTAATTGCAGGAGAAGAAATATTGATCTTCCCCTGCACTTGCCTTGCCGGGACTCTGGCCATTATACTGCGTATTTAATCTCCCAAATCTTTCCATTTATCCTGATAAAATGACCAGGTCTAAAGGCATCTTCTGAGCAGGCTATCTGGACAGATGCCCTTTCCATTGCTCTCCTGTTCCACCCTCCCCTTACTCCTTGCTCAGTCAGACCCCTCTCAACCACCCAGGTGCTGCTTTGAGCTTCAGGGAGTTAGAAGCCTGCCCTTGTCTTTCCGCAGTCTAATTATCTCTTCAGCCAACTCCTTCATTGTGTTTATCTCTATCCTTTCCTATCGCTCTGTCTACGACATTTCTAGTAAGGTTATCCCTTGTGGATGGTGAACCCCATTGGAGGCAGCTTGAATGGAGCATACAGTTGAGGAGAAGGATAAAGTTTATTAAACTTTACCATGCTTTCCTTCTGTTTGCTGGCAATGAAGAGATAGGCAGCTGTGCCTGTGTGCAGCCAGATCTCTAAGGAAAGCAGGTGGGAGTTGGTGCAAGAGAGGCTGTAACCTCCAGCTGCAGACTTGGGTGGAGAAGTCTGATGTAAGGAGCTCTGATGCAAGCCCCAGGTGGCCCAGGAGAGGAAGGCTGGGGCTGGGGAGGTGAGGAGGAATGTTGTCCGTGCAATGCCTGACCTCAGGGAGCCCACTTTTCCGACTTCATTTAAAAACCCTGTGCATCAATATCAATTGCAAGATGTTGTTAACAGTTTTCCTGTGTCCAGAAAAAAATAAAAAAAGAAAGCCTTAATAGGAGAAATTCTTGTTTGACTAGCTGTTCATACGATTATGTCTGTTAACTGCCCTCCTGAAACCTCTCCAATTAGCTGCCCACGTCTTGAACACTTGTAGAAAATAATGGGAAGAGACATGGCTTCTTTTGTTTTAAGAAGCGCCATGGTGCATTTGGTGCTGAGTCCATGTACCTCAGGCACTGAGAGGGAGTTGAAGAACGCTCTCAAGAAGTCAGTCAGATGCAAGCTCCACAGTTTCTTGGAGTCATAAGGGGTCCCGTTGAGAGACATTGCTGACAAAGCCTCCCCAGGGGCTGGTTAGAGCAGAAAACAAGGCAGTGATGACAGGTCAGCAAAGGCCATGTAAAGGCGGCTCTGCTTTGGAGTAAACCTTCATGTATTACATTCAGCCAAAGGGCCCAGGCCTGGCGCCCAGCCCCTGGGAAGGGAGATCCTTTTCCCTCACACGTTGCTCGGGGCTCTTCCTGGGGCAGTGTGGTCGAGGGACATCCCTCCATCACACTGCCCCAGGAAGATCCCTGAGCAAGTGCAAAAACACGGTTTGAAACCTGCCAGGCTCCTGGGTAGGGAAGAGGAGTCCATGAGGCCCTCCTGCTGTAACGATGAAGTTCCTACTGGAAGGCCCTGGCTGGCACAGGCAACAGCCACAGCCAAGGGGAGGAGGACGTCAGCTCTGTTGGGGGCTTTCGGCATTGCCAGCTCCCTAGACCATCTCCACCCAAGGCTGTCCTATGGTGTGTACGCCTGGCCCTGTTTCCTTGAAGGCTGTGGACACTCCATCCTCTTGTTCTCACCTGAGTATCTCACTGCCTTTACTGATTCCTCTCCGCCATCCCTGGCTGTTCCTTGAAGCACAAAGCCTTGGGCTGGCCCAGGCTCCCTCTTGTATCACAGCACTGCCCTTGGAGTGGCATTTCTTTCTCTCATGTCCAGTCTAAACCCACCAGGCGAACACCCAGCTGCCTCAGCACCCCCAAGGAGGGCACTAGACCCTGACCCCCATCTCTGCAGAGCTCTTCTGGGCACTCTCCAGTTCCTCCCGAATTGCCTAGAGCAGGAAACCCCACAGAGGGACACACTACTCCAAATGTGGCCACAACGGTGCTCACTCGATGAGGACGATAACTCCCACTGTCTGGGTGAACACATCATTCCTAATGCAGCTGATCTTTCTTCTGGTGAGCACGTGCTACTGGGTCATATGGCATCCCTCGTTGGGCCCAGGCCCTTCTGCTTTGGGTCCCTGCTCATCCAGTCGGGTACCAGCCTGCCCTGAGGTACAGGGTTATTCTTCTCCCCCCGGTACAGGACTGGTGGCTTCTCCTTGTAAATTCAGGAGGTTTCTGTTGGCTGAATCCCAGAGATCCTCAAGGTCCTCATGGACTGAGTCACTGTTTTGTCAGCTGTTTGTGCAAATGGCTCACCCTGATTGTGGTGTCTCTCACAAGGTAACAGCATGAGTTGCAGAGCACTACAAATGGTAAAATGAGGTATTAGTTTAATGGAGTCACTTTCCAATGTAGAATTTTCCATGCTGCCCATCTCAGAAAGAGCTACAGAGCAAGCAAAGGCAAGACCAGTGTGGGAAGAGCAAACACAGGTGGGCTGTTTGTATGCGAGGAGATAAGGATGACCAAAGGGCAGAGCTCTGATGGGGGAAAAGAGGGGAAAAGAAAAGAGAAGATGAAGCAAAGGACATGATCGAGGCTGTTTGGAGGTACCTGCCAAGCAGCTCTCCAGGTAAGCAGTGGTGACATGCGCAAGACAAAAAAGATAATCTGACCAAACTTAGGTTTGCTCACCTCCAAGGTGAAGCTGAGTGCTTTCCCTAGCATGGTTCAGGGAAGCCCTGTGGTGGAAGGAAATGTGCAGTCCCTCATGCTGCACGAGAGCCAACCTGCTGCTCCCAGCAAGGTCAGCTATCAAGTCACACCAGGTGGCTCAGAGTTTTATTTGTGTGAGGCTCGAAAACTTGCAAGGACTGACAGAGCACAACCTCTCTGGGCAACCTGCCTCAGGGCTTGACCCTCTTCATGGGTAAAGAGCTTTTCCTCCCATGTTTCAAGTGAAGTCCATTGGCCCTCACCCTCCCATCATTCACAACAGGGAAGGAGAGCCTGGCTGCCTCTTCCTGGTGATCTCCTGGTAGGTGTGGAAAGGCTGTCCCCAGGTGTCCCCAAAGGCTTCTCTTCTCTCCACTGAACAAACCCAGCTCCCTCAGACTGCCATAGTGGCAAAGCCAACCTTACAAAGTCATGTCTGAGATTTTTAGGGCATTTTGAGTTTTTACTGGCTTTCCCAAGGACCCCTCAGATGTTATAACATCACCACCCTGGAGTCATGAATTTCTGATTGCATCCCTCTCATTTGGCATCATGTTGCAATGCACAGGTATTTCAGGCTGTGAGAAGGGCCTGTTCTGTCTGAAAACAAAGAGTCATCCACAATGAAACTTTGAACATAAAATGTTTCAGTCCTTAGTGGCATCCTGACACCATTGAGAGGGTGTGGCTCTAGGGTTACCATGCTTGGTGCTAATCCAGATGCAGAGGAGGAATTGATGACTGCAAGAATTGCAGTAGCTATTATGAGAGATGACAGAATCACAAACCCATTCATGCTGGAAAGCACCTTCGGATGCCTCTAGACCAACCTCGGGCTCACTTCAGGATCAATACTGGAATCACCCCGAGTTCCTCAGCTCTTGGCCGAATGGAGTCCTGACAATGTCTCCTGGGGACTTTTTTGAGAGCCTTAGTGAACCTGCATCTTGAAGATCCATGGAGCCCTCTGAGGACATTCAAGGGGCCTTTGGCTGCCAAGTAAGAAGAGTCAGAGGAGACGTAGACTTCTGACAAGCTGCTGGCAAGCTCTAGCAGCTTCTAAGGAGCTCTGTCAGCTGTCCTTGATCAAGGGGTGCATTGCTGGGAGGCTGCGGAAGCTTGTCCTGATCTTGGAATGTTAACCCCTTCTGCTCTTCCACACGAGAACCACTGATGTTGTCCTAGGAGACCTGGAAAGTAGCAAGCATGACTACGCTGCTCTGGGTGTGATGGTCAAGGGCAGGAGGGTGCAGATGGTATTCTTCTCCATCCTGCTATTGAGGGGAAAAGGTTTGAAAAGAATTGGGCAGATCCTGCAGTCAGACAATTGGTTTTGCAACTGGTACCAGCAACAGCGTTTCTATAGAATGAGTCTCATTCTGAAGATCAACAACTGCATGTAAAAGACAGAATTGACCTGATGAAGTCAAGGAATCATCCAATATCTAATGTTGGAAGGGACCCATAAGGATCATTGAGTCCAACTCCCTAATCCTCACCAGGACTACTTAAAACTAAAGCACATGACATATGTTTTCAAGACGCTCCTTGAACTCTGACAGGCTTGGTACCGTGAGCACTTCCCTCGGGAGCCTGTTCCCATGACTAACAGCCCTCTCAGTGAAGAACCTTTTACTCATGTCCAATCTGAACGTCCCCTGACGCAGCTCCATTCCATTTCCTCGGGTCCTATCGCTGGTCACCAGAGAGGGGAGATCAGCATCTCCTTCTCCGCTGCCCTCCTTGAGGAAGTTGTAGACTGCGATGAGCTCACCCCTCAGCCTTCTCTTCTCCAAGCTGAACAAATCAAGTGACCTCAGCCACTGCTCCCAAGTCTTGCCCTCGAGACCTTTCACCACCTTGGTTGCCCTTCCCTGGACACACTTTAATACTTTGGTGTCCTTCTTCTACTGAGGTGCCCCAAACGGCACACAGCACTTGAGGTGGGGCCGTACCAGTGCAGTGCGGAGTGGGACAATCACCTCCCTCCACCAGCTAGCGTTGCTGTGCTTGATGCACCCCAGGACACGGGTGGCCCTTTTGGCTGCCATGGCACACTATTGACTCCTATTCAATTTGCCCTGAACCCAAAAACCCCAGATCTCTTTCTGCAGGGCTGCTCTTCAGCCTCTCCTCCCCCAGTTTGTATGTATAACTCGGATTACTGCATCCCAGGTGGAGAATCCAGCTCTTGCTCCTGTTAAATTTGATGTGGTTGGCGATTGCCCAGCTCTCCAGTCTATCCAGTTCTCTCTATAAGGCCTCTCCACCCTCAATCAAATCCAGACCTCCTCCTATTTCACCATCATCTGCAAACTTACTGAATTTATTGTATTACTGTATTCAGGAAGTCATGGTAGGTGGTTAAATCTGCTGGGAAACAGGCACAGGCATAGGACAGTGTAGGAAAGCCTGCGGTGGGGACAGCTGAGAGTCTTGGTGGGTCTGGGACCTCTCAACAACACAAGTGGGGTCCTTGTCCTCTTCCCTGTCACTTCGCCTCTTCCAAGAATGTCACCATTTCCTTACAGCCCCAGTGCTTTCTTTCCTCCTCATCCTTCATAGAGGCTGGGAGCTGTGCGACCGCTGTCCTGCACTTGTCATTGCGCACCCCACATCCCACTGCTCATAGGAAGAGCCCTGAGCATCCAGTGAGGGACAGGATGCCTTTTGCAAGTTGATGGGGGTCAGGACTAGGTCATCCTCCTTAGAGAAAGACATCAAGGGCCTGCTTGGCATCAGAGCCACCCCCACATTTCATTTGCCACCTCTTATCCATCACCTCTGACTTCCTCTTTCACCAGCCCCCAGGGATGGTCACCTTGTCCAGCGTTCCCTCCGTGGTCTCCAGTGATGGCTCTCGGTTGGGCTCACTAATACCTTCAGAAACATGGAGGTTTGCTTCTCCTTTTCCTTCTCTAGAGGCCTGATCAATCTTTCAGGATCTGCAGTTCAGGAACTTGGCTCCAGACAGCACTCGAACATTAAAAAAAGCCCTAACAAGCCAATTTTCCTGATTTTCTGGTTTTATGTGGTTCATTTGAGAGCTTTCAGGAGTGTATTCAAGGTGAAAAGAGTTCATCATTCACCAACAGGAAGAAAGAATTTATTCTTTTCCCACTTCCCTTTATTTTTCTGCATAAACCTCAAGTGATAGCAGCAATCTACAACTGATACTGAAAGAGAGCATATCCTAACTGAGGAGGAACAGATATGGAAGTCAAGAGCCTTTATGGCAGAAACTATATGTGCAGTCTTGGTACCTGCCACCAACGCCACCATTTCTATCTTCAAGCACGTGCGCCTTACAGCAGTGCTGTACAAACAGAGTCTTCTCAACTAAAGTCTGCAGCTGCGTGTTTCAGCCCCTTGGCACCAATTCCCACTGTTTCACCTGGAGAACGAGCTGCACACAGGCACAGAAGGAAGTTTCTTACTTGCCAACAAACAAAACCAAAGGTAGACATAGTTCAATACAACATAGAAGACATTCCTCACCTGTATATTAAGGTCATGTTACCTCCTCATAAGTCCACTTTCCACAGTGGATAGCCTTAGACCGATGCAAAACACATCATTGTGTGAACCACACATTCCAAGAGCACCCAAAACACTTTCTGTCCCCTCCCAAGCCCTTGCCCACCTCCCCAGGCCTTTGCAGGGGAGGGAGGTTGGAGAGGTAGCCTTGATGCTGTACCAGCACTGCTAAGCAAGAGCCAAAACAGCGGTGTGGTAGCAACAGCACTCCGGCTACAAATACAAAGCTGAGCACCATGAGGGCTGCTATGGGGAACGTTAACTCCACCCCAGCCAGGTCCAGGACATGGCCAAATCTCCAGGTGTGTCAAGGTCTCTCTGGACTGAAGCTCCAACAGTCCAGCTGTTAAAGCACGTGTGCCAATGGTCATCCTGAGTCGTGGTGCCTCCAACGAGATCAGAACACTACAGATGACAAGAAGACTGCTAGTGTAATGGAGCTGCTAACCAAGGTAGAAAGTACCGTGGTAACCATCTCAGAACCACCAAAGGAAGGTCCAAAGTGAAGCCAAGGCAGGGCCAGTGGGGAAACGGTGAAAAGGAGTTGGATTTTACATGGGAGGGGATAAGGATGATTGAAGAGTAGGGCTTGAGAGGTGGGAAAAGAGTGAAAAGGGGAATGAAAGGTGAAGCAAAGGGAATGATCAGGGCTGTTTGGGGATAGCTGTCAAGCAGCCCTGCATCTGAGCAACACTGCCTGGAAACGGACAAGCAAGCTGCAGCTGCTCTGACCATACTAACATCTGACTTACTTCCATGGTGGTCATGTGGAACTGAAAACTTTCCCTACTCTCATCAAGGGAAGACCCAGAGGGGAAGGAACTGCAGCATCATTTAGTTTTCCACTCTTCTGAATGGGACTCCAGGGGGTCTCTGCTCTGACCTCCTGCTCATGGCAGAAGCAGCTATGGAGTCAGACCATGTTGCTTAAGGCTTTATCCAGTGAAGGCTGAAAGCATCCAAGGACAGAGATGGCACAATGTCTCTGGGAAACCTGCTCTGATGCTTGGATGCCCTCATGGAGAAAATGTTTTTCCTTATCTCCAGCCTGACTAGTCCTTATTTCAACACTTGACTATTGTTGATTATCCTCCTGCCAAAGGTCACGGTGACAAGACTGGTTCCATCTTCCTGAAAACATCCCCTCAGTGACTGGCAGGCTGATATTCCTGAGGCCTTCCCTTCTCCAGGCTGAACAAGGACTTGTCCCTCAGTTCCTCCTCCAATGTAAGTCCTCAAGCCCCTGAGCATCTTGGCGGTCTTCCTCTGAACTCGCTCCCAGCTATCAACATGTTCCTTGCTGTAACGGGTTATTTCTGGCCAATAGCCCAGCAGCCACACAGCCGCTCACTCCCTCCTCCCCTGCCCCACATGAGGCCCAAAAATTTACATGGTAGTGTACAGATGTTCTAATTTGCTTTCTGTCCTCCAGCACCACCAGGGCCATATACGCAGAGCTGATCCCCAGCCAGGCAGACATCAGCCCCTACCACTGCAGGGCGTTAGTCTGTCCCAGGCACAGGACCTGCCATTTGGCCACCTTCTATCCCATGAAGGTTCTGACAGGACGGTCCTCCCACCTCTCCAGTTTCCCCTCTATGGCATCCCTAGGGCACAGCAATGGTCCTCCCAATTTAGGGTCATCGACAAACAAGGTGAGAGTTGCCTCCTCCAAGTCATAGCTACACGTATTAAACTGCACAGGTCTCAGCAGAGTCCCCTGTGCTGCCCCACAATGCCCCAGTATGTCCCAGTGGCCTCCAGGTAGACTATGACCCCGTCACCACTGCTCTCTCAGCCTGATCATCCAACTGATGTTTCACCCATCTGTTTGTCAACCCATCCAGACTGTAAGAACCTAACTTGGGTAGAAGAATATTGAGGGACACTATGCCACAAGTCTTGCTTAAGCTGAGGTAAACAACATCCACTGTTCTCCCCTCATGCACAAATGCAGCTACATCATCATGAAGGCAATCAAGTCGGTGAGGCATGATTCACCCTTGGTGAGTCCATGCTGACTGCTTTTGGACAAATTCTTCTCTTTCAAGGTCCCAGAAATGTCACCCAAGGGGCCTCTAACTGATGGCACACTCCTCACCAAAGGAGTACACCTGTACTCGGCGCTGGTGAGGCCGTACCTTGAATACTGTGTTCAGTTTTGGGCCCCTCAATACAAGAAGGACATTGAGGTGCTGGAGTGTGTCCAGAGAAGGGCGAGAAAGCTCGTGAGGTGTCTGGAGCACAAGTCTTATGAGGAGCGGCTGAGGGAACTGGGGTTGTTCAGTCTGCAGAAGAGGAGGCTGAGGGGAGACCTCATCGCTCTCTACAATTACCTGAAAGGGGGTTTCAGAGAGGTGGGTGTTGGCCTCTTCTCCCAAGTGACTAGTGACAGGACAAGAGGAAATGGCCTCAAGTTGCACCAGGGGAGGTTTAGACTCCATATTAGAAAAAATTTCTTTACTGAGAGAGTGGTAAGACAATGGAATAAGCTGCCCAGGGAAGTGCTGGAGTCACCATCCTTGGAGGTTTTCAAGGAACGTGTGGATGAGGCATTGTGAGACATGGTTTAATGGGCATGGTAGTGTTTGTAGGTTGATGGTTGGACTTGATGATCTTACAGGTCTTTTCCAACCTTAGTGATTCTGTGATTCTGTGATTCTGTGAAGTGAGCTTGTACAGCCTGGGGTTCCCTGGGCTGCACTTTTGGCCTCCTTCCAAGAGGGGTGCACCATTGCTTTGTCCTCACTCACAAGAGACCTCTACCAATCCCATGACCTTTCAAAAGGCATATTCCAAGGAAATGCTGACCTTCCCCTGTAACTTCAGTACCACTCTTCTGCCTGTCCTACGCTGTATTTCATTTCTCTGATCTTTCATTGACTTTCCCCTGCCCTGATACAAAGACCATTTCTAAAGTCGTCGTTTCAGATGCAGACTGCCTGGGCAAAGGCCCTTTCCATTATTCTCCAGTTTTCTCCTTCCCTTTCTCTTTGTTCGTTCTGGTACCTCTCACCTACGCTGCTGCTTTGAGCTTCAGGGACTAAAAGCCGGCCTGTCCTTCAGTAGTCTAATTGTCTCTCTTTAAGAGCCAACTCTTTAATTATGTTGATATTTACTTTTTTGTATCTCCCTATCTAAAGCATTTCTCATGAGATTATCCCTTGTAGAAAGTCAGCCTCATGAGACCTAGCTTGTACTTTACGTGTGGCTGAGGAGTGCGTTTTAATGTTTATGAAACTTTTCCATGCTTTCCTTCTCTTTGCTTGCAAAGAGGAACATTCCCTCTGTGCCGGTGTGCAGGCAGTTCTCTAAGGAAAGCAGGTGGGAGGTGGTGCAATGGCGCTGTAACATTCAGCTCCCAGAGTCCCGAGAAGTCTGACGGAAGGCAAAGTGAGGCAAGTCCCAGGTGGCCAAGGACAGAAATGGTGGGGCTGGGGAGGTGAGGAGCAAGGGTGTCCATGCAGTGTCAGGCCTCAAGGGACTGCTTTTCCTCCCCAACACTCTGGGTCAATATCAACTGGAGAATGCTGCTGTCACCTCTTCTTTAAAATGAAAGGAATAAAATGTAACATTTTAAAAAATGTATTTTTTATTAGGGGCACTTTGAAATCTTCCTCTTTAACTGCACTATGAAATGATTCCAATTAGTTGCACAAGTCTTGAAGACTTGAAGAAAGTGACACGCAGGGAAATAGCTCGTTAGGGCTTTCTGTACTTTAATGAACCCCACGGTGTATTTGGGCCTGTAGTCCATGAACCTCTGATGATGAGAGTGATCAAGCCTCTCAAGAAGTCAAAGGCAGAAGCAAAAGCTAAAGAACCTTGAAGCATTAATGGGTCCCACTGAGGGCCATTACTGACAGAGCCTCCCCAGGGACTCGTTAGAGCCGATAACTGGAGGCTGTGATTGCAGGGAGGCAAAGGCACTGTGCAGGTGGCTGTAATGCTGAGAAAGCCCTTGGATTGTTAGATGAAGCAGAAAGGCCAAACCCTGAGCCCCAGGCCCTGGGCAGGCAGAGCTGGTCCCTCACGTGTGGCTCAGGGCTCTTCCTGGGGGCAGGGGGATGTGAGGATGAGCAATGCCAAGTGCAGAAAAACAGCGCAACACTTCCCGGCCTCCCCAGAAGGGGCGAGGAAGAACCAAAGCCCAGAGCCTCCGGGTTTCTCCTGGTAGGCGTCAGTAGCAGAGGCACCTGCCATAGCCCAGAGGACAAAGACCTTGGCTCTGTTGGGCTTTGGGGAGGGTTTGGTGTTCTGCTGAGGGTGTCCAGTTAGTGCCAGGGGAGGGGCTCGCTTTGTGGATTAGGGTTTGTGTAGGGCTGTGGGGAGGGTGAGGGTCAAGGCTAGCATTTAATGGCAGGGATACAGGCTGGGAATTGGAGTGAGTAACAGGGTAGGAGGAGGAGTTTCTGGTTTGGGGCTTTGGTTTAGAGGTAAGGTTTGAGGTTAGGGATTAGAGCAGTGGATTCCTGTCAGGGTGAAGGGTGCCATATCAGGGTAGGGTTAGGGCTTCAGGTTACTGCTTAGAAAGAGGGTAAAGGCCTCACGTGAATGTTTTCTCAGTCAGTATCACAGTGGCATCAGGATTACCCAAACGCATCTTTCCTCTTCAAAACCTTTCATCTTTGTTGGCCAAACCTCTCTGCCCTCCTCCAAATCTTGTCCCAGCTCCCCCTGACCTCCCCAAATCTGTCATCTTGTTGGGGGCAGCATTGCAATGGCTTTTGAGACCTCAGAGTATCTGTCTCCCCACTGCTGGCTGCTCAGACCTGACCTCACAGCCAGCACCCAAGGGGACACAACGTGCTGCTGTGCTGGAGAGGCCTCGTCGCAGTCTGCCCAGCAGTGTTGAAGGCAGGTGATGCCTTCCACCACCCCGAGGTACTCTGCCTGCCTGCCAGCTCAGGCTCCAGAAGGGCTCCCAGACGTTGTGGGACGCATTTCCCACGTGGGTGCTTCAGCTCCAAAGGGCAGCGACCATCTCTTTGTGGGTAACTGAATCCAGCCCTGCATGTAGATTTTTAGGAGAAACTTGACAGCTCTGCAGAAAAGACCTCAATGTAATAGCTGGAAAAGTCTTCCTTTCCAGCATGGCTGGCTTTTCATGAAATTTCATGATTTTTTTTCATAGTTTTTTATTAACAGCAGCAAGAGCATGTACTGGCAAGCTGATTACACGCCCTTGCTCTCTGTTAATTGTTTTATGCAGCCCCTTAGCAAAATAAATTCTCTTACCTTTTGTTCAATTGGAGAAGCATTGCTCAGAAGAACTACTGTCTTTATATTGGCACATTTCATCTCTCTACTTCTGCCTCTCTCTCTTTTCTCCTTCCTCTGCCTATCCTATCTTCATGGAAAAGACTCACTGCATGACAGAATAACTCAGGTTGGAAGAGACTTGACCATTGTCTTGTCCGTCCCTCCTGCTCGAGGCAGGAGATGCTCACCCTGATGGCTTTGCCCTGGGTATGTCCCTCAGTGACACTCACCATCCCCACTGTCACTAGACACACACAGAGATCAGTTCAAAATCCATCCCTTGGTCTCTAAAAGGGCATGATGTGACAAGGAGGTTTTTGCTCCCAAATCCGTGGATCAATGAGCCCTTTTGGGCTTTTGTTCTTCTTAACACCAGCTTTGGAAGAAGAGCCAACCGTGCAGGCAGCGTGCAGGGGAGATCCCATTTTATTACAGAGCTAGTGTGAGAGAGTCAGATATGAGCCAGAGTTACACAAATTTCTCTGAGGTGTCCAGATGAGAGAGAGCACATTCCTGCCTCAGGTGTAGCGGGACAAATCCAAAGAGTCATGCAGGAAAATGATAGGGAGAAATAACAACAACAAAACCAGCAACAGAGTGAATAAACAAAGCTCTAACACATTACAGGATGCACTGGGAATCATGTGTGAAGAGAGATGGCAGGTCTCAGCTGTTGAAAAGTGTCCGTGAAAACCATTTCTTCATGGCATCCTTGAGCTCCTGGTTCCTCATGCTGTAGATGAGGGGGTTCACTGCTGGAGGCACCACCGAGTACAGAAATGACACCACCAGGTCCAGGGATGGGGAAGAGATGGAGGGGGGCTTCAGATTGGCAAACACTCCAGTGCTGATAAACAGGGAGACCACGGCCAGGTGAGGGAGGCACGTGGAAAAGGCTTTGTGCCATCCCTGCTCGGAAGGGATCCTCAGCACAGCCCTCAAGATCTGCACATAGGACAGCACAATGAAAACAAAACACCCAAAACTGAAACAAACAGTAACCACAATAAGCCCAACTTCCCTGAGGTAGGAGTCTGAGCAGGAGAGCTTGAGGATCTGTGGGATTTCACAGAAGAACTGGTCCAAGGCATTGCCTTGGCAGAGTGGTAGTGAAAATGTATTGGCTGTGTGCAGCACAGCATTGAGCAACCCACTGCCCCAGGCAGCTGCTGCCATGTGGACACAAGCTCTGCTGCCCAGGAGGGTCCCGTAGTGCAGGGGTTTGCAGATGGCAGTGTAGCGGTCATAGGCCATGATGGTGAGAAGAGAAAACTCTGCTGCAATGAAAAAGAGAAACAGAAAGACCTGGGCAGCACATCCTGAGTAGGAGATGGCCCTGGTATCCCAGAGGGAATTGGCCATGGCTTTGGGGAGAGTGGTGGAGATGGAGCCCAGGTCGATGAAAGAAAGGTTGAGGAGGAAGAAGTACATGGGGCTGTGGAGGTGGTGGTCGCAGGCTATGGCGGTGATGATGAGGCCATTGCCCAGGAGGGCAGCCAGGTAGATGCCCAGGAAGAGGCAGAAGTACAAGAGCTGCAGCTCCCGTGTGTCTGCGAATGCCAGGAGGAGGAACTGGGTGATGGAGCTGCTGTTGGACATTTTCTTCCTCCGGGCATGGGGAACTGTGCAAGGAGAAAAAGGCAGTGACAAGTTGAGAAGGACTTCTCTGACTTCCCCCTCCCTCAGCTGAACGATGAGTGAGTCAGCTCACTCCCCAACCCCACCAACTGAGCGACATGGTGCCTCACAGTTTAAAAAAAACCTGAGGCATCTACCTGCCATGAAGACACACCTGGCGCTGTGTCCCCAGACTTGAAGTCAAAACAGAAGCTGACCTTCACCCTCCACACCAACTCCTGAGATTGAGAGCACCACAGGCAGGTGTGGAAATACATAATATGTCTGTGGTCTGAAAAACTGAAGCAAGGAGAGAAAGGCTGATGGGTATGAAGTGAAGCCTTCCCCTTACCCAGCCGTGCTCTCCACCTCACAGATAGCAACACTGCAGGGCACTTGTTTTTAGCATATTTGTTGTGTATCGACTGTAGGACACATGCACTGGTCCTACGCTGGAGGTCCAGCTGCTGAGGAGGTGAACAACCCTCTGCAAATGTCCTCAGAGTGATCTGGAGCTGAGGGCAGCCCTGACCCACACAGCACCCTCTCAACAGCAGAAGCACCCTGCCATTGCACTGGTCTCTCCTTCCACCCCCAGCTTCTCCCCACAGCGCCGTGGGGAGCTCCCCGGGCAGGCTGAGTGCTGACCCTGGCAGGCGGCAGAGTCCCTGCCCCAGCACCCAGCCCCGGGGGTGCAGGGACCCTGCTCGGAAGGACAGCCCTGGGCACCCCTGGCTGCACACCCACCTTCACACCCTGCAGCCGTCCCTGGCAGAAGGCAGCCCTCATGCCCTGTCCCTCTGATGGTGCAGCAGGGAAGCCCTGCTCTGGGGCACCTCCTTCTCCTCTACACTGGAGAACCTGTGACAGTTCTTCCTGAAAGCTCTCAGAGTTTGTGGGATGTGCCAGCATTAGGACATCTGCCCATGAACTGTACCTAAATCGCCCTGCAGCCAGAGACTTACCGTGTCAAGGGCTGTGAAGATTTCTCCTCCAGTGAGCTCGCCTCTGTCCTCCCACCCCAGACTGCCTTTAAACCCTTCAATGCCTCACTCCTCATCCCTGGGAGAAGGCAGCCGTCATGCCCTGCCACCTCCTCTACACAGGAGTGAGATTCCTGGGGACTATGCCACGTTTATGAGAGCCCTCCACAAACTCCAGCTGCATTGCCCTGCAGCCAGAGACTTACCATGTCAAGGGCTGTGAAGATTTCTCCTACTTTGAGCTCTCAGCATACTCCTCCTCCTGACTGACTTAAACCCTTCGCTGCCTCACTCCTCTCCCCTCGGTGCCTGCAGGCAGTGCCCTCAGCCCTGCTGCGCTCTGCAGAGGAGCTGCTCCTGGGCAGAGCTGTCTCTCGACAGTGCTGCCCGCTTGCCATGAGCTCCCTCTGTCCCAGGAGCCCGGCACAGCTCAGCAGCAGAGGACCATCTCAAGGTGTTTTAATGACCCCTCGGGTGGGTTTGGTGCCGAGTCCATAAACCTCAGACAGGGAGAGGAAGTTGAAGAAACCTCTCAAGAAGTCAGTGTCTGATGCAATCTCCACTGTTTCTTGGAGTGTTAATGGGTCCCACGGAGGGACATTGCTGACAAAGCCTCCCCAGGGGCTGCTTAGAGCAGAAAACTCCGGGCAGTGATGACAGGTAGGCAAAGGCAATGTGAAGGAAGAGATTCTGAGTAACCCTGGATGTGTTACCTAAAGGCAAAGGGCCAAGCTCTGACCCCCAGCCCCTGGGAAGGGAGATCCGGTCCCTCACACATTGCTCAGGGCTCTTCCTGGGGCGGTGTGATGTGGGGATGGGCAATGCCCAGGGCAGGACTACGGTACGATACCTCCCAGGCTCCCAGGTGGGGAAGGGGAGGGAATGAGCCCCGAATGCTGTAAGGACAAGGTGCTTCCTCATGGGTGTCAGTGGCAGAGACAACAGTCACAGCCGAGGAGGGAAAGAGCTGATCTCTCTTGGGGGCTTTTTCGACTTCATCCCTCTCTCGTCTCCACCATTGGCTGTCCTACGGTCTCCCACACCTGCACCTCTTTCTCTGCAGGCTGCAGACATCCACCCTGCTACCCCACCTGGCTCTCACCTGAGCATCTTCCTTTACTGATATCTCTCCATCCTTCCTCGTTGTCCCTTGCAACACAAAGCCTTGGGTTGATCCAGTCTCCCTCTGGGTGACATCTTATACCACAGCACTGCCCTTCGAGTGACATTTCTCTTTCCTCATGTCCAGTCTGGACCTCTCCAGCTGCACTTTGTGCTATAAGTTCTTTCTCATGCCATTTCCCACTACGAACAAAAGCTCCATCATCTGAAACCACCTTTCCAGCAGTCTCAGGCTAATCCTATACTGCTCTGAGCCTCTCTGCCACTGGGCCAAAGCTGCCCAGGTCCCTCAGCCGCCCCACACAGCTCATGTGCACCCAGTCCCGTACTCCATCTTGGCAGACCTGCACTCGACACTCTCTAGTTCCTCCTGACTTCTCCAAATTGGGGAGCCGCCCACTGGGACACACCCATGTGTGTGGAGCCACACCAGTGCTGAGTCAAGGGGGATGATCACTCAAGTTGTCTGGGTGGCCCATACTCCTCCTAACACAGCCCCACGTGCAGCTGCCCTTGTTCATAGGGACCATACGCTACTGGTTGTAGGGCATCCCTCGTAGTGCCCAGGTCCTTCTCCTCAGCTGCTCACGTCCCAGCCTGTCCTGATGTATGGGGTTATTCTCCCCACGCCCCCCACCACTGCAGCTCGGATGCAGAAATGTTGAACCATACAACTGTCACAGAGTTCCTTCTCTTGGGCTTCCCCTCCCTCCACCATCAGGAGCCCCTCATGGCAATCGCTCTCCTGCCTTCGTACCTGGTGATCTTAGGGACAAACCTGCCGATAATTCCCTCATTCTTGCTGAAGGACACCTCCACAGTCCCACGTACTATTTCCCCCGTAACCTCTCCTGTTTGGATGTTTTCATCACCATATCCATCATACCCAAAGCCGTAGGAAACTTGTGCATGGCCAGCAAAGCCATATCCTGCCCAGGCTGCTTAACTCAGTGCTACTTCTGCTCCCTTCTGGGCTGCATCTTCACATATGTCCAGCCTTCAAGTCACCACATTTCCTGAAACAAGGCAGTGGCCCTTCTCAACACAGTGCCAACTCCTTTGATGAGTCCCTTTGTTTTCAGCCTCAGGAACCAGCTGATGAAAGATGCTCTCAAGGCAGGTTTCAAAAGAAGTGGGATAATCTTCAGAAACTGCTTTTCCACCTGAGGAGAGGTGTTGTAAGTGGATTTTGAAAGGGGAGAGGGGTGGGGAGGGCAAACACATGATTATGATGCATCTGCAGAAATGAGACCTCTCTTTCTTAGCAGTGTAAGATCTCCTTAATCGAATATCACACCAGACTCTCTTCTGCAACACGTCATCATAAGATGACCCTGCATAGCAATGCCTTTCAAATGACCTACAAGCACTTTACAAACCCTGGTGAATACCACAGTGGCATTTTCTAAGCGTGCAAACCAAGACAGAGAGCAACAAGCAGAGGACTTCATCCCTCCATGGCAAACCCAATTCTCAACAAGCTTCGCCCTCGTCCGGTTCTCATGCAACTGCGCCTTCCTTCTAAATATGGTTTACCAATTATTTTGGTGGCAGATCTTTGCTGAACCTCTTAGTCTTTAGGAAATGACAGGACATAGGTGGAACACAATGAAGAGAACAATAACAGCTTAATTTTTCCACCAAGTG
This sequence comes from Gavia stellata, assembly GCF_030936135.1. NCBI lineage: Eukaryota > Metazoa > Chordata > Aves > Gaviiformes > Gaviidae > Gavia > Gavia stellata. The sequence continues at coordinate 1,385,804 of NW_026776913.1, forward strand.
GAAAATACATCTCCGTTAACGTCCTGGTCAGAACAAAAGCATGCCTGAAATTCAGTCCAGTTGAACTGTTGAGAATGACCTCTCTTCTAATTTGGTCCAGAATCTAGAATATTGGTCAGGAATGTAGTTTGGAGTAACAGTGCACCTGTCTCCAGATCACTCATGTTTGGTGAAATAAATGTCCAGTCCTTGACACAATGCTCCCTGAGCCAATACTTCAGCTAATCCAGCACATTCAGTGGAATTAGCTTGTTCAGACATAGACTTTTATAACTTTAATGTCTAAAAAGATGAGTTCATTCTCTGGCCTCCTTTGATAGCGGGGAAGGATCAGCACTCTAGAGGGTGATATCATCTCCTCCTACAGTGGTCTTCAGGAGAACTGTACTTAGCATCGACTTGGCAGCTTAGTTTTCCCATAGGTAATGCCAAGTGCCCTGAGCCACATACCGGGCAACGTGTGGTCATTTGCAGAAGAGATGGACTCTTGCTCAGCGGGGCCATCCTTTGAAGACATGAGGGTTACAACTGTACCTTAAAGTCTCTCCAAAATTAAAAGGAAACCTCTCCTCTTCTCTAATCCCTGTCACAGTGTTGCCATTTAGTGCCAGTGGCTCTTTGCACAGTGGCAGCTATGAAGTGAGACCACGTGTCTTGGTACAGCCCTGTCCTGCCTGTCTTCTCATTCCAGCTCCTCTTTCCTTAGACACCCTCTCTGTGTCCTTGACACTGCTGAACCCAGATACAGGCAGCGTGGTGGTCAGTGCAGTCAGAGCTGTGGGGCATAAGCTAATGGGCACTCACACACCTCAGTGGACAGGCAGAGGTTGGGGCAGAGTGTATGGGGCCAGGCTGCCAAGACATGTCCCTTATGTTCTCAACTCTCTTAATCTCTCGCTGTCTCTTTCTCCATCTTGCTCGTATCTTAGGGATCCATCTCAATCCCTCAGCTCTCTCACAGTTGTCTCTCAGCCATCTACATGGGATGTGATTTACAGCGAGCAGTGAATCTGAGGCACCCTCCCCATGGAAGCACCTTCAGGACCAAGGCACCCCAGTGTAGGTGGGGTGAATGACTGAGTAAAAGGGCTCCTCCATTCCAGGAGCTCTCTGGGCTGTCTAGGTGACTGCCTCGGCCATCTCCAACTCACGGTAAAGATAGGAAGTTTGAGACAGGGAATCATCAGGGACTTGTGCCAAATTGGGGAGCCACCCACTGGGACACACCCATGTGTGTGGAGCCTTCCCATTTGGACTCACACTTGTATCCTACATCTGCATCAGAGCTGCAGTCCTGAGGATCCCAACCACCATGGGGAGGCAGAAGGCCTTCTCCACCCGCTCCTCTCACCTCATCGTGGTGACTGTTTTCTATGGCACCCTCGTCCTTTTCTACATGACACCAGGACAGCCTCCCTGAGGCAGCTCCATAAAGTCCTCTCCTTTTTCTACACCATCCTCACGCCCCTGGTCAATCCACTCCTCTACAGCCTGTGGAACAGGGAGGATGAGGGGGCTCTTGGAAATGCACTCAGAAAAACTGTGGCCTGCCTCGAGAGATCATACATGTTGTGATCCACCAGGAATAAACAGGTGGTGGATCTCTTCTGATCAAGTGGGGACCACTCGTAAGTGCCTCTTTTGTGTACCAGGTATATCTTTAGAAGTGCAGAATCTTGGGACTGGTTGTGGAATGAGAAGCGGGAGAAGGGAATTTGTGTCTTAAAGAAATATAGGTCTGGTCTTGAAGAGTGTAAAAAACTTGCCTGGCTTTCTTCCTTCTTTAAAGTAAAGCCAGTTGTGATCCTGCAAGTGGGAGCTGTTGAAATGCCGGACCTGCCCAGGAGTGGGAGGAAACTGACTCTAAGCATGCTGTTTTCTCTTCTGTCACCCAGCCAGGCTGAGGCGTGGCATTCCTGCATGTCTGGGATTCCTCAGGGCATCTCCCTATTGGCAGGGCGAAGTGGGCAGCTGAATCAAGCCCTTCCACTGGACATGTCTAAATCCAAGCAGATGAATCCCATCCCTCTTGTTCTCTGGGCTTCCTAGCAGAGGACAACTGTGAAAGCTACTCTGATAGAGTCAGCGCCTCTGAAAAAAAAAGGTAGATCCTTGCGCAGAGGAAAGATGCACAAGTTGGGTCTCAGTTTCCCCATTTTTTAACACAGAAATCATTACTTCCCCCTTCTTTCCTTCTCATATTCTGACTCCCCTCCAACAATGTAATTCCTTGGCGTCCAAACCACTACAATTCACACTGCCTCCGTCTTCACTATGACACTGGGTGTTGTGTGACACAACTGTCCTGGATCTCCAGGCAGGACGGCAAAAGTCTGATACCTGAACCACAACTTTTCCTCTTCCTGGAAATGTGAATGCCACAGGCTCGAGCCAAGAGGCCCAAGAAACAAAACTTCCCAGAGGGTCAGTTCATGAAAACGTCCCCCAGGCTGTGGGACTTGCTCTTGACTGACAGAGAATTTGTGAGTCTGGACAAATTTGTGAGTCTTCACCTATTTTTCCCTCTCTCTTTGCAACTTGGCTCTCAGCATTTCTGTATTGAATCTGCTTTGCCGCTTTGAAAATGTGTCTTTGAGAAACTAGCTCAGGAGATTTTCATTATCTTTTTTTTAGCCCAAATGAATATGCAGCATTGAAGTGGGTTTCCATATATGGAGCAGTTTTGCACAATGTCTGCTGCAAGAGGAGAAATATCTCAGCCTGCATTGGGAAAAGAGTGAAGCTGTGGGGGGTAAATGTGCTGCTTCAGACAATATGTGGTATGCATGCAAGAGAAAATGTTGTGAAGGTGATTGGGCATGAAGGAAATGAAAAACTGCCCATCTAATGGAGCTCTGCAAGAGGAGGATGGAGCCGTACATAACATGGCATGATGCAAGTGGGATCAGCATGGAGAGAAGACTTTTGTAGGGAAGGTGTTGCAATGGAGTACCTTGACGTCACCCAGCTGAAAAAGAGAGATTGGACAGTGCGCTGAAGTGATGGGCAGAAGTGTCCTGGGCTAAAAGACCTTGGCTAAGAGAAGGTTGGAGGGATTTAGGTTGCAGAGGTTTGAGGTAGTCCTTTCAAGATCTAAGCAGGCTGAGCTTTGGAGACAAGTAAAAATAAGGAAGCTCTCAAGGATGTTTTGCCATTTGTTGTACTATCTTTGCTCTCTCTTATCATTTAAAGATACAGTATTGCCCTTAAGTAATCCATGCTCCATATGTTTTTTCTCTGCTTTTTTGAGGAGGGGGAGGTGGAAGAGAAGAATAGTTTCTTTTTTAACCAAAGGCCGCCAAAGGGCAGATCCCAGGTTAGCGAAAAGGTACAAAGGAAGGCAGAATTTTGATGTGGTGTACACTGGCACAAGAGGATTACCTGCATTTCCATTCTCTGAAGCCCTAACTGGGCGGCAGAGAGCCTGGAAGCTCAGAGCTCCCTTCATCTGCCCTGCATTTCAGCATGTAAAATGAAGCTAACTGAGTCATAAAGTTGGTTTTGATTCTCTTCACAGCCTAAAGCACAGCATGGGGCGGGAGACAGGCAGGACACCTAAAGAGGACTCACACTTCTCTGGAAAAAAGCTTAGGTGCTTGAGGGAACCTCAGGAGGCATGGCATACCGATTCCAGGGTTCAACAACCTGGTCAAATGCCTTGTCTCCTTCTCTGTAATGGTGGCATCGATTCGTGGCACTCATGTGCGGACTCTGTACAAGGATCATAGAATCATTGATTCATAGAATGGTTTAGGTTGGAAAAGACCTTTAAGATCATCAAGTCCAACCATAAACTTAACCCTGCTAAGCCCACCACTAAACCATGTCCCTAAGCGCCTCATCCACACATCTTTTAAAAACCTCCAGCTATCGTGACTCAACCACGTCCCATGGCAGCCTGTTCCACTGTCTGACAACCTTTTCAGTGAAGAAATTTTTCCTAATATTCAGTCCAAACTTCCCCTGGCACAACTTGTGGCTGTTTCCTCTTCTCCTATCACTTGTCACTTGGGAGAAGAGACCAGCACCCACCTCTCTACAGGGGGACAATCACTTCCCTAGTCCTGCCGGCCACACTGTTTCTGATACAAGCCAGGATGCAGTTGGCTGTCATAGCAATGTTGGCCAACATATGAAAGTTTCTTTTCCATAGGTATTCAGAGGGATCCTTCTTGTGCTCGGAAGAGGCTGTCCTGCAAGGCCTATCACATTTCCTGAGCTCCTTCCCCCTTCAGAGCTGCTTCCCACGGCACCACCTGGATCAGTCTCCCCATACATCAAAGTGTTCTTCTCTGGAGTCCACCAGCCTGTGCTCTGCTGCTGGCCTTCCTTTGACACCTGGCACCCCACTATTTCCTTGTTTGCCAGTACTGGCTCCAGGTGAGCATCCCCCTTACTGTCCCACCTGGCAGCTCTGTTAGGAACTTGTCCCAGGAGCCTCCAGGCTGCTGGCATCCTGTCGCTTTGCCTGGCCAGGGAATGCCAGGGCACTTACAGTCCCCCACAGGAACCTGCTCCTTAACCTGGAGACTTCCTCGGCTTGCTGAGAGAGGACTTTTGCTGTTTCCTCTCCCTGACCAGGTAGGATATGACTGCCAAGACCATGTCACCCTTACTGACTTCTCTTCTCATCCTCACTCAGAGAAGCTGGCCCAGCCTGTGGCCCATCTCATAGAGGAGCTCCATATATCCTAGCTGCTCCTTCACACAGCGTGCTTCCCCCCAATACTTGTCCTCCCTGTCACCTTCTCCATCAGAGCCTGTATCCCTCCACTGCAGCACCCCAGCTCAGCAAGCTGTGCCACCACTTCTCATTTAATCCCAAACCATCACAGTAGAGTGACAAGTCCTGGGGCTTCAGCTCCTCCTGCCTGTGCTCCAGCTCCTCCTGGCCATGCACCTTTGGGCTGCAGCACCTCAGCCGTGGCACCGGGGTGGAGCGCAGACTTCTCACAGGGAAACCTGATCACTGGTCCTGACCAGAAGACCATTGTGCTTCGAACAGTTAGTGCTGTGCTGCGCTGTGCTGCGTGTACAGCGTGGCCTCCACACCTGTACTGTGCTGCAGAGATCCCTTGGGCACAGGACAACCTCAGCAGCTCCTTGTCACAGTGCAGCCTGCGGGCAGCTCCCACTCGGTACCGGCCATCATGGCACCTGCATGGCCTTGTCTCTGTCTGACAATGCAGCAGGAAGGTCTCATGAGAACATCATTTCTGACTGAACGTGGAGAAGAGGCATAGTCTCGTTTCCTCGTAAGAGAATACAGTAAGAGTTTTTGGCCAAAGTGGGAGACTTTTTTCTCTGGACAGGGTCTGCATGGCATGCTTCGCATGCCTGGGAGTCCCATTCGATGCTGCAACACCTAGGCATCCCACCACCTATCTGGATCAAAGATTAGATATACGATTCTCTCCTTATAACCCATGACCTAACTGCATTTTAAATGGTACCTCACAGAGTCTGAGTACCTTCCTTACTGGGATCATCATGGACCAGGATCTACTGGTGAAGAACTCTCCCAGCACACTTGGATGCAGCCCCTACAGTCCAATGGACTGGTAGGTGTGCGGTTTGCTCAGGTAACCCCTGGCTTCATCCCCATTCACAGCTGGTTGTTCTCCTCCAGAGCCCTGCCTCAAAGCACAAAGGTTTGGGAGACCTTGCTGGTGGAAACTGAGGCAAAGGGGACACAGAGCATCTCAGATCTATCTACACCGACTCTTACTAAACTTTGCAGTTGTTCCACAGTCTCTCTGTCTCTTCCTTAACTCTTCCCGAAGTAGCAACAGCTCATCTAGGTGCCCTTGAATTCTTTTTTGGGTTTCAATTGAGTTTTGGTATGGACAACTGCTGTGCTTGGAGGATGCGGTCCATGAAGACAAGATGTGTGCAGGCACACTGAGAAAAGGATTCTTCTGTTCCTGGACTGTATCATCATGGGAGTGAATAAAGATCCCTGTGTGATGTGCTTTGTGTTCACGCAATGCCTGCAGCTATTGGGCAGAGAAGGGACAGACTTTACCTCTCTGATAACATCTGATAACTGATGCCTCTGAGTGATGGCAACAGCAATGGCACACAGGCACCAAATTGCATTCTCTGCAATGCCGCCTGCGTTGTCTTCTCACGCACCCACCCTGAATGGGAATTCCTTTCCTGTTGGTCCTGTGATTTTCTTGCCAGTCCTGGCATCTCATGTAGCTCTGTGGGCCTGGATTTGAACCTTACATTGAGCAGCTGCCTTGAATTCTGTACCACAATGTGGGGATGAACACGAGACAGCTGCCAATACAGTCAGTGAAGGTCTAGTGAATCCAACACCTGGAGGAGAGGAAGAAAGAGATGGAGCTCTCCCTGTGGCATACGACTCCATTCCATCCTATGAATGTCTCTATAGGCTGACCTGAACATAACGAGTAGGGACAGGTTCAGTTGCCCTTAATTTGGGCAGCAGCTGTCCTTTCAGTTGGCCAAAGGAAATTCCCAAGAGCCTCCAAGAAGACGCCCCAGATGTTGGCCTGTCTCTACATCAGCCTGCACGTATCTTCAATCTGTCTCTATTAGCGGCACATATCTTTGACCACCTCTGGCACCTCAGGTGTCACCAGACAACTGCATCTGAACAGCTCACTCCTGGCCTCCAGCTCCATTAATTACCATGGGAGCTGAGAGCAGGAGCTCACATGCAGGTGCCTATTGTGTGTCCACCTGAAGGGGGGCAGGAGGAATCCCACCTGCTGTGGGTCTGTGGTGTGCATGGGAGGGAGCTGAGTGCCCTTCCAGCCCCAGCACTCCAAACCCAGGATGAGATGCCTTGTCGGGCTCAGCTGCATCCCTTCCCTCAGCAGGGGTAAAGGAGATCCCTGCCTGTCCCTGTCTGGCTGTCCTGTCTAAAGATGGGCCAAGAAAAGTTGATACTTGGGCGTGACTCTGTCTCTCAGCAGGGAAATGACAGTGCTGGGAAGAAGTGTCTCTCCCCAGCTGCGGGAGGGAACCTCAGTGATTGCTCCAGCCTGTTTCACAGCAGGTTCCCCTGGAGCCCCAGGGACCCCTGGGGGGAGCCCCGAGGGGCAGAGAAAGTGCCGCCGTGGGCTGCTCCTCTGCTGCTGAGCTGGGCCGGGCTCCTGGGATGGAGGGAGCTCATGGCAAGCGGGCATCACTGCCGAGAGACAGCTCTGCCCAGGAGCAGCTCCTCTGCAGAGCGCAGCAGGGCTGAGGGCACTGCCTGCAGGCACCGAGGGGAGAGGATCAAGGCAGAGAGAGGTTAAAGGCAGTCTGGGGTGGGAGGACAGAGGCGAGCTCACTGGAGGAGAAATCTTCACAGCCCTTGACACGGTAAGTCTCTGGGTGTGGGGCGATTTAGGTACAGTTCACGGACAGATCTCCTAATGATGGTACATCCCACAAACTCTGAGAGCTTTCAGGAAGAACTGCCACAGGTGCTCCAGTGTAGAGGAGGAGGAGGTGCTCCAGAGCAGGGCTTCCCTGTTGCACCATCAGAGGGACAGGGCATGAGGGCTGCCTTCTGCCAGGGACGGCTGCAGGGTGTGAAGGTGGGTGTGCAGCCAGGGGTGCCCAGGGCTGTCCTTCCGAGCAGGGTCCCTGCACCCCCGGGGCTGGGTGCTGGGGCAGGGACTCTGCCGCCTGCCAGGGTCAGCACTCAGCCTGCCCGGGGAGCTCCCCACGGCGCTGTGGGGAGAAGCTGGGGGTGGAAGGAGAGACCAGTGCAATGGCAGGGTGCTTCTGCTGTTGAGAGGGTGCTGTGTGGGTCAGGGCTGCTCACAGCTCCACATCACTGCAGGATCTTCCCAGGAGACTTTTCAGGAAGCACAGCAAGGCAGGGGCTGCCTGAAAGGAAAGGATCCTGGTCTTTCACTCTTCCCTTCTGGATTGTCTGGGTGGGCAATGGCACATAGAAATTAATCTCTCATTTCAGGAGGAGGCACTGAAATTCCAAGTCTGTTCCTCTTAGAGGTGAATAAAGCGGGGAGTATTGGAAATCACCATGCCGTGGTCACAGACAGCATCAGTGTCACTTTTCCAGCCTCGCCAGGGCTGGTCTGATGTTCCCCTCAGAGCCTGCACACCCAGAGATGCCCCTGGGCAGTGTCCTGCTGCAGGGAGGGCTCTGCAGGGCAGAGCTGAGCAGGCAGCGGGTGGGATGGGCTCTGTGAGCACTGCCAGGGAGGAGACACAGGGGACAGAGAACCAGCTCCTGGCAGGGACAGCTGCAGGCAGCAGAGACAGGGACGGGGTTGGGAGGACACTGCAAACAAGCACAGGGGGAGGGTGCGCTCAGGCAGCTCTCTTTCTGTGTTTCCCTGCAGATGTCTGCTGGGCACTGTCTGCGGGGCAATGAGCTGACTCTCTCTGTAGAACCTCCCATCGGAGGGACCCCCGAGTCTCTGCTTTGCCTGTCCTGCAGGGCTTGCAAGCTGCCCCCCAGAAAGGCGCAGCTCTGCTGTGGGATCCTCGGGAGTGCGGAGCCTTTCCTTGGGGGTCGGCACTCTCCTCGCAGAGTCAGTTGCTTCTCTCTGGGAGGGGTCGAGTCCTGCCCTCTCCATCACACCTCCACCTCTGGGCTGGGCTGGAGAAGAGTTTTCAGAGCTGCCCTTTGAAACAGGACTCCTCTGGTCTCATCAGAGTCCAGGTTTAGGGTTTTTTTAAAAGAGTAATTTGTGTGTGAAGGCATCTTCAAGGCAGCAAAATGAAAACACAGGGAAGATGGGAAAAGGACTGATAAACACTGCAGCTCTGTGAGAAAACACAGACAAAATTATTAAAAAGACATGCTAAGACTCTCTTCCGCAGCCCACGTCCTTCCCAGTCATGAGTGCAGATATTGAATTTTTCCATGAAAGGTGGATTACATCTGACATGCCCTGTGAACATTAGAGCTGTCACAAACCAGCTCCCATGTACCCACTGCAGCAGAGCAAAGCTGACTCCTCAGCAGCAGAAGGGCAGAGCTCCTGCTCCTCACAGCACACTCAGCCAGCACAAACTAGAGAAAGGAAATGCATTCCAACTGCGGGGGGATTTCTATGAAAAATTGAGTGGATTTTCTTCGAGAAATCTGTCCTAAATTTTTTCCTGTCTTTTCCTTCTTTGGACAGAACTTAAGACCAGGAAACAGCCAATGTCCAACAGCAGCTCCATCACCCAGTTCCTCCTCCTGGCCTTCACAGACACGCGGGAGCTGCAGCTCTTGCACTTCTGCCTCTTCCTGGGCATCTACCTGGCTGCCCTCCTGGGCAATGGCCTCATCATCACCGCCATAGCCTGCGACCACCACCTCCACACCCCCATGTACTTCTTCCTCCTCAACCTCTCCCTCCTCGACCTGGGCTCCCTCTCCACCACTGTCCCCAAAGCCATGGCCAATTCCCTCTGGGACACCACGGCCATCTCCTACTCAGGATGTGCTGCCCAAGTATTCCTGCTTGTATTTTTTATGTCAGCAGATTTTTATCTTCTGACCATCATGGCCTACGACCGTTACGTTGCCATCTGCAAACCCCTGCACTACGGGACCCTCCTGGGCAGCATAGCTTGTGTGAAAATGGCAGCAGCTGCCTGGGGCAGTCTTTTTTTCTATGCTGTGCTGCACACAACCAATACATTTTCATTACCATTCTGCCAAGGCAATGCTGTGGACCAGTTCTTCTGTGAAATCCCACAGATCCTCAAGCTCTCCTGCTCAGACGCCTACCTCAGGGAGGTTGGGTTTATTGTGGTTAGTGCTTGCTTTGCTTTTGGGTGTTTTGTTTTCATTGTGCTGTCCTACGTGCAGATCTTGAGGGCTGTGCTGAGGATCCCCTCTGAGCAGGGACGGCACAAAGCCTTTTCCACGTGCCTCCCTCACCTGGCCGTGGTCTCCCTTTTTATCAGCACTGCCGTGTTTGCCTACCTGAAGCCCCCCTCCATCTCTTCTCCATCCCTGGACCTGGTGGTGGCAGTTCTGTACTCGGTGGTGCCTCCAGCAGTGAACCCCCTCATCTACAGCATGAGGAACCAGGAGCTCAAGGATGCCCTAAGGAAACTGATGACTGGTTGCTTTTCAGAAGCAGCAATGAACTGCCCATCTTCTTCTGCATATCACTTGTCACATAACTCATTACATGCCCAGACTCTCTTTGGTAGGTTGTTTGGTTTGGTTTCTTTGGTTTTTAGCTTTTCTTGGTTGTATTAATGCTGTCCACAAAAAGGAAGTCATTCTTCATCCTATTTCTATTTCAGTATCTGCCTGTCCTGTGTCACCCAGAGACTTTGTATAAATTGGGAGCTGTTTGTTTAAACAAAATAAAGGACCCTGCTCTGGGTGGTTTGTCTGAGATACTTTCTCTGAGATCTTCTCTGGAGCCATGGGGCAGGACTGTGTGCTGAGGTGAAGGGGGCAGTAGGCACCCGGAGCTGGGTCTGCCTCCCAGCATGACCAGCATGACCCTGCGGACTCACCCCATGGCCCTGGGCTCCACAGCCTGCTTGATCTTCAGAGCAACGCCGCCAGCTCAGAGGCTGTGGGGAGCCTGTGGAGAGGGAGCAGGGGTGGCTGGCCAGTGCAAGGAGAAGAGCAGGGCACTGTGTGTATGCAGGGGAGACATGGAAAGAGAAACCCTTTGCTGAGGGTGGCAGCTGGGGGCAGGCTTCCCTGTCCCAGGGGCAAAAGGCCCTTCCTGAGCATCCCCTGGGCCAATTCTCTCATGCCGTCCTGGGGAGCAAGTTTGGCACCTGGGGCTGCAAGCTGCCTGCAGCGGAGATCTCCTCAGCGTGCCGGCTGGATGGACATTCTCACTGGCCTCCATTTCCTGCTGTGGGACCAGTCCCACCAGGGCTGCTCTGCTGGGCTTGGCTGGGGAGAGGGCAGGGAGGTGGCAAGATTCAGAGAGGGGCTGGGATGGCTGGGATGGCAAGTGCCCCGGAGAGGAGAACTCCAGTGAGCAGCTCAAGTGTGTGAGTGGGCAGGGTGGGGGCACACAGCAGGGTCCTCGCACAGCCGGGCTCCTGCGAGAGACATGGAGGACCAGCAGAGCAGGGTCTGGCCTGTGCCCGTGTTCGCTGCACACCCCGGGCAGCTGCCCCAGGGCAGTCGTCACACACCAGCCAATAACCACCACCATGTCCAGCACTGGCCTCTCAGCCCAGCTCGGAGAGGTTGCTTGTCCCTCCACAGAGGGACAGCGAATGACCAGGTCAGAAGTCCAGGTTTGCATTGTACAGACGAGACGTAAGCATGCACATGGTGTGCGTGTGGGGAGATGAACCCGAGTGAGCACAAATGCCATCAGCTCTTCCTGGGGGTGCCATGAAGGCCTGTGGGACAGACAGTGTGTTGAGGTCACTTCTCACTTCGAGAGTAACATCCCCTGGGAAAGCACCTGGATGCAGCACTGGGATGTGCTTCATTTAACCCACGTCCCCGTGTCCATTCCTCATGCCGTGGAGCATCTCAGACGAGTGCAGAGCAGGGCGATACACCGCAGGGCTGAGGTGCCTCCCAGCCTCTGGGAGCAGCAGCAGGAGGTCAGAGAGACACTGTGACTGCTGCAGTGCACTGCCTCTGCTCGTGCAAGGCAAGGACTCCTGTCCCTGATCACCCTCGTGTGTACGAGGAGTGCACGAGTCCAGCTGAGACATGGGCACCTGGCAGAGCTCTGACATTTCTGTGTGTCTGTCCAGGAACAAATCCCCACCGTCCCAGTGACATTCATCTGAGCTGCCTTGGACAGGCTCATTGCAAGTGCTCCTGACAGCTACGTCACCCTTGCCTGTGATTCTGGATTGTGACCTCAAATGCGCTAGAGCAATTAAGAGAGGTTCTGGGGTTCTAGGAAAAAGGAGACATCAAACCCATCTTCAAGAAGAGCAAGGATGAGGACTGACAGAATTGCAAGTGGCCTGCCTACCTCAGACCCTAGGAGGGTGATGGGGCAAGTTGTCCTGCAGCCATCTCCAGGCCCTTGAAGGACAAGAAAGGCATTGCTGAACCAGAATGGTTAGGGGAAACGAGGGCACGTTGCGTACCTGGCCTTTTGCAAGGCCTTTGACATCATCTCCCAGAGTCTCCTTAGAGCCAGACTGATGCTATCAAGGCTGAAGAAATGGATGGTAGGGTGGGTGGGAAGTTGGCTGGATGGTGAGGCCCAAATGTCATCAGCAGTACAAAGTCTTTTTAGAAGGCAGTCATACCCAGAATCCCTCAGTGATTAGCATTTGGGCCAACACTCTTGAATGTCCTTATTATCCCCCCACATGGTGGAGCCCCATCCAGGAAGAGGGCATGGATATGGGTTGGCATGTGCCTTCTGCCTGAGTACCTGACGGGACAGCAGCAGGCATAGGGCTCGTTTGAGTCTATCCAAGAAGCTGAAAGAAGGCCAGGAAAAGTCACGTGGTTTAGAAGATCATGGTGAGTTTACGCACTCAGCTCAGGTGAAAGGCCACAAGAAGGCTGATGAGTTAGCTCGCCTGATGAAGGGTGCTTTCTGAGAATTTTGAGCTTTCCTTGGAGGTGGGAAAAAGCAGGAGAGAGAAAAAGTGCTACAAAGTGCAGCTTGGAAAGTGGAGCCTGGACATGAGGAAGAAGAAATGTCACTCGAAGGGTAGAGCTGTAGTGCAAGATGTCACCCAGTGAGAGTTGGTGATTAGACTCAGGGCCGGTGAGGGTGGCGAGATGTCAGTGAAGGCAGAGAAATGTCCAGAGGAGAGCAAAGTGGAGAAGCAAGATGGATGTCTACAGCCTGCAGGAAAACAGGGGCAGGTGTGGGACAGCCTGCGATGGAAACTGCCAAGGGCGCTGGCCAGGCTGGAAGACACGAACAGAACCCAGGTCTTTGTCCTCTGGGCTATGGCAGTTGTCTGTGCCACCAAGGGCTGTGAGAAGACATGTTGTCCTCATGGCACTGGAGCCTCATTTCCTCCTTGCAACCCCATGGGGAAGCTGGGAGTGTTGTTCCATTGCCCTGCACTGGGCATTGCAGACCCCACATCCACTGCCCCAGGAAGGGCCCTGACCCACGTGTGAGGGACAGGATCCCCTTTCCCATGGGCTGGGGGTCAGGGCTTGGCCTTTGTGCTCCATGTAACAATCCAAGGGCTTTGTCAGCATCAGAGCCACCTGCACAGTGCCTTTGCCTACCTGCAATCACAGCCTCCAGTTATCGGCTCTAACGGGTCCCTGGGGAGGCTCTGTCAGTAATGGCCCTCAGTGGGGCCCAGTAATGCTTCAGAGTAGTTTAGGTTTGTCTTCTGCCTTTGTCTCCTTGAGGGGATTGTTCAGTCTCTTCTCAGTACCTGAGGCTCCTGGACTCAGCACTACATACACCATGGGGCTCATTAAAATGCAGAAAGCGCTAACGAGCTATGCCTCTTCTATAGTTTTCTTCAGGTCTTCAACATTTGTATAGCCAATTAGAGAGGTAGGCACCTACCCTGAAGTAGCATAGGTAAAGAGGACGTTTCCAATGAGCACTTTGAAGAGGTGATAGGAGAATTCTCCAGTTGATATGGATGCAGAGTGTCCCCTAAAGAGGTGTGCACAGGAAGGAAAAGCAGTCCCTTGAGGCCAGACATGGTATGGACAACCTTGCTCCTCACCTCTCCAACCCTGCCATTGCTCTCGTTGGCCACCGGGGACTTGCATCACTTTTCTTTACATCAGACTTCTTCACCAAAGTCTGCACCTGAATATTACAGCTGCTTTGCAGCAATTCCTGCCTGCTCTCCGTGGAGAACTGCATGGAAACAGGGTTCTTTAATTGGGGGAAAGAAAAAAGAAGAAAAAGTAAAACACAAGAGAACTTAATCCACAATAAACACAATTCTCAGCTGTATGGTTACTTTTAGCAGCTTCCAACGAGGTTCACCACCCCAATTGAAGAGTTGCCTATGGAAAGTATGAGGGAGAGTACTGAAAGACAATGACGCTTTACTTCCCTGGGGCTTAAAGATGGGTGATAGGTGAGAGGGATCTGAACGATCAAAGAGTAAGAGGAGGAAAACCCTGGAGAACAGTGGAAAGTGCGTATGTCCAGATCGTTTTCTGAAGAGATGACTTCAGACATGGGGTGTTTGATCAGGACAGGCAGAAACACCTGGAAGGTTAGGGAGATTAAATACGCAGCATGATAGACAGAGTAGTGGCAATGCAAGCACAGGGCAAGATCAGGATTTCTTCTCCCGCAATAAATACACAGTCTCAAAAGTCCCATTTTGGCAGGATAGAAAATACAGTGACATTTTATTGAAAGTACTGAAACATTGCAGCTGGTAAAAAGGTGCTGGGTTTTTTTCTTTCTTTTTATAAAGTATTGAGAGCAGTTCCCAGGTTTTCAGGCAGAGCTCCGGGGTCTGACCATAAGCAGCCAGTGCCACCTCGAGAGCTGTATCTGAGGTACTTGCCGGGGCATGTAAAGGACCACTTCCCCTCCTGGTCCAGACCTATGGCCTTACCAGTACCAGAGCCCCAAGACCCCACAGTTTCTCCAGGCGATTCTTTGGACCACCTGCTCCCTCCACGAGTCAACTCCCAGAGCCCCGGCGCTCTCTGACATGCGGTCCAGACTTAACGTCTCTCTGGTACCTGACTCCCAGGCCCCTTATCCTACTCACTGGCTACTCCAGCTTGATGTTGGCTCGCAGTTACACACACTGACACGCACATCCACATGATATGCAGGCACTCGGGTCTCTCCAGTGGCTGCCCCCCGGGCACGTGGAGCCCCTCTGACTTGTGGTCCCCCCTCCAGGGGCTGGCACTCACACCTCCACACGCACAAAGAGCAGAGATCCCCCTCACCCCAGGAAGTAGTGAAATGGAGTTTAACAAGAAGGCAGGACAGGCTGGGGCCATCAGTTGCAGGGCATGGCAGGACAAGTGTACTTACCAGCAACCTCCTTCATCGTGACTGGTTATTTTTAGCCCTACTTCATCCCCAAACAACCTCAAGTCCTGCCTTTCCCTGCCATCGGTCCTTTCCTCGAAATCCCATCGGAAATCTTCATTACGTGAAATAGGAACCGGGTTTGCAGATCCACTTTCAAGAAGACACAGACAAAAAGTATCAGTAAAATCATGATCATTCAATTGCAGTAGCTGAATCTACTCATGACCCCTCCAGTAAGGGGAAGCCCCGGGACCTTGCAGGGGAGCAGCAGGGGATTACCAGGCACAGCCGAGTGTCTGCCTATGGTCGAGGCTTCAGCAAGGGGTCGATCTCAAAGGGTTTTTCCTAGGAAGCAGGGAGGGTAGGCTGTACGTGCACACCATGAACTGTGATATGTTCTCTAGCTGTGTGGAGTCAACAAGATGTGTGTCTACTTTAGCAAGTGTCTTTGCCTCATAAGCACAAGTTCGCTTAATTTCTGGCCATGTAGTAACTGCAATGGCATCAGCATCTTCAATGGCATCTCCATCAGCAATTGCACCTGAAACTGTATTTCCAACTCCAGTGGCATCTGCACCAGCATTGGCAATGTTATCCACAGTGGTATCTGCATCCACAATGATGGCTGCATTGGAGAGCTGTAGCTGACAGGACAGTTGCACACCCAGCATTCCAGATGCAGATACCTTTGCAGATGCCCTGGCAGATTCTTTCCCACTGCAGATGGAGCAGCCATTGCAGATACTGATCCCGTTGCAGATATCCATAGCATCACACACCCCCATGCAGATACCAACACCATTACAGATGCACACACAGCACAGCGGGCATTATCCCCCCTCCTCAGCACCGCTCAGAACACATATACACAACACCGCGCTGCGTACGGGGTCTCAGGAAGAAGTGACCTCTTGCTGGCCTCTGTCCTCTACTGGCCTCTGACTCCGGTTCCCACAGGCCCTGACCTCCTCCTGCCTCCCCAAGGGGCCAAGGAGCTCAGAGCTGGAGAAAGCGGGCACAACGCTGCTAAAGAAACCTTCTGCTGGGGATTTGCAAGTTGAGTCCTGCATGGAAAGGAGGCACTGTCATCTCTGTGAGGGAGAAAATACCCTCCTGACCACTGCAACAGCCTCACTCACAGCCAATACTGCATTGGTTTGACAGGGACAAAAGAAATCCATTCATTGCCTCCAACATGGAAACACCTTCCACATGAACCTGACTAGAGTTTTCCCCACCCTCTTGCAGAAGGGGATAAGGAGCTACAGAGAGAATCACAGAATCACAGTGTGATAGGGGTTGGAATGGACCTCTGGACTCGTCTAGTCCAACCCCCTCACCAAAGGAGGTTCACCTAGAGAGGGTTGCACAGGAATGCTTCCAGGCGAGTTTTGAATATCTCCAGAGAAGGAGACTCCAAAACCTCTCTGGGCAGATTGTTCCAGGGCTCTGACACCCTCAAAGGAAAGAAGTTCCTCCTCATGTGTAGACGGAACTTCCTATGACCATGTCTGTGCCCACTACCTCTTGTCCTGTCAGTGGGCACCACTGAAAAAAGACTGGCCCCATCCTCCTGGCACCCACCCCTTAACTATTTCTAAGCATTGATAAGATCCCCCCTCAGTCTTCTCTTCTCCAGACTAGAAAGACCCAAGTCCCTCAGCCTTTCCTCCTAAGAAAGATGTTCCACTCCCCTAATCATCTTCGTAGCCCTTTGCTGGACCCTCTCCAGCAGCTCCCTGTCCTTCTTGAACCGGGGAGCCCAGAACTGGACACAGCACTCCAGATGCGGCCTCACCAGGGCAGAGTAGAGGGGGAGGATAACCTCCCTCGCCCTGCTAGCCACACTCTTCTGGATGCAGCCCAGGATGCCATTGGCCTTCTTGGCTACAAGGGCACATTGGTGGCTCGTGGTCATCCTGTTGTCCCCCAGGACTCCCAGGTCCCTTTCCACAGAGCTGCTCTCCAGCAGCTCAGCCCCTAACCTGTGCTGATGCAGGGGGTTATTCCGCCCCCGGTGCAGTGCCCTACACTTGCCTTTGCTGAATTTCATCAGGTTCCTCTCTGCCCAACTCTCCAGCCTGTCCACGTCACGCTGAATGGCAGTGCAGCCTTCCGCTGTATCCACCACTCCTCCCAGTTTTGTGCCTTCAGCAAACTTGCTGAGGGCACACTCTATCCCTTCATCCAGGTGATTGATGAATATATCGAACAGGACTGGACCCAGTCCTGACCCCTGAGGAACACCACTTCTTACAGACCTCCAACTAGACTCTGGGCCACTAATCACAACCCTCAGAGCTCTGTCTTTCAGCCAGTTTCCAATCCACCCCACTGTCCGTTCATCTAACCCACACTTCCTAAGCTTGCCTCTGAGGATGATGTGGGAGACGGTGTCGAAAGCCTTGCTGAAGCCAAGGCAGACAACATCCACTGCCCTCCCCGCATCTATCCATGCAGTCATGCCATCATAGAAGGCTATCAGATTGGTCAGACATGACTTTGCTTGGTGAGTCCATGTTGACTACCTCTGATAACCTTCTTTTCCTCCATGTGCTTTGAGATGATGCCCAGAACGAGCAGCACAGGGAATAAACAGGAAGAATTGGAGATCTGTGTGTGGTCGCAGGGCCATGATCTCATTGCAATGACTGAGAAATGGTGGGATAGCTCACATGACTGGAATGTTGTCATGGATGGCTGTGTTCTTTTTAGGAAAGATAGGCCAGCAAGGGGAGGTGGTGGAGCTGCTCTTAATTGTGAGAGAGCAACTGGAATGTATCGAGCTCTCCCTGGAGGTGGATGAAGAGCGAGTTGAGAGCTTGTGGGTAAGGATTAAGGGGCAGGCTGACATGAGAGATGCTGTTGTGGGTGTTGATTACAGGCAACCTGATCAGGGTGGGGAAAATGATGAGGCCTTCTACAGACAGCTGAGAGTCATGTCACCATCACAGGCTTTGGTTCTCCTGGGGGATTGTGCTGGTTTTGGCTGGGATAGGGTTAACTTTCTTCATAGCAGCTAGTATGGGGCTGTGTTTTGGATTGTATGGGGCTGTGTTTTGGATTTGGGCTGGAAACAGTGTTGATAAAGCAGGGATGGTTTAGTTACTGCTGAGCAGGGCTCACACAGCACCAAGGCCTTTTCTGCTCCTCACCCCACCCCACCAGTGAGTGGGCTGGGGGTGCACGGGAAGTTGGGAGGGAACACAGCTGGGACAGCTGACCCCAACTGACCAAAGGGATATTCCATACCATATGACATCATGCTCAGCATGTAAAGCTGGGGGAGGAAGAAGGAAGGTGGGGACATTCGGAGTAATGGCGTTTGTCTTCCCGAGCAACCGCTACGCGTGATAGAGCCCTGCTTCCCTGCAGATAGCTGAACACATGCCTGCCGACGGGAAGTGGTGAATGAATTCCTTCTTTTGCATTGCTTCTCCGCCCAGTGTTTTTTGCTCTACCTATTAAACTGTCTTTATCTCAGCCCACGAGTTTTCTCACTTTGACTCTTCTGGTTCTCTCCCCCACCTCACCTGGGGGGAGTGAGTGAGCGGCTGTGTGGTGCTTAGTTGCCAGCTGGGCTTAAACCACAACAGTCCTTTTTGGCGCCCAACGTGGGGCTCGAAGGGTTTGAGATAATAACAGATTCAACAGAACTTCTATCTGTTAAAAGTTATAGGTCAACATTAGTCTGTTTAATTTGCACCATGATCTTCTTTTTGCTGTATCTGTTAAAGATTGGCCTGCACTTTTTCAGTATGCTGTGCTCTGCAGTAATTAGTGACATTTTGCCCGGAAGATTTGTTTTTAAAACACTGACCTTGAGCTGGGTAATCTGGTGTTTGGTCTCTGCGGTGATGCCATTACTGAACTTTGGGTACCATCTCATGGAGATACTTAATAATTATACTCCTTCTTCTGAGAGTGTTTTTGTGGAGGAAATACAGAACAGCACCCTTGCTTCCTTCTTCTGTGATGTTGTCTCCCTCATGACAATGACCTCTCAGTACCTTGAACATCCTTGGGCAGTTAAAATACTTCTATTGATATTCCTTAGACATATTGCTTCAGTTTTCTCTAAGGTCAACAAGCAATTTAGGAATATGACCCAGGTTCCACGAGAGTATGGTCATGGGTGGCACGGCATGTGGGAAAATATGGGCAGGTATCTAGAGAACTTCTCACCTCCAATGATCTGGACTTTCACCCCTGAACAACTACAGGATCCTGATGAAGTGGTAGAATGTTTGAAAAAAAAATGCCATAGCTACTCCAGAGAGGCACAACTTACCGTGCTGTGCTGGGCCCTCGCCAGCATCTACCAAACACTGCTTGATACTATGCAGCACCCTCAGGGAGAAGAGAGGGGAAAGAGATCAGGCACTGTATTCGTCGCCCCTATAACTAAAAAGAAACAGTGGAAGCGGAAATCAGCTCGTTTAGTAAGGGATGAAGAAGCTTCTCCTAAGAGGGAAAAAGAATCAGAAGAGGCAGCCTGTTCTGCAGCAGAGCAGCCACAAGAACAGGAGGAAGAGACTGAGATAATCAATGAGACAGAAACCACCCGCTCCCTATCCCTAAGTGAGCTGCGAGATATGCAAAAAGATTTCAGCCGTCAACCAGGTGAGCTAATTCTCATCTGGTTGCTTCGATGCTGGGATATTGGGGCCAGTAGTCAGGAATTGGAGGGTAAGGAAGCCCGGCAGCTGGGATCCCTTGCTAAGGACAAGGCCATTGACAAAGGTATTGGAAAAAAGGCAAGAGTCCTCAGTCTTTGGCAGAGACTCCTGTCAAGTGTGAAGGACAGGTATCCCTTCAAGGAAGAACTCGCAAAATCTCGAAGGAAATGGACCAACATTGAGGGGGGCATCCAGTATCTGAGGGAATTAGCCGTGTTGGAGGTGATCTATAATGACCAGGCATGCAAAGACCCGGATGAAATCCAATGCAAACGGTCCATGTGGCAAAAGTTTGTACGAAATGCAGCAACATCTTACACCCACACCCTGGCGATAATGAACTGGACAGACATTGAGGCACCAACTATAGATGAACTGGCCAGGCAACTCCGAGAATACGAAGATAACCTTGCTCCCTCCATGTGTGATTGTGTCTCGGCTGCGGACAGACACAGACTGACTCAAAACATGTTCGAGCAAGCTGAGAAGGGTAGGTTTTCCTCATCCACTCCAACCAAAGCCTCAGCTATTCAGAGTCAGCCTTTTCCTGTTCAAGCGAAAGGGTACTGGTGGCGCACACCACGTGCAACCCTGTGGTTCTTCCTGTGTGACCAGGGGGAGGACATGAGGAAGTGGGATGGTCAACCTACCTGGAGACTAGAAGCTCGGGTGCAGGAACTACAAGGGAAAACAACAGCCAAAATGCATCCATCCAGGAAAATGACTGCTCCAGTGTCTGTTGGGCAGAGTAGAAGGGCTGACGGTACTTTTGATCCTGATGAAGGGACCTCTGTTATGCACTTACAGAAACCAAGTAATGAAGACTCAGACCAGGAGTAGAGGGGCCCTGCTTTCGGCCAGGCGGAGGAAAGGGACAATCGGCTTTACTGGACTGTGTGGATTCGATGGCCTGGCACATCAGCCCCACGGGAGTATAAAGCTCTAGTGGACACCGGTGCCCAGTGTACTTTAATTCCATCAGATTACAAGGGGGCGGAATCCATCTGTATTTCTGGAGTGACAGGGGGATCCCACGAACTGTCTGTGTTGGAGGCTGAAGTAAGCCTAACCGGGAATGAGTGGCAAAAGCACCCTATTGTGACTGGTCCAGAGGCTCCGTGCATCCTTGGCATAGACTATCTCAGGAGAGGGTACTTCAGAGACCCAAAAGGGTACCGGTGGGCTTTTGGTATAGCTGCTTTGAGTACGGAGGAAATTAAACAGCCATCTGGCTTGCCTGGTCTCTCAGAGGATCCTTCTGTGGTGGGGTTGCTGCAAGTTAAAGAACAGCAGGTGCCAATTGCTACCATGACAGTACACCGGCAACAATATCACACCAATCGAGACTCCCTGGTTCCCATCCATAAGTTGATCCGTCAACTGGAAAGTCAGGGAGTGATCAGTAAGACTCATTCACCCTTTAAGAGTCCCATATGGCCCGTGCAAAAATCTAACGGAGAGTGGCGGTTAACAGTGGACTATCGAGGCCTGAACGAAGTCACACCGCCGCTGAGTGCTGCCGTACCAGACATGCTAGAGCTTCAATATGAACTGGAGTCAAAGGCTGCCAAATGGTATGCAACAATAGATATCGCCAATGCGTTCTTCTCGATCCCTCTGGCAGCAGAGTGCAGGCCACAATTTGCTTTCACATGGAGGGGTATCCAGTACACCTGGAATCGACTGCCCCAGGGGTGGAAACAGAGTCCTACCATTTGTCATGGGTTGATACAGAGTGCACTGGAACAAGGCGAAGCTCCCGAACACCTGCAGTATATTGATGACATCATTGTGTGGGGCAACACAGTGGAGGAAGCGTTTGAGAAGGGGAGAAGAATAATCCAGATTCTCCTGAAAGCTGGTTTTGCTATAAAACAAAGTAAGGTCAAAGGGCCTGCACAGGAAATTCAGTTTTCAAGAATAAAATGGCAGGATGGGCGTCGTCATATCCCAATGGATGTGATCAATAAAATAACAGCCATGTCTCCACCAACTAACAAAAAGGAGACACAAGCTTTCTAAGGTGTTGTGGGTTTCTGGAGAATGCATATTCCAGGTTAAAGTCTGATCGTAAGCCCTCTCTATCGAGTGACCCGGAAGAAGAATGACTTTGAATGGGGCCCTGAACAGCAGCAAGCCTTTGAACAAATTAAATGGGAGATAGTCCGTGCAGCTTGGGCCAGTCCGGACAGGACAAGATGTGAAAAATGTACTTTACACCTCAGCTGGGAATAACGGCCCCACCTGGAGCCTCTGGCAGAAAGCACCTGGGGAGACTCGAGGTCGACCTCTAGGGTTTTGGAGCCGGAGATATAGGGGATCTGAAGCCCGTTACACTCCAACTGAAAAAGAAATATTAGCAGCATATGAAGGAATTTGAGCTGCTTCGGAAGTAGTTGGTACTGAAGCACACAGCTCCTTTTGGCCCCTCGATTGCCTGTGCTGGGCTGGATGTTCAAAGGGAAGATCCCCTCTACGCATCACGCAACTGATGCTACATGGAGTAAGTGGGTTGCACTGATAACGCAACGAGCTCGGATGGGAAACCCCGACCGCCCGGGAATCCTGGAAGTGATCATGGACTGGCCAGAGGGCCGAAACTTCGGAGTGTCACCAGAGGAGGTGACTCGTGCTGAAGAGGCCCCTCTGTATAATGAATTATCAGAGACTGAGAAGCAATATGCCCTGTTTACAGATGGATCCTGTCGTATTGTGGGAAAACATCGAAGGTGGAAAGCTGCTGTGTGGAGTCCTACGCGACAAGTTGCAGAAACTGCTGAAGGGCAAGGTGAATCAAGTCAGTTTGCAGAGGTGAAAGCCATTCAGCTGGCTTTAGATATTGCTGAACGAGGGAAATGGCCAGTACTTTATCTCTATACAGACTCATGGATGGTGGCAAATGCCCTGTGGGGGTGGCTACAGCAATGGAAGCAGAGCAACTGGCAGCGCAGAGGTAAGCCCATCTGGGCTGCTGAATTATGGCAAGGTATTGCTGCTCGGGTAGAGAACCTGGTTGTAAAAGTACGTCATGTAGATGCTCACATACCCAAGAGTCGTGCCACTGAAGAACATCGAAACAATGAGCGGGTGGACCAAGCTGCTAGAATTGAAGTGGCTCAGGTGGATCTGGATTGGGAACATAAGGGTGAGCTATTTATAGCTCGATGGGCCCATGACACATCAGGACATTTAGGAAGGGATGCAAGAATTGAATCAGACAACGGGACTCATTTCCGAAACAACCTCATTAACACCTGGGCCAAGGAGCATGGCATTGACTGGGTGTATCACATCCCCTACCATGCACCAGCCTCCAGGAAAATGGAACGATACAACGCACTGTTAAAAACGACACTGAAAGCAATGTGTGCTGGGACATTTAAGCATTGGGATACACATTCAGCAGAAGCCACTTGGCTGGTTAACACTAGAGGCTCTGCCAGTCGACCTGGCCCTGCCCAATCAAAACCCCTGCGCACTGTGGAAGGAGATAAGATTCCCGTAGTACATACAAGGAACTTGCTGGGAAAAGCAGTCTGGGTTATTCCTTCCTCAGGAAAAGGTAAACCTATTCGCCGGGTTATTTTTGCTCAAGGACCTGGGTACACTTGGTGGGTAATGCAGAAGGATGGTGGACTCCAGTGCGTACCTCAAGATGATTTAATTCTAGGTGAAACTGATCCATGATTTGAGTTACATGTTACAGGAATTAATTACTATAGCAGGAACCACCTGAACCAATGAAGGACAAGCCTTACAAGAAGCAGTGCAAGTGCAGCAGTGACCTGACCTGAGCTGGCTGTGGTGCCCAATAACTCCACGCGATACAACACCTCTTCTCTCCTGAGTGACCACCATTAACAGATGGAGCCCAAAGTCACGGACTAAATGAACTCAATGGACATTTTATGGACATTTGTGGATATCTGTGGGCACTTTACAGGCATTTCACAGGGGTGGTCCATAGACTAAGGTAATGATATCTGTGTACTATAGGAAAGGATGGGAAGGGTGATGGTAGGTAAGGAGAATGTATTGGATGGTGTGCTACCTGAGTATGACATAAATGGTATGGAATAAGGGGTGAAGAATGTGCTGGTTTTGGCTGGGATAGAGTTAATTTTCTTCATAGTAGCTAGTATGGGGCTTTTCTGCTTCTCACCCCACCCCGCCAGCGAGTAGGCTGGGGATGCACAAGAAGTTGGGAGGGGACACATCTAGGACAGCTGACCCCAACTGACCAAAGGGATTTTCCATACCATGTGATGTCATGCTCAGTATAGAAACTAGGGGAAAAGCTGGCTGGGGGACCACTGCTTGGGCTGGGCATTGGTCAGAGGGTGGTGAGCAATTGTTTTCATTTGTACCACTTGCCTTTCTTGTTTGTTGTTGTTGTTATTTTCCTTTTCATTACAATTTTTATTATTATTATCATTATTATTTCATTTTGCCTCATTTCACTTATTAAACTGTTATTAAACAGCTGGGGTGAGAGGCTAGTGCTGGAAAAGGTGGTGGTTATTGGCTGGTGTGTGACGACTGCCCTGGGGCAGGTGCCCGGGGTGTCCAGTGAACACGGGCACAGGCCAGACCCTGCTCTGCTGGTCCTTCATGTCTCTCGCAGGAGCCCGGCTGTGCGATGACCCTGCTGTGTGCCCCCACCCTGCCCACTCACACACTTGAGCTGTTCACTGGAGTTTTCATCAGTGGGGCCACTTTCTTGGGCATGTTCTTGAGAGCAGCCTTGGAACAAGTCCTAAGCCTTCAGGCTGTGCCCTGAGAAGATCACCTTTCTTTATGAAAACGCTGTTGTGGAGGCCAGCTCTGTCACAGAAGTGCCCGTTCCCTGTCCCTCCCTGTTTTCACAGGACTACCACATGGCAGGACTGTGCCCAAGCTGCCAGAGCACTCAGGCCTTACACCAATGCAAGGGCTGAGAAGAAGAGAGTAGAAGTGGGAAGTGAGCAGGTCTGGAGACACCAGGCACTGGTGCTCCCTGGCAGTGCTGCCGTGCTGGGATTCTTTTCCTCTCCGCCTCTGCACACCCGTACTCACCCTGTAGCTCCAGAGAATGCCTCAAAGGAAGGATCTCAAAGAAGTCACTGAGGGGTTCTTAGTTTTGTTTAAACACACAGACAGCATGGCTCCTTATTTACACAGACCCTGGGTAACACAAAAGTTGGATAGACATATAATTACAAATGGCACAAATAATGACAATTCTTTATGGACAACATTGTGCAAAGTAAGACAAAGCAAATAAACCCCAAACCCACAACCAAAGCCACGAAAAACTACAGAAGATGGGCTTGGCCTGTAATGAGTCACATTAGGAGTGATTTGCAGAAGATGATAATAAGTTTATTGCTTTTGAAAATCATCCAGTCATCAGTTTCCACACTGCATCCTTGAGCTCCTGGTTCCTCATGCTGTAGATGAGGGGGTTCACTGCTGGAGGCACCACCGAGTACAGAAACGACACCAGCAGGTTCAGGGATGGGGAGGAGATGGAGGGGGGCTTCAGGTAGGCAAACACGGCAGTGCAAATTAAGAGGGAGACCACAGCCAGGTGAGGGAGGCACGTGGAAAAGGCTTTATGTGGTCCCTGCTCAGAGGGGATCCTCAGCACAGCCCTCAAGATCTCCACGTAGGACAGCACAATGAAAAGAAAACAAAGAAAAGAAAAAAATAAAGTAAAAACAAGAAGCCCAACTTCCCTGAGGTAAGCATCTGAGCAGGAGAGATTTACAATCTGTGGGATTTCACAGAAGAACTGGTCCACAGCATTGCCTTGGCAGAGTGGTAGTGAAAATGTATTGGCCGTATGCAGCAGAGAAGTGAGCAACCCACTGCCCCAGGCAGCTGCTGCCATGTGGACACAAGCTCTGCTGCCCAGGAGGGTCCCGTAGTGCAGGGGTTTGCAGATGGCAATGTAGCGGTCGTAGGACATGAAAGTGAGAAGGTAAAACTCTGCTGACGTGAAAAAGAGAAACAGAAATACTTGAGCAGCACATCCTGCATAGGAAATGGCCCTGGTGTCCCAGAGGGAATTGGCCATGGCTTTGGGGACAGTGGTGGAGATGGAGCCCAGGTCGAGGAGGGAGAGATTGAGGAGGAAGAAGTACATGGGGCTGTGGAGGTGGTGGTCGCAGACTATGGTGGTGATGATGAGGCCATTGCCCAGGAGGGCAGCCAGGTAGATGCCCAGGAAGAGGCAGAAGTGCAAGAGCTGCAGCTCCCGCGTGTCTGCGAATGCCAGAAGGAGGAACTGGGTGATGGAGCTGCTGTTGGACATTGGCTATTTCTTAGTATGGGGCTCTGTGCACAAAAGGAAAAGACAGGAAGAATTAGGACATATTTCTCTGAGAAAAGCCACTCCAATTTTCACAAAAACACCACCACCACCACCACCCCCCCCCCCAGTTGGAATGCATTTCCTTTCTCCCGTTTGTGCTGGCTGAGTGTGCTGTGAGGAGCAGGAGCTCTGCCCTTCTGCTGCTGAGGAGTCGGCTTTGCTCTGCTGCAGTGGGTACATGGGAGCTGACTTGTGACAGCTCCAATGTTCACAGGGGATGTAAAATGTAATCCACCTTTCATGGAAAAATTCAATATCTGCACTCATGTCTCAGAGGAACGTGGGCTGTGGCAGAGAGGCTTGGCATGTCTTTTTAATAATTTTGCCTGTGTTTTCTCACAGAGCTGCAGTATCCATCAGTCCCATTCCCATCTGCCCTGTGTTTTCATTTTGCTGCCTTGAAGATGCCTTCACACACAAATTACTCTTTTAAAAAAAACCCCAAACCTGGACTCTGATGAGACCAGAGGAATCCTGTTTCAAAGGACAGCTCTGAAAACTCTTCTCCAGCCCAGCCCAGAGGTGGAGGTGTGATGGAGAGGGCAGGACACGACCCCTCCCAGAGAGAAGCAACTGACTCTGCGAGGAGAGTGCCGACCCCCAAGGAAAGGCTCCGCACTCCCAAGGATCCCACAGCAGAGCTGTGCCTTTCTGGGGGGCAGCTTGCAAGCCCTGCAGGACAGGCAAAGCAGAGACTCGGGGGTCCCTCCGATGGGAGGTTCTACAGAGAGAGTCAGCTCATTGCCCCGCAGACAGTGCCCAGCAGACATCTGCAGGGAAACACAGAAAGAGAGCTGCCTGAGCGCACCCTCCCCCTGTGCTCCTTTGCAGTGTCCTCCCAACCCCGTCCCTGTCTCTGCTGCCTGCAGCTGTCCCTGCCAGGAGCTGGTTCTCTGTCCCCTGTGTCTCCTCCCTGGCAGTGCTCACAGAGCCCATCCCACCCGCTGCCTGCTCAGCTCTGCCCTGCAGAGCCCTCCCTGCAGCAGGACACTGCCCAGGGGCATCTCTGGGTGTGCAGGCTCTGAGGGGAACATCAGACCAACCCTGGCGAGGCTGGAAAAGTGACCAGGAACAGAGGAACAGACTTGGAATTTCAGTGCCTCCTCCGGAAATGAGAGATTAATTTCTATGTGGCATCGCCCACCCAGACAACCCAGAGGAGAAGAGTGAAAGACCAGGATCCTTCCCTTTCAGGCAGCCCCTGCCTTGCTGTGCTTCCTGAAAAGTCTCCTGGGAAGATCCTGCAGTGATGTGGAGCTGTGAGCAGCCCTGACCCACACAGCACCCTCTCAACAGCAGAAGCACCCTGCCATTGCACTGGTCTCTCCTTCCACCCCCAGCTTCTCCCCACAGCGCCGTGGGGAGCTCCCCGGGCAGGCTGAGTGCTGACCCTGGCAGGCGGCAGAGTCCCTGCCCCAGCACCCAGCCCCGGGGGTGCAGGGACCCTGCTCGGAAGGACAGCCCTGGGCACCCCTGGCTGCACACCCACCTTCACACCCTGCAGCCGTCCCTGGCAGAAGGCAGCCCTCATGCCCTGTCCCTCTGATGGTGCAGCAGGGAAGCCCTGCTCTGGGGCACCTCCTCCTCCTCTACACTGGAGAACCTGTGGCAGTTCTTCCTAAAAGGTCTCAGAGTTTGTGGGATGTGCCATCATTAGGAGATCTGTCCGTGAACTATACCTAAATTGCTCTTTAGCCAGAGACTTACCGTGTCAAGGGCTGTGAAGATTTCTCCTCCAGTGAGCTCGCCTCTGTCCTCCCACCCCAGACTGCCTTTAACCTCTCTCTGCCTCACTCCTCTCCCCTCGGTGCCTGCAGGCAGTGCCCTCAGCCCTGCTGCGCTTTGCAGAGGAGCTGCTCCTGGGCAGAGCTGTCTCTCCTCAGTGCTGCCCGCTTGCCATGAGCTCCCTCCATCCCAGGAGCCCGGCCCAGCTCAGCAGCAGAGGAGCAGCCCAAGGCGGCACTTTCTCTGCCCCTCGGGGCTCCCCCCAGGGGTCCCTGGGGCTCCAGGGGAACCTGCTGTGAAACAGGCTGGAGCAATCACTGAGGTTCCCTCCCGCAGCTGGGGAGAGACACTTCTTCCCAGCACTGACATTTCCCTGCTGAGAGACAGAGTCACGCCTAAATATCACCTTTTCTTGGCCCATCTTTAGACAGGACAGCCAGACAGGGACAGGCAGGGATCTCCTTTACCCCTGCTGAGGGAAGGGATGCAGCTGAGCCCGACAAGGCATCTCATCCTGGGTTTGGAGTGCTGGGGCTGGAAGGGCACTCAGCTCCCTCCCATGCACACCACAGACCCACAGCAGGTGGGATTCCTCCTGCCCCCCTTCAGGTGGACACACAATAGGCACCTGCATGTGAGCTCCTGCTCTCAGCTCCCATGGTAATTAATGGAGCTGGAGGCCAGGAGTGAGCTGTTCAGATGCAGTTGTCTGGTGACATCTGAGGTGCCAGAGGTGGTCAAAGATGTGTGCCGGTAATAGAGACAGACTGAAGATACGTGCAGGCTGATGTAGAGACAGGCCAACATCTGGGGCATCTTCTTGGAGGCTCTTGGGAATTTCCTTTGGCCAACTGAAAGGACAGCTGCTGCCCAAATTAAGGGCAACTGAACCTGTCCCTACTCGTTATGTTCAGCTCAGCCTATAGAGATATTCATAGGATGGAATGCAGTCGTATGCCATAGGGAGAGCTCAGTCTCTTTCTTCCTCTCCTCCAGGTGCTGGATTCACTAGACCTTCACTGAGTGTATTGGCAGCTGTTTCGTGTTCATCCCCACATTGTGGTACAGAATTCAAGGCAGCTGCTCAATGTAAGGTTCAAATCCAGGCACACAGAGCTACATGAGATGCCAGGGCTGGCAAGAAAATCACAGGACCACCAGGAAAGCAATTCCCATTCAGGGTGGGTGCGTGACAAGACACCCCAGTTGGCGGCATTGCAGAGAATGTGATTTAGTGCCTGTGTGCCATTGCTGTTGCCATCACTCAGAGGCATCAGTTATCAGATGTTATCAGAGAGGCAACGTCTGCCCCTTCTCTGCCCAACAGCTGCAGGCATTGCGTGAACACAAAGCACATCACACAGGGATCTGTACTGACTCCCTTGATGATACAGTCCAGGAACAGAACAATCCTTTTCTCACTGTGCTTGCACACATCTTGTCTTCAAAGACAGCATCCTCCAACCACAGCAATGGTCCATATCAAAACTCAATTGACACTCAACAGGGAATTCAAGGGCACCAAGATGAGCTGTTGCTGTTTCAGGAAGAGTTAAGGAAGAGACTGAGAGAGTGTGGAACCACTTCTAAGTTTAGTAAGAGTAGGTGTAGACAGATCTGAGATGCTCTGTGTCCCCTTTGCCTCAGTTTCCACCAGCAAGGTCTCCCAGGCCTTTGTGCTTTGAGGCAGGGCTCTGGAGGAGAACAACCAGCTGTGAATGGGGATGAAGCCAGGGGTTACCTGAGCAAACCGCACACCTACCAGTCCATTGGACCGTAGGGGCTGCATCCAAGTGTGCTGGGAGAGTTCTTCACCAGTAGATCCTGGTCCATGATGATCCCAGTAAGGAAGGTACTCAGACTCTGTGAGGTATCATTTAAAATGCAGTGAGGGCTAAGATTATAAAGAGAGAATAGTATAGGTAATCTTTTATCTAGTTAGGTGGTGGGATGCCTAGGTGGTGTAGCATCAGATGGGACTCCCAGCCATGCGCAGCACGCCATGCAGACCCCATCCAGAGAAAAGAGTCTCCTGTTTTGGTCAATCAAACTCTTACTGTATTCCCTTAAGTGGAAACGACTCTATTCCTCTTCTCCACAGTCAGTCAGAAATGATGTTCTCATGAGACCTTCCTGCTGCATTGTCAGACAGAGACAAGGCCATGCAGGTGCCATGATGGCCGGTACCGAGTGGGAGCTGCCCGCAGGCTGCACTGTGACAAGGAGCTGCCGAGGTTGTCCTGTGCCCAAGGGATCTCTGCAGCACAGTACAGGTGTGGAGGCCACGCTGTACACGCAGCACAGCATAGCACTAATTGCTCGGTGGACGATGGTCTTCTGGTCAGGACCAGTGATCAGGTTTCCCTGGGAGAAGTCTGCGCTCCACCCCGGTGCCACGGCTGAGGTGCTGCAGCCCAAAGGTGCATGGCCAGGAGGAGCTGGAGCACAGGCAGGAGGAGCTGAAGCCCCAGGACGTGTCACTCTACTGTGATGGTTTGGGATTAAATGAGAAGTGGTGGCACAGCTTGCTGAGCTGGGGTGCTGCAGTGGAGGGATACAGGCTCTGATGGAGAAGGTGACAGGGAGGACAAGAATTGGGGGGAAGCACCCTGTGTGAAGGAAGAGCTAGGATATATGGAGCTCCTCTATGAGATGGGCCACAGGTTGGGCCAGCTTCTGTGAGTGAGGATGAGAAGAGAAGTCAGTAAGGGTGACATGGTCTCGGCACTCATAGCCTACTTTGTCAGGGAGAGGAAACAGCAAAAGTCCTCTCTCAGCAAGCCGAGGAAGTCTCCAGGTTAAGCAGCAGGTTCCTGTGGGGGACTGTAAGCGCCCTGGCATTCCCTGGCCAGGCAAAGCGACAGGATGCCGGCAGCCTGGAAGCTCCTGGGACAAGTTCCTAACAGAGCTGCCAGGTAGGGACAACAAGGGGGATGCTCACCTGGAGCCGGTACTGGTAAACAAGGAAATAGTGGGGTCCCAGGTGTCAAAGGAAGGCCAGCAGCAGAGCACAGGCTGGTGGACTCCAGAGGAGAAGACTTTGATGTACGGGGGGACTGATCCAGGTGGTGCCATGGGAAGAAGCTCTGAAGGGGGAAGGAGCTCAGGAAATGTGATAGGCCTTGCAGGACAGCCTCTCCCGAGCACAAGAAGGTTCTCTCTGAATACCTATGGAAAGGAAACATTCATATGTTGGCCAGCATTGCTCTGATGGCCAAGAGCATCCCGGCTTGTATCAGAAATAGTGTTGCCGGCAGTACTAGGGAAGTGATTGTCGCCCTGTAGAGAGGTGGGTGCTGGTCTCTTTTCCTCAAATGACAAGGGAATGGACAAGAGGAAACAGCCACAAGTTCTGCCATGGGATTCTTAGAGTGTGGTTGAGGCGCTGAGGGACATGGTTTAGTGGTGGACTTAGCAGGGTTAGGTTTACAGTTGGACTTGATGATCTTAAAGGTCTTTTCCAACCTAAACCATTCTATGAATCGATGATTCTATGATCCTTGTACAGAGTCTGCACATGAATGCCACGCACTGATGCCACCATTACAGAGAAGGAGACAAGGCATTTGACCAGGTTGTTGAACCCTGGAATCGGTATGCCATGCCTCCTGAGGTTCTCGCAAGCACCTAAGCTTTTGTGCAGAGGACTGTGAGTCCTCTTTAGGTGTCCTGCCTGTCTCCCGCCCCATGCTGTGCTTTAGGCTGTGAAGAGAATCAAAACCAACTTTATGACTAGGTTAGCTTAATTTTACATGCTGAAATGCAGGGCAGATGAAGGGAACTCTGAGCTTCCAGGCTCTCTGCCGCCCAGTTAGGGCTTCAGAGAATGGAAATGCAGGTAATCCTCTTGTGCCAGTGTACACCACATCAAAATTTTGCCTTCCTTTGTACCTTTTAACTGACCTGGGATCTGCCCGTTGGCTGCCTATGATTAAAAAAGAAACTATTCTTCTCGTCCACCTCCCCCTCCTCAAAAAAGCAGCGAAAAAAGATATGGAGCATGGATTACTTAAGGACAATACTGTAATCTTTAAATTATAGGGGAGAGCAAAGGTAGTACAATGAATTCCAAAACATCCTTGAGAGCTTCCTTATTTTCACTTGTCTCCAAAGCTGAGCCTGATTAGGTCTTGAAAGGACTACCTCAAATCTCTGCAACCCAAATCCCTCCAACCTTCTCTTAGCAAAGGTCTTTTAGCCCCGGACACTTCTGCCCATCACTACAGCACACTGTCCAATCTCTCTTTTTCAGCTGGGTGACATCAAGGTACTCCATTGCAACTCCATTCCCTACAAAAGTCTTCTCTCCACGCTGATCCCACTTGGATCATGCCATGTTATGTACGGCTCCATCCTCCTCTTGCAGAGCTCCATTGGATGGGCAGTTTTCCATTTCTTTCATGCCCATTCACCTTCACAACATTTTCTCTTGCATGCATACCACATATTGTCTGAAGCAGCACATTTACCGCCCACAGCTTCACTGTTTACCCACTGCAGGCTGAGATATTTCTCCTCTTGCAGCAGACATTGTGCAAAACTGCTCCATATATGGAAACCCACTTCAATGCTGCATATTCATTTGGGCTAAAAAAAAGATAATGAAAATCTCCTGAGCTAGTTTCTCAAAGACACATGTTCAAAGCGGCAAAGCAGATTCAATACAGAAATGCTGAGAGCCAAGTTGCAAAGAGAGAGGGAAAAATAGGTGAAGACTCACAAATTTGTCCAGACTCAAATTCTCTGTCAGTCAAGAGCAAGTCCCACAGCCTGGGGGACGTTTTCATGAACTGACCCTCTGGGAAGTTTTGTTTCTTGGGCCTCTTGGCTCGAGCCTGTGGCATTCACATTTCCAGGAAGAGGAAAAGTTGTGGTTCAGCTATCAGACTTTTGCCGTCCTGCCTGGAGATCCAGGAGAGTTGTGTCACACAACACCCAGTGTCATAGTGAAGATGGAGGCAGTGTGAATTGTAGTGGTTTGGACGCCAAGGAATTACATTGTTGGAGGGGAGTCAGAATATGAGAAGGAAAGAAGGGGGAAGTAATGATTTCTGTGTTAAAAAATGGGGAAACTGAGACCCAACTTGTGCATCTTTCCTCTGCGCAAGGATCTACTTTTTTTTTCAGAGGCGCTGACCCTATCAGAGTAGCTTTCACAGTTGTCCTCTGCTAGGAAGCCCAGAGAACAAGAGGGATGGGATTCATCTGCTTGGATTTAGACATGTCCAGTGGAAGGGCTTGATTCAGCTGCCCACTTCGCCCTGCCAATAGGGAGATGCCCTGAGGAATCCCAGACATGCAGGAATGCCACGCCTCAGCCTGGCTGGGTGACAGAAGAGAAAACAGCATGCTTAGAGTCAGTTTCCTCCCGCTCCTGGGCAGGTGTGGCATTTCAACAGCTCCCACTTGCAGGATCACAACTGGCTTTACTTTAAAGAAGGAAGAAAGCCAGGCAAGTTTTTTACACTCTTCAAGACCAGACCTATATTTCTTTAAGACACAAATTCCCTTCTCCCGCTTCTCATTCCACAACCAGTCCCAAGATTCTGCACTTCTAAAGATATACCTGGTACACAAAAGAGGCACTTACGAGTGGTCCCCACCTGATCAAAAGAGATCCACCACCTGTTTATTCCTGGTGGATCACAACATGTATGAGCTCTCAATGCAGGCCACAGTTTTTCTGAGTGCATTTCCAAGAGCCCCCTCATCCTCCCTGTTCCGCAGGCTGTAGAGGAGTGGATTGACCAGGGGCGTGAGGATGGTGTAGAAAAAGGAGAGGACTTCATGGAGCTGCCTCAGGGAGGCTGTCCTGGTGTCATGTAGACAAGGACGAGGGTGCCATAGAAAACAGTCACCACGATGAGGTGAGAGGAGCGGGTGGAGAAGGCCTTCTGCCTCCCCATGGTGGTTGGGATCCTCAGGACTGCAGCTCTGATGCAGATGTAGGATACAAGTGTGAGTCCAAATGGGAAGGCTCCACACACATGGGTGTGTCCCAGTGGGTGGCTCCCCAATTTGGCACAAGTCCCTGATGATTCCCTGTCTCAAACTTCATATCTTTATCGTGACTTGGAGATGGCCGAGGCAGTCACCTAGACAGCCCAGAGAGCTCCTGGAATGGAGGAGCCCTTTTACTCAGTCATTCACCCCACCTACACTGGGGTGCGTTGTTCCTGAAGGTGCTTCCATGGGGAGGGTGCCTCAGATTCCCTGCTCGCTCTAAATCACATCCCATGTAGATGGCTGAGAGACAACTGTGAGAGAGCTGAGGGATTGAGATGGATCCCTAAGATACGAGCAAGATGGAGAAAGAGACAGCGAGAGATTAAGAGAGTTGAGAACATAAGGGACATGTCTTGGCACCCTGGCCCCATACACTCTGCCCCAACCTCTGCCTGTCCACTGAGGTGTGTGAGTGCCCATTAGCTTATGCCCCACAGCTCTGACTGCACTGACCACCACGCTGCCTGTATCTGGGTTCAGCAGTGTCAAGGACACAGAGAGGGTATCTAAGGAAAGAGGAGCTGCAATGAGAAGACAGGCAGGACAGGACTGTACCAAGACACGTGGTCTCCCTTCATAGCTGCCACTGTGCCAAGAGCCACTGGCACAAAATGGCAACACTGTGACAGGGATTAGAGAAGAGGAGAGGTTTCCTTTTAATTTTGGAGAGACTTTAAGGCACAGTTGTAACCCTCATGTCTTCAAAGGATGGCCCCGCTGAGCAAGAGTCCCTCCCTTCTGCAAATGAGCACACGTTGCCCGGTATGTGGCTCAGGGCACTTGGCATTACCTATGGGAAAACTAAGCTGCCAAGTCTATGCTAAGTACAGTTCTCCTGAAGACCACTGTAGGAGGAGATGATATCACCTTCTAGAGTGCTGATCCTTCCCTGCTATCAAAGGAGGCCAGAGAATGAACTCATCTTTTTAGACATTAAAGTTATAAAAGTCTATGTCTGAACAAGCTAATTCCACTGAATGTGCTGGATTAGCTGAAGTATTGGCTCTGGGAGCATTGTGTCAAGGAATGGACATTTATTTCACCAAACATGAGTGATCTGGAGACAGGTGCACTGTTATTCAAACCTACATTCCTGACCAATGTTCTAGATTGTGGACCAAATTAGAAGAGAGGTCATTCTCAACAGTTCAACTGGACTGAATTTCAGGCATGCTTTTGTTCTGACCAGGAGGTTAAGTGATATGTAAGTGCCACTTTGCAGAGAAATAAAGCCGTCATTCTTCTCTTCATTGTGTTCCACCTATTTTCTGTCATTTCCTAAAGACTAAGAGGTTCAGCAAAGATCTGCCACCAAAATAATCGGGAAAACACATTTAGGAGCATGGCAAAGTTGCATAAGAACTGGAGGAGGGTGAAGCTTGTTGAGAATTGGGTGTGCCATGGAGGGATGAAGTCCTCTGCTTGTTGCTTTCTGTCTTGGTTTGCACGCTTAGAAAATGCCACTGTGGTATTCACCAGGGTTTGTAAAGTGCTTGTAGGTCATTTGAAAGGCATTGCTATGCAGGGTCGTCTTACGATGACGTGTTGCAGAAGAGAGTCTGGTGTGATATTCGATTAAGGAGATCTTACACTGCTAAGAAAGAGAGGTCTCATTTCTGCAGATTCATCATAACCATGTGTTTGCCCTCCCCACCCCTCTCCCCTTTCAAAATCCACTTACGACACCTCTTCTGAGGTGGAAAAGCGGTTTCTGAAGATTATCACAGAATCAGAGAATCACAGAATCACTACGGTTGGAAAAGACCTGTAAGATCAAGTCCAACCTAAAAAAAAAAAACAAAAAAAAAACCCACCACACACCACACAACAACAACAAACCACAACACACCAAAACCAACCCACCCAACACCACACAGCACCATGCCCATCAAGCTATATCCCACAATGGCACATCCACACGCTCCTTGAATACCTCCAGGGAGGGTGACTCTACCACCTCCCTGGGCAGCCTATTCCAATGTTTCACCACTCTCTCAGTAAAGAACTTTTTCCTAATATCCAGCCTGAACCTCCCCTGGCGCAACTTGAGGCCATTTCCTCTAGTCCTGTCACTCGTCACTTGGGAGAAGAGACCAGCACCCACCTCTCTGCAACCCCCTTTCAGGTAGTTGTAGAGAGCGATGAGGTCTCCCCTCAGCCTCCTCTTCTCCAGGCTAAACAACCCCAGCTCCCTCAGCCGCTCCTCATCAGACTTGTGTTCCAGACCCCTCACCAGCTCCGTCGCCCTTCTCTGGACACACTCCAGCACCTCAATGTCCTTCTTGTAGTGAGGGGCCCAAAACTGAACACAGTATTCGAGGTGCGGCCTCACCAGAGCCGAGTACAGAGGCATGATCACCTCCCTGCTCCTGCTGGCCACACCATTTCTGATACAGGCCAGGATGCTGTTGGCCTTCTTGGCCACCTGGGCACGCTGCTGGCTCATATTCAGCCGTCTGTCAACCAGCACCCCCAGGTCCTTTTCTGCGGGGCAGCTTTCCAGCCACTCGTCCCCAAAGCTGTAGCGTCGCATGGGGTTGTTGTGACCCAAGTGCAGGACCCAGCACTTGCCCTTGTTAAACCGCATACAGTTGGTCTTGGCCCATCGACCCAGCTTGTCCAGATCCCTCTGCAGAGCCTTCCTACTCTCCAGCAGATCAACACTCCCGCCCAACTTGGTGTTGTCTGCAAGCTTGCTGAGGGAGCACTCAATCCCCTCATCCAGATCGCCCATAAATATATGAAACAAGACCGGCCCCAAAATTGAGTCCTGAGGGACTCCGCTTGTGACCGGCTGCCAACTGGATTTCCTTTTATTCACCACAACTCTCTGGGCTCAGCCGTCCAGCCAGTTTTTTACCCAGCGAAGAGTGCACCTGTCTGAGCCACGAGTCGCCAGCTTCTCCAGGAGAATACTGTGGGGAACAGTATCAAAGGCTTTACTAAAGTCCAGGTAGACAACATCAACAGCCTTTCCCTCAGGTGGGTCACCTGGTCATAGAAGGAGATCAGGTTGGTCAAGCAGGACCTGCCTTTCATGAACCCGTGCTGGCTGGGCCGGATCCCTTGGTTGTCCTGCACATACCCTGTGAGCACCCTCAAGATATCTGCCATGGGATCAGTATCTGCAATGGCCTCCGCATCGGCAAAGGCATTTGTAATGCAGTCAGTGTCTGCAGCGGCTCCTACATCCCTTATTGTACCTGCACCTGACTTTGCATCAGCAGTGCTCTCTGCAGTGGTTTCTACAATGGCATCTACACAGGCTTGTGTAGACCACCTGGTGAAGGTCAGGAAGCAGAGGAGCTCTCTTTTAGACAGCTGGAGGAAGCAACCCTGGGGACTGTGAAGACCATGGGTCTTTGCTAGAAGGGTACCGCTGAGGGGAAGGTGGAAGGTGATCCCTGACCTGACTCAAGGAGAAGCTGTACGGGATTTGTTTTCCACAAAAAGGCAAGGCAGGACTGGCTGAAGAAGTGAATGTGGAGGGCTGCTTTGGCCTTTCCCAGGGATGTACTTTGCAGGATGTCCTTGGAGACTGCCCTGGAGAGAGAAGATCCCCCAGAGCAGCTTCCTGATCATCAGGGACAACCCCCTGAGAGCAGAAGAACAGACAACTCCATGTGTAGGAAGTCCAGCAAAAGTGGTGCTAGGCCAGCATGGATGAACGGGGATCTCCTCACAGAGCACGAAAAGGGAGTATGCAGAAGGTGGGAGCAGGGATGGGCCACCTGGAGGAATACATGGCTGAGCCTGCTGGGATGGAGAGAGGAAAGCCAGAGCCTAGCTGGACATGGAAGTAGTGAGGCTTGTGAAGGGCAACAGGAAGCGCTTCTTTCCGTATGTCAGCACTGTCCCCATTGTTTTGGAAAGGCCATTTCAACTGGGGGAGGTTCCTGATGTCTAGCAAAAGGCAAACACCGGCGTCATCTTGAAGACTGTCAAGAGGGAGGGTGTAAGGCTTTGAGCAACTGGACCCCCCATGGCAGAGGGGGTTGGAGCAGATGATCTTGGAAGGTCCCTGCTGACCAAAACCATTCTATGATTCTATGATTCATTGGATAAGCCCCCTCAGACAGAAAAGACTTCCTCAACCCAAGCTGGGTGTAGAGGGCCCTGGCCAATATTGACTGCAGGGTCAGCCAAATCTCACCCTCAGCTTCACTGAATGTATGGACTAGACCTTCCAGGGCACAGATGTGATTTTAGATGCCTGCCTCACGTGTAAAGATATATATTTACGACCCTGAAGGAGGCAAGCAGAGTGGGGAAAGAACTGGGTGCAAAGCTGAATCCTACACAAAGCATTTGTTCCACCCCTCAGCAGGGTGCCTGCGCTCCTGTCACAGTGTAGTGCTGCACAGCCAGCGAAGCCTGGGGAGTGGCTTGGTGCACCCCAGAAACCTAGTGTTTGGGTCAGGGGTTTGAAGACAGGCACTCGAGATGGCCAGTCGTTTGCAAAGACACCTGCAGATGACTGGTAAATATGACACAGCAAATCCCGGACACCAGCACCCGCTTGGAGCAGCAACTCGAAAGGGGTTCAGCTCAGTGAGGTACGCAGCCCAGTGTGGGTGTCCACATGGACATCTTTGCACATGAATGAGGCTGTGACTCTCCCATTTAGCTCATGGAGACATACCTACTGCAAGCAGAGGAGTGTGAAGAGGCATTCAAGGCAGCAGCCCTCAGCTGCAGAAGGGTAACTGTCTCCTGCAGTTTTTGGTGTCCTTGGTTATCATACCTGGTGTCCAGCAAAAACAAGGTGCTGCTCAAAATGCCCTTGGGTGTGGACATCCTGCGATCCGAGCACACTGTGAAAATTGTTGGCCTGTTCCCTGATTGTATCATCAAGGGGATAGAAGAACCAGCAAAGTTTGAGAGTGTAGGCCCACGAGTGGAGACCTCCCTATGATGTGCTTCATGTTCATACACTGCGTGCATCTGGTGGACAGAGATGGGACAGACCTGGCCTTACTGCAGCGGTGGGAATCAACTGCTTTCAGACCAGTCCCAAAAATGTCTAGGATGCCCTGAGGTGTCTATAACGTACCCACTCTGAGTGGGGCATGGTTTCCCTGTCGGTCCTGTGCTGTTGTGCCAGCAACATGCAGTTGTGCTGGAGCGCCCTGACATTTCCCGTGGCACAGCAGGCCTGTATTCAGCCACTAAATTGAGCAGCTGCCCTGGCTAAGGTTAGGCAATATAGGGATGTGCATGTAAAAGCTTCCATTAGAGTCACTGGAGATGTAGGAAGCAGAGCTGATGGAGAAGAGAAAGAGAGTGGTAGCTGTCCTGATGGCACATGACTCCATTTGTTCAGCTGAAAACCTCTACAGGTGGCCTTGAACACAATGAGTAGAGGAGATTTAGTTGTTCTTAATGTGGGCACCTGCTGTCCACTGTAAGTTGCGCAAAGGAATTCCCCAACAGGCTCCAGGATGATGTCCCCAGATGTTGCCACAACCCCTCAGCATTGGTCGGTTAGACCTTGCAGTTACCAGCACATATCTTGGACCACCTCTGGCACCTCAGATGGCACCAGGTGTCACATCTGAACAGCTCACTGCTGGCCTCCACCTCCATTAATTACCAGCGGAGCTTAGACGAGGAGCTCCCATGCAGGTACCTATTTTGTGAACAAGTGAACTGAGGCAAGAGGAATCCCACCTCCTGTGTCTTTGTGGTGTCCATGGGAGGGAGCTGAGTATCCTTCCAGTCCCAGGACTACAAACCCAGGATGAGACACCTCGAATGACTCAGCTGAATCCCTTCACTCAGCACGGGTAAAGGAGACCTCTGTCTGTCACTGTCCAGGTGTCTTGTCTAACGATGGGACACGGAAAGGTGCTTCTCAGACTTAACTCTGTCCCTGAGAAGAGAAAGGTCAGTGCTAGAAAGAAGTGTCTCTGCAGAGGTGAGAGAGGGAACAGTGGTTACATCAGTCTGTTTCAAGGTAGGTTCCTGAGGAGCCCCCGGGAGTACAGGGTGGGAGTCAGAGAAAGTGCCGCTTTGGGCTGCTCTGCTTCTGAGCTGGGCCGGGCTCCTGGGATGGAGGGAGCTCAGGGCAAGCGGGCAGCACTGAGGAGAGACAGCTCAGCCCAGGAGCAGCTCCTCTGCAGAGCGCAGCAGGGCTGAGGGCACTGCCTGCAGGCACCGAGGGGAGACACGGGAGCCTGAGGGAGCTTAAAGTCAGTTGGGAGAAGAAAGATGCTGAGAGCTCAGTGAGGGAGAAATCTTAAAAGCCCTCTACTTGTTAAGTCTGTGGGTGCAGGGCGATGCAGCTGCGGTTCCTGGAGGGATCTCCTAAATCTGGTACATGCAACAGCTTATGGGACCTGTCAGAAGGACTTTCACATTTTCTCTAATGTAGAAGAGGAGGAGGTGCCCCAGAAGAGGGCTTCCCTGCTGCACCATGAGAGGGACAGGGCAGGAGGGCTGCCTTCTGCCAGGGACGGCTGCAGGGTGTGAAGGTGGGTGTGCAGCCAGGGGTGCCCAGGGCTGTCCTTCCGAGCAGGGTCCCTGCACCCCCGGGGCTGGGTGCTGGGGCAGGGACTCTGCCGCCTGCCAGGGTCAGCACTCAGCCTGCCCGGGGAGCTCCCCACAGTGCTTTAGGGCGCCTCAGCCTTCAGAAAGCACCATCATCACATTTCTAGTTTCATCAGTGTTTGTATGAATTGGTCCTCAGACCCTGCACACTCAGAGATGCCCCTGGGCAGTGCTCTGCCGCAGGAGCTCTCTGCAGAACAGAGCTGAGCATGTGGTGGGTGGGATGGGGTCTGTGAGCACTGACAGGGAGGAGGCGTGGAGACAAAGAGACAGCTTCCTGCAGGGACAGCTCTAGGCAGCAGAGACATGGGCAGGGAGGGAGCTCTTACCAGAAACATCTTGGGAGGCAGGATATGGGCACCTCCCTGCCATCCCCTGCGATGCAAAAAACTTTTCTGGAGCTACCCCACAGACTTCTCTCCCACCCAGCAGAGCCCCCCACCCTTAATGTCACGGGACTTTGTCAAGAGTTGCCTTCCCAGCAGCCAGACCACCAAAGAGTCAGAATGGTCGTGTGTCCAGCTGTGTCTCCCTGTCCTGCCTCCCTTGGCAGGAGTGCTTTGGCATGTTCCCCTCTTGTCCCCGCTGCCCTGTTTTTTTCCATTGCACTCACCGGTGTGGGGGTGAGGATTTGGCTGAAGCCCAGACACAGATGTTGTGGGTCCTGCCATGCAGATGCATCCATGGAGGAAAAGCATCCAAGTCCCCTGCAAACTTTGGGGTCTAGGCACTGCATTGTGTGGGGCTGGCAATGATCTTGCCCTCCTATCAGGACATGTCATCTTTCTGCTCTTGGCTCTTTCCCTGGGAGGTCCTGCTGGGCTGCAGGCCTGCCCTCCAGAAGAGCACAGCTCTCCCATGGCATCTCTGTGTTTCCCAAGACTCCAGCAGAGAAGACATCTCGATGCTAAGGCCATGGAAATGCTGCTGGAGGACTGTATGTGGGCAGCTGCAATGAGTGCCTCTGTGTCCTTGGCTGGGAGGCCAGAGCTGAGATTCTCCTCAGGTACAATGAGACGGGCTGAGGGGTTTGGAGATCCGCACTTGGAAACTGGGTTCCTCTGCTCTCAGCAGTGCCCAGTTTTTTTGGGGGAACATCTGGGTGTGATTGTCCTCCAGCTGAAAGAGGTGCCAGCACAGGGCAGATGAGACAAGGGCTGACAGAATGTCCTCACTCCGCACGAAAGCACAGTCGCTTTACTTCTCAGGACCAACAAGGTTTCACTTGTAGTGCGGCAGAAATGCCAGCTGTTTCTGCCTTAAAAGCCCTCCTCAGGTGTAGTGGGGCAACTAGAGCAGCATAAGAAAAACAAAATCCCCACAGCTCAGTTCTGCAGTTGAGTGAATTGGGAGAGACAATGCTGAAAAGTCATTTGACACCATGAATGGATTTAATCTGAGGTCACCCTGTGTTCCTATCTACCTGTTGGTGCAGGGCTGGACTGACTCCTCATGAAACACTCAGCCAGCACCAACCAGAACTCAAAAAAAAGCAAGTGTGAAAGGTGTTCCTGAATAGGTGGAGGCAGTTTGGTGGGGTTCTATGAGAAATTGAATATATTTTGCTCAGAGAAGTCTTCCCTAACTTCTCACTGTCTTTTCCTCCTTCGACAGGTCCCCATGCCCAGAGGAGGAAAATGTCCAACAGCAGCTCTATAACTGAGTTCTTTCTCCTGGCATTCGCAGACACGCGGGAGCTGCAGCTCTTGCACTTCTGCCTCTTCCTGGGCATCTACCTGGCTGCCCTCCTGGGCAATGGCCTCATCATCACCGCCATAGCCTGTGACCACCACCTCCACAGCCCCATGTACTTCTTCCTCCTCAACCTCTCCCTCCTCGACCTGGGCTCCATCTCCACCACTGTCCCCAAAGCCATGGCCAGTTCCCTGTGGGACATCAGGATCATTTCCTATGCAGGATGTGCTGCCCAAGTCTTCCCGCTTGTCTTTTTCATTTCAGCAGAGTTTTATCTTCTCACCATCATGGCCTATGACCGCTACATTGCCATCTGCAATCCCCTGCACTACGGGACCCTCCTGGGCAGCAGAGCTTGTGTCCACATGGCAGCAGCTGCCTGGGGCAGTGGGTTGTTCAATGCTGTGCTGCACACAGCTAATACATTTTCACTACCACTCTGCGAAGGCAATGCCTTGGACCAGTTCTTCTGTGAAATCCCACAGATCCTCAAGCTCTCCTGCTCAGACACGTACCTCAGGGAAGTTGGGCTTCTTGTGGTTAGTGCTTGTTTCAGTTTTGGCTGTTTTGTTTTCATTGTGCTGTCCTATGTGCAGATCTTGCGGGCCGTGCTGAGGATGCCCTCTGAGCAGGGACGGCACAAAGCCTTTTCCACGTGCCTCCCTCACCTGGCTGTGGTTTCCCTGTTCCTCAGCACCATCATGTTTTCCTACCTGAAGCCCCCCTCCATCTCCTCCCCATCCCTGGACCTGTTCATGGCCGTTCTGTACTCAGTGGTGCCTCCAGCAGTGAACCCCCTCATCTACAGCATGAGGAACCAGGAGCTCAAGGGTGCCATCAAGAAATGGTTTTCATGGACATTTTTCAACAGCTGAGACCTGCCATCTCTCTTCACACATGATTCACAGTGCATCCTGTAATGTGTTAGAGCTTTGTTTATTCACTCTGTTGCTGGTTTTGTTGTTGTTATTTCTCCCTATCATTTTCCTGCATGACTGTTTGGATTTGTCCCACTACACCTGAGGCAGGAACGTGCTCTCTCTCACCTGGACACCTTAGAAAAGTTTCTGTAACATTGTCTCCTGACTGACTCTCTCACACTAGCTCTGTAATAAAACAGGATCTCCCCTGCACGCTGCCTGCACGGTTGGCTCTTCTTCCAAAGTTGCTGTCAAGGAGAACAAGAGCCCAAAAGGGCCCATTGGGTCATGGATTTGGGAGCAAAAACTTCCTTGTCACATCATGCCCTCTTAGAGACCAAGGGATGGATTTTGAACTGATCTCTGTGTGTGTCTAGTGACAGTGGGGATGGTGAGTGTCACTGAGGGACATACCCAGGGCAGAGCCATCAGGGTGAGCATCTCCTGACTCGAGCAGGAGAGACGGACAAGACAATGGCCAAGTCTCTTCCAACCTGAGTTATTCTGTGATGCAATTAGTCTTTTCCTTGGAGACAGAAAAGGCAGAGGAAGGAGAAAAGACAGAGAGGCAGAAGTAGAGAGATGATATCTGCCAATATAAAGACAGTAGTTCTTCTGAGCAATGCTTCTCCAATTGAAGAAATGATAAGAAAATTTATTTTGTTAAGGGGCTGCATAAAAGAATTCACAGAGAGCAAGGGAGTGGAATCAGCTTGCCAGTACATGCCATTGCTGCTGTTAAGAAAAAACTATGAAAAAAAATCATGAAACTTCATGAAAAGCCAGCCATGCTGGAAAGGAAGACTTTTCCAGGTATTACATTGAGTTCTTTTCTGCAGAGGTTTCCAGTTTTCTCCTGAAAATCTACTGGATTCAGTTACCCACACAGAGGTGGTCGCTGTCCTTTGGAGCTGAAGCACCCACGTGGGAAATGCATCCCAGGACGTCTGGGAGCCCTTCTGGAGCCTGAGCTGGTAGGCAGGCAGAGTACCTCGGGGTGGTGGAAGACATCGCCTGCCTTCAGCGCTGCTGGGTAGGCTGTGACGAGGCTTCTCCAGCACAGCAGCACGTTGTGTCCCCTTGGGTGCTGGCTGTGAGGTCAGGTCTGAGCAGCCAGCAGTGGGACAGATACTCTGAGGTCTCGAAAGCCATTGCAATGCTGCCCCCAACAAGATGACAGATTTGGGGAGGTCAGGGGGAGCTGGGACAAGATTTGGGCGAGGGCAGAGAGGTTTGGCCAAGAGAGATGAAAGGTTTTGAAGAGGAAAGATGCGTTAGGGTAATTTTGATGCCACCGTGATACTGACTGAGAAAACATTCACGTGAGGCCTTTACCCTCTTTCTAAGCAGTAACCTGAAGCCCTAACCCTACCCCAAAATGGCACCCTTCACCCTGACAGGAACCCACTGCTCTAATCCCTAACCTCAAACCTTACCTCTAAACCAAAGCCCAAACCAGAAACTCCTCCTCCTACCCTGTTACTCACTCCAATTCCCAGCCTTTATCCCTGCCATTAAATGCTAGCCTTGACCCTCACCCTCCCCACAGCCCTACACAAACCCTAATCCACAAAGCGAGCCCCTCCCCTGGCACTAACTAGACACCCTCAGCAGAACACCAAACCCTCCCCAAAGCCCAACAGGGCCAAGGTCTTTGTCCTCTGGGCTATGGCAGGTGCCTCTGCTACTGACGCCTACCAGGAGAAACCCGGAGGCTCTGGACTTTGGTTCTTCCTCGCCCCTTCTGGGGAGGCTGGGAAGTGTTGCACTGTTTTTCTGCACTTGGCATTGCTCATCCTCACATCCCCCTGCCCCCAGGAAGAGCCCTGAGCCACACGTGAGGGACCAGCTCTGCCTGCCCAGGGCCTGGGGCTCAGGGTTTGGCCTTTCTGCTTCATCTAACAATCCAAGGGCTTTCTCAGCATTACAGCCACCTGCACAGTGCCTTTGCCTCC
Organism: Gavia stellata; assembly: GCF_030936135.1. Classification (NCBI taxonomy): domain Eukaryota; kingdom Metazoa; phylum Chordata; class Aves; order Gaviiformes; family Gaviidae; genus Gavia; species Gavia stellata. The sequence goes on from NW_026776913.1 coordinate 1,430,576, forward strand.
CTGCAATCACAGCCTCCAGTTATCGGCTCTAACGAGTCCCTGGGGAGGCTCTGTCAGTAATGGCCCTCAGTGGGACCCAGTAATGCTTCAAGGTACTTCAGCTTTTGCTTCTGCCTTTGCCTTCTTGAGAGGTTTGATCCCTCTCATCATCAGAGGTACATGGACTACAGGCCCAAATACACCGTGGGGCTCATTAAAACACAGAAAGCCCTAACGAGCTCTTTCCCTGCGTGTCACTTTCTTCCAGTCTTCAAGACTTGTACAGCTAATTGGAATCATTTCATAGTGCAGTTAAAGAGGAAGATTTCAAAGTGCCCCTAATAAAAAATACATTTTTTAAAATGTTACATTTTATTCCTTTCAGTTTAAAGAAGAGGTGACAGCAGCATTCTCCAGTTGATATTGACCCAGAGTGTCGGGGAGGAAAAGCAGTCCCTTGAGGCCTGACACTGCACGGACACCCTTGCTCCTCACCTCCCCAGCCCCACCATTTCTGTCCTTGGCCACCTGGGACTTGCCTCACTTTGCCTTCCGTCAGACTTCTCGGGACTCTGGGAGCTGAATGTTACAGCGCCATTGCACCACCTCCCACCTGCTTTCCTTAGAGAACTGCCTGCACACCGGCACAGAGGGAATGTTCCTCTTTGCAAGCAAAGAGAAGGAAAGCAAGGAAAAGTTTCATAAACATTAAAACGCACTCCTCAACCACACGTAAAGTACAAGCTAGGTCTCATGAGGCTGACTTTCTACAAGGGATAATCTCATGAGAAATGCTTTAGATAGGGAGATACAAAAAAGTAAATATCAACATAATTAAAGATTTGGCTCTTAAAGAGAGACAATAAGACTACTGAAGGACAGGCCGGCTTTTAGTCCCTGAAGCTCAAAGCAGCAGCAGCGTAGGTGAGAGGTACCAGAACGAACAAAGAGAAAGGGAAGGAGAAAACTGGAGAATAATGGAAAGGGCCTTTGCCCAGGCAGTCTGCATCTGAAACGATGACTTTAGAAATGGTCTTTGTATCAGGGCAGGGGAATGTCTATGAAAGATCAGAGAAATGAAATACAGCGTAGGACAGGCAGAAGAGTGGTACTGTTGTTACAGGGGAAGGTCAGCATTTCCTTGGAATATGCCTTTTGAAAGGTCATGGGATTGGTAGAGGTCTCTTGTGAGTGAGGACAAAGCAATGGTGCACCCCTCTTGGAAAGAAGGCCAAAAGTGCAGCCCAGGGAACCCCAGGCTGCACAAGCTCACTTCACAGAATCACAGAATCAGAGAATCACTAAGGTTGGAAAAGACCTGTAAGATCATCAAGTCCAACCATCAACCAACAAACACAACCATGCCCATTAAACCATGTCTCACAATGCCTCGTCCACACGTTCCTTGAAAACCTCCAAGGATGGTGACTCCAGCACTTCCTTGGGCAGCTTATTCCATTGTCTTACCACTCTCTCAGAGAAGAAACTTTTCTAATATCCAGCCTGAATCTGCCCTGGCGCAACTTGAGGCCATTTCCTCTTGTCCTGTCACTAGTCACGTGGGAGAAGAGGCCAACACCCACCTCTCTGAAACCCCCTTTCAGGTAATTGTAGAGAGCAATGAGGTCTCCCCTCAGCCTCCTCTTCTGCAGACTGAACAACCCCAGTTCCCTCAGCCGCTCCTCATCAGACTTATGCTCCAGACACCTCACGAGCTTTCTCGCCCTTCTCTGGACACACTCCAGCACCTCAATGTCCTTCTTGTATTGAGGGGCCCAAAACTGAACACAGTATTCAAGGTACGGCCTCACCAGCGCCGAGTACAGGTGTACTCGTTTGGTGAGGAGTGTGCCATCAGTTAGAGGCCTCTTGGGTGACATTTCTGGGACCTTGAAAGAGAAGAATTTGTCCAAAAGCAGTCAGCATAGACTTATCAAGGGTGAATCATGCCTCACCGACTTGATTGCCTTCATGATGAAGTAGCTGCATTTGTGCATGAGGGGAGAACAGTAGATGTTGTTTACCTCAGCTTAAGCAAGACTTGTGGCATGGTGACCCTCAATACTCTTCTACCCAAGTTAGGTTCTTACAGTCTGGATGGGTTGACAAACAGATGGGTGAAACATCAGTTGGATGATCAGGCTGAGAGAGCAGTGGTGACGGGGTCATAGTCTACCTGGAGGCCACTGGGACATACTGGGGCATTGTGGGGCAGCACAGGGGACTCTGCTGAGACCTGTGCAGTTTAATACATGTATCTATGACTTGGAGGAGGTAACTCTCATCTTGTTTGTCGATGATCCTAAATTGGGAGGACCATTGCTGTGCCCTAGGGATGCCATAGAGGGGAAACTGGAGAGGTGGGAGGACCGTCCTGTCAGAACCTTCATGGCATAGAAGGCGGCCAAATGGCAGGTCCTGCGCCTGGGACAGACTAACGCCCTGCAGTGGTAGGGGCTGATGTCTGCCTGGCTGGGGATCAGCTCTGCATAAATGGCCCTGGTGGTGCTGGGGGACAGAAAGCAGAATATCATCTGTACACTACAGGGTCAATTTTTGGGCCTCATGTGGGGCAGGGGAGGAGGGAGTGAGCGGCTGTGTGGCTGCTGGGCTATTGGCCAGAAATAACCCATTACAGCAAGGAACATGTTGATAGCCGGGAGCGAGTTCAGAGGAAGACCGCCAAGATGCTCAGGGGCTTGAGGACTTACATTGGAGGAGGAACTGAGGGACAAGTCCTTGTTCAGCCTGGAGAAGGGAAGGCCTCAGGAATATCAGCCTGCCAGTCACTGTGGGGATGTTTTCAGGAAGATGGAGCCAGTCTTGTCACCGTGATCTTTGGCAGGAGGATAATCGCCCATAGTCAAATGTTGAAATAAGGACTATTAAGGCTGGAGATAAGGACAATCTTTTTCTCCATGAGGGCATCCAAGCATCAGAGAAGGTTTCCCAGAGACAATGTGCCATCTCTGTCCCTGGATGCTTTCAGCCTCCACTGGATAAAGCCTTAAGCAACGTGGTCTGACTCCATAGCTGCTTCTGCCATGAGCAGGAGGTCAGAGCAGAGACCCCCTGGAGTCCCATTCAGAAGAGTGGAAAACTAAATGATGCTGCAGTTCCTTCCCCTCTGGGTCTTTCCTTGATGAGAGTCAGGAAAGTTTTCAGTTCCACATGACCACCATGGAAGTAAGTCAGATGTTAGTATGGTCAGAGCAGCTGGAGCTTGCTTATCCGCTTCCAGGCAGTGTTGCTCAGATGCAGGGCTGCTTGACAGGTTTCTCTCAAGCAGCCCTGATCATTCCCTTTGCTTCACCTTTCATTCCCCTTTTCACTCTTTTCCCACCTCTCAAGCCCTACTCTTCAATCATCCTTATCGCCTCCCATGTAAAATCCAACTCCTTTTCACCGTTTCCCCACTGGCCCTGCCTTGGCTTCACTTTGGACCTTCCTTTGGTGGTTCTGAGATGGTTACCACGGTACTTTCTACCTTGGTTAGCAGCTCCATTACACTAGCAGTCTTCTTGTCATCTGTAGTGTTCTGATCTCGTTGGAGGCACCACGATTCAGGATGACCATTGGCACACGTGCTTTAACAGCTGGACTGTTGGAGCTTCAGTCCAGAGAGACCTTGACACACCTGGAGATTTGGCCATGTCCTGGCCCTGGCTGGGGTGGAGTTAACTTTCCCCATAGCAGCCCTCATGGTGCTCAGCTTTGTATTTGTAGCCGGAGTGCTGTTGCTACCACACCGCTGTTTTGGCTCTTGCTTAGCAGTGCCGGTGCAGCATCAAGGCTACCTCTCCAACCTCCCTCCCCTGCAAAGGCCTGGGGAGGTGGGCAAGGGCTTGGGAGGGGACAGAAAGTGTTTTGGGTGCTCTTGGGATGTGTCCTTCACACAATGATGTGTTTTGCATCGGTCTAAGGCTATCCACTGTGGAAAGTGGACTTATGAGGAGGTAAGATGGCCTTAATATACAGGTGAGGAATGTCTTCTATGTTGTATTGAACCATGTCTGCCTTCCGTTTTGTTTGTTGGCAAGTAAGAAACTTCCTTCTGTGCCTGTGTGCAGCTCTTTCTCCAGGTGAAACAGTGGGAACTGGTGCCAAGGGGCTGAAACATGCAGTTGCAGGCTTTAGTTGAGAAGACTCTGTTTGTACAGCACTGCTGTAAGGCGCACGTGGTTGAAGATAGAAATGGTGGAGTTGGTGGAAGGTACCAAGACTGCCCATATAGTTTCTGCCATAAAGGGTAGTGACTTCCATATATATTCCTCGGCAGTTAGGATATGCTCTCTTTCAGTATCAGTTGCAGATTGCTGCTATCACTTAAGGTTTATGCAGAAAAATAAAGGGAAGTGGGAAAAGAATAAATTCTTTCTTCCTGTTGGTGAATGATGAACTCTTTTCACTTTGAATACACTCCTGAAAGCTCTCAAATGAACCACATAAAAACAGAAAATCAGGAAAATTGGCTTGTTAGGGCGTTTTTCATGTTCGAGTGCCCTCTGGAGCCAACTTCCTGAACTGCAGATCCTGAAAGATTGAACAGGCCTCTAGAGAAGGAGAAGCAGAAGCAAACCTCCACGATTCTGAGGGGGTTAGTGAGCCCCACCAAGCGCCATCACTGCAGAGACCACAGAGGGAACGCTGGACAAGGTGACCATCCCTGAGGGCTGGTGAAAGAGGAAGTCAAAGGTGACAGATAAGAGGTGGAAAATGAAATGTGGGGGTGGCTCTGATGCCAAGCAGGCCCTTGATGTCTTTCTCTAAGGAGGATGACCTAGTCCTGACCCCCATCACCTTGCAAAAGGCATCCTGTCCCTCACTGGATGCTCAGGGCTCTTCCTATGAGCAGTGGGATGTGGGGTGCGCAATGGCAAGTGCAGGACAGCGGTCGCACAGCTGCCAGCCTCTATGAAGGATGAGGAGGCAAGAAAGCACTGGGGCTGTAAGGAAATGGTGACCTTCTTGGAAGAGGCAGAAGTGACAGCGAAGAGGACAAGGACCCCACTTGTGTTATTGAGAGGTCCCAGACCCACCAAGACTCTCAGCTGTCCCCACCGCAGGCTTTCCTACACTGTCCTATGCCTGTGCCTGTTTCCCAGCAGATTTAACCACCTACCATGACTTCCTGAATACAGTAATACAATAAATTCAGTAAGTTTGCAGATGATGGTGAAATAGGAGGAGGTCTGGATTTGATTGAGGGTGGAGAGGCCTTATAGAGAGAACTGGATAGACTGGAGAGCTGGGCAATCGCCAACCACATCAAATTTAACAGGAGCAAGAGCTGGATTCTCCACCTGGGATGCAGTAATCCGAGTTATACATACAAATTGGGGGAGGAGAGGCTGAAGAGCAGCCCTGCAGAAAGAGATCTGGGGTTTTTGGGTTCAGGGCAAATTGAATAGGAGTCAATAGTGTGCCGTGGCAGCCAAAAGGGCCACCCGTGTCCTGGGGTGCATCAAGCACATCATCGCTAGCTGGTGGAGGGAGGTGATTGTCCCACTCCGCACTGCACTGGTACGGCCCCACCTCAAGTGCTGTGTGCTGTTTGGGGCACCTCAGTAGAAGAAGGACACCAAAGTATTAAAGTGTGTCCAGGGAAGGGCAACCAAGGTGGTGAAAGGTCTCGAGGGCAAGACTTGGGAGCAGTGGCTGAGGTCACTTGATTTGTTCAGCTTGGAGAAGAGAAGGCTGAGGGGTGAGCTCATCGCAGTCTACAACTTCCTCAAGGAGGGCAGCGGAGAGGGAGATGCTGATCTCCCCTCTCTGGTGACCAGCGATAGGACCCGAGGAAATGGAATGGAGCTGCGTCAGGGGACGTTCAGATTGGACATGAGTAAAAGGTTCTTCACTGAGAGGGCTGTTAGTCATGGGAACAGGCTCCCGAGGGAAGTGCTCACGGTACCAAGCCTGTCAGAGTTCAAGGAGCGTCTTGAAAACATATGTCATGTGCTTTAGTTTTAAGTAGTCCTGGTGAGGATTAGGGAGTTGGACTCAATGATCCTTATGGGTCCCTTCCAACATTAGATATTCGATGATTCCTTGACTTCATCAGGTCAATTCTGTCTTTTACATGCAGTTGTTGATCTTCAGAATGAGACTCATTCTATAGAAACGCTGTTGCTGGTACCAGTTGCAAAACCGATTGTCTGACTGCAGGATCTGCCCAATTCTTTTCAAACCTTTTCCCCTCAATAGCAGGATGGAGAAGAATACCATCTGCACCCTCCTGCCCTTGACCATCACACCCAGAGCAGCGTAGTCATGCTTGCTACTTTCCAGGTCTCCTAGGACAACATCAGTGGTTCTCGTGTGGAAGAGCAGAAGGGGTTAACATTCCAAGATCAGGACAAGCTTCCGCAGCCTCCCAGCAATGCACCCCTTGATCAAGGACAGCTGACAGAGCTCCTTAGAAGCTGCTAGAGCTTGCCAGCAGCTTGTCAGAAGTCTACGTCTCCTCTGACTCTTCTTACTTGGCAGCCAAAGGCCCCTTGAATGTCCTCAGAGGGCTCCATGGATCTTCAAGATGCAGGTTCACTAAGGCTCTCAAAAAAGTCCCCAGAAGACATTGTCAGGACTCCATTCGGCCAAGAGCTGAGGAACTCGGGGTGATTCCAGTATTGATCCTGAAGTGAGCCCGAGGTTGGTCTAGAGGCATCCGAAGGTGCTTTCCAGCATGAATGGGTTTGTGATTCTGTCATCTCTCATAATAGCTACTGCAATTCTTGCAGTCATCAATTCCTCCTCTGCATCTGGATTAGCACCAAGCATGGTAACCCTAGAGCCACACCCTCTCAATGGTGTCAGGATGCCACTAAGGACTGAAACATTTTATGTTGAAAGTTTCATTGTGGATGACTCTTTGTTTTCAGACAGAACAGGCCCTTCTCACAGCCTGAAACACCTGTGCATTGCAACATGATGCCAAATGAGAGGGATGCAATCAGAAATTCATGACACGAGGGTAATGATGTTATAACATCTGAGGGGTCCTTGGGAAAGCCAGTAAAAACTCAAAATGCCCTAAAAATCTCAGACATGACTTTGTAAGGTTGGCTTTGCCACTATGGCAGTCTGAGGGAGCTGGGTTTGTTCAGTGGAGAGAAGAGAAGCCTTTGGGGACACCTGGGGACAGCCTTTCCACACCTACCAGGAGATCACCAGGAAGAGGCAGCCAGGCTCTCCTTCCCTGTTGTGAATGATGGGAGGGTGAGGGCCAATGGACTTCACTTGAAACATGGGAGGAAAAGCTCTTTACCCATGAAGAGGGTCAAGCCCTGAGGCAGGTTGCCCAGAGAGGTTGTGCTCTGTCAGTCCTTGCAAGTTTTCGAGCCTCACACAAATAAAACTCTGAGCCACCTGGTGTGACTTGATAGCTGACCTTGCTGGGAGCAGCAGGTTGGCTCTCGTGCAGCATGAGGGACTGCACATTTCCTTCCACCACAGGGCTTCCCTGAACCATGCTAGGGAAAGCACTCAGCTTCACCTTGGAGGTGAGCAAACCTAAGTTTGGTCAGATTATCTTTTTTGTCTTGCGCATGTCACCACTGCTTACCTGCAGAGCTGCTTGGCAGGTACCTCCAAACAGCCTCGATCATGTCCTTTGCTTCATCTTCTCTTTTCTTTTCCCCTCTTTTCCCCCATCTGAGCTCTGCCCCTTGGTCATCCTTATCTCCTCGCATACAAACAGCCCACCTGTGTTTGCTCTTCCCACACTGGTCTTGCCTTTGCTTGCTCTGTAGCAAGCATTTCTGAGATGGGTAGCATGGAGAATTCTATATTGGAAAGCAATTCCATTAAACTAATACCTCAATTTACCATTTGTAGTGCTCTGCAACTCATGCTGTTACCTTGTGAGAGACACCACAATCAGGGTGAGCCATTTGCACAAACAGCTGACAAAACAGTGACTCAGTCCATGAGGACCTGGAGGATCTCTGGGATTCAGCCAACAGAAACCTCCTGAATTTACAAGGAGAAGCCACCAGTCCTGTACCGGGGGGAGAAGAATAACCCTGTACCTCAGGGCAGGCTGGTACCTGACTGGCTGAGCAGGGACCCAAAGCAGAAGGGCCTGGGCCCAACGAGGGATGCCATATGACCCAGTAGCACGTGCTCACCAGAAGAAAGATCAGCTGCGTTAGGAATGATGTGGCCACCCAGACAGTGGGAGTTATCATCCTCGTCGAGTGAGCACCGTTGTGGCCACATTTGGAGTAGTGTGTCCCTCTGTGGGGTTTCCTGCTTTAGGCAATTTGGGAGGAACTGGAGAGTGCCCAGAAGAGCTCTGCAGAGATGGGGGTCGGGGTCTAGTGCCCTCCTTGGGGGTGCTGAGGCAGCTGGGTGTTCGCCTGGTGGATTTAGACTGGACAGGAGAGTCCAGTGCACACACACAGTGCCCTGCTCTTCTCCTCGCTCATCCCATCTCCCCACAGAGCCTTTTCCCTAGCGAGCACATCTAGGCTGGCCTGGCCAGCCACTCCTGCACCCCCTCCCCAGGCTGTGGAGCCCAGGGCCATAGGGTGAGTCCGCAGGGTCATGCTGGTCATGCTGGGAGGCAGACCCAGCTCCGGGTGACTACTGCACCCTTCACCTCAGCACACAGACGCTGCCCCACGGCTCCAGAGAAGATCTCAGAGAAAGGATCTCAGACAAACCACCCAGAGCAGGGTCCTTTATTTTGTTTAAACAAACAGCTCCCAATTTATACAAAGTCTCTGGGTGACATAGGACAGGCAGATACTGAAATAGAAATAGGATGAAGAATGACTTCCTTTTTGTGGACAGCATTAATACAACCAAGAAAAGCTAAAAACCAACGAAACCAAACTAAAAAACCTCCCAAAGAGAGTCTGGGCATGTAATGAGTTATGTGACAAGAGACATGCAGAAAACGATGGGCAGTTCATTGCCGCTTGGGAAAAGCAACCAGTCATCAGTTTCCTTAGGGCATCCTTGAGCTCCTGGTTCCTCATGCTGTAGATGAGGGGGTTCACTGCTGGAGGCACCACCGAGTACAGAAATGACACCACCAGGTCCAGGGATGGGGAGGAGATGGAGGGGGGCTTCAGGTAGGCAAACACAATAGTGCTGATAAAAAGGGAGACCACGGCCAGGTGAGGGAGGCACGTGGAAAAGGCTTTGTGCCGTCCCTGCTCTGAGGGGATCCTCAGCACGGCCCTCAAGATCTGCACATAGGACAGCACAATGAAAACAAAACACCCAAAAGCAAAAGAAGCGCTAACCACAATAAACCCAATCTCCCTGAGGTACAAGTCTGAGCAGGAGAGCTTGAGGATCTGTGGAATTTCACAGAAGAACTGGTCCAAGGCATTGCCTTTGCAGAGTGGTAGTGAAAATGTATTGGCTGTATGCAGCACAGCATTGAGCAACCCACTGCCCCAGGCAGCTGCTGCCATGTGGACACAAGCTCTGCTGCCCAGGAGGGTCCCGTAGTGCAGGGGTTTGCAGATGGCAATGTAGCGGTCATAGGACATGACAGTGAGAAGAGAAAACTCTGCTGAAATGAAAAAGACGAACAGAAAGACTTGGGCAGCACATCCTGCATAGGAAATGGTGCTGGTGTCCCAGAGGGAATTGGCCATGGCTTTGGGGACAGTGGTGGAGATGGAGCCCAGGTCAAGGAGGGAGAGGTTGAGGAGGAAGAAGTACATGGGGCTGTGGAGGTGGTGGTCACAGGCTATGGCGGTGATGATGAGGCCATTGCCCAGGAGGGCAGCCAGGTAGATGCCCAGGAAGAGGCAGAAGTGCAAGAGCTGCAGCTCCCGCGTATCTGCGAATGCCAGGAGGAGGAACTGGGTGATGGAGCTGCTGTTGGACATTTGCTGCCTCTGGGCATGGGGACCTGTCCAAGGAAGAAAAGTCATTGAGAAGCTAGGGGAGACTTTTCTGAGCAAAACCAAAGCAATTTCCTTCAGACCCTCCCCTTGCTACACACCCTGCTCCCCTGATTTACTTTTCTAGGAGACCTTCCTTCAGCTCCATGGCTGAAGCACTGGTTTGGTGCTGCCTGAATATGCTGTGAGAAGTGGGCTGCTGAGGTTTCAGCCCTGTTCTGCAGCAGTGAGTTCACGGGAACGGTGGAAGCAGGGGCCAGTCCTGGTGTTCAAATATGTCAGATGAAACCACCCCTAATGCAGAAGAGCTTGTCAGCATCTGCATTCCCAGTGCTAAGGAACGAGGTTGGCAGAAAGCAGACTGAAAGTTTTCTCTTTGTTTTTAAATTCCCCCATCTTGTTTGAGGATGGTTTTGGGATGTCAGAAACCCTCAGTATTTCTGTTGCATGCAGTGAGAACACAGTGAAAGCAAGAGGATTGCCTTTGGGTTAGAGCAGAGTGAGGGGAGCTGGTCTGTCCCTCAGTCTGAGATGCCCTGGGTTTGCATCTTTCTGAGACTGAGGGCGATCCCACTGCTTTGTTTCTGTGAAAAGCCCCCAGACACTGCTGAGAGCAGAGGGATCCACTGCAGACCATTAAATGTCTCACTCTTTCTCGACGTCTCAGCAACCCATTTCTAGCCAAGGACACACACGGCTTATTTCACCAACCCAACAGCATTTCCTTGGTCATAACATCTCTGTGCTTATCCATGGTGCTTTCAGATAATACAAAGATTTGGGACAGATTTGCATCCTGGAGGGCAGCTCACAGCATGAAGGATACCTCAAGGAGATACCTATGTTTTTCATGATGGAGTCTCACTAAGGGAAAAATAGCTCATTCCCCAGCCCCACAGACTGCACTGTCCACAGCCTCACAGGTGTGAGGAAAGCTGGGACCCTTGTTCCCATGGACACACTTGCATGGAAGGACGCACAAGATCAGTGTGTGACTCTGCAGATGAAACTCCCATCCCCAGAGAGCCTGACAGCAAGAACGAAGAATCCGAGTTCACATCCCTGATATCATCCCTGGGAGAAGGCAGTCCTGTCCCTCTGATGGTGCAGCAGGAAATACCTGCTCTGGAGCACATTTTCCTCCTCCAGAGGAAAACCCTCCCAAAACATCCCATACTCTGTGGGGTGTAAAAGCTTTTGGAGAGTCATGTAGGAACCGCAAATCCATTCCCCTTCAGCCAGATACTTACCGTGTCAAGGGCTGTGAAAACATCTTTCCAAGTGAGCTCTCAGCATCCTCCCATTCCAGACTGGCTTTAACCTCTCCTTGCCTCACTCCTCTCCCCTCGGTGCCTGCAGGCAGTGCCCTCAGCCCTGCTGTGCTCTGCAGAGGAGCTGCTCCTGGGCAGAGCTGTCTCTCCTCAGCGCTGCCCGCTTGCCATGAGCTCCCTCCATCCCAGGAGCCCGGCCCAGCTCAGCAGCAGAGGAGCAGCCCAAGGCGGCACTTTCTCTGCCCCTCGGGGCTCCCCCCAGGGGTCCCTGGGGCTCCAGGGGAACCTGCTGTGAAACAGGCTGGAGCAATCACTGAGGTTCCCTCCCGCAGCTGGGGAGAGACACTTCTTTCCAGCACTGACATTTCCCTGCTGAGAGACAGAGTCACACCCAAATATCAACTTTTCTTGGCCCATCTTTAGACAGGACAGCCAGACAGGGACAGGCAGGGATCTCCTTTACCCCTGCTGAGGGAAGGGATGCAGCTGAGCCCGACAAGGCATCTCATCCTGGGTTTGGAGTGCTGGGGCTGGAAGGGCACTCAGCTCCCTCCCATGCACACCACAGACCCACAGCAGGTGGGATTCCTCCTGCCCCCCTTCAGGTGGACACACAATAGGCACCTGCATGTGAGCTCCTGCTCTCAGCTCCCATGGTAATTAACGGAGCTGGAGGCCAGGAGTGAGCTGTTCAGATGCAGTTGTCTGGTGACATCTGAGGTGCCAGAGGTGGTCAAAGATGTGTGCCGGTAATAGAGACAGATTGAAGATACGTGCAGGCTGATGTAGAGACAGGCCAACATCTGGGGCATCTTCTTGGAGGCTCTTGGGAATTTCCTTTGGCCAACTGAAAGGACAGCTGCTGCCCAAATTAAGGGCAACTGAACCTGTCCCTACTCGTTATGTTCAGTTCAGCCTATAGAGATATTCATAGGATGGAATGGAGTCGTATGCCATAGGGAGAGCTCCGTCTCTTTCTTCCTCTCCTCCAGGTGCTGGGTTTATTTGATCTTCACTGACTGTATTGGCAGGTGTCTCGTGTTCATCCCCACATTGGGGTACAGAATTCAAGGCAGCTGCTCAATGTAAGGTTCAAATCCAGGCCCACAGAGCTACATGAGATGCCAAGACTGGCAAGAAAATCACAGGACCACCAGGAAAGCAATTCCCATTCAGGGTGGGTGTGTGACAGACACTCCAGTCTGCACGCCAGGCAGACTCTGTCCAGAGAAGAGAGTCTCCCATTTTGGTCATTCAAACTCATACTGTATTCCCTTAGGAGGAAATGACTCTATTCCTCTTCTCCACAGTCAGTCAGAAATGATGTTCTCATGAGACCTTCCTGCTGCATTGTCAGACAGAGACAAGGCCATGCAGGTGCCATGATGGCCGGTACCGAGTGGGAGCTGCCCACAGGCTGCACTGGGACAAGGAGCTGCTGAAGTTGTCCTGTGCCCAAGGGATCTCTGCAGCACAGTACAGGTGTGGAGGCCACGCTGTACATGCAGCACAGCATAGCACTAATTGCTCGGTGCACGATGGTCTTCTGGTCAGGACCAGTGATCAGGTTTCCCTGGGAGAAGTCTGCGCTCCACCCCGGTGCCACGGCTGAGGTGCTGCAGCCCAAAGGTGCATGGCCAGGAGGAGCTGGAGCACAGGCAGGAGGAGCTGAAGCCCCAGGACTTGCCACTCTACTGTGATGGTTTGGGATTAAATGAGATGTGGTGGCACAGCTTGCTGAGCTGGGGTGCTGCAGTGGAGGGATACAGGCTCTGATGGAGAAGGTGACAGATGGACGAGAATCGGGGGGAAGCACGCTGTGTGAAGGAGCAACTGGGATATATGGAGCTCCTCTATGAGATGGGCCACAGGTTGGGCCAGCTTCTGTGAGTGAGGATGAGAACAGAAATCAGTAAGGGTGACATGGTCTTGGCACTCATAACCTACATGGTCAGGGAGAGGAAACAGCAATAGTCCTCTCTCAGCAAGCCGAGGAAGTCTCCAGGTTAAGCAGCAGGTTCCTGTGGGGGACTGTAAGTGCCCTGGCATTCCCTGGCCAGGCAAAGCGACAGGATGGCGGCAGCCTGGAGGCTCCTGGGACAAGTTCCTAACAGAGCTGCCAGGTAGGGACAACAAGGGGGATGCTCACCTGGAGGCGGTACTGGCAAACAAGGAAATATTGGGGTCCCAGGTGTCAAAGGAAGGCCAGCAGCAGAGCACAGGCTGGTGGACTCCAGAGACAAAGACTTTGATATACAGGGGGGACTGATCCAGGTGGTGCCATGGGAAGCAGCTCTGAAGGCGGAAGGAGCTCAGGAAATGTGATAGGCCTTGCAGGACAGCCTCTCCCGAGCACAAGAAGGATCTCTCTGAATACCTATGGAAAAGAAACATTCATCTGTTGGCCAGTATTGCTATGATGGCCAACCCCATCCTGGCTTGTATCAGAAACAGTGTGGACGGCAGGACTAGGGAAGTGATTGTCCCCCTGTAGAGAGGTGGGTGCTGGTCTCTTCTCCCAAGTGACAAGTGATAGGAGAAGAGGAAACAGCCACAAGTTGTGCCAGGGAAAGTTTAGACTGGATATTACGAAAAGTTTCTTCACCAAAAGGGCTGTCAGACACTGGAACAGGCTGCCCAAGGACGTAGTGGAGTCACCATCACTGGAGGTTTTAAAAGACGTGTGGATGAGGCGCTGAGGGACATGGTTTAGTGGTGGACTTAGCAGGGTTAGCTTTACGGTTGGACTTGATGATCTTAAAGGTCTTTTCCAACCTAAACCATTCTATGAATCGATGATTCTATGATCCTTGTACAGAGTCCGCACATGTGCGGCGCATCAATGCCACCTTTACAGAGAAGGAAACAAGGCATTTGACCAGGTCGTTGAACCCTGCAATAGGTATGCCATGCCTCCTGAGGTTCCCGCAAGCACCTAAGCTTTTGTGCAGAGAAGTGTGAGTCCTCTTTAGGTGTCCTGCCTGTCTCCCGCCCCATGCTGTGCCTTAGGCTGTGAAGAGAATCAAAACCAACTTTATGACTCAGTTAGCTTCATTTTACATGCTGAAATACAGGGCAGATGAAGGGAGCTCTGAGCTTCCAGGCTCTCTGCCACCCAGTTAGGACTTCAGAGAATGGAAATGCAGGTAATCCTCTTGTGCCAGTGTACACCACATCATAATTTTGCCTTCCTTTGTACCTTTTCGCTAACCTGGGATCTGCCCGTTGGCTGCCTTTGGTTAAAAAAGAAACTATTCTTCTCTTCCACCTCCCCTTCCTCAAAAAAGCAGAGGAAAAAGATATGGAGCATGAATCACTTAAGGACAGTACTGTAATCTTTAAATTATAAGAAAGAGCAAAGATAGTACAACGAATTCCAAACATCCTTGAGAGCTTCCTTATTTTTACTTGTCTCCAAAGCTCAGCCTGATTAGATCTTGAAAGGACTACCTCAAATCTCTGCAACCCAAATCCCTCCAACCTTCTCTTAGCCAAGGTCTTTTAGCCCAGGACACTTCTGCCTGTCACTTCAGCACACTGTCCAATCTCTCTTTTTCAGCTGGGTGACATCAAGGTACTCCATTGCAACGCCTTCCCTAGAAATGTCTTCTCTCCATGCTGATCCCACTTGGATCATGCCATGTTATGTACGGCTCCATCCTCCTCTTGCAGAGCTCCATTGGATGGGCAGTTTTCCATTTCTTTCATGCCCATTCAACTTCACAACATTTTCTCTTGCATGCATACCACATATTGTCTGAAGCAGCACATTTATCCCCCACAGCTTCACACCTTTCCCACTGCAGGCTGAGATATTTCTCCTCTTGGAGCAGACATTGTGCAAAACTGCTCCATATATGGAAACCCACTTCAATGCTGCATATTCATTTGGGCTAAAAAAAGATAATAAAAATATCCTGAGCTAGTTTCTCAAAGACACATTTTCAAAGCGGCAAAGCAGATTCAATACAGAAATGCTGAGAGCCAAGTTACAAAGAGAGAAGGAAAAATAGGTGAAGACTCACAAATTTGTCTACACTGACAAATTCTCTGTCAGTCAAGAGCAAGTCCCACAGCCTGGGGGACGTTTTCATGAATTGACCCTCTGGGAAGTTTTGTTTCTTGGGCCTCTTGGCTCGAGCCTGTGACATTGACATTTCCAGGAAGAAGAAGAGTTCCAGTTCAGGTATCAAACTTTTGCCCATCCTGCCTGGAGATCCAGGACAGTTGTGTCACACAACACCCAGTGTCATAGTGAAGACAGAGGCAGTGTGAGTTGTCGTGGTTTGGACTCAAATGGAAGCTCAACTCCTGAGCTGTCAGGACCACATTGCTGCAGTTAGACAGAAGTTCCCTGACATGACTGTGCGTTCCGACGTAGTTGGCAGAGTTTTTCACAGCCCTCACTGAGAAGGGCAGGGTGTCAAGGAGAGGAGAACTCATTTCCGTTTCCCAAATCCCACGGCAGTGCCCAAACCGTCCTTCCCTTGTCCCCTGGCACCCCATTGCTTGAGATGCTAATCTGCTGGGGCTTCTCTCAGAAAACCTTCAATAATCCTTCAGATGCTTGTGTGATTTCCCTAAGAGTATCAGTATCAAAAAAGAAGAAGAAACAAAACAAAACCAAACCCGCAACATTAATCTGCCTAAATATAAATATCTGCAACACAGCAGTTTGCATCTCTGATGGCCACTCTGGGCAATGCCACTTAGATCAGTATTTGCAGTGTTGGTCATTATACCTCATCCTCAAGGACAAATCTACAGCAGTTCAGAGGAAAGGTGCCCTTGAAAAGTCATCTTTTGTGTCCCCCAGGAGGCACGAGCACTGCTGATTCCCCACTCCAGAGTGGCAGAGGCTGGATCCCCTTCTCAGGACAGACCCCTTGCCAGGAAGCCACAGGCATGGGGGGAGCTCCCCTGGTTCTTACTGGCAATTCACTCGCATCCCTTTTGGTGTATATCCTCCTTCTCTGTGTCTAATCTCCCCACACACAGGAATGACGGAAGAACAAACATTTCATAAAAACTTGTCATAAAGTCCTTGTTAGAGGCAAGAAGTCCCCCCATGAAATCTGGAGGGAACCCGGAAGATTGCCTTAAGCACCAAGAAGAGCCAAGAAGCTCAAGGCCTCTTCTGAAGTGCAGCAAATTCTTGCAGCCAAGACCTGAGCCTGGAAGTGGGAAGGAATTTCTGTCTGTGGGTGGAGGAGGAACAAGTGTGTTGTGGGAGTATGTCAGGGCTGAAGGCCCTTGCGCAAATCAGAGATGATGGAGACATTCCCACCTTGTGCGCTTGCCTCAGCCTAGGAAATGGGGAGATCCTGCTGCTGGGGGTGTCTGTGCTCAGTCATGCCCCATGAGCTGACCTTGCTCTCTTTTGCAAGAAAGAAGAAAACAGGAGGACTCGGTTTGCAGTATCTAAGTCAGACAGTGGGACACAAATAAGTAATTACATTGTTGGAGGGGAGTCAGAATATGAGAAGGAAAGAAGGGTGAAGTAATGATTTCTGTGTTAAAAAATGGGGAAACTGAGACCCAACTTGTGCATCTTTCCTCTGCGCAAGGATCTACTTTTTTTTTTTTCAGAGGAGCTGACCCTATCAGAGTAGCTTTCACAGTTGTCCTCTGCTAGGAAGCCCAGAGAACAAGAGGGATGGGATTCACCGAGTTGGATTTAGACATGTCCAGTGGAAGGGCTTGATCCAGCTGCCCACTTCTACCTGCCAATAGGGAGATGCCCTGAGGAATCCCAGACATGCAGGAATGCCACGCCTCAGCCTGGCTGGGTGACAGAAGAGAAAACAGCATGCTTAGAGTCAGTTTCCTCCCACTCCTGGGCAGGTGTGGCATTTCAACAGCTCCCACTTGCAGGATCACAACTGGCTTTACTTTAAAGAAGGAAGAAAGCCAGGCAAGTTTTTTACACTCTTCAAGACCAGACCTATATTTCTTTAAGACACAAACTCCCTTCTCCCGCTTCTCATTCCACAACCAGTCCCAAGATTCTGCACTTCTAAAGATATACCTGGTACACAAAAGAGGCACTTACGAGTGGTCCCCACCTGATCAAATGAGATCCACCACCTGTTTATTCCTGGTGGATCACAACATGTATGAGCTCTCAATGCAGGCCACAGTTTTTCTGAGTGCATTTCCAAGAACCCCCTTGACCTCCCTCTTACGCAGGCTGCAGAAGAGTGGATTGACCAGGGGCGTGAGGATGGTGTAGAAAAAGGAGAGGACTTCATGGAGCTGCCTCAGGGAGGCTGTCCTGGTGTCACGTAGAAAAGGACGAGGGTGCCATAGAAAACAGTCACCACGATGAGGTGAGAGGAGCGGGTGGAGAAGGCCTTCTGCCTCCCCATGGTGGTTGGGATCCTCAGGACTGCAGCTCTGGTGCAGATGTAGGATACCAGTGTGAGTCCAAATGGGAAGGCTCCACACACATGGGTGTGTCCCAGTGGGTGGCTCCCCAATTTGGCACAAGTCCCTGATGATTCCCTGTCTCAAACTTCATATCTTTATCGTGACTTGGAGATGGCCGAGGCAGTCACCTAGACAGTCGAGAGAGCTCCTGGAATGGAGGAGCCCTTTTACTCAGTCATTCACCCCACCTACACTGGGGTGCCTTGGTCCTGAAGGTGCTTCCATGGGGAGGGTGCCTCAGATTCACTGCTCGCTCTAAATCACATCCCATGTAGATGGCTGAGAGACAACTGTGAGAGAGCTGAGGGATTGAGATGGATCCCTAAGATACGAGCAAGATGGAGAAAGAGACAGCGAGAGATTAAGAGAGTTGAGAACATAAGGGGCATGTCTTGGCACCCTGGCCCCATACACTCTGCCCCAACCTCTGCCTGTCCACTGAGGTGTGTGAGTGCCCATTAGCTTATGCCCCACAGCTCTGACTGCACTGACCACCACGCTGCCTGTATCTGGGTTCAGCAGTGTCAAGGACACAGAGAGGGTATCTAAGGAAAGAGGAGCTGGAATGAGAAGACAGGCAGGACAGGGCTGTACCAAGACACGTGGTCTCACTTCATAGCTGCCACTGTGCAAAGAGCCACTGGCACAAAATGGCAACACTGTGGCAGGGATTAGAGAAGAGGAGAGGTTTCCTTTTAATTTTGGAGAGACTTTAAGGTACAATTGTAACCCTCATGTCTTCAAAGGATGGCCCCGCTGAGCAAGAGTCCATACCTTGTGCAAATGAGCACGCGTTGCCCGGTATGTGGCTCTGGGCACTTGGCATTACCTATGGGAAAACTAAGCTGCCAAGTCGATGCTTAGTACAGTTCTCCTGAAGACCACTGTAGGAGGAGATGATATCACCCTCTAGAGTGCTGATCCTTCCCTGCTATCAAAGGAGGCCAGAGAATGAACTCATCTTTTTAGACATTAAAGTTATGAAAGTCTATGTCTGAACAAGCTAATTCCACTGAATGTGCTGGATTAGCTGAAGTATTGGCTCTGGGAGCATTGTGTCAAGGACTGGACATTTGTTTCACCAAACATGAGTGATCTGGAGACAGGTGCACTGTTACTCCAAACTACATTCCTGACCAATATTCTAGATTCTGGACCAAATTAGAAGAGAGGTCATTCTCAACAGTTCAACTGGACTGAATTTCAGGCATGCTTTTGTTCTGACCAGGAGGTTAAAAGAGATGTAAGTGCCACTTGGTCGAGAAAGCAAGCTGTTATTGTTCTCTTCATTGTGTTCCACCTATTTTCTGTCATTTCCTAAAGACTAAGAGGTTCAGCAAAGATCTGCCACCAAAATAATCGGGAAACCAGATTTAGGAGGAAGGCGAAGTTGCATGAGAACTGGAGGAGGGTGAAGCTTGTTGAGAATTGGGTGTGCCATGGAGGGATGAAGTCCTCTGCTTGTTGCTTTCTGTCTTGGTTTGCACGCTTAGAAAATGCCACTGTGGTATTCACCAGGGTTTGTAAAGTGCTTGTAGGTCATTTCAAAGGCATTGCTATGTAGGGTCGTCCTACGATGACCTATTGCAGAAGAGAGTCTGGTGTGATATTCGATTAAGGAGATCTTACACTGCTAAGAAATAAAGGTCTCATTTCTGCAGATGCATCATAACCATGTGTTTGCCCTCCCCACCCCTCTCTCCTTTCAAAATCCACTTACAACACCTCTTCTGAGGTGGAAAAGCGGCTTCTGAAGATTATCCCACTTCTCTTGAAACCTGCCTTGAGAGCATCTTTCATCAGCTGGTTCCTGAGGCTGAAAATAAAGGGACTCAGCAAAGGAGTTGGCAGTGTGTTGAGAAGGGCCACTGCCTTGTTTCAGGAAATGTGGTGACTTGAAGGCTGGACATACATGAAGATGCAGCCCAGAAGGGAGTAGAAGTAGCACTGAGTTAAGCAGCCTGGGCAGGACATGGCTTTGCTGGCCATGCACAAGTTTCCTACGGCTTTGGGTATGATGGATATGGTGATGAAAACCTCCAAACAGGAGAGGTTACAGGGGAAAAAGTACGTGGGTCTGTAGAGGTCTCCTTGAGCAAGAACGAGGGGATGATCGGCAGGTTTGTCCCTAAGATCACCAGGTACGAAACCAGGACATCGATTGCCATGAGGGGCTCCTGATGGTGGAGGGAGGGGAAGCCCAAGAGAAAGAACTCTGTGACAGTCGTATGGTTCAACATTTCTGCATCCGAGCTGCAGTGGTGGGGGGCGTGGGGAGAATAACCCCATGCATCAGGACAGGCTGGGACGTGAGCAGCTGAGGAGCAGGTCCTGGGCACTACGAGGGACGCCCTACAACCCGTAGCGTACCGTCCCTATGAACAAGGGCAGCTGCACGTGGGGCCGTGTTAGGAGGAGTGTGGGCCACCCAGACAACTTGAGTGATCATCCCCCTTGACTCAGCACTGGTGTGGCTCCACACACATGGGTGTGTCCCAGTGGGTGGCTCCCCAGTTTGGAGAAGTCAGGAGGAACTACTGAGTGTCGAGTGCGGGTCTGCCAAGATGGGTTTCGGGACTGGGTGCACATGACCTGTGTGGGGCAGCAGAGGGACCTGGGCAGCATTGACCCAGTGACAGAGAGGCTCAGAGCAGTATAGGAGTAGCCTGAGACTGCTGGAAAGGTGGTTTCAGAGATGATGGAGCTTTTGTTCGTAGTGGGAAATGGCATGAGAAAGAACTTATAGCACAAAGGGCAGCTGGAGAGGTCCAGACTGGACACAAGGAAAGAGAAATGTCACTCGAAGGGCAGTGCTGTGGTGTAAGAAGTCACCCAGAAGGAGACTGGATCAACCCAAGGCTTTGTGTTGCAAGGGACAACGAGGAAGGATGGAGAGATATCAGTAAAGGAAGATGCTCAGGTGAGAGCCAGGTGGGGTAGCAGGGTGGATGTCTACAGCCTGCAGAGAAAGAGGTGCAGGTGTGGGAGACCGTAGGACAGCCAATGGTGGAGATGAGAGAGGGATGGAGAAAGTCAGAAAAGCCCCCAAGAGAGATCAGCTCTTTCCCTCCTCGGCTGTGGCTGTTGTCTCTGCCACTGACACCTATGAGGAAGCACCTTGTCCTTACAGCACTAGGGGCTCATTGCCTCCCCTTCCCCACCTGGGAGCCTGGGAGGTATCCTACCGTAGTCCTGCCCTGGGCATTGCCCATCCCCACATCACACCGCCCCAGGAAGAGCCCTGAGCAATGTGTGAGGGACTGGATCTCCTTCCCAGGGGCTGGGGGTCAGAGCTTGGCCCTTTGCCTTTAGGTAACACATCCAGGGTTACTCAGAATCTCTTCCTTCACATTGCCTTTGCCTACCTGTCATCACTGCCTGGAGTTTTCTGCTCTAAGCAGCCCCTGGGGAGGCTTTGTCAGCAATGTCCCTCTGTGGGACCCATTAACACTCCAAGAAACAGTGGAGATTGCATCAGACACTGACTTCTTGAGAGGTTTCTTCAACTCCCTGTCATTGTCTGAGGTTCATGGACTGGGCACCAAACCCACCCGAGGGGTCATTAAAACACCTTGAGATGGTCCTCTGCTGCGAGGCTGTGCCGGGCTCCTGGGACAGAGGGAGCTCAGGGCAAGCGGGCAGCACTGCCGAGAGACAGCTCTGCCCAGGAGCAGCTCCTCTGCACAGCGCAGCAGGGCTGAGGGCACTGCCTGCAGGCACCGAGGGGAGAGGATCAAGGCAGAGAGAGGTTAAAGGCAGTCTGGGGTGGGAGGACAGAGGTGAGCTCACTGGAGGAGAAATCTTCACAGCCCTTGACACGGTAAGTCACTGGGTGTGGGGCAATTTAGGTACAGTTCATGGACAGATCTCCTAATGATGGCACATCCCACAAACTCTGAGACCTTTTAGGAAGAACTGCCACAGGTTCTCCAGTGTAGAGGAGGAGGAGGTGCCCCAGAGCAGGGCTTCCCCGCTGTACCATCAGAGGGACAGGGCATGAGGGCTGCCTTCTGCCAGGGACGGCTGCAGGGTGTGAAGGTGGGTGTGCAGCCAGGGGTGCCCAGGGCTGTCCTTCCGAGCAGGGTCCCTGCACCCCCGGGGCTGGGTGCTGGGGCAGGGACTCTGCCGCCTGCCAGGGTCAGCACTCAGCCTGCCCGGGGAGCTCCCCACGGCGCTGTGGGGAGAAGCTGGGGGTGCAAGGAGAGACCAGTGCAATGGCAGGGTGCTTCTGCTGTTGAGAGGGTGCTGTGTGGGTCAGGGCTGCTCACAGCTCCACATCACTGCAGGATCTTCCCAGGAGACTTTTCAGGAAGCACAGCAAGGCAGGGGCTGCCTGAAAGGGAAGGATCCTGGTCTTTCACTCTTCTCCTCTGGGTTGTCTGGGTGGGCAATGGCACATAGAAATTAATCTCTCATTTCCGGAGGAGGCACTGAAATTCCAAGTCTGTTCCTCTTAGAGGTGAATAAAGCGGGGAGTATTGGAAATCACCATGCCGTGGTCACAGACAGCATCAGTGTCACTTTTCCAGCCTCGCCAGGGCTGGTCTGATGTTCCCCTCAGAGCCTGCACACCCAGAGATGCCCCTGGGCAGTGTCCTGCTGCAGGGAGGGCTCTGCAGGGCAGAGCTGAGCAGGCAGCGGGTGGGATGGGCTCTGTGAGCACTGCCAGGGAGGAGACACAGGGGACAGAGAACCAGCTCCTGGCAGGGACAGCTGCAGGCAGCAGAGACAGGGATGGGGTTGGGAGGACACTGCAAACGAGCACAGGGGGAGGGTGCGCTCAGGCAGCTCTCTTTCTGTGTTTCCCTGCAGATGTCTGCTGGGCACTGTCTGCGGGGCAATGAGCTGACTCTCTCTGTAGAACCTCCCATCGGAGGGACCCCCGAGTCTCTGCTTTGCCTGTCCTGCAGGGCTTGCAAGCTGCCCCCCAGAAAGGCGCAGCTCTGCTGTGGGATCCTCGGGAGTGCGGAGCCTTTCCTTGGGGGTCGGCACTCTCCTCGCAGAGTCAGTTGCTTCTCTCTGGGAGGGGTCGTGTCCTGCCCTCTCCATCACACCTCCACCTCTGGGCTGGTCTGGAGAAGAGTTTGCAGAGCTGTCCTTTGAAACAGGACTCCTCTGGTCTCATCAGAGTCCAGGTTTAGGGTTTTTTTAAAAGAGTAATTTGTGTGTGAAGGCATCTTCAAGGCAGCAAAATGAAAACACAGGGAAGATGGGAAAAGGACTGATAAACACTGCAGCTGTGTGAGAAAACACAGACAAAATTATTAAAAAGACATGCTAAGACTCTCTTCCGCAGCCCACGTCCTTCCCAGTCATGAGTGCAGATATTGAATTTTTCCATGAAAGATGGATTACATCTGACATCCCCTGTGAACATCAGAGTTGTCACAAACCAGCTCCCATGTACCCACTGCAGCAGAGCAAAGCTGACTCCTCAGCAGCAGAAGGGCAGAGCTCCTGCTCCTCACAGCACACTCAGCCAGCACAAACTAGAGAAAGGAAATGCATTCCAACTGGGGGGAGTTGCTATGAAAAATGGAGTGGGTTTTCTCAGAGAAATCTGTCCTAATTTTCTCCTGTCTTTTCCTTGTTTGGACAGAGCCCCAGACCAAGAAACAGCAAATGTCCAACAGCAGCTCCATCACCCAGTTCCTCCTCCTGGCCTTCACAGACACACGGGAGCTGCAGGTCTTGCACTTCTGCCTCTTCCTGGGCATCTACCTGGCTGCCCTCCTGGGCAATGGCCTCATCATCACCGCCATAGTCTGCGACCACCACCTCCACAGCCCCATGTACTTCTTCCTCCTCAACCTCTCCCTCCTTGACCTGGGCTCCATCTCCACCACTCTCCCCAAAGCCATGGCCAATTCCCTCTGGGACACCAGGGCCATTTCCTACTTGGGATGTGCTGCCCAAGTCTTTTTTTTTCTGTTCTTGATTGTAGGGGAGTATTGTCTTCTGACCATCATGGCCTACGACCGCTACATTGCCATCTGCAAACCCCTGCACTACGGGACCCTCCTGGGCAGCAGAGCTTGTGTCCACATGGCAGCAGCTGCCTGGGGCAGTGGGTTGCTCAATGCTGTGCTGCACACGGCCAATACATTTTCAATACCACCTTGTGAAGGCAATGCCTTGGACCAGTTCTTCTGTGAAATCCCACAGATCCTCAAGCTCTCCTGCTCAGACGCCTACCTCAGGGAAGTTGGGCTTCTTGTGGTTAGTGTTTCTTTTGCTTTCGGGTGCTTTGTTTTCATTGTTCTGTCCTATGTGCAGATCTTGAGGGCCGTGCTGAGGATCCCCTCTGAGCAGGGACGGCTCAAAGCCTTTTCCACGTGCCTCCCTCACCTGGCGGTGGTCTCCCTGTTCCTCAGCACTGGCATATTTGCCTACCTGAAGCCCCCCTCCATCTCTTCCCCATCCCTGGACCTGGTGGTAGCAGTTCTGTACTCGGTGGTGCCTCCAGCAGTGAACCCCCTCATCTACAGCATGAGGAACGTGGAGCTGAAGGAGGCCCTAAGGAAACTGATGCAATGGACATTTCTCCATCAACAATAACCTGCCTCCCCTTCTCTGCGGAGTGCCCAGGGATTCTCTTAGCCCAGGATTGTGCTTTTTTCCCCTATGATAATCCTACCTGGCAGTAATTGCTGGGGTTCATACCACTGCTCTTGAGGCTTGGTCCTGTTGTGTCTGACCCTTTCACAAATATGTTGAACGCTGTGTCACGTCTGGCCTCTCTAATAGCATCTCTGAAATAAAAGGCAATCTCCTGAGTGCAGTGCCTGACGGCTGAGCTTTCCTTGTAAAGGTCCGGCCAACAACACTCCAAAGGAATTGGACTTTTCAAAGTTTTCTCCTTCTGTTCTCACTGTGTTTGGGGACATAATCTCGAATCACACCTGGGACACTAAGAACTTGTCTGAAAACCACCTTCCTGGTGTCCAGAGGCACTGGAGGTGGTGCGTGAACTCCCAGTCCCCTTCCTCCGGCTGCCAGAGGTATGACAGGGCTGATAGCAGCTGTCAGTGCCTCTGGAAAGGAATGTGGAGGGCTCAGGAGAGGACAGGCACTCTCCATGTGCCCGGGGGTGGGCTGTGAATGGAGACTCAGAAGGTGAAACCCCCTCAGAGGTGCTGGGGAGCAGGGCTGGCAGGGAGCAGAGCGGGGCATTTTCCCATGTCTGCCCATACACCCCAGCCCTGGGGAGGGGCCTTTCTTGCGTGGCCAGCTCCGTCCTCCTGCTGGGCTCAGGGTACTGGGGCATGGCCAGCTCTGCCCAGCCTCTCACCTGGGCCAGACCCCCGGATCCCACAGCAGGGCTGTCTGCAGATGGCCCCATGGGACACGACGGAGGTTGTGCAGGGGAGGCAGTGGTGGGGGGCTGCACATAGGGGGCTGCTGGGGGAGCAGGCACAGAGGACTGCTGTGTGGACTGTGTCGGGGGATTGTTTCCCTGTCCTTTGATGCTCTCTGGTCCATGCAGCGCCTGCACTGTGGGGCTCTGGGACCATGTGGGGACCACTCAGCTGCAAAGGTCTCATCTTCTTGTCCCACAGTCCCCAGCTCGGTGTCAGCCGACGGGCACTGCCACAGAGCCTCTGTGCTGGGTGTAGGGTGTCTCCTCGTGCCCTGCTCTGAGCCCATGCAGGCACCTGCAGTGCATGTCTTTGCTTGTAGCTGACCACCATGGCCCGCCTGCATGCTCCCAGGACATCCTGACCAGGCTGTCCTTGGAGATGGGTTGTGATGGTGGCTGAGGTGAGCAGCTCTGGTGCAGGCATGATCTGCAGCAGAGCACTCCAGCACTGTACAGGGTATAGAGTGTACAGGGGCTTTCCTGAACCAGGGACACCTCAGGGGAGTGGAGAGACCCATCAGGAGCCAGCAGCTAACATGACAGTGGCCAACGAGACCTGGGTAGGGCCAGGAGTAATGGTGGCCAAGCCCCCACACGTATAAAATAAAACCCTAGGGAGTGCCATGAGCAGGGCGGACAAATGGGGTGTGGTGCATCAGAAAGGGCGTGGCGCAGCAGTTTGCGGGGCAGTTCATGTGGAAGGGTGTGCAGGAAGGGCGCTGTAACTCCACTGGCTTGACCAGGGAGATATGGTATCTACCCAGCAGAACGCCATGGCCTCTCTAAACTCTGCATCCACTGTGACTGTCGAGTCTTTGCAGAGCTCCATTGGGAACATGCTGGAAACACACCCTACCTTTCCTGGAACAAGCCTGTCAGGCAGACCGGACACATCATATGGAGGATTCCCTATCCTCTCTCCACCTAGCTGAACGCAGTCACTCAAGGGATAGGGGGAAACGGCGACAGGTTCCTGCCTGTCACAACAGACGCATCTCCTCCATCACTACCCCACCTTCCCAGGTGTCCTTGCACAACAGGTACGAGAATCTGCAAGTGGAACCCAATAATGACGAGGACGATGGTTCATCTAGGTTGGAGGTGTCCCCAAGGTTAAGTCAGACTACTCCCTGCGTCAAAACCACTTCCATAAAGAGAAAAAGATGGGCCACTGTCATAGGAGACTCTCTCCTGAGGGGAACAGAAGGCCCAACATCCAGACTGGACCCACTTCTTAGGGAAGTCTGCTGCCTCCCTAGGGTCTGCGTTAAAGATGTGATGGGAAAACTTCCTACCCTGGTACAGCCCTCGCATTATTATCCATTCTTGCTTTTTCATGTCAGCAGCAATGAATCACAGAATCACAGAATCACTAAGGTTGGAAAAGACCTGTAAGATGATCAGGTCCAACCACCACCCCAACACCACCATGCCCACTAAACCATGTCCCGCAGTGCCACATCCACAGGTTCCTTGAACCCCTCCAGTGCTGGTGACTCCATCACCTCCCTGGGCAGCCTGTTCTAATAAGTTGCAATAAGAAGTCCAAGGGCAATCAAGAGAGAATTTAGGGCCTTGGGACGACTGGTTAAGGGATCAGGAGCACAAGTAGTGCTCTCCTCTGTCCTTCCAGTTGCAGGAAATGATGAAGAAAGAAACAGGACGAGCCAGCAGAACAATACCTGGCTCTGAGCCTGGTGTCACCAGCAGAATTTGGGGATTTTTGATCATGAGTCGATCTACACAACACCAGGCCTGCTGTCAACAGATGGGGTACACCTGTCCCAGAAGAGGAAAAGAATCTTTGCCGAGGAGCTAGCAGGGCTCCTTGAAAGAGCTTTAAATTGGATTTGAAGGGGGAAAGGGATAAAACCAGGCTCACTAGAGACAAACCTGGGGGTGGCACACCAATGTTGGAGGGACGCTGTGCTAGCGAGGTCCTTCAGTCTGCTCCACGATGTGCTGAGTACAATGGAGCACATTTGAAGTGTGTTTATACTAATGCGTGCAGCATGCAAAATAAACGAGAGGAACTAGAAGCTTTGGCCCAGTACAGCCGAGGGTGCCCCCAACCTTCATGTCCCTCACCAGTCACTCTTTGTTTGTCAGTACTAGGTCCAGTAGAACACCTCTCCTTGTTGTCTCCTCCACCAGTTATCATCAATACACTGGGGGAACCTCCCGGACTGTAAATGCCTGGCTGTGAAGCCTTCCCAGCAGGTATCAGGGTGAGTGAAATCTCGCAGGAGAACTGAGACCTGTGATGGTGGGATGACTCTCAGCTCTCTGTAGAAGGCCTCATCATTTTCCCCACCCTGATCAGGTTGCCTGTAATCAACACCCACAACAGCATCTCTCATGTCAGCCTGCCCCTTAATCCTTACCTACAAGCTCTCAACTCGCTCTTCATCTGCCCCCAGGGAGAGCTCGATACATTCCAGTTGCTCTCTCCACATAAAGAGCAACTCCACCACCTCCCCTTGCTGGCCTATCTTTCCTAAAAAGAACACAGCCATCCATGACAACATTCCAGTCATGTGAGCTATCCCACCATGTCTCAGTCATTGTAATGAGATCATGGCCCTGCGACCGCACACAGATCTCCAATTCTTCCTGTTTATTCTCCATGCTGCTCATTCTGGGCGTCACCTCAAAGCACCAGGAGGAAAAGAAGGTTATCAGAAGTAGTCAACATGGATTCACCAAGAAAAGTCATGTCTGACCAATCTGATAGCCTCCTACGATGACATGTCTGGATGGATAGATGCGGGGAGGGCAGTGGATGTTGTCTGCCTTGGCTTCAGCAAGGCTTTCGACACCGTCTCCCACATCATCCTCAGAGGCAAGCGTAGGAAGTGTGATGGAATGGACAGTGGGGTGGATTTGGAACTGGCTGATAGATAGAGCTCTGAGGGTTGTGATTAGTGGCCCAGAGTCTAGTTGGAGGTCTGTCACAAGTGGCGTTCCTCAGGGGTCAGTACTGGGTCCAGTCCTGTTCAATATATTCAGCAATGACCTGGATGAAGGGATAGAGTGTGCCCTCAGCAAGTTTGCTGATGACACAAAACTGGGAGGAGTGGCGGACACAGTGGAAGGTTGAGCTGCCATTCAGCGTGACCTGGACAGGCTGGAGAGTTGGGCAGAGAGGAACAAGATGAAATTCAGCAAAGGCAAGTGTAGGGCACTGCACCGGGGGCGGAATAACCCCCTGCATCAGCACAGGTTAGGGGCTGAGCTGCTGGAGAGCAGCTCTGTGGAAAGGGACCTGGGAGTCCTGGGGGACAACAGGATGACCACGAGCCACCAATGTGCCCTTGGGGCCAAGGAGGCCAATGGCATCCTGGGCTGCATCCAGAAGAGTGTGGCTAGGAGGGCGAGGGAGGTTATCCTCCCCCTCTACTCTGCCCTGCTGAGGCCGCATCTGGAGTGCTGTGTCCAGTTCTGGGCTCCCCGGTTCAAGAAGGACAGGGAGCTGCTGGAGAGGGTCCAGCAAAGGGCTACGAAGATGATTAGGGGAGTGGAACATCTTTCTTAGGAGGAAAGGCTGAGGGACTTGGGTCTTTCTAGTCTGGAGAAGAGAAGACTGAGGGGGATCTTATCACTGCTTAGAAATAGTTAAGGGGTGGGTGCCAGGAGGATGGGGCCAGTCTTTTTTCAGTGGTGCCCAGTGACAGGACAAGAGGTAATGGGCACAAACACGGTCATAGGAAGTTCCGACTACACATGAGGAGGAACTTCTTTCCTTTGAGGGTGTCAGAGCCCTGGCACAAGCTGCCCAGAGAGGTTTTGGAGTCTCCTTCTCTGGAGATATTCAAAACTCACGTGGAAGCATTCCTGTGCAATCTGCTGTAGGTGAACCTCCTCTGGTGGGGGGGTTGGACTAGATGATCTCCAGAGGTCCCTTGCAACCCCTCTCATTCTGTGATTCTGTGATTTTCTTGGTGGCTCCTTATCCCCTTCTGCAAGAGGGTGGGGAAAACTCTAGTCAGGTCCATGTTGAAGCTGTTTCCGTGTTGGAGGCAGTGAATGGATTTCTTTTGTCCCTGTCCACCAAATGCAGTATTGGCTGTGAGTGAGGCTGTTGCAGTGGTCAGGAGGGTATTTTTGCCCTCACAGAGATGGCCGTGCCTCCTTTCCATGCAGGACTCAACTTGCTTATCCCCAGCAGAAGGTTTCTTTAGCAGCGTTGTGCCCGCTTTCTCCCAGTTCTGAGCTCCTTGGCCCCTTGGGGAGGCAGGAGGAGGGCAGGGCCTGTGGGAACCGGAGTCAGAGGCCAGTAGAGGACAGAGACAAGCAAGAGGTCACTTCTTCCTGAGACCCCGTACGCAGCGCGGTGTTGTGTATATGTGTTCTGAGCGGTGCTGAGGAGGGGGGATAATGCCCGCTGTGCTGTGTGTGCATCTGTAATGGTGTTGGTATCTGCATGGGGGTGTGTGATGCTATGGATAGTTGCAACGGGATCAGTATCTGCAATGGCCGCTCCATCTGCAGTGGGAGACAATCTGCCACGGCATCTGCAAAGGTATCTGCATCCGGAATGCTGTGTGTGCAACTGTCCTGTCAGCTACAGTTCTCCAATGCAGCCATCATTGCGGATGCAGATACCATTATGGATAACAGTGCCAATGCTGGTGCAGATGCCACTGCAGATGGAAATACACTTTCAGGTGCAATTGCTGATGGAGATGCTATTGAGGATGCAGGTGCCATTGCAGAAACCATGGCAGACGCAGACACCATTGGAGATGCAGGTGCCTTTGAAGATTCCTTTGAAGGTACCGGCACCAGTGCCACTGGAGATGCCACTGCAGATGCAGATACCATTACAGACACCACCGGAGACGCAGGTGCTGTGTCAAACAGCATTGCAGCTGCAGATACCACAGCAGATGGCATTGAAGGTGCTAGTATGATTTCCAATGCAACTGCATCTCAATTATGCTGAGTAGAAGCAGCTACTGCAATTAAATACTCATGCTTTTACTCATACTTTTTGTC
This sequence comes from Gavia stellata, assembly GCF_030936135.1. Lineage (NCBI taxonomy): Eukaryota > Metazoa > Chordata > Aves > Gaviiformes > Gaviidae > Gavia > Gavia stellata. The sequence continues at coordinate 1,460,476 of NW_026776913.1, forward strand.
TTTGTCTTCTTGAAAGTGGATCTGCAAACCCAGTTCCTATTTCATGTAATGAAGACTTCCGATGGGATTTCTAGGAAAGGACCGATGGCAGGGAAAGGGAGGGCTCGAGGTTGTTTGGGGATGAAATAGGGCTAAAAACAGCTAGTCACGATGAAGGAGGTTGCTGATAAGTACACTTGTCTGGCCATGCCCTGCAACTGATGGACCCAGCCTGTCCTGCCTTCTTGTTAAACTCCATTTCACTACTTCCTGGGGTGAGGGGGATCTCTGCTCTTTGTATGTGTGGAGGTGTGAGTGCCAGCCCCTGGAGGGGGGACCACAAGTCATAGGGGCTCACGTGCCCAGGGGGAAGCAACTGGAGAGACTGGGAGGGGGGAGTTGACTACTGGAGGGAGCAGGTGGTCCAAAGCATCGCCTGGAGAAACTGTGGGGTCTTGGGGCTCTGGTACTGGTAAGGCCATAGGTCTGGACCAGGAGGGGAAGTGGTCCTTTACATGCCCCGGCAAGTACCTCAGATACAGCTCTCGAGGTGGCACTGGCTGCTTATGGTCAGACCCTTAAGCTCTGCCTGAAAACCTGGGAACTGCTCTCAATACTTTCTAAAAAGAAAGGAAAAAACCCCAGCACCTTTTGACCAGCTGCAATGTTTCAATACTTTCATTAAAATGTCACTGTATTTTCTATCCTGCCAAAATGGGACTTTTGAGACTGTGTATTTATTGCGGGAGAAGAAATCCTGATCTTGCCCTGTGCTTGCGTTGCCAGTACTCTGTCTATCATGCTGCGTATTTAATCTCCCTAACCTTCCAGGTGTTTCTGCCTCTCCTGATCAAACTCCCCACGTCGGAAGTCATCTCTCCAGAAGCTGATCTGGACATGCGCACTTTCCATTGTTCTCCAGAGGTTTTCCGCCTCTTACTCTTTGATTGTTCAGATCCCTCTCACCTATCACCCTGCTTTGAGCCCCAGGGACGTAAAGCGTCATTGTCTTTCAGTACTCTCTTGTCTTTCAGTACTCTCCCTCATAGTCCCTATAGGCAACTCTTCACCTGGGGTGGCAAAGCTTGTTGGAAGCTGCTAAAAATAACCATACAGCTGAGAAGTGTGTTTATTGTGGATTAAGCTCTCTTGTGTTTTACTTTTTCTTCTTTTTTCTTTCCCCCAATTAAAGAACCCTGTTTCCATGGCAGTTCTCCACGGAGAGCAGGTAGGAATTGCTGCAAAGCAGCTGTAATATTCAGCTGCAGACTTTGGTGGAGAAGTCTGATGTAAAGAAAAGTGATGCAAGTCCCCGGTGGCCAACGAGAGCAATGGCAGGGTTGGAGAGGTGAGGAGCAAGGTTGTCCATACCGTGTCTGGCCTCAAGGGACTGCTTTTCCTACCTGTCCACACCTCTTTAGGATACATTCTGCATCCATATCAACTGGAGAATTCTCCGATCACATCTTCAGATTGCTCATTGAAAAGGATGAGCTAGCTATGCTACTTCAGGGTAGGTGCCTACCTGTCTAATTGGCTATACAAATGTTGAAGACCTGAAGAAAACTGTAGAAGAGGCATAGCTCGTTAGCGCTTTCTGCATTTTAATGAGCCCCATGGTGTATGTAGTGCTGACTCCAGGAGCCTCAGGTACTGAGAAGAGACTGAACAATCCCCTCAAGGAGACAAAGGCAGAAGACAAACCTAAACTACTCTGAAGCATTACTGGGCCCCACTGAGGGCCATTACTGACAAAGCCTCCCCAGGGACTCGTTAGAGCCGATAATTGGAGGCTGTGATTGCAGGTAGGCAAAGGCACTGTGCAGGTGGCTCTGATGCTGACAAAGCCCTTGGATTGTTACATGGAGCACAAAGGCCAAGCCCTGACCCCCGGCCCATGGGAAAGGGGATCCTGTCCCTCACACGTGGGTCAGGGCCCTTCCTGGGGCAGTGGATGTGGGGTCTGCAATGCCCAGTGCAGGACAATGGAACAACACTCCCAGCTTCCCCATGGGGTTGCAAGGAAGAAATGAGGCTCCAGTGCCATGAGGGCAACATGTCTTCTCACAGCCCTTGGTGGCACAGACAACTGCCATAGCCCAGAGGACAAAGACCTGGGTTCTGTTCGTGTCTTCCAGCCTGGCCAGCGCCCTTGGCAGTTTCCATCGCAGGCTGTCCCACACCTGCCCCTGTTTTCCTGCAGGCTGTAGACATCCATCTTGCTTCTCCACCTTGCTCTCCCCTGGACATTTCTCTGCCTTCACTGACATCTCACCACCCTCACTGGCCGTTCGTTGAAACACAAAGCCACGGTCTGATCACCAGCTCTCACTGGGTGACCTCTTGCACCACAGCCCTACCCTTCGAGTGACATTTCTTCTTCCTCATGTCCAGGCTCCACTTTCCAAGCTGCACTTTGTAGCAGCTTTCCTCTCTCCTGCTTTTTCCCACCTCCAAGGAAAGCTCAAAATTCTCAGAAAGCACCTTCCAAGCAGGCAACCTAACTCATCAGCCTTCTTGTGGCCTTTCACCTGAGCTGACAAAAGTAACCTCACTGTGATCTTCTAAACCACGTGACTTTCCCGGCCTTTCAACCTCTTGGATAGACACAAACGAGCCCTATGCCTGCTGCTGTCCCGTCAGGTACTCAGGCAGAAGGCACATGCCAACCCATATCCATGCCCTCTTCCTGGATGGGGCTCCACCATGTGGGGGGATAATGACGACGTTCAAGAGTGTTGGCCCAAATGCTAATCACTGAGGGATTCTGGGTATGACTGCCTTCTAAAAAGACTTTGTACCGCTGATGACATTTGGGCCTCATCATCCAGCCAACTTTCCACCCACCCTACCATCCATTTCTTCATCCTGGAGAGCATCAATCCGGCTCTAAGGAGACTCTGGGAGATGATGTCAAAGGCCTTGCAAAAGGCCAGGTACACAACGTGCCCTCGTTTCCCCTAACCATTCTGCTTCAGCAATGCCTTTCTTGTCCTTCAAGGGCCTGGAGATGGCTGCAGGACAACTTTCCCCATGTCCTCCTAGAGTCTGAGGTAGGCAGGCCACTTGCAATTCTATCAATCCGCATCCCTGCCGTTCTTGAAGAGGGGTTTGATGTCTGCTTTTTCCAAGGACCACAGAACCTCCATGATTCCTCCGGCACTTTTGAGGTCACAATCCAGAATCACAGGCAAGGGTGACGTAGCAGTCAGGAGCACTTGCTATGAGCCTGTCCAAGGCAGCTGAGATGAATGTAGCTGGGAAAATGGAAATTTGTTCTTGGAGTCACACACAGAAATGTCGGAGCTCTGCCAGATGCCCATGTCTCAGCTGGACTCGTGCACTCCTCCTACACACACGGGTGATCAGAGAGAGGAGTCCTTGCCTTGCACGTGCAGAGGCAGTGCACTGCAGCAGTCACAGTGTCAATCTGACCTCCTGCTGCTGCTCCCAGAGGCTGGGAGGCACCTCAGCCCTGCGGTGTATCGCCCTGCTCTGCACTCGTATGAGATGCTCCACGGCATGAGGAATGGACACGGGGACGTGGATTAAATGAAGCACATCCCAGTGCTGCATCCAGGTGCTTTCCCAGGGGATGTTACTCTCAAAGTGAGAAGTGACCTCGAGACACTGTCTGTCCCAGAGGCCTTCATGGCAGCCCCAGAAAGAGCTGATGGCATTTGTGCTCACTCGGGTTCATCTCCCCACACGCACACCATGTGCATGCTTACGTCTCGTCTGTACAATGCAAACCTGGACTTCTGACCTGGTCATTCGGTGTCCCTCTGTGGAGGGACAAGCAACCTCTCCGAGCTGGGGTGAGCGGCCAGTGCTGGACATGGTGGTGGTTATTGGCTGGTGTGTGACGACTGCCCTGGGGCAGCTGCCCGGGGTGTCCAGCGAACACGGGCACAGGTCAGACCCTGCTCTGCTGGTCCTCCATGTCTCTCGCAGGAGCCCGGCTGTGCGAGGACCCTGCTGTGTGCCCCCACCCTGCCCACTCCCACACTTGAGCTGTTCACTGGAGTTCTCCTCTCCGGGGCACTTGCCATCCCAGCCATCCCAGCCCCTCTCTGAATCTTGCCACCTCCCTGCCCTCTCCCCAGCCAAGCCCAGCAGAGCAGCCCTGGTGGGACTGGTCCCACAGCAGGAAATGGAGGCCAGTGAGAATGTCCATCCAGCCGGCACGCTGAGGAGATCTCCGCTGCAGGCAGCTTGCAGCCCCAGGTGCCAAACTTGCTCCCCAGGACGGCATGAGAGAATTGGCCCAGGGGATGCTCAGGAAGGGCCTTTTGCCCCTGGGACAGGGCAGCCTGCCCCCAGCTGCCACTCTCAGCAAAGGGTTTCTCTTTCCATGTCACCCCTGCACACACACAGTGCCCTGCTCTTCTCCTCGCACTGACCAGCCACCCCTGCACCCCCTCCCCAGGCTCCCCACATCCTCGAAGCTGGCGGCGTTGCTCTGAAGAGCAAGCAGGCTGTAGTTCCCAGGGCCATGGGGTGAGTCCACAGGGTCATGCTGGTCATGCTGGGAGGCAGACCCAGCTCCCGGTGACTACTGCCCCCTTCACCTCAGCACACAGACGCTGCCCCACGGCTCCAGAGAAGATCTCAGAGAAAGGATCTCAGGCAAACCACCATGAGCAGGGTCCTTTATTTTGTTTAAACACACAGCTCCCAATTTACACAAAGTCTCTGGGTCACAGAGGACAGGCAGATACTGAAATAGAAATAGGATGAAGACTGACTTCCTTTTTGTGGACAGCATTAATACAACCAAGAAAAGCTAAAAACCAAAGAAACCAAACCTAACAACCTACCAAAGAGAGTCTGGGCATGTAATGAGTTATGTGACAAGTGATATGCAGAAGAAGATGGGCAGTTCATTGCTGCTTCTGAAAAGCAACCAGTCATCAGTTTCCTTAGGGCATCCTTGAGCTCCTGGTTCCTCATGCTGTAGATGAGGGGGTTCACTGCTGGAGGCACCACCGAGTACAGAACTGCCACCACCAGGTCCAGGGATGGGGAGGAGATGGAGGGGGGCTTTAGGTAGGCAAACATGATAGTGCTGATGAACAGGGAGACCACAGCTAGGTGAGGGAGGCATGTGGAAAAGGCTTTGTGCCGTCCCTGCTCAGAGGGGATCCTCAGCACGGTCCTCAAGATCTGCACATAGGACAGCACGATGAAAACAAAACACCCAAAAGCAAAAGAAACACTAACCACAATAAACCCAACCTCCCTGAGGTACAAGTCTGAGCAGGAGAGCTTGAGGATCTGTGGAATTTCACAGAAGAACTGGTCCACAGCATTGCCTTGGCAGAGTGGTAGTGAAAATGTATCGGCTGTGTGCAGCACAGCATAGAAAAAAATACTGCCCCAGGCAGCTGCTGCCATGTGGACACAAGCTCTGCTGCCCAGGAGGGACCCGTAGTGCAGGGGTTTGCAGATGGCAATGTAGCGGTCGTAGGCCATGATGGTGAGAAGATAAAACTCTGCTGACATGAAAAGGACAAACAGAAAGACTTGGGCAGCACATCCTGCAAAGGAGATGGCCCTGGTGTCCCAGAGGGAATTGGCCATGGATTTGGGGACAGTGGTGGAGATGGAGCCCAGGTCGATGAGAGAAAGGTTGAGAAGGAAGAAGTACATGGGGGTGTGGAGGTGGTGGTCGCAGGCTATGGCGGTGATGATGAGGCCATTTCCCAGGAGGGCAGCCAGGTAGATGCCCAGGAAGAGGCAGAAGTGCAAGAGCTGCAGCTCCCGCGTGTCTGCGAATGCCAGGAGGAGGAACTGGGTGATGGAGCTGCTGTTGGACATTTTCTGTCTCTTGGTCTGGGGGCTATGTCCAAAAAAGGAAAAAACAGGAAAAATTAGGACAGATTTCTCTGAGAAAACCCACTCCATTTTTCATCACAACGCCACGCAGTTGGAATACCTTTCCATTCTCTAGTTTGAGCTGGCTGAGTGTGCTGTGAGGAGCAGGAGCTCTGCCCTTCTGTTGCTGAGGAGTCAGCTTTGCTCTGCTGCAGTGGGTACATGGGAGCTGACTTGTGACATCTCTGATGTTCACAGGGGATGTCAGATGTAATCCATCTTTCATGGAAAAGTTCAATATCTGCACTCATGACATGGAAGAACGTGGGCTGTGAAAGAGAGGCTCAGCATGACTTTCTTATAACTTTCTCTGCGTTTTTTGACAGGGCTGCAGTGTACATCAGTCCTTTTCCCATCTGCCCTGTGTTTTCATTTTGCCGCCTTGAAGACGACTTCACACACAAATTACTCTTTTAAAAAAAAACCCTAAACCTGGACTCTGATGAGACCAGAGGAGTCCTGTTTCAAAGGACAGCTCTGCAAACTCTTCTCCAGCCCAGCCCAGAGGTGGAGGTGTGATGGAGAGGGCAGGACACGACCCCTCCCAGAGAGAAGCAACTGACTCTGCGAGGAGAGTGCCGACCCCCAAGGAAAGGCTCCGCACTCCCGAGGATCCCACAGCAGAGCTGCGCCTTTCTGGGGGGCAGCTTGCAAGCCCTGCAGGACAGGCAAAGCAGAGACTCGGGGGTCCCTCCGATGGGAGGTTCTACAGAGAGAGTCAGCTCATTGCCCCGCAGACAGTGCCCAGCAGACATCTGCAGGGAAACACAGAAAGAGAGCTGCCTGAGCGCACCCTCCCCCTGTGCTTGTTTGCAGTGTCCTCCCAACCCCATCCCTGTCTCTGCTGCCTGCAGCTGTCCCTGCCAGGAGCTGGTTCTCTGTCCCCTGTGTCTCCTCCCTGGCAGTGCTCACAGAGCCCATCCCACCCGCTGCCTGCTCAGCTCTGCCCTGCAGAGCCCTCCCTGCAGCAGGACACTGCCCAGGGGCATCTCTGGGTGTGCAGGCTCTGAGGGGAACATCAGACCAGCCCTGGCGAGGCTGGAAAAGTGACACTGATGCTGTCTGTGACCACGGCATGGTGATTTCCAATACTCCCCGCTTTATTCACCTCTAAGAGGGACAGACTTGGAATTTCAGTGCCTCCTCCGGAAATGAGAGATTAATTCTATGTGCCATCGCCCACCCAGACAACCCAGAGGAGAAGAGTGAAAGACCAGGATCCTTCCCTTTCAGGCAGCCCCTGCCTTGCTGTGCTTCCTGAAAAGTCTCCTGGGAAGATCCTGCAGTGATGTGGAGCTGTGAGCAGCCCTGACCCACACAGCACCCTCTCAACAGCAGAAGCACCCTGCCATTGCACTGGTCTCTCCTTCCACCCCAGCTTCTCCCCACAGCGCCGTGGGGAGCTCCCCGGGCAGGCTGAGTGCTGACCCTGGCAGGCGGCAGAGTCCCTGCCCCAGCACCCAGCCCCGGGGGTGCAGGGACCCTGCTCGGAAGGACAGCCCTGGGCACCCCTGGCTGCACACCCACCTTCACACCCTGCAGCCGTCCCTGGCAGAAGGCAGCCCTCATGCCCTGTCCCTCTGATGGTGCAGCAGGGAAGCCCTGCTCTGTAGCACCTCCTTCTCCTCTACACCAGAGAACATGCGGCACTTCTTCCTGAAAGCTCTCAGAGTTTGTGGGATGTGCCATCATTAGGAGATCTGTCCATGAACTGTACCTAAATTGCCCCACACCCAGAGACTTACCGTGTCAAGGGCTGTGAAGATTTCTCCTCCAGTGAGCTCGCCTCTGTCCTCCCACCCCAGACTGCCTTTAACCTCTCTCTGCCTTGATCCTCTCCCCTCGGTGCCTGCAGGCAGTACCCTCAGCCCTGCTGCGCTGTGCAGAGGAGCTGCTCCTGGGCAGAGCTGTCTCTCCTCAGCGCTGCCCGCTTGCCATGAGCTCCCTCCATCCCAGGAGCCCGGCCCAGCTCAGCAGCAGAGGAGCAGCCCAAGGCGGCACTTTCTCTGCCCCTCGGGGCTCCCCCCAGGGGTCCCTGGGGCTCCAGGGGAACCTGCTGTGAAACAGGCTGGAGCAATCACTGAGGTTCCCTCCCGCAGCTGGGGAGAGACGCTTCTTCCCAGCACTGACATTTCTCCTATCAGGAAAAGAGTCAGGCATGAGAATCACGTTTTGTTTGTTTCATCATTAGACAGGACACCAGGAAGGTGACAGGCAGGGATCTAATTTCTGCAAGCTGGGGGCATGTCTTCAGTTGACTGAATTCAGACATTTCATTCTGGGTTTGTAGTCCTAGGGATAGAAAGACATCCAGAATTCTTTTGTCCAAGCCATCTCTCTCCTCTGAAGCAAAGCCTTTGCACACCCAGGCTCTTGGACACTTGATAACAGGTTCCCCTATGGCAAGTATGACCCTGCCTGATGCCACAGCTGTGGTGCTTCAGCCCAGATGTGCAGCAATGCCCTCAGCCAGGGCCACGGACAGGACAAACTGGAGCCGTTACTGTGGGAGACAGAGCTGTGACCTGATGGCACAGCTCAGTCCAGCTGGTCTTCAAGGACAGCATCCTCCAAGCTCTGCAATAACCCAGACCGCAACTCAAAGGAAACTAGAAAGGGCACCATAATGAGTGTTTACTACTTCAGGAGCAGTTAAAGAAGAAAACCAAGGTACTCTGTGGCCACTGCTGAGTTTCATAAGAGCAGGTGTAGACAGAGCTGAGATTCTCTCTTATCCTCTTTGCCTCAGTCTTCCCCAGCAAGGTCTCGCAGGCCTCTGTGGCTCAGGGCAGGACCCTGAAGGAGATCAGCCAGTGGTGGATGGGGATCAAGTCAGGGGTCACCTGAGCAAACGCAACCCTTACCAGTCTATGGGACAAGTGGGGCGGCATCCCAGGGAGCTGAGAGGGCAAGCCAATCTCACAGTGATGACACTCTCCATCATCTTTAGAGGGTGATGGAGGCTGGGGGGACTCTCTGATGACTGGCAGTACCCAAACATGGCACGCACCTTTCAAAAATGCACAACAGATGAGCAGTGAAACTGAAGGCTCTGCCCCAGAGTGTGTCCATTCACTCAGATCCCATTTCTGGGTGGCTGAAAAAGGTGGTGTCTGGTTTTACTCAGGGTAGTGTGTGTCTCGCCATCCTCTTTGCTTTCTGTGATGAAAGGACAGGATTGCTGGGCGTGGGGAGAGCAGTGGTTGTCTTTTAACCTGGAAGTCAGTGAAGTTTTCAGCATCATCTCCCACATTATTCTTGTGCCCAAGTTAGGATATGATGGCCTGCGTGGGTGAGTCAGTAGATGGCTAAAACCACAGTCGGATGGTGGGGCTCAGAGGGATGAGGTCAATGTGTGGTACTCTGCCTGGAGGCATCTAGCTAAAAGGGTCCTGCAAGAGTCTGTCGTGCTACCTGCTCTGTTTCATGTGTTTTTAATGACCTGCAGGAGATGAGAGAGTTCATTTTCATAGCATTTGTAGATGCAACTATATTGAGGAGAGCAGAAACTATACTGCAGTCCACAGCTGCCATCCCAAAGGACATAGACAGGCCAGAGGGATGGGCAAAAAGTAGAAAAATAAAATCATAGAATCATTTAGGTTGGAAAAGACCTTTAAGACCACCGAGTCCCACTGTTAACCTGACACTTCCATGTCCACCACTAAACCAAGTCCCTAAGCGCCACATCTACACATCTTTGAAATACCCCAGGGATGGTGACTTAACCACTTCCCTGCACAGCCTGTTCCTAGGCTTGATAACCCTTTTGGTGAAGAAATTTTTCCTAATATCCAATCTAAAGCTCCCCTGGCACAACTTGAGGCCGTTTCCTCTTGTCCTATCACTTGTTACCTGGGAAAAGAAACCAACACCCACCTCACTACAACCTCCTTTTAGGTAGTTGTAGAGAGCGATAAGGTCTCCCTGAGCCTACTTTTCTCCAGTTCCCTTAGCCATTCCTCATAACACTTGTTCTCTGGACCCTTCATCAGCTTCATTGGTCTTTGTTGGACATGCTCCAGCACCTCAATGTCCTTCTTGTAGTGAGGGGCCCAAAACTGAACACAGCAGTCGAGGTGCAGACTCACCAGCACCGAGTACAGGGGGACAATCACCTCCGTACTCCTGCTGGCTACAGTATTTCTGGTACAGGCCAGGATGCCGTTGGCCTTCTTGTCCTCCTGGGCACACTGCTGGCTCATATTCAGCCAGCTGTCAACCAGCACCTCCAGGTCCTTTTCTGCGGGGCAGCTTTCCAGCCACTTGTCCCCAAGCCTGGAGCGTTGCATGGGGTTGTTGTGACCCAAGTGCAGGACCCAGCACTCGGCCTTGTTGAATCTCATCCAATTGGCCTCGGCCCATCCACCCAGCCTGTACAGATCCCTCTGCAGAGCCTTCCGACCCTCGAGCAGATCAACACTCCTGCCCAACTTGGTGTCGTCTGCAAACTTACTGAGGGTGCACTCGATCCCCTCATCCAGATCGTCCATAAATATATTAAACAAGACCAACCCCAAACCTGAGCCCTGGGGGACACCACTTGTGACCAGCTGCCAACATGACTGAACTCCATTCACCACAACCCTTTGGGGCCTGGCCATCCAAGCCATTTTTTTACCCAGCAAAGAGTACCCCCATCCAAGCCATGAGCAGCCAGTTTCTCCAGGCAAATGCGCTAGGAAACGGTGCCAAAGGCTTTACTTATGTCCAGGTAAACAATACCCACAGCCTTTCCCTCGTCCAATAAATGGGTTACCTTGTACTAGAAGGAGATACAGGTATCAGTAGCTGCAATGGTATCTCTATCTGCAGTGGTATCTGCACCTGTATGGGCACCTGCAATCATCTATGCATCTGCAATCCTCTCTGTATCTGCAACAGCGTCTCCATCTGCCATGCTAACTGCATCTTCAATGGTTTCTCCATCTGCAATTAAATTTTCTCTGCATCTCCAAAGGTACCTTCCTCTGAAATGGTATCTCTATCAGCAATGCTACCTCCATCTGCAAGGGCATCTGCAGCACTATCGCGCCTCCAATTTTGTGTACATCTGCTATGGCGTATGCTCAGAACCTGGAGTGGCATTTGCACCTCTAGTGGCATCTCCATCTGCAATCGCATCCAAAACTGTACGTGTTTCCGCAAGGGCATCTGCAGTGGTATCTGTGTCTGCCGTGGCATCTACAGTGTCATCTGCTTCTGCAAGGGAATCTGCAGTGGTATCTCTGATGGTATGGGTAGTGTTGTCTCTGCCTGTATTGGTATCGGTGTCTGTCATGGTGTCTAGATGGGTACCGGTATGTCTAATTGTACCTGCATCTGCGTCTCTTCTGGCATCTGTGCATGTATCTTCAATTGTATTTGTAGCAGCACCCGTATGTTTAACCCTGCCTCTATCAGTCATGGCACCTCTATCGGTAATGGTATCACGAGCAGTAGCTGTAGTTGTAGGTGTAATGGAATGTGGGTTTGTGTCTGTGACTGTACTTGTATCTGCGATTGTATGTGTGATTGTATCTTGATCTGTAATTGTATCTGCAATTGTATGTGTAATGATTTGTGTGACTGGTCATGTAGCTCTACTTGTGCATGTTATGGTGTCTCCGACTCTAATTGTATCAGTAATTAGATCTATTTTATGCCTGTATCTGCAATTGAACGTGTATATGTGTCTTTTAATTATAATGGTGGCTCTGTGTGCTGGTTTTGGCTGGGATAGAGTTAATTTTCTTTGTGGCAGCATGTATGGTGCTATGCTTTGGATTTCTAATGACAACAGCTTTGATAACACACCGATGGTTTAGTTATTGCTGAACAGCGCTTACTGTCATGAAAATTCAAGACTGGCCAGTGCCGACCGAGCAGAGAGGCTAGGACGCAAAGTAAGGAATTAGAAGGGTAAATCTTTGTTCATGCGCATGAGGAGTCCCAGCCAAATTGGGGCACCCCGAACGAGGTTTTACATGGGCTTCCCATACCCTTCAAGCTCTCGGGGAATTTTTATGGTACCCCGTGAGGTAAATTAAACAGACTTTTGTGCTTAAATATTTAATGACCAATGCATCGGTCAGAGTCCTACCGCAACAAGCATTTCTACAAGGAGTCTGCAAATACGCATCACAAGCAGATTCCTTACCTACACTTGCACCAGCCCAGCTCTGCTGCCCAAAGTTTGCCCCTGAGCTTGGGCCCCTGAGCGCTCCCACTCCAGGATGGCTACAAGACAATGCGGACGCTGTTGCTGATCTCATCACCCAGGGAAACTTCACTCCCTTACAGGAAGTCCTTCTGTTTCTGGCATCCCTGCTTCCAGCCAGTTTAACCCCTTCTGCAGCTGGGCCTCCTTGCCCTCCCTGCCAGATCATTCCTCGGTCACAAATGACCCCTGCTGAGCAATTGTAATTTGAATTTCCCCTCCATATGCAAGGGGCCAGCTGCATGGGGGTAGGGGGCTGCTCAGTGCTGGTCTGTCCAAACCCTGTGCCTGATCTCCATGCTCTGTCATGCCATCTTATTAAACTCTGCTCCGGCTATTTGCTGGGTGAGAGTGCTCACTATTGCCTGTGTGTTTGGGGCGAATGCATGTACACGCTTTGCTGGTGAAATCCAGGGGCTGGCTGCAGCAGGAGGACACCAGGGTGTGGAGAGAGGCAGGGCTGGAGCTGCCAAGTGGATAACGGCCCCAGGTCTGGGCAGGGCACTTGGGCAGACCCAAGCGCAGGCCCACACTGGAGGGACCGTGAGCGTGTGTGCCCGTGGGTAAGCGCTGCAGGATCTGCACAGGCCACTTGTCACCTGCACACCAGACCAGCTTGAGAAGGGAGCGGGATGGGCCCGGTTGTGATACTCATGCCTGTGTGTGTTCTGCCGGTGGTGTGGGTGCTGCAAAGGTGCTGTTCCCTGCTGGAGTTGGTCAGGTGTGTCCATCTGTATTTCCTCGCCGAGACCGGCATTTAACAATTTCCTTTGAGTGATTCCCCGTTGGGTGACCTCTCACTTTGGGAGGATCCAGTCACTGCCCACCCCAGGAACGTGCTGCCCCTGCAGAACCCCCAGGCTCTCCAGGTAGCTGTAGATTCCCCTCCTGGAGGACGTCTTCTGCCCAGTCGTATGTGGGACAGCCCTGGGTGTGTAACTCAGTGCTCATTTACCATCTCCACGGTCACCATACACCAAAGAGTGAGCCCAAGATCCAGACCTGGGTCTCTAACAGCTGTGACAATGTGACAACGAGAGTTTCTCTCTCAATTCCAAGGAGAGAAAGGCCCTTTTGAGGTGAAATTCCTTGGGCCTGTTGCTGCCATCAGCTTTGGAAGAAGAGCCCAAACTTCAATCAGCACACTGGGGAGATCCCATTTGATTTCAGAAATGCTATGAGAGTGTAGCTCTGTCCCAGTGAAAGACAGACTTTTATTTCAGAGCCAGGGAAGACAGAGCAGGCTCATTAATCAGCAGAAGTAAGGAGAATCTCAACATTTATGTAGAAACACAGTAAAGGCTAATAACAACAAAGATAATGAAAACAAAAAGGACAAAACAGCAAACAAAGGACAGTCCAGCAATGGGATACATGGGAAACATCCCTAAAATCACTTTCTTCATGGCATCCTTGAGGTCCCGGTTCCTCATGCTGTAGATGAGGGGGTTCAAGGCTGGGGTCACCACCGAGTACAGCATTGCCATCACTGAATCCAGAGCTGCAGAGGAGATGGAGGGGGGCTTGAGGTAGGCGAATGTGCCAGTACAGGTAAACAGGGAGACCACGGCCAGGTGAGGGAGGCACGTGGAAAAGGCTTTGTGCCGTCCCTGCTCAGAGGGAATCCTCAACACGGCCCTCAAGATCTGCACATAGGACAGCAAGATGAAAATAAAACAACCCCAGAATAGAAAAGCACTAAAACTGAAAGGCCCAGCTACCTGGAGGTAGGAGTCTGAGCAGGAGAGCTTGAGGACTGGGGGAATTTCACAGAAGAACTGGTCCAAGGCATTGCTTTCGCAAAGTGGTAGTGAAAATGTATTGGTAGTGTGAAGAAGAGAATTGAGAAACCCACTGCCCCAGGCAGCTGTTGCTATTTTGGCACAAGCTCTGCTGCCCAGGAGGGTCCCGTAGTGCAGGGGTTTGCAGATGGCAATGTAGCGGTCGAAGGCCATGACAGTGAGAAGAAAAAATTCTGCTGACATCAAAAATAAAACAAAAAAGACTTGGGCAGCACATCCTGAGTAGGAGATGGCCCTGGTGTGCCAGAGGGAATTGGCCATGGCTTTGGGGAGAGTGGTGGAGACGAAGCCCAGGTCGATGAAGGAAAGGTTGAGGAGGAAGAAGTACATGGGGCTGTGGAGGTGGTGGTCGCAGGCTATGGCGGTGATGATGAGGCCATTGCCCAGGAGGGCAGCCAGGTAGATGCCCAGGAAGAGGCAGAAGTACAAGAGCTGCAGCTCCCGTGTGTCTGTGAATGCCAGGAGGAGGAACTGGGTGATGGAGCTGCTGTTGGACATTTGCTTTCTGTGGGCATTGGGACCTGTCCAAGGTGAAAAAGACAATGACAATTGAGGACAGACTTCTGTGAGGAAAATAACATGCCATTTGTCATAGAAATCCCCATCCCTGTGATGAATGAGGAACAAGCCAGCGCATTCCCCAGCCCTGTCAATTGAATGGCATGGTGCCTGACAGTTTAAAACAGAGCTTGGGCACCTACTTCCCATGAAGACACTTCCAGGGAAGGACACACAGAGTCAGTGCCAGAACAGAAGCTGACCTGTACCCCCATCCATACCCCAGAGAGCAAGAGCATCACGGAAGGGTGGGGAAACAGGGAAGAAAACTGCAATGCTTCAAAAAAATGAGGTGAGGTCAGAAAGGCAGAGGGGCGTGCTGTGAAGCCTTCTCCTTACCCAGCTGTGCTCACCACCTCTCACATGGTGTCACTGTAGGGCAGGTGGTTTTAGTCTCTTTTTTGTGTACTGCACCCCAAGACACATCCACCTGGAGGGCAAGCTGCCCAGGGCATGACTCATAACGGGGACCCCATGGCCATGAAGGCAGAGGCTCTGCTGGGTAGGAGAGGAGACCAGGGGGTTGCTCTGGGGAAGGTATCTGCACTCCAGGGCATGGCAGGGAGGTGCCCGAATAGCCCTGCCATGGCATTTCTGGTAGCAGCTCCTTCTCATTCCCTGCCCTTGTCTCTGCTGGAGATGTCCCTGCTGGAAGCTAATTCCCTGTCCCCATGTCTCTCTCCTACCATCTCCCACAGACCCCATCCCACTCACCGTGTGCTCAGCTCTGCCCTACAGGCACCTCCTGGCACCAGGGTACTGCCCAGGGGCACCTCTGTCTGTGCTGGAGCTACGGAGCAGATCAGACAAGAGCTAATGAGAAGTGGGGTCTCAGGGCCTTCCCCAGAACATAGAAAAAAATTCCCATCTCCCACTGCCCTCCCAGACAACCAAGAGGAGAAAACTCAAACCACCGGCAGCTTCCCTTTCAGGTAACCGCCACATAGACCTTCCTTTTGAAAAGTGCCCTTGGAAATGTCCTTGGGGGTATGTGGAGCTGTGAGCAGCCCTGACCCAGGCAGCACCCTCGCAACAGCAGAAGGACCCTGCCCTGTGCTGAAGGGCCACCCACAGTGCCGTGGGGAGCTCCCCAGGAAAGGCTGAGTGCTGACCCTGGCAGGCGGCAGAGTCCCTGCCCCAGCACCCAGCCCCGGGGGTGCAGGGACCCTGCTCGGAAGAACAGCCCTGGGCACCCCTGGCTGCACACCCACCTTCACACCCTGCAGCCGTCCCTGGCAGAAGGCAGCCCTCATGCCCTGTCCCGCTGATGGTGCAGCAGGGAAGCCCTGCTCTGGGGCACCTCCTCCTCCTCTATACAGGAGTGACATTCCTGGGTACCATGCCAGCTTTACGAGAGCCCTCCATGAACTATAGCTGCATTGCCCTGCAGCCAGAGACTTACCGTGTCAAGGGCTGTGAAGATTTCTCCTCCAGTGAGCTCGCCTCTGTCCTCCCACCCCAGACTGCCTTTAACCTCTCTCTGCCTTGATCCTCTCCTCTCGGTGCCTGCAGGCAGTGCCCTCAGCCCTGCTGCGCTGTGCAGAGGAGCTGCTCCTGGGCAGAGCTGTCTCTCCTCAGCGCTGCCCGCTTGCCATGAGCTCCCTCCATCCCAGCAGCCCGGCCCAGCTCAGCAGCAGAGGAGCAGCCCAAGGCGGCACTTTCTCTGCCCCTCGGGGCTCCCCCCAGGGGTCCCTGGGGCTCCAGGGGAACCTGCTGTGAAACAGGCTGGAGCAATCACTGAGGTTCCCTCCCGCAGCTGGGGAGAGACACTTCTTCCCAGCACTGACATTTCTCCTATCAGGAAAAGAGTCAGCCATGAGAATCACGTTTTGTTTGTTTCATCATTAGACAGGATACCAGGAAGGTGACAGGCAGGGATCTAATTTCTGCAAGCTGGGGACACGTCTTCAGTTGACTGAATTCAGACATTTCATTCTGGGTTTGTAGTCCTAGGGATAGAAAGGTATCCAGAATTCTTTTGTCCAAGCCATCTCTCTCCTCTGAAGCAAAGCCTTTGCACACCCAGGCTCTTGGACACTTGATAACAGGTTCCCCTATGGCAAGTATGACCCTGCCTGATGCCACAGCTGTGGTGCTTCAGCCCAGATGTGCAGCAATGACCTCAGCCAGGGCCACGGACAGGACAAACTGGAGCCGTTACTGTGGGAGACAGAGCTGTGACCTGATGGCACAGCTCAGTCCAGCTGGTCTTCAAGGACAGCATCCTCCAAGCTCTGCAATAACCCAGACCGCAACTCAAATGAAGCTAGAAAGGGCACCATAATGAGTGTTTACTACTTCAGGAACAGTTGAAGAAGAAAACCAAGGTACTCTGTGGCCACTGCTGAGTTTCATAAGAGCAGGTGTAGACAGAGCTGAGATTCTCTCTTATCCTCTTTGCCTCAGTCTTCCCCAGCAAGGTCTCGCAGGCCTCTGTGACTCAGGGCAGGACCCTGAAGGAGATCAGCCAGTGGTGGATGGGGATCAAGTCAGGGGTCACCTGAGCAAACGCAACCCTTACCAGTCTATGGGACAAGCGGGGCGGCATCCCAGGGAGCTGAGAGGGCAAGCCAATCTCACAGTGATGACACTCTCCATCATCTTTAGAGGGTGATGGAGGCTGGGGGGACTCTCTGATGACTGGCAGCACCCAAACATGGCACGCACCTTTCAAAAATGCAAAACAGATGAGCAGTGAAACTCAAGGCTGTGCTCCAGAGTGTGTCCATTCACTCAGATCCCATTTCTGGGTGGCTGAAAAAGAAGGTGACTGGTTTTACTCAGGGTAGTGTGTGTCTCGCCATCCTCTTTGCTTTCTGTGATGAAAGGACAGGATTGCTGGGCGTGGGGAGAGCAGTGGTTGTCTTTTAACCTGGAAGTCAGTGAAGTTTTCAGCATCATCTCCCACATTATTCTTGTGCCCAAGTTAGGATATGATGGCCTGCGTGGGTGAGTCAGTAGATGGCTAAAACAACAGTCGGATGGTGGAGCTCAGAGGGATGAGGTCAATGTGTGGTACTCTGCCTGGAGGCATCTAGCTAAAAGGGTCCTGCAAGAGTCTGTCGTGCTACCTGCTCTGTTTCATGTGTTTTTAATGACCTGCAGGAGATGAGAGAGTTCATTTTCATAGCATTTGTAGATGCAACTATATTGAGGAGAGCAGAAACTATACTGCAGTCCACAGCTGCCATCCCAAAGGACATAGACAGGCCAGAGGGATGGGCAAAAAAGTAGAAACATAAAATCATAGAATCATTTAGGTTGGAAAAGACCTTTAAGACCACCGAGTCCCACCGTTAACCTGACGCTACCATGTCCACCACTAAACCAAGTCCCTAAGCGCCACATCTACGCATCTTTGAAATACCCCAGGGATGGTGACTTAACCACTTCCCTGCACAGCCTGCTCCTAAGCTTGATAACCCTTTTGGTGAAGAAGTTTTTCCTAATATCCAATCTAAAGCTCCCCTGGCACAACTTGAGGCTGTTTCCTCTTGTCCTATCACTTGTTACCTGGGAAAAGAGACCAACACCCACCTCACTACAACCTCCTTTCAGGTAGTTGTAGAGAGCGATAAGGTCTCCCTGAGCCTCCTGTTCTCCAGTTCCCTTAGCCATTCCTCATAACACTTGTTCTCTGGACCCTTCATCAGCTTCATTGGTCTTTGTTGGACACGCTTCAGCACCTCAATGTCCTTCTTGTAGTGACGGGCCCAAAACTGAACACAGCAGTCGAGGTGCAGACTCACCAGCACCGAGTACAGGGGGACAATCACCTCCTTACTCCTGCTGGCTACAGTATTTCTGGTACAGGCCAGGATGCCGTTGGCCTTCTTGGCCACCTGGGCACACTGCTGGCTCATCTTCAGCCAGCTGTCGATCAACACCCCCAGGTCCTTTTCTGCGGGTCATCTTTCCAGGCACTCGTCCCCAAGCCTGTAGTGTTGCATGGCGTTGTTGTGACCCAAGTGCAGGACCTGGCACTTGGCCTTGTTGAACCACATAGAGTTGGCCTTGGCCCATCAATCCAGCCTGTCCAGATCCCTCTGCAGAGCCTTCCGACCCTCAAGCAGATCAACACTCCTACACAACTTGGTGTCATCTGCAAACTTGCTGAGGGAGCACTCGATCCCCTCATCCAGATCGTCCATAAATATATTAAACAAGACCAACACCAAACCTGAGCCCTGGGGGACACCACTTGTGACCGGCTGCCAACTGGACTGAACTCCTGTCGTGGTTTAAGCCCAGCCGGACTAATCACCACACAGCCGCTCACTCACTCCCCACCAGGTGGGGTGGGGGAGAGAACCAGAAGAGTAAAAGTGAGAAAACTCGTGGGCTGAGATAAAAACAGTTTAATAGGTAGAGCAAAGAACACCGCGCGGAGAAGCAAAGCGAAAGAAGGAATTAATTCACCACTTCCCGTCGGCAGGCAGGTGTTCAGCTATCTGCAGGGAAGCAGGGCTCTATCACGCGTAGCGGTTGCTCGGGAAGACAAACGCCATTACTCCGAATGTCCCCACCTTCCTTCTTCCTCCCCCAGCTTGACATACTGAGCATGATGTCATATGGTATGGAATATCCCTTTGGTCAGTTGGGGTCAGCTGTCCCGGCTGTGTTCCCTCCCAACTTCCCGTGCACCCCCAGCCCACTCACTGGTGGGGTGGGGTGAGGAGCAGAAAAGGCCTTGGCTCTGTGTGAGCCCTGTTCAGCAGTAACTAAAACATTCCTGCTTTATCAACATTGTTTCCAGCCCAAATCCAAAACACAGCCCCATACAATCCAAAACACAGCCCCATACTAGCTGCTATGAAGAAAGTTAACCCCATCCCAGCCAAAACCAGCACATTCTCCACCCCTTATTCCATACCATTTACATCATGCTCAGGTCTCACACCATCCAAAACGTTCTCATTCCCTATCATCGCCCTTTCCATCCTTTGATATAGTACACAGATATCCTTCCCTTAGTCTATGGACCACCCCTGTAAAATATTTCTAAAATGTCCATAAATGTCCATTGACTTCATGTAGTCCATAACTTCGGGCTCCATCTGTTATGGTGGTCACTCAGGAGAGAAGAGGTGTTGTATTGCATGGAGTTATTGGGCACCACAGCTAGCTCAGGTCGGGTCACTGCTGCACTTGCAATGCTTCTTGTAAGGCTTGTCCTCCATTGGTTCAGGTGGTTCCTGCTGTAGTAATTCCTGTAACATAGAACTCAAATCATGGATTAGTTTCACCCAGAATTAAATCACCTTGAGGTACACACTGGACTTCCCCATTCTTCTGCATTACCCACCAAGTGCACCCAGGTCCTTGAGCAAAAATAACCCGGCGAATAGGTTTACCTTTTCCTGAGGAAGGAATAACCCAGACTGTTTTTCCCAGCAAGTTCCTTATATGTACTACGGGAATCTTATCTCCTTCCACAGTGCGCAGGGGTTTTGATTGGGCAGGGCCAGGTCGACTGGCAGAGCCTCTAGTGTTAACTAGCCAAGTGGCTTCTGCTAAATGTGTATCCCAATGCTTAAATGTCCCAGCACCCATTGCTTTCAGTGTTGTTTTTAACAGTGCGTTGTATCGTTCCATTTTCCCGGAGGCTGGTGCATGGTAGGGGATGTGATACACCCAGTCAATGCCATGCTCCTTGGCCCAGGTGTTAATGAGGTTGTTTCGGAAATGAGTCCCGTTGTCTGATTCAATTCTTTCAGGGGTGCCGTGTCGCCATAAAATTTGCTTTTCAAGGCCCAAGATAGTGTTCCGGGCAGTGGCATGGGTCACGGGGTATGTTTCCATCCATCCGGTAGTTGCTTCCACCATTGTAAGCACATGCTGCTTCCCGTGGGGGGTTCGTGGTAGTGTGATATAATCAACCTGCCAGGCTTCCCCGTATTGATATTTCAGCCATCGCCCTATACCAAAAAGGCTTTAGCCGCTTAGTGTGTTTGATTATGGCACATGTTTCACATTCATGGATAACCTGTGCAATGGCATCAATAGTCAAGTCCACCCCTCGATCACGAGCCCATTGGTATGTTGCATCCCTTCCTAAATGTCCTGATGTGTCATGGGCCCATCGAGCTATAAATAGCTCACCCTTATGTTCCCAATCTAGATCCACCTGAGCCACTTCAATTCTAGCAGCTTGGTCCACCCGCTCATTGTTTCGATGTTCTTCAGTGGCACGACTCTTGGGTATGTGAGCATCTACATGACGTACTCTTACAACCAGGTTCTCTACCCGAGCAGCAATATCTTGCCATAATTCAGCAGCCCAGATGGGCTTACCTCTGCGCTGCCAGTTGCTCTGCTTCCATTGCTGTAGCCACCCCCACAGGGCATTTGCCACCATCCATGAGTCTGTATAGAGATAAAGTACTGGCCATTTCCCTCGTTCAGCAATATCTAAAGCCAGCTGAATGGCTTTCACCTCTGCAAACTGACTCGATTCACCTTGTCCTTCAGCAGTTTCTGCAACTTGTCGCGTAGGACTCCACACAGCAGCTTTCCACCTTCGATGTTTTCCCACAATACGACAGGATCCATCTGTAAACAGGGCATATTGCTTCTCAGTCTCTGATAATTCATTATACAGAGGGGCCTCTTCAGCACGAGTCACCTCCTCTGGTGACACTCCGAAGTTTCGGCCCTCTGGCCAGTCCATGATCACTTCCAGGATTCCCGGGCGGTCGGGGTTTCCCATCCGAGCTCGTTGCGTTATCAGTGCAACCCACTTACTCCATGTAGCCTCGGTTGTGTGATGCGTAGAGGGGATCTTCCCTTTGAACATCCAGCCCAGCACAGGCAATCGAGGGGCCAAAAGGAGCTGTGCTTCAGTAACAACTACTTCCGAAGCAGCTCAAATTCCTTCATATGCTGCTAATATTTCTTTTTCAGTTGGAGTGTAACGGGCTTCAGATCCCCTATATCCCCGGCTCCAAAACCCTAGAGGTCAACCTCGAGTCTCCCCAGGTGCTTTCTGCCAGAGGCTCCAGGTGGGGCCGTTATCCCCGGCTGAGGTGTAAAGTACATTTTTCACACCTTGTCCTGTCCGGACCGGCCCAAGCGCTACTGCACGAACTATCTCCTGTTTAATTTGTTCAAAGGCTTGCTGCTGTTCAGGGCCCCATTCAAAGTCGTTCTTCTTCCGGGTCACTCGATAGAGAGGGCTCACGATCAGACTATAACTTGGAATATGCATTCTCCAGAAACCCACAACACCTAAGAAAGCTTGTGTTTCCTTTTTGTTAGTTGGTGGAGACATGGCTGTTATTTTATTGATCACATCCATTGGGATATGGCGACGCCCATCCTGCCATTTTATTCCTAAAAACTGAATTTCCTGTGCAGGCCCTTTGACCTTACTTTGTTTTATAGCAAAACCAGCTTTCAGGAGAATCTGGATTATTCTTCTCCCCTTCTCAAACACTTCCTCCGCTGTGTTGCCCCACACAATGATGTCCTCAATATACTGCAGGTGTTCCGGAGCTTCGCCTTGTTCCAGTGCACTCTGTATCAGCCCATGACAAATGGTAGGACTATGTTTCCACCCCTGGGGCAGTCGATTCCAGGTGTACTGGATACCCCTCCATGTGAAAGCAAACTGTGGCCTGCACTCTGCTGCCAGAGGGATCGAGAAGAACGCATTGGCGATATCTATTGTTGCATACCATTTGGCAGCCTTTGACTCCAGTTCATATTGAAGCTCTAGCATGTCTGGTACGGCAGCACTCAGCGGCGGTGTGACTTCGTTCAGGCCTCGATAGTCCACTGTTAACCGCCACTCTCCGTTAGATTTTTGCACGGGCCATATGGGACTCTTAAAGGGTGAATGAGTCTTACTGATCACTCCTTGACTTTCCAGTTGATGGATCAACTTATGGATGGGAACCAGGGAGTCTCGATTGGTGTGATATTGTTGCCGCTCACTCACTCCCCCCTGGTGGGGTGGGGGAGAGAACCAGAAGAGTAAAGGTGAGAAAACTCGTGGGCTGAGATAAAAACAGTTTAATAGGTAGAGCAAAAAACACTGTGTGGAGAAGCAAAGCAAAAGAAGGAATTCATTCACCACTTCCCGTCGGCAGGCATGTGTTCAGCTATCTGCAGGGAAGCAGGGCTCCATCATGCATAGCGGTTGCTCGGGAAGACAAATGCCACAAATGTCCCCACCTTCCTTCTTCCTCCCCCAGCTTGACATACTGAGCATGATGTCATATGGTATGGAATATCCCTTTGGTCAGTTGGGGTCAGCTGTCCCGGCTGTGTCCCCTCCCAACTTCCCGTGCACCCCCAGCCCACTCACCGGTGGGGTGGGGTGAGGAGCAGAAAAGGCCTTGGTGCTGTGTGAGCCCTGCTCAGCAGTAACTAAACCATCCCTGCTTTATCAACATTGTTTCCAGCCCAAATCCAAAACACAGCCCCATACAATCCAAAACACAGCCCCATACTAGCTGCTATGAGGAAAGTTAACCCTATCCCAGCCAAAACCAGCACAGCTGGTCACCAGAGAGAGGAGATCAGCATCTCCCCCTCCGCTGCCCTCCTTGAGGAAGTTGCAGACTGCGATGAGCTCACCCCTCAGCCTTCTCTTCTCCAAGCTGAAACAAATCAAGTGACCTCAGCCACTGCTCCTAATTATGCCCTCGAGACCTTTCACCACCTTGGTTGCCCTTCCCTTGACACACTTTAATACTTTGGTGTCCTTCTTCTACTGAGGTGCCCCAAACAGCACACAGCACTTGAGGTGGGGCCGTACCAGTGCAGTGCGGAGTGGGACAATCACCTCCCTCCACCAGCTAGCGATGCTGTGCTTGATGCACCCCAGGACACGGGTGGCCCTTTTGGCTGCCACGGCACACTATTGACTCCTATTCAATTTGCCTTGAACCCAAAAACCCCAGATCTCTTTCTGCAGGGCTGCTCTTCAGCCTCTCCTCCCCCAGTTTGTATGTATAACTCGGATTACTGCATCCCAGGTGGAGAATCCAGCTCTTGCTCCTGTTAAATTTGATGTGGTTGGTGATTGCCCAGCTCTCCAGTCTATCCAGTTCTCTCTATAAGGCCTCTCCACCCTCAATCAAATCCAGACCTCCTCCTATTTCACCATCATCTGCAAACTTACTGAATTTATTGTATTACTGTATTCAGGAAGTCATGGTAGGTGGTTAAATCTGCTGGGAAACAGGCACAGGCATAGGACAGTGTAGGAAAGCCTGCGGTGGGGACAGCTGAGAGTCTTGGTGGGTCTGGGACCTCTCAACAACACAAGTGGGGTCCTTGTCCTCTTCCCTGTCACTTCTGCCTCTTCCAAGGAGGTCACCATTTCCTTACAGCCCCAGTGCTTTCTTGCCTCCTCATCCTTCATAGAGGCTGGGAGCTGTGCGACCGCTGTCCTGCACTTGCCATTGCACACCCCACATCCCACTGCTCATAGGAAGAGCCCTGAGCATCCAGTGAGGGACAGGATGCCTTTTGCAAGGTGATGGGGGTCAGGACTAGGTCATCCTCCCTAGAGAAAGACATCAAGGGCCTGCTTGGCATCAGAGCCACCCCCACATTTCATTTGCCACCTCTTATCCATCACCTCTGACTTCCTCTTTCACCAGCCCCCAGGGATGGTCACCTTGTCCAGCGTTCCCTCCGTGGCCTCCAGTGATGGCTCTCGGTTGGGCTCACTAATACCTTCAGAAACCTGGAGGTTTGCTTCTCCTTTTCCTTCTCTAGAGGCCTGATCAATCTTTCAGGATCTGCAGTTCAGGAACTTGGCTCCAGACGGCACTCGAACATTAAAAAAAGCCCTAACAAGCCAATTTTCCTGATTTTCTGTTTTTATGTGGTTCATTTGAGAGCTTTCAGGAGTGTATTCAAGGTGAAAAGAGTTCATCATTCACCAACAGGAAGAAAGAATTTATTCTTTTCCCACTTCCCTTTATTTTTCTGCATAAACCTCAAGTGATAGCAGCAATCTACAACTGATACTGAAAGAGAGCATATCCTAACTGAGGAGGAACAGATATGGAAGTCAAGAGCCTTTATGGCAGAAACTATATGTGCAGTCTTGGTACCTGCCACCAACGCCACCATTTCTATCTTCAACCACGTGCGCCTTACAGCAGTGCTGTACAAACAGAGTCTTCTCAACTAAAGCCTGCAGCTGCGTGTTTCAGCCCCTTGGCACCAATTCCCACTGTTTCACCTGGAGAACGAGCTGCACACAGGCACAGAAGGAAGTTTCTTACTTGCCAACAAACAAAACCAAAGGTAGACATAGTTCAATACAACATAGAAGACATTCCTCACCTGTATATTAAGGCCATCTTACCTCCTCATAAGTCCACTTTCCACAGTGGATAGCCTTAGACCGATGCAAAACACATCATTGTGTGAAGGACACATCCCAAGAGCACCCAAAACACTTTCTGTCCCCTCCCAAGCCCTTGCCCACCTCCCCAGGCCTTTGCAGGGGAGGGAGGTTGGAGAGGTAGCCTTGATGCTGTACCAGCACTGCTAAGCAAGAGCCAAAACAGCGGTGTGGTAGCAACAGCACTGTGGCTACAAATATAAAGCTGAGCACCATGAGGGCTGCTATGGGGAACGTTAACTCCACCCCAGCCAGGGCCAGGACATGGCCAAATCTCCAGGTGTGTCAAGGTCTCTCTGGACTGAAGCTCCAACAGTCCAGCTGTTAAAGCACGTGTGCCAATGGTCATCCTGAGTCGTGGTGCCTCCAACGAGATCAGAACACTACAGATGACAAGAAGACTGCTAGTGTAATGGAGCTGCTAACCAAGGTAGAAAGTACCGTGGTAACCATCTCAGAACCACCAAAGGAGGGTCCAAAGTGAAGCCAAGGCAGGGCCAGTGGGGAAACAGTGAAAAGGAGTTGGATTTTACATGGGAGGGGATAAGGATGATTGAAGAGTAGGGCTTGAGAGATGGGAAAAGAGTGAAAGGGGAATGAAAGGTGAAGCAAAGGGAATGATCAGGGCTGCTTGAGAGAAACCTGTCAAGCAGCCCTGCATCTGAGCAACACTGCCTGGAAGCGGATAAGCAAGCTCCAGCTGCTCTGACCATACTAACATCTGACTTACTTCCATGGTGGTCATGTGGAACTGAAAACTTTCCTGACTCTCATCAAGGAAAGACCCAGAGGGGAAGGAACTGCAGCATCATTTAGTTTTCCACTCTTCTGAATGGGACTCCAGGGGGTCTCTGCTCTGACCTCCTCCTCACAGCAGAAGCAGCTATGGAGTCAGACCACGTTGCTTAAGGCTTTATCCAGTGGAGGCTGAAAGCATCCAAGGACAGAGATGGCACAATGTCTCTGGGAAACCTGCTCTGATGCTTGGATGCCCTCATGGAGAAAATGTTTTTCCTTATCTCCAGCCTGACTAGTCCTTATTTCAACACTTGACTATTGTTGATTATCCTCCTGCCAAAGGTCACGGTGACAAGACTGGTTCCATCTCCCTGAAAACATCCCCACAGTGACTGGCAGGCTGATATTCCTGAGGCCTTCCCTTCTCCAGGCTGAACAAGGACTTGTCCCTCAGTTCCTCCTCCAATGTAAGTCCTCAAGCCCCTGAGCATCTTGGCGGTCTTCCTCTGAACTCGCTCCCGGCTATCAACATGTTCCTTGCTGTAATGGGTTATTTCTGGCCAATAGCCCAGCAGCCACACAGCCGCTCACTCCCTCCTCCCCTGCCACACATGAGGCCCAGAAATTTACATGGTAGTGTACAGATGTTCTAATTTGCTTTCTGTCCTCCAGCACCACCAGGGCCATTTACGCAGAGCTGATCCCCAGCCAGGCAGTCCTCAGCCCCTACCACTGCAGGGCGTTAGTCTGTCCCAGGCACAGGACCTGCCATTTGGCCACCTTCTATCCCATGAAGGTTCTGACAGGACGGTCCTCCCACCTCTCCAGTTTCCCCTCTATGGCATCCCTAGGGCACAGCAATGGTCCTCCCAATTTAGGGTCATCGACAAACAAGGTGAGAGTTGCCTCCTCCAAGTCATAGCTACACGTATGAAACTGCCCAGGTTCAGCAGAGTCCCCTGTGCTGCCCCACATGCCCCAGTATGTCCCATTAGCCTCCAGGTAGACTATGACCCCGTCACCACTGCTCTCTCAGCCTGATCATCCAACTGGTGCTTCACCCATCTGGTTGTCAACCCATCCAGACTGTAAGAACCTAACTTGGGTAGAAGAATATTGAGGGAGACCATGCCACAAGTCTTGCTTAAGCTGAGGTAAACAACATCTACTGTTCTCCCCTCATGCACAAATGCAGCTACATCATCATGAAGGCAATCAAGTCGGTGAGGCATGATTCACCCTTGGTGAGTCCATGCTGACTGCTTTTGGACAAATTCTTCTCTTTCAAGGTCCCAGAAATGTCACCCAAGAGGCCTCTAACTGATGGCACATACCTCACCAAATGAGTACACCTGTACTCGGCGCTGGTGAGGCCGTACCTTGAATACTGTGTTCAGTTTTGGGCCCCTCACTACAAGAAGGACATTGAGGTGCTGGAGTGTGTCCAGAGAAGGGCGAGAAAGCTCCTGAGGTGTCTGGAGCACAAGTCTTATGAGGAGCGGCTGAGGGAACTGGGGTTGTTCAGTCTGCAGAAGAGGAGGCTGAGGGGAGACCTCATTGCTCTCTACAATTACCTGAAAGGGGGTTTCAGAGAGGTGGGTGTTGGCCTCTTCTCCCAAGTGACTAGTGACAGGACAAGAGGAAATGGCCTCAAGTTGCACCAGGGGAGGTTTAGACTCGATATTAGAAAAAATTTCTTTACTGAGAGAGTGGTAAGGCAATGGAATAAGCTGCCCAAGGAAGTGCTGGAGTCACCATCCTTGGAGGTTTTCAAGTAACGTGTGGATGAGGCATTGTGAGACATGGTTTAATGGGCATGGTGGTGTTTGTAGGTTGATGGTTGGACTTGATGATCTTACAGGTCTTTTCCAACCTTAGTGATTCTGTGATTCTGTGATTCTGTGAAGTGAGCTTGTACAGCCTGGGGTTCCCTGGGCTGCACTTTTGGCCTCCTTCCAAGAGGGGTGCACCATTGCTTTGTCCTCACTCACAAGAGACCTCTACCAATCCCATGACCTTTCAAAAGGCATATTCCAAGGAAATGCTGACCTTCCCCTGTAACAACAGTACCACTCTTCTGCCTGTCCTACGCTGTATTTCATTTCTCTGATCTTTCATAGACATTCCCCTGCCCTGATACAAAGACCATTTCTAAAGTCGTCGTTTCAGATGCAGACTGCCTGGGCAAAGGCCCTTTCCATTATTCTCCAGTTTTCTCCTTCCCTTTCTCTTTGTTCGTTCTGGTACCTCTCACCTACGCTGCTGCTGCTTTGAGCTTCAGGGACTAAAAGCCGTCCTGTCCTTCAGTAGTCTAATTGTCTCTCTTTAAGAGCCAACTCTTTAATTATGTTGATATTTACTTTTTTGTATCTCCCTATCTAAAGCATTTCTCATGAGATTATCCCTTGTAGAAAGTCAGCCTCATGAGACCTATCTTCTACTTTATGTGTGGTTGAGGAGTGCGTTTTAATGTTTATGAAACTTTTCCTTGCTTTCCTTCTCTTTGCTTGCAAAGAGGAACATTCCCTCTGTGCCGGTGTGCAGGCAGTTCTCTAAGGAAAGCAGGTGGGAGGTGGTGCAATGGCTCTGTAACATTCAGCTCCCTGAGTCCTGAGAAGTCTGACGGAAGGCAAAGTGAGGCAAGTCCCAGGTGGCCAAGGACAGAAATGGTGGGGCTGGGGAGGTGAGGAGCAAGGGTGTCCATGCAGTGTCAGGCCTCAAGGGACTGCTTTTCCTCCTCGACACTCTGGGTCAATATCAACTGGAGAATGCTGCTGTCACCTCTTCTTTAAACTGAAAGGAATAAAATGTAACATTTTAAAAAATGTATTTTTTATTAGGGGCACTTTGAAATCTTCCTCTTTAACTGCACTATGAAATGATTCCAATTAGCTGTACAAGTCTTGAAGACTTGAAGAAAGTGACATGCAGGGAAATAGCTCCGTAGGGCTTTCTGTGTTTTAATGAGCCCCACAGTGTATTTGGGCCTGTAATCCATGAACCTCTGATGATGAGAGTGATCAAGCCTCTCAAGAAGTCAAAGGCAGAAGCAAAAGCTAAAGAACCTTGAAGCATTAATGGGTCCCACTGAGGGCCATTACTGACAGAGCCTCCCCAGGGACTCGTTAGAGCCGATAACTGGAGGCTGTGATTGCAGGGAGGCAAAGGCACTGTGCAGGTGGCTGTAATGCTGAGAAAGCCCTTGGATTGTTAGATGAAGCAGAAAGGCCAAACCCTGAGCCCCAGGCCCTGGGCAGGCAGAGCTGGTCCCTCACGTGTGGCTCAGGGCTGAGGGTGTCCAGTTAGTGCCAGGGGAGGGGCTCGCTTTGTGGATTAGGGTTTGTGTAGGGCTGTGGGGAGGGTGAGGGTCAAGGCTAGCATTTAATGGCAGGGATACAGGCTGGGAATTGGAGTGAGAAACAGGGTAGGAGGAGGAGTTTCTGGTTTGGGCTTTGGTTTAGAGGTAAGGTTTGAGGTTAGGGATTAGAGCAGTGGGTTCCTGTCAGGGTGAAGGGTGCCATTTTGGGGTAGGGTTAGGGCTTCAGGTTACTGCTTAGAAAGAGGGTAAAGGCCTCACGTGAATGTTTTCTCAGTCAGTATCACGGTGGCATCAAAATTACCCTAACGCATCTTTCCTCTTCAAAACCTTTCATCTCTCTTGGCCAAACCTCTCTTCCCTCCCCCAAATCTTGTCCCAGCTCCCCCTGACCTCCCCAAATCTGTCATCTTGTTGGGGGCAGCATTGCAATGGCTTTCGAGACCTCAGAGTATCTGTATTCCCACCGCTGGCTGCTCAGACCTGACCTCACAGCCAGCACCCAAGGGGACACAACATGTTGCTGTGCTGGAGAGGCCTCGTCACAGCTCTGCCCAGCGGCGCTGAAGGCAGGCGATGTCTTCCACCACCCCGAGGTACCCTGCCTGCCTACCAGCTCAGGCTCCAGAAGGGCTCCCAGATGTCATGGGATTCATTTCCCACGTGGGTGCTTCAGCTCCAAAGGACAGCGACCACCTCTGTGTGGGTAACTGAATCCAGTAGATTTTCAGGAGAAAACTGGAAACCTCTGCAGAAAAGAACTCGATGTAATACCTGGAAAAATCTTCCTTTCCAGCATGGCTGGCTTTTCATGAAGTTTCATGATTTTCTTCATAGTTTTTTATTAATAGCAGCAAGGGCAGGTACGGGCAAGCTGATTACACTCCCTCGCTCTCTGTGAGTGGTTTTATGCAGCCCCTCACCAAAATAAATTTTCTTATCATTTCTTCAATTGGAGAAGCATTGCTCAGAAGAACTTCTGTCTTTATACTGGCACATTTCATCTTTACTTCTGCCTCTCTGTCTTTTCTCCTTCCTCTGCCTTTTCTGTCTCCAAGGAAAAGACTCACTGCATGACAGAATAACTCAGGTTGGAAGAGATTTAACCATTGTCTTGTCCATCTCTCCTGCTCGAGGCAGGAGATGCTCACCCTGATGGCTCAGCCCTGGGTATGTCCCTCAGTGACACTCACCATCCCCACTGTCACTAGACACACCCAGAGATCAGTTCAAAATCCATCCCTTGGTCTCTAAGAGGTCATAATGTGACAAGGAGGTTTTTGCTCCCATATCCGTGGATCAATGGGCCCTTTTGGACTCTTGTTCTGCTTGATAGCAGCTTTGGAAGAAGAGCCAACCATGCAGGAAGCGTTCAGGGGAGACCCCATTTTACTACAGAGCTAGTGTGAGAGAGTCAGATATGAGCCAGAGTTACACAAATTTTTCTGAGGTGGCCAGATGAGAGAGAGCACGTTCCTGCCTCAGGTGTAGTGGGACAAATTCAAACAGTCATGCAGGAAAATGACAGGGAGAAATAACAACAACAAAACCAGCAACAGAGTGAATAAACAAAGCTCTAACACATTACAGGATGCACTGGGAATCATGTGTGAAGGAGATGGCAGGTCTCAGCTGTTGAAAAGTGTCCGTGAAAACCATTTCTTGATGGCATCCTTGAGCTCCTGGTTCCTCATGCTGTAGATGAGGGGGTTCACTGCTGGAGGCACCACTGAGTACAGAATTGCCACCACAAGGTCCAGGGATGGGGAGGAGATGGAGGGGGGCTTCAGGTAGGAAAACATGATGGTGCTGAGGAACAGGGACACCACAGCCACGTGAGGGAGGCACGTGGAAAAGGCTTTGTGCCGTCCCTGCTCAGAGGGGATCCTCAGCACGGCCCTCAAGATCTGCACATAGGACAGCACAATGAAAACAAAACACCCAAAACTAAAACAAGCACCAACCACAAGAAGCCCAACTACCCTGAGGTAGGCGTCTGAGCAGGAGAGCTTGAGGATCTGTGGGATTTCACAGAAGAACTGGTCCAAGGCATTACCTTGGCAGAGTGGTAGTGAAAATGTATTGGCTGTGTGCAGCACAGCATTGAGCAACCCACTGCCCCAGGCAGCTGCTGCCATGTGGACACAAGCTCTGCTGCCCAGGAGGGTCCCGTAGTGCAGGGGTTTGCAGATGGCAATGTAGCGGTCGTAGGCCATGATGGTGAGAAGAGAAAACTCTGCTGCACTGAGAAAGAGAAACAGAAATACCTGGGCAGCACATCCTGAGTAGGAAATGGCCCCGGTGTGCCAGAGGGAATTGGCCATGGCTTTGGGGAGAGTGGTGGAGATGGAGCCCAGGTCGATGAAAGAAAGGTTGAGGAGGAAGAAGTACATGGGGCTGTGGAGGTGGTGGTCGCAGACTATGGCGGTGATGATGAGGCCATTGCCCAGGAGGGCAGCCAGGTAGATGCCCAGGAAGAGGCAGAAGTGCAAGAGCTGCAGCTCCTGTGTGTGTGTGAATGCCAGGAGGAGGAACTGGGTGATGGAGCTGCTGTTGGACATTTTCTTCCTCCAGGCATGGGGACCTGTGCAAGGAGAAAAAGGCAGTGACAAGTTGAGAAGGACTTCTCTGATGAAAAACCTATGCCATTTCCCATAGAAATCCCCCTCCCTCAGCTGAATGAGGACTGAGTCAGCTCATTCCCCAACCCCACCAACTGAGCGACATGGTGCCTCACAGTTTAAAAAAAACTGAGGCACCTACCTGCCTTGAAGACATACCTGGCGCAGTGTCCCCCCAAACAGAAGCTGACCTTCACCCTCCACACCAACTCCTGAGATTTGAGAGCACCACAGGCAGGTGTAGAAATACATAATATGTCTGTGGTCTGAAAAACTGAAGCAAGGAGAGAAAGGCTGTTGGGCAGGCAGTGAAGCCGTCCCCTTACCCAGCCGTGCTCTCCACCTCACAGATAGCAACACTGCAGGGCACTTGTTTTTAGCATATTTGTTGTGTATCGACTGTAGGACACATGCACTGGTCCTACGCTGGAGGTCCAGCTGCTGAGGAGGTGAACAACCCTCTGCAAATGTCCCCAGAGTGATCTGGAGCTGTGATCAGCTCTGACCCACACAGCACCCTCTCAACAGCAGAAGGACCCTGCCATTGCACTGGTCTCTCCTTCCACCCCCAGCTTCTCCCCACAGCGCCGTGGGGAGCTCCCCGGGCAGGCTGAGTGCTGACCCTGGCAGGCGGCAGAGTCCCTGCCCCAGCACCCAGCCCCGGGGGTGCAGGGACCCTGCTCGGAAGGACAGCCCTGGGCACCCCTGGCTGCACACCCACCTTCACACCCTGCAGCCGTCCCTGGCAGAAGGCAGCCCTCATGCCCTGTCCCTCTGATGGTGCAGCAGGGAAGCCCTGCTCTGGGGCACCTCCTCCTCCTCTATACAGGAGTGAGATTCCTGGGTACCATGCCAGCTTTACGAGAGCCCTCCACGAACTGCAGCTGCATTGCCCTGCACCCAGAGACCTACCGTGTCAAGGGCTGTGAAGATTTCTCCTACTTTGCGCTCTCAGCATCCTCCCCCTCCAGACTGCCTTTAAACCCTTCGCTGCCTCACTCCTCTCCCCTCGGTGCCTGCAGGCAGTGCCCTCAGCCCTGCTGCGCTCTGCAGAGGAGCTGCTCCTGGGCAGAGCTGTCTCTCCGCAGTGCTGCCCGCTTGCCATGAGCTCCCTCTGTCCCAGGAGCCCGGCACAGCCTCGCAGCAGAGGACCATCTCAAGGTGTTTTAATGACCCCTCGGGTGGGTTTGGTGCCCAGTCCATGAACCTCAGACAATGACAGGGAGTTGAAGAAACCTCTCAAGAAGTCAGTGTCTGATGCAATCTCCACTGTTTCTTGCAGTGTTAATGGGTCCCACGGAGGGACATTGCTGACAAAGCCTCCCCAGGGGCTGCTTAGAGCAGAAAACTCCAGGCAGTGATGACAGGTAGGCAAAGGCAATGTGAAGGAAGAGATTCTGAGTAACCCTGGATGTGTTACCTAAAGGCAAAGGGCCAAGCTCTGACCCCCAGCCCCTGGGAAGGGAGATCCAGTCCCTCACACATTGCTCAGGGCTCTTCCTGGGGCGGTGTGATGTGGGGATGGGCAATGCCCAGGGCAGGACTACGGTAGGATACCTCCCAGGCTCCCAGGTGGGGAGGGGGAGGCAATGAGCCCCGAGTGCTGTAAGGACAAGGTGCTTCCTCATAGGTGTCAGTGGCAGAGACAACAGCCACAGGCGAGGAGGGAAAGAGCTGATCTCTGTTGGGGGCTTTTCCGACTTTCTCCATCCCTCTCTCATCTCCACCATTGGCTGTCCTACGGTCTCCCACACCTGCACCTCTCTCTGCAGGCTGTAGACATCCACCCTGCTACCCCACCTGGCTCTCACCTGAGCATCTTCCTTTACTGATATCTCTCCATCCTTCCTCGTTGTCCCTTGCAACACAAAGCCTTGGGTTGATCCAGTCTCCTTCTGGGTGACTTCTTACACCACAGCACTGCCCTTCGATTGACATTTCTCTTTCCTTGTGTCCAGTCTGGACCTCTCCAGCTGCACTTTGTTCTATAAGTTCTTTCTCATGCCATTTCCCACTATGAAGAAAAGCACCATCATCTCTGAAACCACCTTTCCAGCAGTCTCAGGCTAATCCTATACTGCTCTGAGCCTCTCTGCCACTGGGTCAGTGCTGCCCAGGTCCCTCAGCCGCCCCACACAGATCATATGCACCCGGTCCCATACCCCATCTTGGCAGACCTGCACTCGACACTCTCTAGTTCCTCCTGACTTCTCCAAACTGGGGAGCCGCCCTCTGGGACATACCCATGTGTGTGGAGCCACACCAGTGCTGAGTCAAGGGGGATGATCTCTCAAGTTGTCTGGGTGGCCCACACTCCTCCTAACACAGCCCCACGTGCAGCTGCCCTTGTTCATAGGGACCATACGCTACTGGTTGTAGGGTACCCCTCGTAGTGCCCAGGCCCTTCTCCTCAGCTGCTCACGTCCCAGCCTGTCCTGATGTATGGGGTTATTCTCCCCTCGCCCCCCACCACTGCAGCTCGGATGCAGAAATGTTGAACCATACAACTGTCACAGAGTTCCTTCTCTTGGGCTTCCCCTCCCTCCACCATCAGGAGTCCCTCATGGCAATCGCTCTCCTGGCTTCGCACCTGGTGATCTTAGGGACAAACCTGCTGATCATTCCCTCATTCTGTCTGAAGGAGACCTCCACAGTCCCACGTACTTTTCCCTCTGTAACCTCTCCTGTTTGGAGGTTTTCATCACCATATCCATCATACCCAAAGACGTAGGAAACTTGTGCATGGCCAGCAAAGCCATATCCTGCCCAGGCTGCTTAACTCAGTGCTACTTCTGTTCCCTTCTGGGCTGCATCTTCATGTATGTCCAGCCTTCAAGTCACCACATTTCCTGAAACAAGGCAGTGGCCCTTCTCAACACAGTGCCAACTCCTTTGATGAGTCCCTTTTGTTTTCAGCCTCAGGAACCAGCTGATGAAAGATGCTCTCAAGGCAGGTTTCAAAAGAAGTGGGATAATCTTCAGAAACCACTTTTCCACCTGAGGAGAGGTGTTGTAAGTGGATTTTGAAAGGGGAGAGGGGTGGGGAGGGCAAACACATGGTTATGATGCATCTGCAGAAATGAGACCTCTCTTTCTTAGCAGTGTAAGATCTCCTTAATCGAATATCACACCAGACTCTCTTCTGCAACACGTCATCATAAGATGACCCTGCATAGCAATGCCTTTCAAATGACCTACAAGCACTTTACAAACCCTGGTGAATACCACAGTGGCATTTTCTAAGCGTGCAAACCAAGACAGAGAGCAACAAGCAGAGGACTTCATCCCTCCATGGCACACCCAATTCTCAACAAGCTTCGCCCTCGTCCGGTTCTCATGCAACTGCGCCTTCCTTCTAAATCTGGTTTCCTGATTATTTTGGTGACAGATCTTTGCTGAACCTCTTAGTCTTTAGGAAATGACAGGACATAGGTGGAACACAATGAAGAGAACAATAACAGCTTAATTTTTCCACCAAGTGGATAATACATCTCCGTTAACGTCCTGGTCAGAACAAAAACATGCCTGAAATTCAGTCCAGTTGAACTGTTGAGAATGACCTCTCTTCTAATTTGGTCCCGAATCTAGAATATTGGTCAGGAATGTAGGTTTGAGTAACAGTGCACCTGTCTCCATATCACTCATGTTTGGTGAAATAAATGTCCAGTCCTTGACACAATGCTCCCAGAGCCAATACTTCAGCTAATCCAGCACATTCAGTGGAATTAGCTTGTTCAGACATAGACTTTTATAACTTTAATGTCTAAAAAGATGAGTTCATTCTCTGGCCTCCTTTGATAGCGGGGAAGGATCAGCACTCTAGAAGGTGATATCATCTCCTCCTACAGTGGTCTTCAGGAGAACTGTACTTAGCATCGACTTGGCAGCTTAGTTTTCCCATAGGGAATGCCAAGTGCCCTGAGCCACATACCGGGCAACGTGTGGTCGTTTGCAGAAGAGATGGACTCTTGCTCAGCGGGGCCATCCTTTGAAGACATGAGGGTTACAACTGTACCTTAAAGTCTCTCCCAAATTAAAAGGAAACCTCTCCTCTTCTCTAATCCCTGTCACAGTGTTGACATTTTGTGCCAGTGGCTCTTGGCACAGTGGCAGCTATGAAGTGAGACCATGTGTCTTGGTACAGTCCTGTCCTGCCTGTCTTCTCATTCCAGCTCCTCTTTCCTTAGATACCCTCTCTGTGTCCTGGACACTGCTGAACCCAGATACAGGCAGCGTGGTGGTCAGTGCAGTCAGAGCTGTGGGGCATACGCTAATGGGCACTCACACACCTCAGTGGACAGGCAGAGGTTGGGGCAGAGTGTATGGGGCCAGGGTGCCAAGACATGTCCCTTATGTTCTCAACTCTCTTAATCTCTCGCTGTCTCTTTCTCCATCTTGCGCGTATCTTAGGGATCCATCTCAATCCCTCAGCTCTCTCACAGTTGTCTCTCAGCCATCTACATGGGATGTGATTTAGAGCGAGCAGTGAATCTGAGGCACCCTCCCCATGGAAGCACCTTCAGGAACAACGCACCCCAGTGTAGGTGGGGTGAATGACTGAGTAAAAGGGCTCCTCCATTCCAGGAGCTCTCTGGGCTGTCTAGGTGACTGCCTCGGCCATCTCCAAGTCACGATAAAGATATGAAGTTTGAGACAGGGAATCATCAGGGACTTGTGCCAAATTGGGGAGCCACCCACTGGGACACACCCATGTGTGTGGAGCCTTCCCATTTGGACTCACACTGGTATCCTACATCTGCATCAGAGCTGCAGTCCTGAGGATCCCAACCACCATGGGGAGGCAGAAGGCCTTCTCCACCCGCTCCTCTCACCTCATCGTGGTGACTGTTTTCTATGGCACCCTCGTCCTTGTCTATATGACACCCAGGACAGCCTCCCTGAGGCAGCTCCATAAAGTCCTCTCCTTTTTCTACACCATCCTCACGCCCCTGGTCAATCCACTCCTCTACAGCCTGCGGAACAGGGAGGTCGAGGGGGCTCTTGGAAATGCACTCAGAAAAACTGTGGCCTGCATTGAGAGCTCATACATGTTGTGATCCACCAGGAATAAACAGGTGGTGGATCTCTTTTGATCAAGTGGGGACCACTCGTAAGTGCCTCTTTTGTGTACCAGGTATATCTTTAGAAGTGCAGAATCTTGGGCCTGGTTGTGGAATGAGAAGCGGGAGAAGGGAATTTGTGTCTTAAAGAAATATAGGTCTGGTCTTGAAGAGTGTAAAAAACTTGCCTGGCTTTCTTCCTTCTTTAAAGTAAAGCCAGTTGTGATCCTGCAAGTGGGAGCTGTTGAAATGCCACACCTGCCCAGGAGCGGGAGGAAACTGACTCTAAGCATGCTGTTTTCTCTTCTGTCACCCAGCCAGGCTGAGGCGTGGCATTCCTGCATGTCTGGGATTCCTCAGGGCATCTCCCTATTGGCAGGGAGAAGTGGGCAGCTGGATCAAGCCCTTCCACTGGACATGTCTAAATCCAACTCGGTGAATCCCATCCCTCTTCTTCTCTGGGCTTCCTAGCAGAGGACAACTGTGAAAGCTACTCTGATAGGGTCAGCCCCTCTGAAAAAAAAATAAAGTAGATCCTTGCGCAGAGGAAAGATGCACAAGTTGGGTCTCAGTTTCCCCATCTTTTAACACAGAAATCATTACTTCCCCCTTCTTTCCTTCTCATATTCTGACTCCCATCCAACAATGTAATTCCTTAATTGTTTCCCACTGTCTGACTTAGATACTGCAAACCGAGTCCTCCTGTTTTCTTCTTTCTTGCAAAAGAGAGCAAGGTCAGCTCATGGGGCATGACTGAGCACACACACCCCCAGCAGCAGGCTCTCCCCATTTCCTAGGCTGAGGCAAGCGCACAAGGTGGGAATGTCTCCATCATCTCTGATTTGCGCAAGGGCCTTCAGCCCTGACATATTCCCACAACACACTTGTTCCTCCTCCACCCACAGACAGAAATTCCTTCCCACTTCCAGGCTCAGGTCTTGGCTGCAAGAATTTGCTGCACTTCAGAAGAGGCCTTGAGCTTCTTGGCTCTTCTTGGTGCTTAAGGCAATCTTCCGGGCTCCCTCCAGATTTCATGGGGGGACTTCTTGTCTCTAACAAGGACTTTATGACAAGTTTTTATGAAATGTTTGGTTTTCTATCACTCCTGTGTGTGGAAAGAGTAGACACAGAGAAGGAAGAAATACACCAAAAGGGATGCGAGTGAAGTGCCAGTAAGAACCAGGTGAGCTCCCCCCATGCCTGTGGCTTCCTGGCAAGGAGTCTGTCCTGAGAAGGGCATCCAGCCTCTACCCCACTCTGGAGTGGGGAATCAGCAGCACTCGTGCCTCCTGGGGGACACAAAAGATGACTTTTCAAGGGCACTTTTCCTCTGAACTGCTGTAGATTTGTCCTTGAGGCTGAGGTATAATGGCCAACAGTGCAAATAGTGATTTAACTGGTGTTGCCCAGAGTGGCCATCAGAGATGCAAACTACTGTGTTGCAGATATTTATATTTAGGCAGATTAATGTTGGGGCTTTGGTTTAGTTTTGTTTCTACTTTTTTAAAATGCTGATACTCTTAGGGAAATCACACAAGCACCTGAAGGACTATTGAAGGTTTTCTGAGAGAAGCCCCAGCAGATTAGCATCTCAAGCAATGGGGTGCCAGAGGGCAAGGGAAGGATGGTTTGGGCACTGCCCTGGGATTTGGGAAATGGAAATGAGTTCTCCTCTCCTTGACATGCTGCCCTTCTCAGTGAGGGCTGTGAAAAACTCTGCCAACTAGGTCGGAACGCACAGTCATGTCAGGGAACTTCTGTCTAACTGCAGCCAACGTGGTCCTGACAGCTCAGGATTTGTGTTTCCATTGGAGTCCAAACCATGACAATTCACACTGCCTCCGTCTTCACTATGACACTGGGTGTTGTGAGACACAACTGTCCTGGATCTCCAGGCAGGATGGGCAAAAGTTTGATACCTGAACCGGAACTTTTCCTCTTCCTGGAAATGTCAATGCCACAGGCTCGAGCCAAGAAGCCCAAGAAACAAAACTTCCCAGAGGGTCAAGTAATGAAAACATCCCCCAGGCTGTGGGACTTCCTCTTGACTGACAGAGAATTCGTGAGTGTAGACAAATTTGTGAGTCTTCACCTATTTTTCCCTCTCTCTTTGTAACTTGGCTCTCAGCATTTCTGTATTGAATCTGCTTTGCTGCTTTCAAAATGTGTCTTTGAGAAACTAGCTCGGGATATTTTCATTATCTTTTTTTATCCCAAATGAATATGCAGCATTGAAGTGGGTTTCCATATATGGAGCAGTTTTGCACAATGTCTGCTCCAAGAGGAGAAATATCTCAGCCTGCAGTGGGAAAAGAGTGAAGCTGTGGAGGATAAATGTGCTGCTTCAGAAAATATGTGGCATGCATGCAAGAGAAAATGTTGTGAAGGTGAATGGGCATGAAAGAAATGGAAAACTGCCCATCCAATGGAGCTCTGCAAGAGGAGGATGGAGCCGTACATAACATGGCATGATCCAAGTGGGATCAGCATGGAGAGAAGACTTTTCTAGGGAAGGCGTTGCAATGGAGTACCTTGATGTCACCCAACTGAAAAAGAGAGATTGGACAGTGTGCTGAAGTGACGGGCAGAAGTGTCCTGGGCTAAAAGACCTTTGTTAAAAAAAGGTTGGAGGGATTTGTGTTGCAGAGATTTGAGGTAGGCCTTTCAAGATCTAAGCAAGCTGAGATTTGGAGACAAGTAAAAATAATGAAGCTCTCAAGGATGTTTTGGAATTCGTTGTACTATCTTTGCTCTCGCTTATCATTTAAAGATTACAGTATTGCCCTTAAGTAATCCATGCTCCATATCTTTTTTCTCTGCTTTTTTGAGCAGGGGAAGGTGGAAGAGAAGAATAGTTTCTTTTTTAACAAAAGGCAGCCAACGGGCAGATCCCAGGTTAGCGAAAAGGTACAAAGGAAGGCAAAATTTTGATGTGGTGTACACTGGCACAAGAGGATTACCTGCATTTCCATTCTCTGAAGCCCTAACTGGGTGGCAGAGAGCCTGGAAGCTCAGAGCTCCCTTCATCTGCCCTGCATTTCAGCATGTAAAATGAAGCTAACTGAGTCATAAAGTTGGTTTTGATTCTCTTCACAGCCTAAGGCACAGCATGGGGCAGGAGACAGGCAGGACACCTAAAGCGGACTCACACTTCTCTGCACAAAAGCTTAGGTGCTTGCGGGAACCTCAGGAGGCATGGCATACCGATTCCAGGGTTCAACGACCTGGTCAAATGCCTTGTCTCCTTCTCTGTAATGGTGGCATTGATGCGTCGCACATGTGCAGACTCTGTACAAGGATCATAGAATCATCGATTCATAGAATGGTTTAGGTTGGAAAAGACCTTTAAGATCATCAAGTCCAACTGTAAACCTAACCCTGCTAAGTCCACCGCTAAACCATGTCCCTCAGCGCCTCATCCACACGTCTTTTAAAACCTCCAGTGATGGTGACTCCACTACGTCCTTGGGCAGCCTGTTCCAGTGTCTGACAGCCCTTTTGGTGAAGAAACTTTTCCTAATATCCAGTCTGAACTTTCCCTGGCACAACCTGTGGCTGTTTCCTCTTCTCCTATCACTTGTCACTTGGGAGAAGAGACCAGCACCCACCTCTCTACAGGGGGACAATCACTTCCCTAGTCCTGCCGGCCACACTGTTTCTGATACAAACCAGGATGCAGTTGGCCATCATAGCAATGTTGGCCAACATATGAAAGTTTCTTTTCCATAGGTATTCAGAGAGATCCTTCTTGTGCTCGGGAGAGGCTGTCCTGCAAGTCCTATCACATTTCCTGAGCTCCTTCCCCCTTCAGAGCTGCTTCCCACGGCACCACCTGGATCAGTCCCCCCGTACATCAAAGTCTTCTCCTCTGGAGTCCACCAGCCTGTGCTCTGCTGCTGGCCTTCCTTTGACACCTGGGACCCCACTATTTCCTTGTTTGCCAGTACCGGCTCCAGGTGAGCATCCCCCTTACTGTCCCACCTGGCAGCTCTGTTAGGAACTTGTCCCAGGAGCCTCCAGGCTGCCGGCATCCTGTCGCTTTGCCTGGCCAGGGAATGCCAGGGCACTTACAGTCCCCCACAGGAACCTGCTCCTTAACCTGGAGACTTCCTTGGCTTGCTGAGAGAGGACTATTGCTGTTTCCTCTCCCTGACCAGGTAGGATATGACTGCCGAGACCATGTCACCCTTACTGACTTCTCTTCTCATCCTCACTCACAGAAGCTGGCCCAACCTGTGGCCCATCTCATAGAGGAGCTCCATATATCCTAGCTGCTCCTTCACACAGGGTGCTTCCCCCCAATTCTTGTCCTCCCTGTCACCTTCTCCATCAGAGCCTGTATCCCTCCACTGCAGCACCCCAGCTCAGCAAGCTGTGCCACCACATCTCATTTAATCCCAAACCATCACAGTAGAGTGACAAGTCCTGGGGCTTCAGCTCCTCCTGCCTGTGCTCCAGCTCCTCCTGGCCATGCACCTTTGGGCTGCAGCACTTCAGCCGTGGCACCGGGGTGGACTGCAGACTTCTCACAGGGAAACCTGATCACTGATCCTGACCGGAAGACCATTGTGCATCAAACAGTTAGTGCTGTGCTGCGCTGTGCTGCGTGTACAGCGTGGCCTCCACACCTGTACTGTGCTGTAGAGATCCCTTGGGCACAGGACAACCTCAGCAGCTCCTTGTCACAGTGCAGCCTGCGGGCAGCTCCCACGCGGTACCGGCCATCATGGCACCTGCATGGCCTTGTCTCTGTCTGACAATGCAGCAGGAAGGTCTCATGAGAACATCATTTCTGACTGACTGTGGAGAAGAGGCATAGTCTCGTTTCCTCGTAAGCGAATACAGTAAGAGTTTGAATGGCCAAAATGTGAGACTTTTTTCTCTGGACAGGGTCTGCATGGCATGCTTCGCATGCCTGGGAGTCCCATTCGATGCTACAACACCTAGGCATCCCACCACCTAACTAGATAAAAGATTACCTATACTATTCTCTCCTTATAATCTTAGCCCTCACAGCATTTTAAATGGTACCTCACAGAGTCTGAGTACCTTCCTTACTGGGATCATCATGGACCAGGATCTACTGGTGAAGAACTCTCCCAGCACACTTGGATGCAGCCCCTACGGTCCAATGGACTGGTAGGTGTGCGGTTTGCTCAGGTAACCCCTGGCTTCATCCCCATTCACAGCTGGTTGTTCTCCTCCAGAGCCCTGCCTCAAAGCACAAAGGCCTGGGAGACCTTGCTGGTGGAAACTGAGGCAAAGGGGACACAGAGCATCTCAGATCTATCTACAGCTACTCTTACTAAACTTAGCAGTGGTTCCACAGTCTCTCTGTTTCTTCCTTAACTCTTCCTGAAGTACCAACAGGTCATCTTGGTGCCCTTGAATTCCCTGTTGAGTGTCAATTGAGTTTTGGTATGGACCATTGCTGTGCTTGGAGCATGCGGTCCATGAAGACAAGAAGTGTGCAGGCACACTGAGAAAAGGATTCTTCTGTTCCTGGACTGTATCATCATGGGAGTGAGTACAGATCCCTGTGTGATGTGCTTTGTGTTCACGCAATGCCTGCAGCTATTGGGCAGAGAAGGGACAGATGTTGCCTCTCTGATGACATCTGATGACCAATACCTCTGAGTGATGGCAACAGCAATGGCACACAGCAACCAAATTGCATTGTGTGCAATGCCGCCTGCGGTGTCTTGTCACACACCCACCCTGAATGGGAATTGCTTTCCTGTTGGTCCTGTGATTTTCTTGCCAGCCCTGGCATCTCATGTAGCTCTGTGGGCCTGGATTTGAACATTACATTGAGCAGCTGCCTTGAATTCTGTACCACAATGTGGGGATGAACACGAGACACCTGCCAATACAGTCAGTGAAGATCTAGTAAACCCAACACCTGGAGGAGAGGAAGAAAGAGACGGAGCTCTCCCTGTGGCATACGACTCCATTCCATCCTATGAATATCTCTATAGGCTGACCTGAACATAACGAGTAGGGACAGGTTCAGTTGCCCTTAATTTGGGCAGCAGCTGTCCTTTCAGTTAGCCAAAGGAAATTCCCAAGAGCCTCCAAGAAGATGCCCCAGATGTTGGCCTGTCTCTACATCAGCCTGCACGTACCTTCAATCTGTCTCTATTAGCGGCACATATCTTTGACCACCTCTGGCACCTCAGATGTCACCAGACAACTGCATCTGAACAGCTCACTCCTGGCCTCCAGCTCCATTAATTACCATGGGAGCTGAGAGCAGGAGCTCACATGCAGGTGCCTATTGTGTGTCCACCTGAAGGGGGGCAGGAGGAATCCCACCTGCTGTGGGTCTGTGGTGTGCATGGGAGGGAGCTGAGTGCCCTTCCAGCCCCAGCACTCCAAACCCAGGATGAGATGCCTTGTCGGGCTCAGCTGCATCCCTTCCCTCAGCAGGGGTAAAGGAGATCCCTGCCTGTCCCTGTCTGGCTGTCCTGTCTAAAGATGGGCCAAGAAAAGTTGATATTTAGGCGTGAGTCTGTCTCTCAGCAGGGAAATGATGTGCTGGAAAGAAGTGTCTCTCCCCAGCTGCGGGAGGGAACCTCAGTGATTGCTCCAGCCTGTTTCACAGCAGGTTCCCCTGGAGCCCCAGGGACCCCTGGGGGGAGCCCCGAGGGGCAGAGAAAGTGCCGCCTTGGGCTGCACTGCTTCTGAGCTGGGCCGGGCTCCTGGGATGGAGGGAGCTCATGGCAAGCGGGCAGCGCTGAGGAGAGACAGCTCTGCCCAGGAGCAGCTCCTCTGCAGAGCGCAGCAGGGCTGAGGGCACTGCCTGCAGGCACCGAGGGGAGAGGATCAAGGCAGAGAGAGGTTAAAGGCAGTCTGGGGTGGGAGGACAGAGGCGAGCTCACTGGAGGAGAAATCTTCACAGCCCTTGACACGGTAAGTCTCTGGCTGCAGGGCGATTTAGGTACAGTTCACGGCCAGATCTCCTAATGCTGGCACATTCCACAAACGCTGAGACCTTTGAGGAAGAAGTGCCGCAGGTTCTCTGGTGTAGAGGAGAAGAAGGTGCTCCAGAGCAGGGCTTCCCTGCTGCACCATGAGAGGGACAGGGCATGAGGGCTGCCTTCTGCCAGGGACGGCTGCAGGGTGTGAAGGTGGGTGTGCAGCCAGGGGTGCCCAGGGCTGTCCTTCCGAGCAGGGTCCCTGCACCCCCGGGGCTGGGTGCTGGGGCAGGGACTCTGCCGCCTGCCAGGGTCAGCACTCAGCCTGCCCGGGGAGCTCCCCACGGCGCTGTGGGGAGAAGCTGGGGGTGGAAGGAGAGACCAGTGCGATGGCAGGGTCCTTCTGCTGTTGAGAGGGTGCTGTGTGGGTCAGGGCTGCTCACAGCTCCACATCACTGCAGGATCTTCCCAGGAGACTTTTCAGGAAGCACAGCAAGGCAGGGGCTGCCTGAAAGGAAAGGATCCTGGTCTTTCACTCTTCTCCTCTGGGTTGTCTGGGTGGGCAATGGCACATAGAAATTAACCTCTCATTTCTGGAGGAGGCGCTGAAATTCCAAGTCTGTTCCTCTTAGAGGTGAATAAAGCGGGGAGTATTGGAAATCACCATGCCGTGGTTACAGACAGCATCAGTGTCACTTTTCCAGCCTCGCCAGGGCTGGTCTGATGTTCCCCTCAGAGCCTGCACACCCAGAGATGCCCCTGGGCAGTGTCCTGCTGCAGGGAGGGCTCTGCAGGGCAGAGCTGAGCAGGCAGCGGGTGGGATGGGCTCTGTGAGCACTGCCAGGGAGGAGACACAGGGGACAGAGAACCAGCTCCTGGCAGGGACAGCTGCAGGCAGCAGAGACAGGGACGGGGTTGGGAGGACACTGCAAACAAGCACAGGGGGAGGGTGCGCTCAGGCAGCTCTCTTTCTGTGTTTCCCTGCAGATGTCTGCTGGGCACTGTCTGCGGGGCA
This sequence comes from Gavia stellata, assembly GCF_030936135.1. Classification (NCBI taxonomy): domain Eukaryota; kingdom Metazoa; phylum Chordata; class Aves; order Gaviiformes; family Gaviidae; genus Gavia; species Gavia stellata. The sequence goes on from NW_026776913.1 coordinate 1,504,924, forward strand.
ATGAGCTGACTCTCTCTGTAGAACCTCCCATCGGAGGGACCCCCGAGTCTCTGCTTTGCCTGTCCTGCAGGGCTTGCAAGCTGCCCCCCAGAAAGGCGCAGCTCTGCTGTGGGATCCTCGGGAGTGCGGAGCCTTTCACAGAATCACAGAATCACAGAATCACAGAATCACTAAGGTTGGAAAAGACCTGTAAGATCATCAAGTCCAACCAAAAAAAAAAAAAAATAAAAAAAACCAAAAACAAACCACACCACAACAACAAACCACAACACACCAAAAAACCAACCCACTCAACACCACACAGCTCCGTGCCCATCAAGCTACATCCCACAATGCCACATCCACACGCTCCTTGAATACCTCCAGGGAGGGTGACTCTACCACCTCCCTGGGCAGCCTATTCCAATGTTTCACTACTCTCTCAGTAAAGAACTTTTTCCTAATATCCAGCCTGAACCTCCCCTGCCGCAACTTGAGGCCATTTCCTCTAGTCCTGTCACTAGTCACTTGGGAGAAGAGACCAACACCCACCTCACCACAACCCCCTTTCAGGCAGTTGTAGAGAGCGATGAGGTCTCCCCTCAGCCGCCTCTTCTCCAGACTGAACACCCCCAGCTCCCTCAGCCGCTCCTCATCAGACTTGTGTTCCAGACCCCTCACCAGCTTCGTCGCCCTTCTCTGGACACGCTCCAGCACCTCAGTGTCTTTCTTGTAGTGAGGGGCCCAAAACTGAACACAGTATTCGAGGTGCACCTCTCCTCGCAGAGTCAGTTGCTTCTCTCTGTGAGGGGTCGTATCCTGCCCTCTCCATCACACCTCCACCTCTGGGCTGGGCTAGAGAAGAGTTTGCAGAGCTGTCCTTTGAAACAGGACTCCTCTGGTCTCATCAGAGTCCAGGTTTTAGGGTTTTTTTTAAAAGAGTAATTTGTGAGTGAAGTCATCTTCAAGGCAGCACAAGCGAAAGGACAGGGTGGATGGGAAAAGAACTGATAGACACTGCAGCTCTCCTGACTCTGCATTAAGTTACAAATGGCTGAGACCTTTTGCCTGTCCCATCTCAAGACTCTTCACATTTTCAGTCATAAAAAAGAGGATTTCTACCCCTAAAAAAAACACCCGCCAGATGTGATGGTGTAAAAAAAAACCCACAGACAATATTGTCAAAAAGACATGCTAAGCCCCTCTTCCTCAGGGCACGTTCCTCTCAGTCATGAGTGCAGATATTCAACTTTTCCATGAAAGGTGGATTACATCTGACATCCCCTGTGATCATCGGAGCTGTGACAAATGAGCTCCCATGTACCCACTGCAGGAGAGCAAAGCTGACTCCTCAGCAGCAGAAGGGCAGAGTTCCTGCTCCTCACAGCACACTCAGCCAGCACAAACTAGAGAAAGGAAATGCATTCCAACTGCGGGGGGATTTCTGTGAAAAATGGAGAAGCTTTTCTCAGAGAAATCTGTCCTAATTTTTTCCCATCTTTTCCTTCTTAGTTCAGAGCCACATACCAAGAGAAAGAAAATGTCCAACAGCAGCTCCATCACCCAGTTCCTCCTCCTGGCATTCGCAGACACGCGGGAGCTGCAGCTCTTGCACTTCTGCCTCTTCCTGGGCATCTACCTGGCTGCCCTCCTGCGCAATGGCCTCATCATCACCGCCATAGCCTGTGACCACCACCTCCACAGCCCCATGTACTTCTTCCTCCTCAACCTCTCCCTCCTTGACCTGGGCTCCCTCTCCACCACTGTCCCCAAAGCCATGGCCAGTTCCCTCTGGGACACCAGGGCCATCTCCTACTCAGGATGTGCTGCACAGGTCTTTCTGTTTGTTTTTTTCATGTCAGCAGAACTGTATCTTCTCACTGTCATGTCCTATGACCGCTACATTGCCATCTGCAAACCCCTGCACTACGGGACCCTCCTGGGCAGCACAGCTTGTGTCCACATGGCAGTAGCTGCCTGGGGCAGTGGGTTTCTCAATTCCCTTCTTCACACAGCCAATACATTTTCACTACCACTCTGCCAAGGCAATGCCATGGACCAGTTCTTCTATGAAATTCCACATATCAGCAAGCTCTCCTGCTCAGATGCCTACCTCATGGAAATTGGGCTTCTTGTGGTTACTGCCTGTTTAGTCCTTGGGGTTTTTGTTTTCATTGTGCTGTCCTATGTGCAGATCTTGAGGGCCGTTCTGAGGATCCCCTCTGAGCAGGGACAGCACAAAGCCTTTTCCACGTGCCTCCCTCACCTGGCTGTGGTTTCCCTGTTTCTCATCACTGCAGTGTTTGCCCACCTGAAGCCCCCCTCTATCTCCTCCCCATCCTTGGACCTGGTGGTGGCAGTTCTGTACTCGGTGGTGCCTCCAGCAGTGAACCCCCTCATCTACAGCATGAGGAACCAGGAGCTCAAGAATGCCTTAGGGAACCTGACCCCATGGATGCTGTTTCACAGAAAATAACCTGGCTCCCCTCCTATCCACATTTCCCAGAGATTCTCTTAGGCCACAAGTCGGCTTTTTCCTCTTGTGATAATTCTACTCATGAAAAATTTTCTTGGTTTATACTCCTTCTGTTGAGTCTTGGTGGTGTCATGGGTCACCCTTGCACAACACTGTATCAGCTGTGGCCTGTCCAATGGCAGCTTTTCGGTAAAAGGGGATCTCCCAGGTGCAGTGCCTGAAGGCTGGTTGAGTTGCTTCCAAGAAAATATCCATAGAGTTGCTCTTTTAAAGTTTCTGTTCTCCTTTTGTTCTCAGTGTTTTTGGGGTTAAGCTCATGGTAAGGTTGCGTTCCATTGGGAAAAAAAAAAAGTTCTGGTTTTAAAAGCTCTCTTCTTGATGGCCAGTGGTGGTACAGATGGTCCATGAGCTCCCCATTATCTCCTCAGCTTGCTACATATATGACAGTACTCCTAGCATATATCAGAGGTGTCAGGAGAACATGGGGACTCACACTGTGCCCTGGGGTTGGAATGACTGGAGACTCAGAAGGTGTAACTCCCTCAAAGGGAACGTGCCACAAAAGCAAAGCACTAAGTCGAGCTACCCACAAACAAGGACTCTGCAGTTCCACTGGAAAATTGTCCCAAACCAGTCCCACACTCCCACCATTTCCGTCTCTGCCCATACAGCCCAGCTCCACTGCCATTATTAACAGAAAGGAAACCAGGTTCCCACTGACACTTATTACACACTGATTCCCACAGCTCTTGCCACAGCTGGACTCTCAGCCCAGCCCATTCTCAGACAGCTCCAGCTACATCAGGTGCTCATGGCCTTGTCTCGACAAATATTGAAAATCTCCATCGACTGATCACCCACCAACTGGCCTGCGTCCTTGCTCCCCTGTTTGGCTCTGAGGGATTTCTCAAAAACCTCTCTCTCAGCCTCTCCTTCTCCATCGCGTGCTCCAGGCCCCAACCATTCTTCTGGCCTCTGCAGGACTCGCTCCAGCCTGTCAGGGTGCTTCTTGTGCTGGGGAGCCCCATACTAAACACAGTAGTGCAGACGCGGTCCTGTGGTGGGTTGACTTTGACCAGCAGCCAGACACCAACCCAGCTGCTCAGTCCCTCCCCCTACTCAATAGGGCCAAGGGAGAAAATAAGATGGACTAGCTCATGGGTCAAAGTGAAGACAGGGAGATCGCTTACTAATTCCTGTCACCGGCAAAGAAGAGCTGGCTTGGGGAAGAGAAATTTAATTTATTGTCAATTAAAAGAGATTTGGATAGTGAGAAGATCTAACAGAAATATTAAAGAACATTTCCCCACCCCGCTCCTTTTTCCCAGGTTCACATTACTCCTTCATTCCCAGTTCTTCTACCCAACCCAACCCTGAGAGGCGCAGGGCGGGTGGGAAATGGGAAGGGTCAATCCGTACATAACAGTTCATCTCGGCCACTCCTTCTTCCTCACACTTCTCCTCTGCTCCAGCATGCATCCTCTCCACAGGATCCCACTGTAGTTCTGGTCAAGGCTATGTGCTGTTCACTTCTTTCTGTCTTACTTTTTTCCTTCATCCTCACGGCATAGTTGAGGTTGGGAGGGGTCTCTGGAGATCATCTAGTTCAACCCCCAGTTGAGGCAGGGTCAGCTGGAGCAGGTTGCTCAGGACCTTGTCTAGGTGGGTTTGGAAAGTCTCCAAGGATGGAGATTGCACCATCTCTCTGGGCAACCTGTTCCAGTGTTTAACCACCCTCCCAATCAAAATGTGTTTTTTTGCATTCAGATGGAATTTTATGTGGTTTTAATCTGTGTCCACCACCCCTTGTCTTGTTCATTGGGAACTACCGAAGAGAGTTTCATAGAATCCCAGAATCATAGAATAGTTTGGGTTGGAGGGACCTTTAGAGGTCATCTAGTCCAACCCCCCTGCAATGAGCAGGGACGTCTTCCACTAGATCAGGTTGCTCAGAGCCCCGTCCAACCTGACCTGGAATGTTTCCAGGGATGGGGCATCTACCACCTCTCTGAGCAACCTGTTTCACCATCCTCGTCATAAAAGATTTCTTCCTTATAGCTGGTCTAATTCTATCCTCTCTTAGTTTAAAACCATTAGCCCTTGTCCTATCGCAACAGGCCCTGCTAAAAGCTTTGTCCCCATCTTTCTTATAAGTCCTCTTTAAGCGTTGAAAGGCTGCAATAAGGTCTCCCCGGAGCCTTCTCTTCTCCAGGCTAAACAGCCTTCCTCCATAGGAGAGGTGTTCTATCCCTCTGATCATTTTTGTGGCCTCCTCCGGAACCGCTCCGTGTCTTTCCTGTGCTGAGGGCTCCAGAGCTGGATGCAGGACTCCAGGTGGGGTCTCACCAGCGCAGAGTAGAGGGGCAGAATCACCTCCCTCGGCCTGCTGGCCTCACTTCTTTTGATGCAGCCCAGGATATGGTTGGCCTTCTGGGCTGTGAGCACCCATTGCCGGCTCATGTCCGGCTTTTCATCCCCCAGTAGCCCCAAGTCCTTCTCGGCAGGGCTGCTCTCAATAAGGGAGTTTGGCTCCCTTGTCTTCATTCACTCCCATCAGGAATTTATGTGCTCCAATAAGGCCCCTCTGAGCCTGTTCTTCTCCAGACTGAACAGTCCTAGATCTCTCAGCCTTTCCTCCTATGGAAGATGCTGTAGTCCCTTAAACCATTTGTGGTTTCACCAGTGCAGAGGAGAGGGGAAAGACCACCTCCCTCCATCTGCCAGCAATGTTCTCCCAGGAGGCTGTTGGCCTTTGCTGCAGGGGTGCCGTATTGGCACATGCTCAGCAGCTTGTCCTGGGGACACCCAGTCCTTCTCGGCAGGGCTGCTATCTAGCTGGTCAGCCCCCAGCATGATGTCCACAGTGTGGCTGGATCACAGGCTTTCCTCCCCCGGGGACATTCTCAGCAGCAGCTTGTCCTTCTTCAAGAATCACAGAATCATTAAGTTTGGAAAAGACCTGTAAAATCGTCAAGTCCAACCATCAACCCAACACCACCATGCCCATGAAACCTTGCCCTGCAGTGCCACGTCCACATTTTCCTTTAACACCTCCAGTGACGGTGACCTCACCACTTCCCTGGGCAGCCTGTTCCAATGCTTCACCTCTCTCTCAGTAAAGAAATTTTTCCTAATATCCAGCCTAAACCTCCCCTGGTACAACTTGAGGCCATTTCCTCCTGTTCTATTGCTAGTCACTTGGGAGAAGAGACCAGCACCCACCTCTCTGCAACCCCCTTTCAAGTAGTTGTAGAGAGCAATAAGGTGTCTCCTCAGCCTTCTATTCTCCAGACTGAACAACCCCAGTTCCCTCAGGTAGTGAGCGAGAAGGTCTCCCTGAGAGTCCTTTTCTCCATTTCCCTTAGCCACTCCTCACAACATTTGTTCGCAGGAACCTTCACCAGCTTCATTGCCCTTCTTTGGACAAACTCCAGCATCTCAATGTCTTTCTTGTAGCTAGGGGCCCAAAACTGAACAAAGTAGTCGAGGTGTGGCCTCATCAGTGCTGAGTACAGGGGGACAATCACTTCCCTACTCCTGTTGTTTCTGATACGGTCCTGGATGCCATTGGCCTTCTTGGCCACCTGGGCAAACTGCTGGCTCATATTCAGACAGCTTTCGACCTACACCCCCAGGTTAACGGCCCCAGGTGTGGGCAGGACACCTGGGCAGACCCAAGCGCAGGCCCACACTGGAGGGACCGTGAGCGTGTGTGCCCGTGGGTAAGCGCTGCAGGATCTGCACAGACCACTTGTCACCTGCACACCAGACCAGCTTGAGAAGGGAGCGGGATGAGGCCGGTTGTGATACTCATGCCTGTGTGTGTTCTGCCGGTGCTGTGGGTGCTGCAAAGGTGCTGTTCCCTGCTGGAGTTGGTCAGGTGTGTCCATCTGTATTTCCTCGCCGAGACCGGCATTTAGCAATTTCCTTTGAGTGATTCCCCGTTGGGTGACCTTTTACTTTGGGAGGATCCAGTCACTGCCCACCCCAGGAACGTGCTGCCCCTGCAGAACCCCCAGGCTCTCCAGGTAGCTGTAGATTCCCCTCCTGGAGGACGTCTTCTGCACAGTCATATGTGGGACAGCCCTGGGTGCGTAACTCAGTGCTCATTTACCATCTCCACGGCCACCATACACCAAAGGGTGAGTCCAAGATCCAGCCCCAGGTCTCTAACAGCTGTGACAATGTGACAACGAGAGTTTCTCTCTCAATTCCAAGGAGAAAAAGGCCCTTTTGAGGTGAAATTCCTTGGGCCTGTTGCTGCCATCAGCTTTGGAAGAAGAGCCCAAACTTCAGTCAGCACACTGGGGAGATCCCATTTGATTTCAGAAATGCTATGAGAGTGTAGCTCTGTCCCAGTGAAAGACAGACTTTTATTTCAGAGCCAGGGAAGACAAAGCAGGCTCATTCCTCAGTAGAAGTAAGGAGAATCTCAACATTTATGTAGGAACACAATAAAGGCTAAGAACAACAGATAATGAAAACAGAAAGGACAAAAGAGCAAACAAAGGACAGTCCAGCAATGGGATACATGGGAAATATCCCTAAAATCACTTTCTTCATGGCATCCTTGAGGTCCCGGTTCCTCATGCTGTAGATGAGGGGGTTCAAGGCTGGGGTCACCACCGAGTACAGCATTGCCATCACTGAATCCAGAGCTGCAGAGGAGATGGAGGGGGGCTTGAGGTAGGCGAACGTGCCAGTACAGATAAACAGGGAGACCACAGCCAGGTGAGGGAGGCACGTGGAAAAGGCTTTGTGCCGTCCCTGCTCAGAGGGGATCCTCAACACGGCCCTCAAGATCTGCACATAGGACAGCAAGATGAATATAAAACAACCCCAGAATAGAAAAGCACTAAAACTAAGAGGCCCAGCTACCCTGAGGTAGGAGTCTGAGCAGGAGAGCTTGAGGACTGGGGGAATTTCACAGAAGAACTGGTCCAAGGCATTGCTTTCGCAAAGTGGTAGTGAAAATGTATTGGTAGTGTGAAGAAGAGAATTGAGAAACCCACTGCCCCAGGCAGCTGTTGCTATTTTGGCACAAGCTCTGCTGCCCAGGAGGCTCCCATAGTGCAGGGGTTTGCAGATGGCAATGTAGCGGTCGAAGGCCATGACAGTGAGAAGAAAAAATTCTGCTGACATCAAAAATAAAACAAAAAAGACTTGGGCAGCACATCCTGCATAGGAGATGGCCCTGGTGTCCCAGAGGGAATTGGCCATGGCTTTGGGGAGAGTGGTGGAGACGAAGCCCAGGTCGATGAAGGAAAGGTTGAGGAGGAAGAAGTACATGGGGCTGTGGAGGTGGTGGTCGCAGGCTATGGCGGTGATGATGAGGCCATTACCCAGGAGGGCAGCCAGGTAGATGCCCAGGAAGAGCCAGAAGTGCAAGAGCTGCAGCTCCCGTGTGTCTGCGAATGCCAGGAGGAGGAACTGGCTGATGGAGCTGCTGTTGGACATTTGCTTTCTGTGGGCATTGGGACCTGTCCAAGGTGAAAAAGACAATGACAATTGAGGACAGACTTCTGTGAGGAAAATAACATGCCATTTGTCATAGAAATCCCCATCCCTGTGATGAATGAGGAACAAGCCAGCGCATTCCCCAGCCCTGTCAATTGAATGGCATGGTGCCTGACAGTTTAAAACAGAGCTTGGGCACCTACTTCCCATGAAGACACTTCCAGGGAAGGACACACAGAGTCAGTGCCAGAACAGAAGCTGACCTGTACCCCCATCCATACCCCAGAGAGCAAGAGCATCACGGAAGGGTGGGGAAACAGGGAAGAAAACTGCAATGCTTCAAAAAAATGAGGTGAGGTCAGAAAGGCAGAGGGGCGTGCTATGAAGCCTTCTCCTTACCCAGCTGTGCTCACCACCTCTCAGATGGTGTCACTGTAGGGCAGGTGGTTTTAGTCTCTTTTTTGTGTACTGCATCCCAAGACACATCCACCTGGAAGGCAAGCTGCCCAGGGGATGACTCATAACGGGGACCCCATGGCCATGAAGGCAGAGGCTCTGCTGGGCAGGAGAGGAGACCAGGGGGTTGCTCTGGGGAAGGTATCTGCACTCCAGGGCATGGCAGGGAGGTGCCTGAATAGCCCCTGCCATGGCATTTCTGGTAGCAGCTCCTTCTCATTCCCTGCCCTTGTCTCTGCTGGAGATGTCCCTGCTGGAAGCTGATTCCCTGTCCCCATGTCTCTCTCCTACCATCTCTCAAAGACCCCATCCCACTCACCGTGTGCTCAGCTCTGCCCTGCAGACACCTCCTGGCACCAGGGTACTGCCCAGGGGCACCTCTGTCTGTGCCGGAGCTAAGGAGCAGATCAGACAAGAGCTAATGAGAAGTGGGGTCTCAGGGCCTTCCCCAGAACATAGAAATAAATTCCCATCTCCCACTGCCCTCCCAGACAACCAAGAGGAGAAAATGCAAAACACCGGCAGCTTCCCTTTCAGGTAACCGCCACATAGACCTTCCTTTTGAAAAGTGCCCTTGGAAATGTCCTGGGGGGTATGTGGAGCTGTGAGCAGCCCTGACCCAGGCAGCACTCTCTCCACAGCAGAAGGACCCTGCCCTGCGCTGAAGGGCCACCCACAGTGCCGTGGGGAGCTCCCCAGGAAAGGCTGAGTGCTGACCCTGGCAGGCGGCAGAGTCCCTGCCCCAGCACCCAGCCCCGGGGGTGCAGGGACCCTGCTCGGAAGGACAGCCCTGGGCACCCCTGGCTGCACACCCACCTTCACACCCTGCAGCCGTCCCTGGCAGAAGGCAGCCCTCATGCCCTGTCCCTCTGATGGTGCAGCAGGGAAGCCCTGCTCTGGGGCACCTCCTCCTCCTCTACACTGGAGTGACATTCCTGGGTACCATGCCAGCTTTACGAGAGCCCTCCATGAACTGTAGCTGCATTGCCCTGCACCCAGAGACTTACCGTGTCAAGGGCTGTGAAGATTTCTCCTCCAGTGAGCTCGCCTCTGTCCTCCCACCCCAGACTGCCTTTAACCTCTCTCTGCCTTGATCCTCTCCCCTCGGTGCCTGCAGGCAGTGCCCTCAGCCCTGCTGCGCTCTGCAGAGGAGCTGCTCCTGGGCAGAGCTGTCTCTCCTCAGCGCTGCCCGCTTGCCGTGAGCTCCCTCCATCCCAGGAGCCCGGCACAGCTCAGCAGCAGAGGAGCAGCCCAAGGCGGCACTTTCTCTGCCCCTCGGGGCTCCCCCCAGGGGTCCCTGGGGCTCCAGGGGAACCTGCTGTGAAACAGGCTGGAGCAATCACTGAGGTTCCCTCCCGCAGCTGGGGAGAGACACTTCTTTCCAGCACTGACATTTCCCTGCTGAGGGACAGAGTCACACCCAAATATCAACTTTTCTTGGCCCATCTTTAGACAGGACAGCCAGACAGGGACAGGCAGGGATCTCCTTTACCCCTGCTGAGGGAAGGGATGCAGCTGAGCCCGACAAGGCATCTCATCCTGGGTTTGGAGTGCTGGGGCTGGAAGGGCACTCAGCTCCCTCCCATGCACACCACAGACCCACAGCAGGTGGGATTCCTCCTGCCCCCCTTCAGGTGGACACACAATAGGCACCTGCATGTGAGCTCCTGCTCTCAGCTCCCATGGTAATTAATGGAGCTGGAGGCCAGGAGTGAGCTGTTCAGATGCAGTTGTCTGGTGACATCTGAGGTGCCAGAGGTGGTCAAAGATGTGTGCCGCTAATAGAGACAGATTGAAGATACGTGCAGGCTGATGTAGAGACAGGCCAACATCTGGGGCATCTTCTTGGAGGCTCTTGGGGATTTCCTTTGGCCAACTGAAAGGACAGCTGCTGCCCAAATTAAGGGCAACTGAACCTGTCCCTACTCGTTATGTTCAGGTCAGCCTATAGAGACATTCATAGGATGGAATGGAGTCGTATGCCATAGGGAGAGCTCAGTCTCTTTCTTCCTCTCCTCCAGGTGTTGGGTTTACTAGATCTTCACTGACTGTATTGGCAGCTGTCTCATGTTCATCCCCACATTGTGGTACAGAATTCAAGGCAGCTGCTCAATGTAATGTTGAAATCCAGGCCCACAGAGCTACATGAGATGCCAGGGCTGGCAAGAAAATCACAGGACCAACAGGAAAGCAATTCCCATTCAGGGTGGGTGCGTGACAAGACACCGCAGGCGGCATTGCACACAATGCAATTTGGTGGCTGTGTGCCATTGCTGTTGCCATCACTCAGAGGTATTGGTCATCAGATGTCATCAGAGAGGCAACGTCTGTCCCTTCTCTGCCCAATAGCTGCAGGCATTGCGTGAACACAAAGCACATCACACAGGGATCTTTATTCACTCCCATGATGATACAGTCCAGGAACAGAAGAATCCTTTTCTCAGTGTGCTTGCGCACATCTTGTCTTCATGGACCGCATCCTCCAAGCACAGCAGTTGTCCATACCAAAACTCAATTGAAACCCAAAAAAGAATTCAAGGGCACCTAGATGAGCTGTTGCTACTTCAGGAAGAGTTAAGGAAGAGACAGAGAGACTGTGGAACCACTTCTAATTTTAGTAAGAGTAGGTGTAGATAGATCCGAGATGCTCTGTGTCCCCTTTGCCTCAGTTTCCACCATTAAAGGTCTCCCAGGCCTTTGTGCTTTGAGGCAGAGCTCTGGAGGAGAACAACCAGCTGTGAATGGGGATGAAGCCAGGGGTTACCTGAGCAAACTGCACACCTACCAGTCCATTGGACCGTAGGGGCTGCATCCAAGTGTGCTTGGAGAGTTCTTCACCAGTAGATCCTGGTCCATGATGATCCCAGTAAGGAAGGTACTCACACTCTGTGAGGTACCATTTAAAATGCTGTGAGGGCGAGGATTATAAGGAAAGAAGAGTATAGGTAATCTTTGATCCACTTAGGTGGTGGGATGCCTAGGTGGTGTAACATCAGATGGGACTCCCAGCCATGCACAGCACACCATGCAGAGCCCGTCCAGAGAAGACAGTCTCCTGTTTTGGTCAATCAAACTCATACTGTATTCCCTTAGGAGGAAACGACTCTCTTCCTCTTCTCCACAGTCAGTCAGAAATGATGTTCTCATGAGACCTTCCTGCTGCATTGTCAGACAGAGACAAGGCCATGCAGGTGCCATGATGGCCGGTACCGAGTGGGAGCTGCCCGCAGGCTGCACTGTGACAAGGAGCTGCTGAGGTTGTCCTGTGCCCAAGGGATCTCTGCAGCACAGTACAGGTGTGGAGGCCACGCTGTACACGCAGCACAGCGCAGCACAGCACTAACTGTTTGATGCACAATGGTCTTCTGGTCAGGACCAGTGATCAGGTTTCCCTGTGAGAAGTCTGCGCTCCACCCCGGTGCCACAGCTGAGGTGCTGCAGCCCAAAGGTGCATGGCCAGGAGGAGCTGGAGCACAGGCAGGAGGAGCTGAAGCCCCAGGACTTGTCACTCTACTGTGATGGTTTGGGATTAAATGAGATGTGGTGGCACAGCTTGCTGAGCTGGGGTGCTGCAGTGGAGGGATACAGGCTCTGATGGAGAAGGTGACAGGGAGGACAAGAATCGGGGGGAAGCACCCTGTGTGAAGGAGCAGCTAGGATATATGGAGCTCCTCTATGAGATGGGCAACAGGTTGGGCCAGCTTCTGTGAGTGAGGATGAGAAGAGAAGTCAGTAAGGGTGACATGGTCTCGGCAGTCATATCCTACCTGGTCAGGGAGAGGAAACAGCAACAGTCCTCTCTCAGCAAGCCGAGGAAGTCTCCAGGTTAAGGAGCAGGTTCCTGTGGGGGACTGTAAGTGCCCTGGCATTCCCTGGCCAGGCAAAGCAACAGGATGCTGGCAGCCTGGAGGCTCCTGGGACAAGTTCCGAACAGAGCTGCCAGGTAGGGACAACAAGGGGGATGCTCACCTGGAGCCGGTACTGGCAAACAAGGAAATAGTGGGGTCCCAGGTGTCAAAGGAAGGCCAGCAGCAGAGCACAGGCTGGTGGACTACAGAGGAGACTTTGATGTATGGGTGGACTGATCCAGGTGGTGCCGTGGGAAGCAGCTCAGAATGGGGAAGGAGCTCAGGAAATGTGATAGGCCTTGCAGGACAGCCTCTTCCGAGCTGTGCTGGTTTTGGCTGGGATGGGGTTAACTTTCTTCATAGCAGCTAGTATGGGGCTGTGTTTTGGATTGTATGGGGCTGTGTTTTGGATTTGGGCTGGAAACAGTGTTGATAAAGCAGGGATGGTTTAGTTACTGCTGAGCAGGGCTCACACAGCACCAAGGCCTTTTCTGCTCCTCACCCCACCCCACCAGTGAGTGGGCTGGGGGTGCACGGGAAGTTGGGAGGGGACACAGCCGGGACAGCTGACCCCAACTGACCAAAGGGATATTCCATACCATATGACATCATGCTCAGTATATAAAGCCGGGGGAGGAAGAAGGAAGGTGGGGACATTCGGAGTAATGGCGTTTGTCTTCCCGAGCAACCGCTACGCGTGATAGAGCCCTGCTTCCCTGCAGATAGCTGAACACCTGCCTGCCGACGGGAAGTGGTGAATGAATTCCTTCTTTCGCTTTGCTTCTCCACACGGTGTTTTTTGCTCTACCTATTAAACTGTCTTTATCTCAGCCCACGAGTTTTCTCACTTTTACTCTTCTGATTCTCTCCCCCACCCCACCTGGGGGGAGTGAGTGAGTGGCTGTGTGATGCTTAGTTGCCAGCTGGGCTTAAACCACAACAGTCCTTTTTGGCACCCGAACAGGGACTCGAAGGGTTCGAGATAATAACAGATTCAACAGAACTTCTATCCTTTAAAAGTTATAGGTCAACATTAGTCTGTTTAATTTGCACCATGATCTTCTTTTTGCTTTTTGCTTTTTGCGCTTTTTCAGTATGCTCTGCTCTGCAGTAATTAGTGACATTTTGCCTGGAAGATTTGTTTTTAAAATGTTGACCTTGAGCTGGGTAATCTGGTGTTTGGTCTCTGGGCTGAGGCCATTACTGTATTTTGGGTACCATCTCATGGAGATACTTCACAATTATACTCCTTCTGAGAGTTTTTTTGTGGAGGAAATACAGAACAGCACCCTTGCTTCCTTCTTCTGTGATGTTGTCTCCCTCATGACAATGACCTCTCAGTACCTTGAACATCCTTGGGCAGTTAAAATACTTCTATTGATATTCCTTAGACATATTGCTTCAGTTTTCTCTAAGGTCAACAAGCAATTTAGGAATATGACCCAGGTTCCACGAGAGTATGGTCATGGGTGGCACGGCATGTGGGAAAATATGGGCAGGTATCTAGAGAACTTCTCACCTCCAATGATCTGGACTTTCACCCCTGAACAACTACAGGATCCTGATGAAGTGGTAGAATGTTTGAAAAAAAAATGCCATGGCTACTCCAGAGAGGCACAACTTACCGTGCTGTGCTGGGCCCTCGCCAGCATCTACCAAACACTGCTTGATACTATGCAGCACCCTCAGGGAGAAGAGAGGGGAAAGAGATCAGGCACTGTATTCGTCGCCCCTATAACTAAAAAGAAACAGTGGAAGCGGAAATCAGCTCGTTTAGTAAGGGATGAAGAAGCTTCTCCTAAGAGGGAAAAAGAATCAGAAGAGGCAGCCTCTTCTGCAGCAGAGCAGCCACAAGAACAGGAGGAAGAGACTGAGATAATCAATGAGACAGAAACCACCCGCTCCCTATCCCTAAGTGAGCTGCGAGATATGCAAAAAGATTTTAGCCGTCAACCAGGTGAGCTAATTCTCAGCTGGTTACTTCGATGCTGGGATATTGGGGCCAGTAGTCAGGAATTGGAGGGTAAGGAAGCCCGGCAGCTGGGATCCCTTGCTAAGGACAAGGCCATTGACAAAGGTATTGGAAAAAAGGCAAGAGTCCTCAGTCTTTGGCAGAGACTCCTGTCAAGTGTGAAGGACAGGTATCCCTTCAAGGAAGAACTCGCAAAATCTCGAAGGAAATGGACCAACATTGAGGGGGGCATCCAGTATCTGAGGGAATTAGCCGTGTTGGAGGTGATCTATAATGACCAGGCATGCAAAGACCCGGATGAAATCCAATGCAAACGGTCCATGTGGCAAAAGTTTGTACGAAATGCAGCAACATCTTACACCCACACCCTGGCGATAATGAACTGGACAGACATTGAGGCACCAACTATAGATGAACTGGCCAGGCAACTCCGAGAATACGAAGATAACCTTGCTCCCTCCATGTGTGATTGTGTCTCGGCTGCGGACAGACACAGACTGACTCAAAACATGTTCGAGCAAGCTGAGAAGGGTAGGTTTTCCTCATCCACTCCAACCAAAGCCTCAGCTATTCAGAGTCAGCCTTTTCCTGTTCAAGCGAAAGGGTACTGGTGGCGCACACCACGTGCAACCCTGTGGTTCTTCCTGTGTGACCAGGGGGAGGACATGAGGAAGTGGGATGGTCAACCTACCTGGAGACTAGAAGCTCGGGTGCAGGAGCTACAAGGGAAAACAACAGCCAAAATGCATCCATCCAGGAAAATGACTGCTCCAGTGTCTGTTGGGCAGAGTAGAAGGGCTGACGGTACTTTTGATCCTGATGAAGGGACCTCTGTTATGCACTTACAGAAACCAAGTAATGAAGACTCAGACCAGGAGTAGAGGGGCCCTGCTTTCGGCCAGGCGGAGGAAAGGGACAATCGGCTTTACTGGACTGTGTGGATTCGATGGCCTGGCACATCAGCCCCACGGGAGTATAAAGCTCTAGTGGACACCGGTGCCCAGTGTACTTTAATTCCATCAGATTACAAGGGGGCGGAATCCATCTGTATTTCTGGAGTGACAGGGGGATCCCACGAACTGTCTGTGTTGGAGGCTGAAGTAAGCCTAACCGGGAATGAGTGGCAAAAGCACCCTATTGTGACTGGTCCAGAGGCTCCGTGCATCCTTGGCATAGACTATCTCAGGAGAGGGTACTTCAGAGACCCAAAAGGGTACCGGTGGGCTTTTGGTATAGCTGCTTTGAGTACGGAGGAAATTAAACAGCCATCTGGCTTGCCTGGTCTCTCAGAGGATCCTTCTGTGGTGGGGTTGCTGCAAGTTAAAGAACAGCAGGTGCCAATTGCTACCATGACAGTACACTGGCAACAATATCACACCAATCGAGACTCCCTGGTTCCCATCCATAAGTTGATCCGTCAACTGGAAAGTCAGGGAGTGATCAGTAAGACTCATTCACCCTTTAAGAGTCCCATATGGCCCGTGCAAAAATCTAACGGAGAGTGGCGGTTAACAGTGGACTATCGAGGCCTGAACGAAGTCACACCACCGCTGAGTGCTGCCGTACCAGACATGCTAGAGCTTCAATATGAACTGGAGTCAAAGGCTGCCAAATGGTATGCAACAATAGATATCGCCAATGCGTTCTTCTCGATCCCTCTGGCAGCAGAGTGCAGGCCACAATTTGCTTTCACATGGAGGGGTATCCAGTACACCTGGAATCGACTGCCCCAGGGGTGGAAACATAGTCCTACCATTTGTCATGGGTTGATACAGAGTGCACTGGAACAAGGCGAAGCTCCCGAACACCTGCAGTATATTGATGACATCATTGTGTGGAGCAACACAGTGGAGGAAGCGTTTGAGAAGGGGAGAAGAATAATCCAGATTCTCCTGAAAGCTGGTTTTGCTATAAAACAAAGTAAGGTCAAAGGGCCTGCACAGGAAATTCAGTTTTTAAGAATAAAATGGCAGGATGGGCGTCGTCATATCCCAATGGATGTGATCAATAAAATAACAGCCATGTCTCCACCAACTAACAAAAAGGAAACACAAGCTTTCTAAGGTGTTGTGGGTTTCTGGAGAATGCATATTCCAGGTTAAAGTCTGATCGTAAGCCCTCTCTATCGAGTGACGCGGAAGAAGAATGACTTTGAATGGGGCCCTGAACAGCAGCAAGCCTTTGAACAAATTAAATGGGAGATAGTCCATGCAGCTTGGGCCAGTCCGGACAGGGCAAGATGTGAAAAATGTGCTTTACACCTCAGCTGGGAATAACGGCCCCACCTGGAGCCTCTGGCAGAAAGCACCTGGAGAGACTCGAGGTCGACCTCTAGGGTTTTGGAGCCGGGGATATAGGGGATCTGAAGCCCGTTACACTCCAACTGAAAAAGAAATATTAGCAGCATATGAAGGAATTTGAGCTGCTTCGGAAGTAGTTGGTACTGAAGCACACAGCTCCTTTTGGCCCCTCGATTGCCTGTGCTGGGCTGGATGTTCAAAGGGAAGATCCCCTCTACGCATCACGCAACTGATGCTACATGGAGTAAGTGGGTTGCACTGATAACGCAACGAGCTCGGATGGGAAACCCCGACCGCCCGGGAATCCTGGAAGTGATCATGGACTGGCCAGAGGGCCGAAACTTCGGAGTGTCACCAGAGGAGGTGACTCGTGCTGAAGAGGCCCCTCTGTATAATGAATTATCAGAGACTGAGAAGCAATATGCCCTGTTTACAGATGGATCCTGTTGTATTGTGGGAAAACATCGAAGGTGGAAAGCTGCTGTGTGGAGTCCTACGTGACAAGTTGCAGAAACTGCTGAAGGGCAAGGTGAATCAAGTCAGTTTGCAGAGGTGAAAGCCATTCAGCTGGCTTTAGATATTGCTGAACGAGGGAAATGGCCAGTACTTTATCTCTATACAGACTCATGGATGGTGGCAAATGCCCTGTGGGGGTGGCTACAGCAATGGAAGCAGAGCAACTGGCAGCGCAGAGGTAAGCCCATCTGGGCTGCTGAATTATGGCAAGGTATTGCTGCTCGGGTAGAGAACCTGGTTGTAAAAGTACGTCATGTAGATGCTCACATACCCAAGAGTCGTGCCACTGAAGAACATCGAAACAATGAGCGGGTGGACCAAGCTGCTAGAATTGAAGTGGCTCAGGTGGATCTGGATTGGGAACATAAGGGTGAGCTATTTATAGCTCGATGGGCCCATGACACATCAGGACATTTAGGAAGGGATGCAACATACCAATGGGCTCGTGATCGAGGGGTGGACTTGACTATTGATGCCATTGCACAGGTTATCCATGAATGTGAAACATGTGCCATAATCAAACAAGCTAAGCGGCTGAAGCCTTTTTGGTATAGAGGACGATGGCTGAAATATCAATACGGGGAAGCCTGGCAGGTTGATTATATCACACTACCACGAACCCGCCACGGGAAGCAGCATGTGCTTACAATGGTGGAAGCAACTACCGGATGGATAGAAACATACCCCGTGTCCCATGCCACTGCCCGGAACACTATCTTGGGCCTTGAAAAGCAAATTTTATGGCGACATGGCACCCCTGAAAGAATTGAATCAGACAACGGGACTCATTTCCGAAACAACCTCATTAACACCTGGGCCAAGGAGCATGGCATTGACTGGGTGTATCACATCCCCTACCATGCACCAGCCTCCGGGAAAATGGAACGATACAACGCACTGTTAAAAACGACACTGAAAGCAATGGGTGCTGGGACATTTAAGCATTGGGATACACATTCAGCAGAAGCCACTTGGCTAGTTAACACTAGAGGCTCTGCCAGTCGACCTGGCCCTGCCCAATCAAAACCCCTGTGCACTGTGGAAGGAGATAAGATTCCCGTAGTACATATAAGGAACTTGCTGGGAAAAGCAGTCTGGGTTATTCCTTCCTCAGGAAAAGGTAAACCTATTCGCCGGGTTATTTTTGCTCAAGGACCTGGGTACACTTGGTGGGTAATGCAGAAGGATGGTGGACTCCAGTGCGTACCTCAAGATGATTTAATTCTAGGTGAAACTGATCCATGATTTGAGTTACATGTTACAGGAATAAATTACTATAGCACGAACCACCTGAACCAATGAAGGACAAGCCTTACAAGAAACAGTGCAACTGCAGCAGTGACCTGACCTGAGCTGGCTGTGGTGCCCAATAACTCCACGCGATACAACACCTCTTCTCTCCTGAGTGACCACCATTAACAGATGGAGCCCAAAGTCACGGACTAAATGAACTCAATGGACATTTTGTGGACATTTGTGGATATCTGTGGGCACTTTACAGGCATTTCACAGGGGTGGTCCATAGACTAAGGGAATGATATCTGTGTACTATAGGAAAGGATGGGAAGGGTGATGGTAGGTAAGGAGAATGTATTGGATGGTGTGCTACCTGAGTATGACATAAATGGTATGGAATAAGGGGTGAAGAATGTGCTGGTTTTGGCTGGGATAGAGTTAATTTTCTTCATAGTAGCTAGTATGGGGCTTTTCTGCTTCTCACCCCACCCCGCCAGCGAGTAGGCTGGGGGTGCACAAGAAGTTGGGAGGGGACACATCTAGGACAGCTGACCCCAACTGACCAAAGGGATTTTCCATACCATGTGATGTCATGCTCAGTATAGAAACTAGGGGAAAAGCTGGCTGGGGGACCACTGCTTGGGCTGGGCATTGGTCAGAGGGTGGTGAGCAATTGTTTTCATTTGTACCACTTGCCTTTCTTGTTTGTTGTTGTTGTTATTTTCCTTTTCAATACAATTTTTATTATTATTATCATTATTATTTCATTTTGCCTCATTTCACTTATTAAACTGTTATTAAACAGCTGGGGTGAGAGGCTAGTGCTGGAAAAGGTGGTGGTTATTGGCTGGTGTGTGACGATTGCCCTGGGGCAGGTGCCCGGGGTGTCCAGTGAACACGGGCACAGGCCAGACCCTGCTCTGCTGGTCCTTCATGTCTCTCGCAGGAGCCCGGCTGTGCGAGGACCCTGCTGTGTGCCCCCACCCTGCCCACTCACACACTTGAGCTGTTCGCTGGAGTTTTCATCAGTGGGGCCACTTTCTTGGGCATGTTCTTGAGAGCAGCCTTGGAACAAGTCCTAAGCCTTCAGGCTGTGCCCTGAGAAGATCACCTTTCTTTATGGAAACGCTGTTGTGGAGGCCAGCTCTGTCACAGAAGTGCCCGTTCCCTGTCCCTCCCTGTTTTCACAGGACTACCACATGGCAGGACTGTGCCCAAGCTGCCAGAGCACTCAGGCCTTACACCAATGCAAGGGCTGAGAAGAAGAGAGTAGAAGTGGGAAGTGAGCAGGTCTGGAGACACCAGGCACTGGTGCTCCCTGGCAGTGCTGCCGTGCTGGGATTCTTTTCCTCTCCGCCTCTGCACACCCGTACTCACCCTGTAGCTCCAGAGAATGCCTCAAAGGAAGGATCTCAAAGAAGTCACTGAGGGGTTCTTAGTTTTGTTTAAACACACAGACAGCATGGCTCCTTATTTACACAGACCCTGGGTAACACAAACGTTGGATAGACATATAATTACAAATGGCACAAATAATGACAATTCTTTATGGACAACATTGTGCAAAGTAAGACAAAGCAAATAAACCCCAAACCCACAACCAAAGCCACCAAAAACTACAGAAGATGGGCTTGGCCTGTAATGAGTCACATTAGGAGTGATTTGCAGAAGATGATAATAAGTTTATTGCTTTTGAAAATCATCCAGTCATCAGTTTCCACACTGCATCCTTGAGCTCCTGGTTCCTCATGCTGTAGATGAGGGGGTTCACTGCTGGAGGCACCACTGAGTACAGAAACGACACCAGCAGGTTCAGGGATGGGGAGGAGATGGAGGGGGGCTTCAGGTAGGCAAACGTGCCCGTGCAAATTAAGAGGGAGACCACAGCCAGGTGAGGGAGGCACGTGGAAAAGGCTTTATGTGGTCCCTGCTCAGAGGGGATCCTCAGCACAGCCCTCAAGATCTCCACGTAGGACAGCACAATGAAAAGAAAACAAAGAAAAGAAAAAAATAAAGTAAAAACAAGAAGCCCAACTTCCCTGAGGTAAGCATCTGAGCAGGAGAGATTTACAATCTGTGGGATTTCACAGAAGAACTGGTCCACAGCATTGCCTTGGCAGAGTGGTAGTGAAAATGTATTGGCCGTATGCAGCAGAGAAGTGAGCAACCCACTGCCCCAGGCAGCTGCTGCCATGTGGACACAAGCTCTGCTGCCCAGGAGGGTCCCGTAGTGCAGGGGTTTGCAGATGGCAATGTAGCGGTCGTAGGACATGAAAGTGAGAAGGTAAAACTCTGCTGACATGAAAAAGAGAAACAGAAATACTTGAGCAGCACATCCTGCATAGGAAATGGCCCTGGTGTCCCAGAGGGAATTGGCCATGGCTTTGGGGACAGTGGTGGAGATGGAGCCCAGGTCGAGGAGGGAGAGATTGAGGAGGAAGAAGTACATGGGGCTGTGGAGCTGGTGGTCGCAGACTATGGTGGTGATGATGAGGCCATTGCCCAGGAGGGCAGCCAGGTAGATGCCCAGGAAGAGGCAGAAGTGCAAGAGCTGCAGCTCCCGCGTGTCTGCGAATGCCAGAAGGAGGAACTGGGTGATGGAGCTGCTGTTGGACATTGGCTGTTTCTTAGTATGGGGCTCTGTGCACAAAAGGAAAAGACAGGAAGAATTAGGACATATTTCTCTGAGAAAAGCCACTCCAATTTTCACAAAAACACCACCACCACCACCCCCCCCCCAGTTGGAATGCATTTCCTTTCTCCAGTTTGTACTGGCTGAGTGTGCTGTGAGGAGCAGGAGCTCTGCCCTTCTGCTGCTGAGGAGTCAGCTTTGCTCTGCTGCAGTGGGTACATGGGAGCTGGATTGTGACAGCTCCAATGTTCACAGGGGATGTAAAATGTAATCCACCTTTCATGGAAAAATTCAATATCTGCACTCATGTCTCAGAGGAACATGGGCTGTGGCAGAGAGGCTTGGCATGTCTTTTTAATAATTTTGCCTGTGTTTTTTCACAGGGCTGCAGTGTCCATCAGTCCCATTCCAATCTGCCCTGTGTTTTCATTTTGCTGCCTTGAAGATGCCTTCACACACAAATTACTCTTTTAAAAAAAACCCCAAACCTGGACTCTGATGAGACCAGAGGAATCCTGTTTCAAAGGACAGCTCTGAAAACTCTTCTCCAGCCCAGCCCAGAGGTGGAGGTGTGATGGAGAGGGCAGGACACGACCCCTCCCAGAGAGAAGCAACTGACTCTGCGAGGAGAGTGCCGACCCCCAAGGAAAGGCTCCGCACTCCCGAGGATCCCACAGCAGAGCTGCGCCTTTCTGGGGGGCAGCTTGCAAGCCCTGCAGGACAGGCAAAGCAGAGACTCGGGGGTCCCTCCGATGGGAGGTTCTACAGAGAGAGTCAGCTCATTGCCCCGCAGACAGTGCCCAGCAGACATCTGCAGGGAAACACAGAAAGAGAGCTGCCTGAGCGCACCCTCCCCCTGTGCTCGTTTGCAGTGTCCTCCCACTCCCCGTCCCTGTCTCTGCTGCCTGCAGCTGTCCCTGCCAGGAGCTGGTTCTCTGTCCCCTGTGTCTCCTCCCTGGCAGTGCTCACAGAGCCCATCCCACCCGCTGCCTGCTCAGCTCTGCCCTGCAGAGCCCTCCCTGCAGCAGGACACTGCCCAGGGGCATCTCTGGGTGTGCAGGCTCTGAGGGGAACATCAGACCAGCCCTGGCGAGGCTGGAAAAGTGACACTGATGCTGTCTGTGACCACGGCATGGTGATTTCCAATACTCCCCGCTTTATTCACCTCTAAGAGGAACAGACTTGGAATTTCAGTGCCTCCTCCGGAAATGAGAGATTAATTTCTATGTGCCATCGCCCACCCAGACAACCCAGAGGAGAAGAGTGAAAGACCAGGATCCTTCCCTTTCAGGCAGCCCCTGCCTTGCTGTGCTTCCTGAAAAGTCTCCTGGGAAGATCCTGCAGTGATGTGGAGCTGTGAGCAGCCCTGACCCACACAGCACCCTCTCAACAGCAGAAGCACCCTGCCATTGCACTGGTCTCTCCTTCCACCCCCAGCTTCTCCCCACAGCGCCGTGGGGAGCTCCCCGGGCAGGCTGAGTGCTGACCCTGGCAGGCGGCAGAGTCCCTGCCCCAGCACCCAGCCCCGGGGGTGCAGGGACCCTGCTCGGAAGGACAGCCCTGGGCACCCCTGGCTGCACACCCACCTTCACACCCTGCAGCCGTCCCTGGCAGAAGGCAGCCCTCATGCCCTGTCCCTCTGATGGTGCAGCAGGGAAGCCCTGCTCTGGAGCACCTCCTCCTCCTCTACACTGGAGAACCTGTGGCAGTTCTTCCTCAAAGGTCTCAGCGTTTGTGGGATGTGCCATCATTAGGAGATCTGTCCGTGAACTATACCTAAATTGCCCTGCAGCAAGAGACTTACCGTGTCAAGGGCTGTGAAGATTTCTCCTCCAGTGAGCTCGCCTCTGTCCTCCCACCCCAGACTGCCTTTAACCTCTCTCTGCCTTGATCCTCTCCCCTCGGTGCCTGCAGGCAGTGCCCTCAGCCCTGCTGCACTTCGCAGAGGAGCTGCTCCTGGGCAGAGCTGTCTCTCGGCAGTGCTGCCTGCTTGCCCTGAGCTCCCTCCATCCCAGGAGCCCGGCCCAGCTCAGCAGCAGAGGAGCAGCCCAAGGCGGCACTTTCTCTGCCCCTCGGGGCTCCCCCCAGGGGTCCCTGGGGCTCCAGGGGAACCTGCTGTGAAACAGGCTGGAGCAATCACTGAGGTTCCCTCCCGCAGCTGGGGAGAGACACTTCTTCCCAGCACTGACATTTCCCTGCTGAGAGACAGAGTCACGCCTAAATATCAACTTTTCTTGGCCCATCTTTAGACAGGACAGCCAGACAGGGACAGGCAGGGATCTCCTTTACCCCTGCTGAGGGAAGGGATGCAGCTGAGCCCGACAAGGCATCTCATCCTGGGTTTGGAGTGCTGGGGCTGGAAGGGCACTCAGCTCCCTCCCATGCACACCACAGACCCACAGCAGGTGGGATTCCTCTTGCCCCCCTTCAGGTGGACACACAATAGGCACCTGCATGTGAGCTCCTGCTCTCAGCTCCCATGGTAATTAATGGAGCTGGAGGCCAGGAGTGAGCTGTTCAGATGCAGTTGTCTGGTGACATCTGAGGTGCCAGAGGTGGTCAAAGATGTGTGCCGCTAATAGAGACAGATTGAAGATACGTGCAGGCTGATGTAGAGACAGGCCAACATCTGGGGCATCTTCTTGGAGGCTCTTGGGAATTTCCTTTGGCCAACTGAAAGGACAGCTGCTGCCCAAATTAAGGGCAACTGAACCTGTCCCTACTCGTTATGTTCAGTTCAGCCTATAGAGACATTCATAGGATGGAATGGAGTCGTATGCCACAGGGAGAGCTCCGTCTCTTTCTTCCTCTCCTCCAGGTGTTGGGTTTATTTGATCTTCACTGACTATATTGGCAGGTGTCTCGTGTTCATCCCCACATTGGGGTACAGAATTCAAGGCAGCTGCTCAATGTAATGTTCAAATCCAGGCCCACAGAGCTACCTGAGATGCCAGGGCTGGCAAGAAAATCACAGGACCACCAGGAAAGGAATTCCCATTCAGGGTGGGTGTGTGACAGACACTCCAGTCTGCATGCCATGCAGACTCTGTCCAGAGAAGAGAGTCTCCCATTTTGGTCATTCAAACTCATACTGTATTCCCTTAGGAGGAAATGACTCTATTCCTCTTCTCCACAGTCAGTCAGAAATGATGTTCTCAGGAGACCTTCCTGCTGCATTGTCAGACAGAGACAAGGCCATGCAGGTGCCATGATGGCCGGTACCGAGTGGGAGCTGCCCGCAGGCTGCACTGTGACAAGGAGCTGCTGAGATTGTCTTGTGCCCAAGGGATCTCTGCAGCACAGTACAGGTGTGGAGGCCACGCTGTACACGCAGCACAGCGCAGCACAGCACTAACTGTTCGATTCACAATGGTCTTCTGGTCAGGATCAGTGATGAGGTTTGCCTGTGAGAAGTCTGCGCTCCACCCCGGTGCCACAGCTGAGGTGCTGTAGCCCAAAGGTGCATGGCCAGGAGGAGCTGGAGCACAGGCAGGAGGAGCTGAAGCCCCAGGACTTGTCACTCTACTGTGATGGTTTGGGATTAAATGAGAAGTGGTGGCACAGCTTGCTGAGCTGGGGTGCTGCAGTGGAGGGATACAGGCTCTGATGGAGAAGGTGACAGATGGACGAGAATCGGGGGGAAGCACCCTGTGTGAAGGAGCAGCTAGGATATATGGAGCTCCTCTATGAGATGGGCAACAGGTTGGGCCAGCTTCTGTGAGTGAGGATGAGAAGAGAAGTCAGTAAGGGTGACATGGTCTTGGCACTCATAACCTACTTTGTCAGGGAGAGGAAACAGCAAAAGTCCTCTCTCAGCAAGCCGAGGAAGTCTCCAGGTTAAGCAGCAGGTTCCTGTGGGGGACTGTAAGTGCCCTGGCATTCCCTGGCCAGGCAAAGTGACAGGATGCCGGCAGCCTGGAGGCTCCTGGGACAAGTTCCTAAGAGAGCTGCCAGGTGGGCCAACAAGGGGGATGCTCACCTGGAGGTGGTACTGGCAAACAAGGAAATATTGGGGTCCCAGGTGTCAAAGGAAGGCCAGCAGCAGAGCACAGGCTGGTGGACTCCAGAGACAAAGACTTTGATATACAGGGGGGACTGATCCAGGTGGTGCCATGGGAAGCAGCTCTGAAGGGGGAAGGAGCTCAGGAAATGTGATAGGCCTTGCAGGACAGCCTCTCCCGAGCACAAGAAAGATCTCTCTGAATACCTATGGAAAAGAAACATTCATCTGTTGGCCAGTATTGCTATGATGGCCAAGAGCTTCCTGGCTTGTATCAGAAACAGTGTGGACGGCAGGACTAGGGAAGTGATTGTCCCCCTGTAGAGAGGTGGGTGCTGGTCTCTTCTCCCAAGTGACAAGTGATAGGAGAAGAGGAAACAGCCACAAGTTGTGCCAGGGGAAGTTTAGACTGGATATTACGAAAAGTTTCTTCACCAAAAGGGCTGTCAGACACTGGAACAGGCTGCCCAAGGACGTAGTGGAGTCACCATCACTGGAGGTTTTTAAAAGACGTGTGGATGAGGCGCTGAGGGACATGGTTTAGTGGTGGACTTAGCAGGGTTAGCTTTACGGTTGGACTTGATGATCTTAAAGGTCTTTTCCAACCTAAACCATTCTATGAATCGATGATTCTATGATCCTTGTACAGAGTCCGCACATGTGCGGCGCATCAATGCCACCTTTACAGAGAAGGAAACAAGGCATTTGACCAGGTCGTTGAACCCTGGAATCGGTATGCCATGCCTCCTGAGGTTCCCGCAAGCACCTAAGCTTTTGTGCAGAGAAGTGTGAGTCCTCTTTAGGTGTCCTGCCTGTCTCCCGCCCCATGCTGTGCCTTAGGCTGTGAAGAGAATCAAAACCAACTTTATGACTCAATTAGCTTCATTTTACATGCTGAAATGCAGGGCAGATGAAGGGAGCTCTGAGCTTCCAGGCTCTCTGCCACCCAGTTAGGACTTCAGAGAATGGAAATGCAGGTAATCCTCTTGTGCCAGTGTACACCACATCATAATTTTGCCTTCCTTTGTACCTTTTCGCTAACCTGGGATCTGCCCGTTGGCTGCCTTTGGTTAAAAAAGAAACTATTCTTTTCTTCCACCTCCCCCTCCTCAAAAAAGCAGAGGAAAAAGATATGGAGCATGAATCACTTAAGGACAGTACTGTAATCTTTAAATTATAAGAAAGAGCAAAGATAGTACAACGAATTCCAAACATCCTTGAGAGCTTCCTTATTTTTACTTGTCTCCAAAGCTCAGCCTGATTAGATCTTGAAAGGACTACCTCAAATCTCTGCAACCCAAATCCCTCCAACCTTCTCTTAGCCAAGGTCTTTTAGCCCAGGACACTTCTGCCTGTCACTTCAGCACACTGTCCAATCTCTCTTTTTCAGTTGGGTGACATCAAGGTACTCCATTGCAACGCCTTCCCTAGAAATGTCTTCTCTCCATGCTGATCCCACTTGGATCATGCCATGTTATGTACGGCTCCATCCTCCTCTTGCAGAGCTCCATTGGATGGGCAGTTTTCCATTTCTTTCATGCCCATTCACCTTCACAACATTTTCTCTTGCATGCATACCACATATTGTCTGAAGCAGCACATTTATCCCCCACAGCTTCACACCTTTCCCACTGCAGGCTGAGAGATTTCTCCTCTTGGAGCAGACATTGTGCAAAACTGCTCCATATATGGAAACCCACTTCAATGCTGCATATTCATTTGGGCTAAAAAAAGGTAATAAAAATATCCCGAGCTAGTTTCTCAAAGACACATTTTCAAAGCGGCAAAGCAGATTCAATACAGAAATGCTGAGAGCCAAGTTACAAAGAGAGAAGGAAAAATAGGTGAAGACTCACAAATTTGTCTACACTGACAAATTCTCTGTCAGTCAAGAGCAAGTCCCACAGCCTGGGGGACGTTTTCATGAATTGACCCTCTGGGAAGTTTTGTTTCTTGGGCCTCTTGGCTCGAGCCTGTGACATTGACATTTCCAGGAAGAAGAAGAGTTCCAGTTCAGGTATCAAACTTTTGCCCATCCTGCCTGGAGATCCAGGAGAGTTGTGTCACACAACACCCAGTATCATAGTGAAGACAGAGGCAGTGTGAGTTGTCGTGGTTTGGACTCAAATGGAAGCTCAACTCCTGAGCTGTCAGGACCACATTGCTGCAGTTAGACAGAAGTTCCCTGACATGACTGTGCGTTCCGACCTAGTTGGCAGAGTTTTTCACAGCCCTCACTGAGAAGGGCAGGGTGTCAAGGAGAGGAGAACTCATTTCCGTTTCCCAAATCCCAGGGCAGTGCCCAAACCATCCTTCCCTTGCCCTCTGGCACCCCATTGCTTGAGATGCTAATCTGCTGGGGCTTCTCTCAGAAAACCTTCAATAATCCTTCAGGTGCTTGTGTGATTTCCCTAAGAGTATCAGTAGCTAAAAAAAAGTAGAAACCACACCAAACCAAACCCCCAACATTAATCTGCCTAAATATAATTATCTGCAGCATAGCAGTTTGCATCTCTGGTGGCCACTCTGGGCAATGCCAGTTAAATCACTATTTGCATTGTCAGCCACTATACCTCATCCTCAAGGACAAATCTACAGCAGTTCAGAGGAAAGGTGCCCTTGAAAAGTCATCTTTTGTGTCCCCCAGGAGGCACGAGCGCTGCTCATTCCCCACTCCAGAGTGGGGTAGAGGCTGGATGCCCTTCTCAGGACAGACTCCTTGCCAGGAAGCCACAGGCATGGGGGGAGCTCACCTGGTTCTTACTGGCACTTCACTCGCATCCCTTTTGGTGTATATCCTCCTTCTCTGTGTCTAATCTCCCCACACACAGGAATGACAGAGAAACAAACATTTCATAAAAACTTGTCATAAAGTCCTTGTTAGAGACAAGAAGTCCCCCCATGAAATCTGGAGGGAGCCCGGAAGATTGCCTTAAGCACCAAGAAGAGCCAAGAAGCTCAAGGCCTCTTCTGAAGTGCAGCAAATTCTTGCGACCAAGACCTGAGCCTGGAAGTGGGAAGGAATTTCTGTCTGTGGGTGGAGGAGGAACAAGTGTGTTGTGGGAGTATGTCAGGGCTGAAGGCCCTTGCGCAAATCAGAGATGATGGAGACATTCCCACCTTGTGCGCTTGCCTCAGCCTAGGGAATGGGGAGAGCCTGCTGCTGGGGGTGTCTGTGCTCAGTCATGCCCCATGAGCTGACCTTGCTCTCTTTTGCAAGAAAGAAGAAAACAGGAGGACTCGGATTGCAGTATCTAAGTCAGACTGTGGGACACAAATAAGTAATTACATTGTTGGAGGGGAGTCAGAATATGAGAAGGAAAGAAGGGGGAAGTAATGATTTCTGTGTTAAAAGATGGGGAAACTGAGACCCAACTTGTGCATCATTCCTCTGCGCAAGGATCTACCATTATTTTTTTCAGAGGGTCTGACCCTATCAGAGTAGCTTTCACAGTTGTCCTCTGCTAGGAAGCCCAGAGAACAAAGGGATGGGATTCACCTAGTTGGATTTAGACATGTCCAGTGGAAGGGCTTGATTCAGCTGCCCACTTCTCCCTGCCAATAGGGAGATGCCCTGAGGAATCCCAGACATGCAGGAATGCCACGCCTCAGCCTGGCTGGGTGACAGAAGAGAAAACAGCATGCTTAGAGTCAGTTTCCTCCCACTCCTGGGCAGGTGTGGCATTTCAACAGCTCCCACTTGCAGGATCACAACTGGCTTTACTTTAAAGAAGGAAGAAAGCCAGGCAAGTTTTTTACACTCTTCAAGACCAGACCTATATTTCTTTAAGACACAAATTCCCTTCTCCCGCTTCTCATTCCACAACCAGTCCCAAGATTCTGCACTTCTAAAGATATACCTGGTACACAAAAGAGGCACTTACGAGTGGTCCCCACTTGATCAGAAGAGATCCACCACCTGTTTATTCCTGGTGGATCACAACATGTATGATCTCTCGAGGCAGGCCACAGTTTTTCTGAGTGCATTTCCAAGAGCCCCCTTGACCTCCCTGTTCCGCAGGCTGCAGAGGAGTGGATTGACCAGGGGCGTGAGGATGGTGTAGAAAAAGGAGAGGACTTCATGGAGCTGCCTCAGGGAGGCTGTCCTGGTGTCATATAGACAAGGACGAGGGTGCCACAGAAAATGGTCACCACGATGAGGTGAGAGGAGCAGGTGGAGAAGGCCTTCTGCCTCCCCATGGTGGTTGGGATCCTCAGGACTGCAGCTCTGGTGCAGATGTCGGATACCAGTGTGAGTCCAAATGGGAAGACTACATCCAGAAAGCAGACTCTGAAAGTAACCAGCCTAAGCACCGTGGTGTCACTGCAGGCAAGCTCTAGCAATGGGGCAAAACCACAGAAGAAGTGATCAGTGGCATTGGGAGCACAGAACTGTAACCTGGAAAAGAGCCCGGTGACTATGGTAGACATGAGCAATGCTGCTAGCCAAGACCCAGCCACCAGCTGGAGACAGAGCTTCCAGTTCATGAGGCTTGCCTAGAGCAGGGCTTGACAGATGGCCAAGTAGCGATCCTAGGACATGGTGGCCAGCAGATAGCACTCGGTACCTGCAAAACAGCCAAAGAAAAAGAGCTGTTCCATGCAGCCTTGAGCAGAAATGGTTCTGTCCCTGGCTAGGAAGCTGGCCAGCAGCCTGGGCAGGATAGTGGAGGTGTAGCAGATTTCCACACTGGAGAAATTCCCCAGGAAGACGGACATGGGAGTGTGAAGATGTCCATCTGCCAGCACCAGCACAACAATGAGGATGTTAACAAACACCATCACGATGTAGATCCCGAGGGAGAGGAGAAAGAGAGGCGCCTGAAGCTTGGGGACATTACTCAGTCCCAGCAGGAGGAGGAACTCCACTGGTGATGTCCACGTGTCCCATTCTTCTTTCTCTATGAAGTGCTGCAGGACTTTCTTTTCCCCACCTGTCAGGAAGGAAACCTGAGGAAGGGCATGCGCTTCTGTGTTTGTTGGACAAAGGAATTGGGAAGTAGTCACTGCCAGAGACAACATGGAGGTTTTCCCTCCTCTGACTGAATTCACACTTGGCTTAGGGGCTCCATTCCTCGTGAAAGGGCAGGAACAGGTTATTTGAGAGGGCCAAACTGCTCTTCTTGGAAGAACCTCCTCTCATTAGAGAGATGAGTTGCCGCATTGAGGTGCCTATTTCTGTGTAATGAAAGAGAATGTTCATTTGCTCACATTACATTATGACGCATGAAGTTATTCCCCGTAGTACCCAGCATAGGCGTTAGCCAAGTCCCGCTTTCAAGCAACAGAAAGAGGGGCCCGACAGAAAAGCTCCATCATGCAAAAAAAGCCTTTAGGGCAATGCATCGTGCCATGGACTGTTTCTTCACTCTGAGGAAGAACTTTCTCAAAATTTATACCTTTACAGCGAGTTGAAGATGGCCGAGGCAGTCACCTAGACAGCCCAGAGTGCTCCCGGAGTGGAGGAGCCCTTTTACTCAGTGATTCACCCCACCTACACTGGGGTGCCTTGGTCCAGAAGGTGCTTCCATGGGGAGGGTGCTTCAGATTCCCTGCTCGCTCTAAATCATATCCCATGTAGATGGCTGAGAGACAACTGTGAGAGAGCTGAGGGATAGAGATGGATCCCTAAGATACGAGCAAGATGGAGAAAGAGACAGCGAGAGATTAAGAGAGTTGAGAACATAAGGGACATGTCTTGGCACCCTGGCCCCATACACTCTGCCCCAACCTCTGCCTGTCCACTGAGGTGTGTGAGTGCCCATTAGCTTATGCCCCACAGCTCTGACTGCACTGACCACCACGCTGCCTGTATCTGGGTTCAGCAGTGTCAAGGACACAGAGAGGGTATCTAAGGAAAGAGGAGCTGGAATGAGAAGACAGGCAGGACAGGACTGTACCAAGACACATGGTCTCCCTTCATAGCTGCCACTGTGCAAAGAGCCACTGGCACAAAATGGCAACACTGTGGCAGGGATTAGAGAAGAGGAGAGGTTTCCTTTTAATTTTGGAGAGACTTTAAGGTACAGTTGTAACCCTCATGTCTTCAAAGGATGGCCCTGCTGAGCAAGAGTCCATCCCTTCTGTAAATGATCACACGTTGCCCGGTATGTGGCTCAGGGCACTTGGCATTACCTATGGGAAAACTAAGCTGCCAAGTCTATGCTAAGCACAGTTCTCCTGAAGACCACTGTAGGAGGAGATGATAACACCTTCTAGAGTGCTGATCTTCCCTGCTATCACAGGATGCCAGACAATGAACTCATGTTTTTAGACATTAAAGTTATAAAAGTCTATGTCTGAACAAGCTAATTCCTCTGAATGTGCTGGATTAGCTGAAGTATTGGCTCAGGGAGCATTGTGTCAAGGAATGGACATTTATTTCACCAAACTTGTTGTGGAGACAGGTGCACTGTTACTCCAAACTACATTCCTGACCAATATTCCAGATTCTGGACCAAATTAGAAGAGAGGTCATTCTCAACAGTTCAACTGGACTGAATTTCAGGCATGTTTTTGTTCTGACCAGGAGGTTAACAGAGATGTAAGTGCCACTTGGTCCAGAAAGCAAGCTGTTATTGTTCTCTTCATTGTGTTCCACCTATTTTCTGTCATTTCCTAAAGACTAAGAGGTTCAGCAAAGATCTGCCACCAGAATAATCAGGAAGCCAGATTTAGGAGCAAGGCGAAGTTGCATGAGAACTGGAGGAGGGTGAAGCTTGTTGAGAATTGGGTGTGCCATGGAGGGATGAAGTCCTCTGCTTGTTGCTTTCTGTCTTGGTTTGCACGCTTAGAAAATGCCACTGTGGTATTCACCAGGGTTTGTAAAGTGCTTGTAGGTCATTTGAAAGGCATTGCTATGTAGGGTCGTCTTATGAGGATGTGTTGCAGAAGAGAGTCTGTTGTGATATTCGATTAAGGAGATCTTACACTGCTAAGAAAGAGAGGTCTCATTTCTGCAGATGCATCATAACCATGTGTTTGCCCTCCCCACCCCTCTCCCCTTTCAAAATCCACTTACAACACCTCTTCTGAGGTGGAAAAGTGGTTTCTGAAGATTATCCCACTTCTCTTGAAACCTGCCTTGAGAGCATCTTTCATCAGCTGGTTCCTGAGGCTGAAAATAAAGGGACTCAGCAAAGGAGTTGGCAGTGTGTTGAGAAGGGCCACTGCCTTGTTTCAGGAAATGTGGTGACTTGAAGGCTGGACATACATGAAGACGCAGCCCAGAAGGGAGTAGAAGTAGCACTGAGTTAAGCAGCCTGGGCAGGACATGGCTTTGCTGGCCATGCACAAGTTTCCTACGGCTTTGGGTATGATGGATATGGTGATGAAAACCTCCAAACAGGAGAGGTTACAGAGGGAAAAGTATGTGGGACTGTGGAGGTCTCTTTCAGCAAGAACGAGGGAATGATCGGCAGGTTTGTCCCTAAGATCACCAGGTACGAAGCCAGGAGAGCGATTGCCATGAGGCGCTCCGGATGGTGGAGGGAGGGGAAGCCCAAGAGAAGGAACTCTGTGACAGTCGTATGGTTCAACATTTCTGCATCCGAGCTGCAGTGGTGGGGGGCGTGGGGAGAATAACCCCATACATCAGGACAGGCTGGGACGTGAGCAGCTGAGGAGAAGGGCCTGGGCACTACGAGGGATGCCCTACAACCAGTAGCGTACGGTCCCTATGAACAAGGGCAGCTGCACGTGGGGCTGTGTTAGGAGGAGTGTGGGCCACCCAGACAACTTGAGTGATCATCCCCCTTGACTCAGCACTGGTGTGGCTCCACACACATGGGTGTGTCCCAGTGGGTGGCTCCCCAATTTGGAGAAGTCAGGAGGAACTAGAGAGTGTCGAGTGCAGGTCTGCCAAGATGGGGTACGGGACCGGGTGCACATGACCTGTATGGGGCGGCTGAGGGATCTGGGCAGCTTTGGTCCAGTGGCAGAGAGACTCAGAGCAGTATAGGATTAGCCTGAGACTGCTGGAAAGGTGGTTTCAGAGATGATGGAGCTTTTCTTCATGGTGGGAAACGGCATGAGGAAGAACTTAAAGCACAAAGTGCAGCTGGAGAGGTCCAGACTGGACACGAGGAAAGAGAAATGTCACTCGAAGGGCAGTGCTGTGGTGTAAGAAGTCACCCAGAGGGAGACTGGATCAACCCAAGGCTTTGTGTTGCAAGGGACAACGAGGAAGGATGGAGAGATATCAGTAAAGGAAGATGCTCAGGTGAGAGCCAGGTGGGGTAGCAGGGTGGATGTCTACAGCCTGCAGAGAAAGAGGTGCAGGTGTGGGAGACCGTAGGACAGCCAATGGTGGAGATGAGAGAGGGATGGAGAAAGTCGGAAAAGCCCCCAAGAGAGATCAGCTCTTTCCCTCCTCGGCTGTGGCTGTTGTCTCTGCCACTGACACCCATGAGGAAGCACCTTGTCCTTACAGCACTCGGGGCTCATTGCCTCCCCTTCCCCACCTGGGAGCCTGGGAGGTATCCTACCGTAGTCCTGCCCTGGGCATTGCCCATCCCCACATCACACCGCCCCAGGAAGAGCCCTGAGCAATGTGTGAGGGACCGGATCTCCCTTCCCAGGGGCTGGGGGTCAGAGCTTGGCCCTTTGCCTTTAGGTAACACATCCAGGGTTCCTCAGAATCTCTTCCTTCACATTGCCTTTGCCTACCTGTCATCACTGCCTGGAGTTTTCTGCTCTAAGCAGCCCCTGGGGAGGCTTTGTCAGCAATGTCCCTCCGTGGGACCCATTAACACTCCAAGAAACAGTGGAGATTGCATCAGACAGTGACTTCTTGAGAGGTTTCTTCAACTCCCTCTCACTGTCTGAGGTTCATGGACTCTGCACCAAACCCACCCGAGGGGTCATTAAAACCCCTTGAGATGGTCCTCTGCTGCTGAGCTGTGCCGGGCTCCTGGGATGGAGGGAGCTCATGGCAAGCGGGCAGCACTGCGGAGAGACAGCTCTGCCCAGGAGCAGCTCCTCTGCAGAGCGCAGCAGGGCTGAGGGCACTGCCTGCAGGCACCGAGGGGAGAGGATCAAGGCAGAGGGAGGTTAAAGGCAGTGTGGAATGGGAGGACAGAGGTGAGGTCACTGGAGGAGAAATCTTCACAGCCCTTGACATGGTAAGTCTCTGGCTGCAGGGCAATGCAGCTGCAGTTCATGGAGGGCTCTCGTAAAGCTGGCATGGTACCCAGGAATGTCACTCCTGTATAGAGGAGGAGGAGGTGCCCCAGAGCAGGGCTTCCCTGCTGCACCATCAGAGGGACAGGGCATGAGGGCTGCCTTCTGCCAGGGACGGCTGCAGGGTGTGAAGGTGGGTGTGCAGCCAGGGGTGCCCAGGGCTGTCCTTCCGAGCAGGGTCCCTGCACCCCCGGGGCTGGGTGCTGGGGCAGGGACTCTGCCGCCTGCCAGGGTCAGCACTCAGCCTGCCCGGGGAGCTCCCCACGGCGCTGTGGGGAGAAGCTGGGGGTGGAAGGAGAGACCAGTGCAATGGCAGGGTGCTTCTGCTGTTGAGAGGGTGCTGTGTGGGTCAGGGCTGCCCTCAGCTCCACATCACTGCAGGATCTTCCCAGGAGACTTTTCAGGAAGCACAGCAAGGCAGGGGCTGCCTGAAAGGGAAGGATCCTGGTCTTTCACTCTTCTCCTCTGGGTTGTCTGGGTGGGTGATTGCACGTAGAAATTAATCTCTCATTTCTGGAGGAGGCACTGAAATTCCAAGTCTGTTCCTCTTAGAGGTGAATAAAGCGGGGAGTATTGGAAATCACCATGCCGTGGTCACAGACAGCATCAGTGTCACTTTTCCAGCCTCGCCAGGGTTGGTCTGATGTTCCCCTCAGAGCCTGCACACCCAGAGATGCCCCTGGGCAGTGTCCTGCTGCAGGGAGGGCTCTGCAGGGCAGAGCTGAGCAGGCAGCGGGTGGGATGGGCTCTGTGAGCACTGCCAGGGAGGAGACACTGGGGACAGAGAACCAGCTCCTGGTGGGGACAGCTGCAGGCAGCAGAGACAGGGACGGGGAGTGGGAGGACACTGCAAACAAGCACAGGGGGAGGGTGCGCTCAGGCAGCTCTCTTTCTGTGTTTCCCTGCAGATGTCTGCTGGGCACTGTCTGCGGGGCAATGAGCTGACTCTCTCTGTAGAACCTCCCATCGGAGGGACCCCCGAGTCTCTGCTTTGCCTGTCCTGCAGGGCTTGCAGGCTGCCCCCCAGAAAGGCGCAGCTCTGCTGTGGGATCCTCGGGAGTGCGGAGCCTTTCCTTGGGGGTCGGCACTCTCCTCGCAGAGTCAGTTGTTTCTCTCTGGGAGGGATCGTGTCCTGCCCTCTCCATCACACCTCCACCTCTGGGCTGGGCTGGAGAAGAGTTTGCAGAGCTGTTCTTTGAAACAGGACTCCTCTGGTCTCATCAGAGTCCAGGTTTAGGGTTTTTTTAAAAGATTAATTTGTGTGTGAAGTCGTCTTCAAGGTGGCAAAATGAAAACACAGGGCAGATGGGAAAAGGACTGATGGACACTGCAGCCCTGTGAAAAAACACAGACAAAGTTATAAGAAAGTCATGCTGAGCCTCTCTTTCACAGCCCACGTCCTTCCCAGCCATGAGTGCAGATATTGAAATTTTCTATGAAAGATGGATTACATCTGACATCCCCTGTGAACATCGGAGATGTCACAAGTCAGCTCCCATGTACCCACTGCAGCAGAGCAAAGCTGACTCCTCAGCAGCAGAAGGGCAGAGCTCCTGGTCCTCACAGCACACTCAGCCAGCACAAACTAGAGAAAGGAAATGCATTCCAACTGGGGGGAGTTGCTATGAAAAATGGAGTGGGTTTTCTCAGAGAAATCTGTCCTAATTTTCTCCTGTCTTTTCCTTGTTTGGACAGAGCCCCAGACCAAGAAACAGCAAATGTCCAACAGCAGCTCCATCACCCAGTTCCTCCTCCTGGCATTCGCAGACACGCGTCAGCTGCAGCTCTTGCACTTCTGCCTCTTCCTGGGCATCTACCTGGCTGCCCTCCTGGGCAATGGCCTCATCATCACCGCCATAGTCTGCGACCACCACCTCCACAGCCCCATGTACTTCTTCCTCCTCAACCTCTCCCTCCTCGACCTGGGCTCCATCTCCACCACTGTCCCCAAAGCCATGGCCAATTCCCTCTGGGACACCAGGGCCATCTCCTACTTGGGATGTGCTGCCCAGGTCTTTTTCTTTCTGTTCTTGATTGTAGGGGAGTATTGTCTTCTGACCATCATGGCCTATGACCGCTACATTGCCATCTGCAAACCCCTGCACTACGGGTCCCTCCTGGGCAGCAGAGCTTGTGTCCACATGGCAGCAGCTGCCTGGGGCAGTGGGTTGCTCAATGCTGTGCTGCACACTGCCAATACATTTTCACTACCACTCTGCCAAGGCAATGCTGTGGACCAGTTCTTCTGTGAAATCCCACAGATCCTCAAGCTCTCCTGCTCAGACGCCTACCTCAGGGAAGTTGGGGTTCTTGTGGTTAGTGTTTCTTTTGCTTTTGGGTGCTTTGTTTTCATTGTTCTGTCCTATGTGCAGATCTTGAGGGCCGTGCTGAGGATCCCCTCTGAGCAGGGACGGCACAAAGCCTTTTCCACCTGCCTCCCTCACCTAGCTGTGGTCTCCCTGTTCCTCAGCACTGGCATATTTGCCTACCTGAAGCCCCCCTCCATCTCCTCCCCATCCCTGGACCTTGTGATGGCGGTTCTGTACTCGGTGATGCCTCCAGCAGTGAACCCCCTCATCTACAGCATGAGGAACGTGGAGCTGAAGGAGGCCCTAAGGAAACTGATGCAATGGACATTTCTCCATCAACAATAACCTGCCTCCCCTTCTCTGCGGAGTGCCCAGGGATTCTCTTAGCCCAGGACTGTGCTTTTTTCCCCTATGATAATCCTACCTGGCAGTAATTGCTGGGGTTCATACCACTGCTCTTGAGGCTTGGTCCTGTTGTGTCTGACCCTTTCACAAATATGTTGAACGCTGTGTCACGTCTGGCCTCTCTAATAGCATCTCTGAAATAAAAGGCAATCTCCTGAGTGCAGTGCCTGACGGCTGAGCTTTCCTTGTAAAGCTCCGGCCAACAACACTCCAAAGGAATTGGACTTTTCAAAGTTTTCTCCTTCTGTTCTCACTGTGTTTGGGGACATAATCTCGAATCACACCTAGGACACTAAGAACTTGTCTGAAAACCACCTTCCTGGTGTCCAGAGGCACTGGAGGTGGTGCGTGAACTCCCAGTCCCCTTCCTCCGGCTGCCAGAGGTATGACAGGGCTGATAGCAGCTGTCAGTGCCTCTGGAAAGGAATGTGGAGGGCTCAGGAGAGGACAGGCACTCTCCATGTGCCCGGAGGTGGGCTGTGAATGGAGACTCAGAAGGTGAAACCCCCTCAGAGGTGCTGGGGAGCAGGGCTGGCAGGGAGCAGAGCGGGGCACTTTTCCATGTCTGCCCATACACCCCAGCCCTGGGGAGGGGCCTTTCTTGCGTGGCCAGCTCCGTCCTCATGCTGGGCTCAGGGTACTGGGGCATGGCCAGCTCTGCCCAGCCTCTCACCTGGGCCAGACCCCCGGATCCCACAGCAGGGCTGTCTGCTGATGGCCCCATGGGACACGACGGAGGTTGTGCAGGGGCAGGCAGTGGTGGGGGGCTGCACATAGGGGGCTGCTGGGGGAGCAGGCACAGAGGGCTGCTGTGTGGACTGTGTCGGGGGATTGTTTCCCTGTCCTTTGATGCCCTCTGGTCCATGCAGCACCCGCACTGTGGGGCCACGTGGGGCCATGTGGGGCCAACCCGGCTGTGAAGGTCTCGTCTTCTTGTCCCACAGTCCCCAGCTCGGTGTCAGCCGACGGGCACTGCCACAGAGCCTCTGTGCTGGGTGTAGGGTGTCTCCTCGTGCCCTGCTCTGAGCCCATGCAGGCACCCGCAGTGCATGTCTTTGCTTGTAGCTGGCCACCATGGCCCGCCTGCATGCTCCCAGGACATCCTGACCAGGCTGTCCTTGGAGATGGGTTGTGATGGTTGCTGAGGCGAGCAGCTCTGATGCAGGCATGAGCTGCAGAGCAGCACTCTAGCACCGTGTACAGGGGCTTTCCTGAACCAGGGACACCTCAGGGGAGTGGAGAGACCCATCAGGAGCCAGCAGCTAACGTGACAGCGGCTCACGAGTCCTGGGTAGCGCCAGGAGCAATGGTGGCCAAGCCCCCACATGTATAAAAGAAAACCCTAGGGAGTGCCACGAGCAGGGCGGACAAATGGGGTGTGGTGCATCAGAAAGGGCATGGCGCGGCAGTTTGCAGGGCAGTTCACGTGGAAGGGCGTGCAGGAAGGGCGCTGTAACTCAGCCGGCTTGACCAGGGAGCCATGGTAACTCCCTGGCAGAACACCATGGCCTCTCTAAACTCTGCATCCACTGTGACTGATGAGTCTTTGCAGACAGAGCTCCACTGGGAACATGCTGGAAACACACCCTACCTTTCCTGGAACAAGCCTGTCAGGCAGACCGGACACATCATATGGAGGATTCCCTATCCTCTCTCCACCTAGCTGAACGCAGTCACTCAAGGGATAGGGGGAAACGGCGACAGGTTCCTGCCTGGCACAACAGACGCATCTCCTCCATCACTACCCCACCTTCCCAGGTGTCCTTGCACAACAGGTACGAGAATCTGCAAGTGGAACCCAATAATGACGAGGACGATGGTTCATCTGGGTTGGAGGTGTCCCCAAGGTTAAGTCAGACTACTCCCTGCGTCAGAACCACTTCCATAAAGAGAAAGAAGGTTATCAGAAGTAGTCAACATGGATTCACCAAGAAAAGTAATGTCTGACCAATCTGATAGCCTCCTACGATGACATGTCTGGATGGATAGATGCGGGGAGGGCAGTGGATGTTGTCTGCCTTGGCTTCAGCAAGGCTTTCGACACCGTCTCCCACATCATCCTCAGAGGCAAGCTTAGGAAGTGTGATGGAATGGACAGTGGGGTGGATTGGAAACTGGCCGATAGATCTCCGAGGGTTGTGATTAGTGGCCCAGAGGCTAGTTGGAGGTCTGTAACAAGTGGTGTTCCCCAGGGGTCAGGATTGGGTCCAGTCCTGTTCAATACAGTCAGCAATGACCTGGATGAAGGGATAGAGTGTGCCCTCAGCAAGTTTGCTGAAGGCACAAAACTGGGAGGAGTGGCGGACACAGTGGAAGGCTGCGCTGCCATTCAGCGTGACCTGGACAGGCTGGAGAGTTGGGCAGAGAGGAACCTGATGAAATTCAGCAAAGGCAAGTGTAGGGCACTGCACCGGGGGCAGAATAACCCCCTGCATCAGCACAGGTTAGGGGCTGAGCTGCTGGAGAGCAGCTCTGTGGAAAGGGACCTGGGAGTCCTGGGGGACAACAGGATGACTACGAGCCACCAATGTGCCCTTGTAGCCAAGAAGGCCAATGGTATCCTGGGCTGCATCCAGAAGAGTGTGGCTAGCAGGGCGAGGGAGGTTATCCTTCCCCTCTACTCTGCCCTGCTGAGGTGCATCTGGAGTGCTGTGTCCTGTTCTGGGCTCCCCGGTTCAAGAAGGACAGGGAGCTGCTGGAGAGGGTCCAGCAAAGGGCTACGAAGATGATTAGGGGAGTGGAACATCTTTCTTAGGAGGAAAGGCTGAGGGACTTGGGTTATTATAGTTTGGAGAAGAGAAGACTGAGGGGGATCTTATCAATGCTTAGAAATAGTTAAGGGGTGGGTGCCAGGAGGATGGGGCCAGTCTTTTTTCAGTGGTGCCCAGTGACAGGACAAGAGGTAATGGGCACAAACATGGTCATAAGAAGTTCCATCGTACATGAGGAGGAACTTCTTTCCTTTGAGGGTGTCAGAGTACTGGAACAATCTGCCCAGAGAGGTTGTGGAGTCTCCTTCTCTGGAGATATTCAAAACTCGTGTGGAAGCATTCCTGTGCAACCTGCTGTAGGTGAACCTGATCTGGTGGGGGATTGGACTAGAAGATCTCCAGAGGTCCCTTGCAACCCCTCTCATTCTGTGATTCTGTGATTTTCTTGGTGGCTCCTTATCCCCTTCTGCAAGAGGGTGGGGAAAACTCTAGTCAGGTCCATGTTGAAGCTGTTTCCGTGTTGGAGGCAGTGAATGGATTTCTTTTGTCCCTGTCCACCAAATGCAGTATTGGCTGTGAGTGAGGCTGTTGCAGTGGTCAGGAGGGTATTTTTGCCCTCACAGAGATGGCCGTGCCTCCTTTCCATGCAGGACTCAACTTGCTTATCCCCAGCAGAAGGTTTCTTTAGCAGCACTGTGCCCGCTTTCTCCCAGCTCTGAGCTCCTTGGCCCCTTGGGGAGGCAGGAGGAGGGCAGGGCCTGTGGGAACCAGAGTCAGAGGCCAGTAGAGGACAGAGGCCAGCAAGAGGTCACTTCTTCCTGAGACCCCGTACGCAGCGCGGTGTTGTGTATATGTGTTCTGAGCGGTGCTGAGGAGGGGGGATAATGCCCGCTGTGCTGTGTGTGCATCTGTAATGGTGTTGGTATCTGCATGGAGGTGTGTGATGCTATGGATAGCTGCAACGGGATCAGTATCTGCAATGGCCTCTGCATCTGCAGTGGGAAAGAATCTGCCAGGGCATCTGCAAAGGTATCTGCATCTGGAATGCTGGGTGTGCAACTGTCCTGTCAGCTACAGCTCTCCAATGCAGCCATCACTGCGGATGGAGATACCATTGTGGATAACATTGCCAATGCTGGTGCAGATGCCACTGCAGATGGAAATACACTTTCAGATGCAATTGCTGATGGAGATGCTATTGAGGATGCAGGTGCCATTGCAGATACCATGGCAGATGCAGACACCATTGGAGATGCAGGTGCCTTTGAAGATTCCTTTGAAGGTACCGGCATCGATGCCACTGGAGATGCCATGGCAGATGCAGATACCATTACAGACACCACCGGAGATGCAGTTGCTGTGTCAGACACCATTGCAGCTGCAGATACCACAGCAGATGGCATTGAAGATGCAAGTCCAGTTTCCGATGCAACTACCGATGGAGACGCCCTTGAAGATGTTGATGCCATTGCAGATACTACATGGCCAGAAATTTAGCGAGCTTCCGCTTATGAGGCAAAGACACTTGCTAAAGTGGACACACATCTTGTTGACTCCACACAGCTATAGAAGATATCACAGCTCAGGGTGTGCACGTACAGCCTACCCTCCCTGCTTCCTAGGAAAAAACCCTTTGAGATCGACCCCTTGCTGAAGCCTTGACCATGGGCAGACACTCGGCTCTGCCTGGTAATCCCCTGTTGCTCCCCTGCAAGGTCCCGGGGCTTCCCCTTACTGCAGGGGTCATGAGTAGATTCAGCTACTGCAATTGAATGATCATGATTTTACTGATACTTTTTGTCTGTGTCTTCTTGAAAGTGGATCTGCAAATCCGGTTCCTATTTCACGTAATGAAGACTTCCGATGGGATTTTGAGGAAAGGACCGATGGCAGGGAAAGGGAGGACTTGAGGTTGTTTGGGGATGAAATAGGGCTAAAAATAGCTAGTCGTGATGAAGGAGGTTGCTGGTAAGTACACTTGTCCAGCCATACCCTGGAACTGATGGCCCCAGCCTGTCCTGCCTTCGTATAAAACTCCATTTCACTACTTCCTGGGGTGAGGGGGATCTCTGCTCGTTGTGTGGAGGTATGAGTCCTCCCACACCAGAGGGGGGACCACAAGTCATAGGAGCTCATGTGCCTGGGGGGCAGCTAAAAGGAGAGACCCAACTGCATGCATATCATGTGGATGTGCGTGTCAGTGTGTGTAACTGCTAGCCCACATCAGGCTGGAGTAGCCAGTGAGTAGGATAAGGGGCCTGGGAGCCAGGTACCAGAGAGACGTTAAGTCTGGACCGCATACCAGAGAGCGCCGAGGCTCTGGGAGTTGACTCCTGGAGGGAGCAGGTGGTCCAAAGCATCGCCTGGAGAAACTGTGGGGTCTTGGGGCTATGGTACTGGTAAGGCCATAGGTCTGGACCAGGAGGGGAAGTGGTCCTTTACATGCCCCGGCAAGTACCTCAGATACAGCTCTCGAGGTGGCACTGGCTGCTTATGGTCAGACCCCGGAGCTCTGCCTGAAAACCTGGGAACTGCTCTCAATACTTTAAAAAAAGAAAGAAAAAAAACCCAGCACCTTTTTACCAGCTTCAATGTTTCAGTACTTTCAATAAAACGTCACTGTAATTCCAATCCTGCCAATATGTGCCTTTTGAGACTGTGTATTAATTGCGGGAGAAGAAATCCTGATCTTGCCCGGTGCTTGCATTGCCACTACTCTGTCTATCATGCTGCGTATTTAATCTCCCTAACCTTCCAGGTGTTTCTGCCTGTCCTGATCAAACACCCCATGTCTGAAGTCATCTCTCCAGAAGCCTATCTGGACATGCGCACTTTCCACTGTTCTCCAGAGGTTTTCCTCCTCTTACTCTTTGATCATTCAGATCCCTCTCACCTATCACCCATCTTTAAGCCCCAGGGAGGTAAAGCGTCATTGTCTTTCAGTACTCTCCCTCATACTTTCCATAGGCAACTCTTCAATTGGGGTGGTGAACCTCGTTGGAAGCTGCCAAAAGTAACCATACAGCTGAGAATTGTGTTTATTGTGGATTAAGTTCTCTTGTGTTTTACTTTTTCTTCTTTTTTCTTTCCCCCAATTAAAAAACCCTGTTTCCATGCAGTTCTCCATGGAGAGCAGGTAGGAATTGCTGCAAAGCAGCTGTAATATTCAGCTGCAGACTTTGGTGGAGAAGTCTCATGTAAAGAAAAGTGAAGCAAGTCCCTGGTGACCAACGAGAGCAATGGCAGGGTTGGAGAGGTGAGGAGCAAGGATGTCCATACCGTGTCTGGCCTCAAGGGACTGCTTTTCCTACCTGTCCACACCTCTTTAGGATACACTCTGCATCCATATCAACTGGAGAATTCTCCGATCACATCTTCAGATTGCTCATTGAAAAGGATGAGCTAGCTATGCTACTTCAGGGTAGGTGCCTACCTCTCTAATTGGCTATACAAATGTTGAAGACCTGAAGAAAACTATAGAAGAGGCATAGCTCGTTAGCGCTTTCTGCATTTTAATGAGCCCCATGGTGTATGTAGTGCTGAGTCCAGGAGCCTCAGGTACTGAGAAGAGACTGAACAATCCCCTCAAGGAGACAAAGGCAGAAGACAAACCTAAACTACTCTGAAGCATTACTGGGCCCCACTGAGGGCCATTACTGACAAAGCCTCCCCAGGGACTTGTTAGAGCCGATAATTGGAGGCTGTGATTGCAGGTAGGCAAAGGCACTGTGCAGGTGGCTCTGATGCTGACAAAGCCCTTGGATTGTTACCTGGAGCACAAAGGCCAAGCCCTGACCCCCGGCCCATGGGAAGGGGGATCCTGTCCCTCACACGTGGGTCAGGGCCCTTCCTGGGGCAGTGGATGTGGGGTCTGCAATGCCCAGTGCAGGACAATGGAACAACACTCCCAGCTTCCCCATGGGGTTGCAAGGAGGAAATGGGGCTCCAGTGCCATGAGGACAACATGTCTTCTCACAGCCCTTGGTGGCACAGACAACTGCCATAGCCCAGAGGACAAAGACCTGGGTTCTGTTCGTGTCTTCCAGCCTGGCCAGCGCCCTTGGCAGTTTCCATCGCAGGCTGTCCCACACCTGCCCCTGTTTTCCTGCAGCCTGTAGACATCCATCTTGCTTCTCCACCTTGCTCTCCCCTGGACATTTCTCTGCCTTCACTGACATCTCACCACCCTCACCGGCCGTTCGTTGAAACACAAAGCCACGGTCTGATCACCAGCTCTCACTGGGTGACCTCTTGCACCACAGCCCTACCCTTCGAGTGATATTTCTTC
The DNA here is from genome assembly GCF_030936135.1 of Gavia stellata. Classification (NCBI taxonomy): domain Eukaryota; kingdom Metazoa; phylum Chordata; class Aves; order Gaviiformes; family Gaviidae; genus Gavia; species Gavia stellata. Next base: position 1,548,689 of record NW_026776913.1, read on the forward strand.
TTCCTCATGTCCAGGCTCCACTTTCCAAGCTGCACTTTGTAGCAGCTTTCCTCTCTCCTGCTTTTTCCCACCTCCAAGGAAAGCTCAAAATTCTCAGAAAGCACCCTTCAAGCAGGCAACCTAACTCATCAGCCTTCTTGTGGCCTTTCACCTGAGCTGACAAATGTAACCTTACCGTGATCTTCTAAACCACGTGCCTTTTCCCTGGCCTTTCAGCTTCTTGGATAGGCACAAACAAGCCCTATGCCTGCTGCTGTCCCATCAGGTACTCAGGCAGAAGGCACATGCCAACCCATATCCATGCCCTCTTCCTGGATGGGGCTCCACCATGTGGGGGGATAATAAGGACATTCAAGAGTCTTGGCCCAAATGCTAATCACTGAGGGATTCTGGGTATGACTGGCTTCTAAAAAGACTTTGTACTGCTGATGACATTTGGGCCTCACCATCCAGCCAACTTCCCACCCACCCTACCATCCACTTCTTCAGCCTCGACAGCATCAATCCGGCTCTAAGGAGACTCTGGGAGATGATGTCAAAGGCCTTGCAAAAGGCCAAGTACACAACGTGCCCTCGTTTCCCCTAACCATTCTGGTTCAGCAATGCCTTTCTTGTCCTTCAAGGGCCTGGAGATGGCTGCAGGACGACTTGCCCCATGTCATCCTAGAGTCTGAGGTAGGCAGGCCACTTGCAATTCTGTCAATCCGCATCCCTGCCGTTCTTGAAGAGGGGTTTGACGTCTGCTTTTTCCAAGGACCACAGAACCTCCATGATTGCTCCGGCACTTTTGAGGTCACAATCCAGAATCACAGGCAAGGGTGACGTAGCAGTCAGGAGCACTTGCTATGAGCCTGTCCAAGGCAGCTGAGATGAATGTAGCTGGGAAAATGGAAATTTGTTCTTGGAGTCACACACAGAAATGTCGGAGCTCTGCCAGATGCCCATGTCTCAGCTGGACTCGTGCACTCCTCCTACACACACGGGTGATCAGAGAGAGGAGTCCTTGCCTTGCACGTGCAGAGGCAGTGCACTGCAGCAGTCACAGTGTCAATCTGACCTCCTGCTGCTGCTCCCAGAGGCTGGGAGGCACCTCAGCCCTGCGGTGTATCGCCCTGCTCTGCACTCGTCTGAGATGCTCCACGGCATGAGGAATGGACACGGGGACGTGGGTTAAATGAAGCACATCCCAGTGCTGCATCCAGGTGCTTTCCCAGGGGATGTTACTCTCGAAGTGAGAAGTGACCTCGAGACACTGTCTGTCCCAGAGGCCTTCATGGCAGCCCCAGAAAGAGCTGATGGCATTTGTGCTCACTCGGGTTCATCTCCCCAAACTTGCTCCCCAGGACGGCATGAGAGAATTGGCACAGGGGATGCTCAGGAAGGTCCTTTTGCCCCAGGGACAGGGCAGCCTGCCCCCAGCTGCCACCTTCAGCAAAAGCTTTCTCTTTCCATGTCTCCCCTGCACACACACAGTGCCCTGCTCTTCTCCTCGCACTGACCAGCCACCCCTGCACCCCCTCCCCAGGCTCCCCACATCCTCGAAGCTGGCGGCGTTGCTCTGAAGAGCAAGCAGGCTGTGGTTCCCAGGGCCATGGGGTGAGTCCACAGGGTCATGCTGGTCATGCTGGGAGGCAGACCCAGCTCCCGGTGACTACTGCCCCCTTCACCTCAGCACACAGACGCTGCCCCACGGCTCCAGAGAAGATCTCAGAGAAAGGATCTCAGGCAAACCACCCTGAGCAGGGTCCTTTATTTTGTTTAAACACACAGCTCCCAATTTACACAAAGTCTCTGGGTCACAGAGGACAGGCAGATACTGAAATAGAAATAGGATGAAGAATGACTTCCTTTTTGTGGACAGCATTAATACAACCAAGAAAAGCTAAAAACCAAAGAAACCAAACCTAACAACCTACCAAAGAGAGTCTGGGCATGTAATGAGTTATGTGACAAGTGATATGCAGAAGAAGATGGGCAGTTCATTGCTGCTTCTGAAAAGCAACCAGTCATCAGTTTCCTTAGGGCATCCTTGAGCTCCTGGTTCCTCATGCTGTAGATGAGGGGGTTCACTGCTGGAGGCACCACCGAGTACAGAACTGCCACCACCAGGTCCAGGGATGGGGAGGACATGGAGGGGGGCTTTAGGTGGGCAAACATGATAGTGCTGATGAACAGGGAGACCACAGCTAGGTGAGGGAGGCACGTGGAAAAGGCTTTATGCCGTCCCTGCTCTGAGGGGATCCTCAGCACGGTCCTCAAGATCTGCACATATGACAGCACAATGAAAACAAAACACCCAAAAGCAAAAGAAACACTAACCACAATAAACCCAACCTCCCTCAGGTAGGTGTCTGAGCAGGAGAGCTTGAGGATCTGTGGGATTTCACAGAAGAACTGGTCCACAGCATTGCCTTGGCAGAGTGGTAGTGAAAATGTATTGGCTGTGTGCAGCACAGCGTAGAAAAAAATACTGCCCCAGGCAGCTGCTGCCATGTGGACACAAGCTCTGCTGCCCAGGAGGGTCCCGTAGTGCAGGGGTTTGCAGATGGCAATGTAGCGGTCGTAGGCCATGATGGTGAGAAGATAAAACTCTGCTGACATGAAAAGGACAAACAGAAAGACCTGGGCAGCACATCCTGCAAAGGAGATGGCCCTGGTGTCCCAGAGGGAATTGGCCATGGCTTTGGGGACAGTGGTGGAGATGGAGCCCAGGTCGATGAAAGAAAGGTTGAGGAGGAAGAAGTACATGGGGGTGTGGAGGTGGTGGTCGCAGACTATGGCGGTGATGATGAGGCCATTGCCCAGGAGGGCAGCCAGGTAGATGCCCAGGAAGAGGCAGAAGTGCAAGAGCTGCAGCTCCCGCGTGTCTGCGAATGCCAGGAGGAGGAACTGGGTGAAGGAGCTGCTGTTGGACATTTTCTGTCTCTTGGTCTGGGGGCTCTGTCCAAAAAAGGAAAAAACAGGAAAAATTAGGACAGATTTCTCTGAGAAAACCCACTCCATTTTTCATCACAACCCCACGCAGTTGGAATACATTTCCTTTCTCTAGTTTGTGCTGGCTGAGTGTGCTGTGAGGAGCAGGAGCTCTGCCCTTCTGCTGCTGAGGAGTCAGCTTTGCTCTGCTGCAGTGGGTACATGGGAGCTGACTTGTGACACCTCCGATGTTCACAGGGCATGTCAGATGTAATCCATCTTTCATGGAAAAGTTCAATATCTGCACTCATGACATGGAAGAATGTGGGCTGTGAAAGAGAGGCTCAGCATGACTTTCTTATAACTTTGTCTGTGTTTTTTCACAGGGCTGCAGTGTACATCAGTCCTTTTCCTATCTGCCCTGTGTTTTCATTTTGCCGCCTTGAAGACGACTTCACACACAAATTAATCTTTTAAAAAAAACAATAAACCTGGACTCTGATGAGACCAGAGGAGTCCTGTTTCAAAGAACAGCTCGGCAAACTCTTCTCCAGCCCAGCCCAGAGGTGGAGGTGTGATGGAGAGGGCAGGACACGACCCCTCACAGAGAGAAGCTACTGACTCTGCGAGGAGAGTGCCGACCCCCAAGGAAAGGCTCCGCACTCCCGAGGATCCCACAGCAGAGCTGCGCCTTTCTGGGGGGCAGCTTGCAAGCCCTGCAGGACGGGCAAAGCAGAGACTCGGGGGTCCCTCCGATGGGAGGTTCTACAGAGAGAGTCAGCTCATTGCCCCGCAGACAGTGCCCAGCAGACATCTGCAGGGAAACACAGAAAGAGAGCTGCCTGAGCGCACCCTCCCCCTGTGCTTGTTTGCAGTGTCCTCCCAACCCCGTCCCTGTCTCTGCTGCCTGCAGCTGTCCCTGCCAGGAGCTGGTTCTCTGTCCCCTGTGTCTCCTCCCTGGCAGTGCTCACAGAGCCCATCCCACCCGCTGCCTGCTCAGCTCTGCCCTGCAGAGCCCTCCCTGCAGCAGGACACTGCCCAGGGGCATCTCTGGGTGTGCAGGCTCTGAGGGGAACATCAGACCAGCCCTGGCGAGGCTGGAAAAGTGACCCTGATGCTGTCTGTGACCACGGCATGGTGATTTCCAATACTCCCCGCTTTATTCACCTCTAAGAGGGACAGATTGGAATTTCAGTGCCTCCTCCTGAAATGAGAGATTAATTTCTATGTGCCATCGCCCACCCAGACAATCCAGAGGGGAAGAGTGAAAGACCAGGATCCTTCCCTTTCAGGCAGCCCCTGCCTTGCTGTGCTTCCTGAAAAGTCTCCTGGGAAGATCCTGCAGAGATGTGGAGCTGTGAGCAGCCCTGACCCACACAGCACCCTCTCAACAGCAGAAGCACCCTGCCATTGCACTGGTCTCTCCTTCCACCCCCAGCTTCTCCCCACAGCGCCGTGGGGAGCTCCCCGGGCAGGCTGAGTGCTGACCCTGGCAGGCGGCAGAGTCCCTGCCCCAGCACCCAGCCCCGGGGGTGCAGGGACCCTGCTCGGAAGGACAGCCCTGGGCACCCCTGGCTGCACACCCACCTTCACACCCTGCAGCCGTCCCTGGCAGAAGGCAGCCCTCATGCCCTGTCCCGCTGATGGTGCAGCAGGGAAGCCCTGCTCTGGAGCACCTCCTTCTCCTCTATACAGGAGTGACATTCCTGGGTACCATGCCAGCTTTACGAGAGCCCTCCATGAACTGTAGCTGCATTGCCCTGCACCCAGAGACTTACCGTGTCAAGGGCTGTGAAGATTTCTCCTCCAGTGAGCTCGCCTCTGTCCTCCCACCCCAGACTGCCTTTAACCTCTCTCTGCCTTGATCCTCTCCCCTCGGTGCCTGCAGGCAGTGCCCTCAGCCCTGCTGCGCTCTGCAGAGGAGCTGCTCCTGGGCAGAGCTGTCTCTCCTCAGTGCTGCCTGCTTGCCATGAGCTCCCTCTGTCCCAGGAGCCCGGCACAGCCTAGCAGGAGAGGACCAGCTCCAGGTGTTTTAATGACCCCTCGGGTGGGTTTGGTGCCCAGTCCATGAACCTCAGACAGTGAGAGGGAGTTGAAGAAACCTCTCAAGAAGTCAGTGTCTGATGCAATCTCCACTGTTTCTTGGAGTGTTAATGGGTCCCACGGAGGGACATTGCTGACAAAGCCTCCCCAGGCGCTGCTTAGAGCAGAAAACTCCAGGCAGTGATGACAGGTAGGCAAAGGCAATGTGAAGGAAGAGATTCTGAGGAACCCTGGATGTGTTACCTAAAGGCAAAGGGCCAAGCTCTGACCCCCAGCCCCTGGGAAGGGAGATCCAGTCCCTCACACATTGCTCAGGGCTCTTCCTGGGGCGGTGTGATGTGGGGATGGGCAATGCCCAGGGCAGGACTATGGTACGATACCTCCCAGGCTCCCAGGTGGGGAAGGGGAGGCAACGAGCCCCGAGTGCTGTAAGGACAAGGTGCTTCCTCATGGGTGTCAGTGGCAGAGACAACAGCCACAGCCGAGGAGGGAAAGAGCTGATCTCTGTTGGGGGCTTTTCCGACTTTCTTCATCCCTCTCTCATCTCCACCATTGGCTGTCCTATGGTCTCCCACAGCTGCACCTCTTTCTCTGCAGGCTGTAGACATCCACCCTGCTACCCCACCTGGCTCTCACCTGAGCATCTTCCTTTACTGACATCTCTCCATCCTTCCTCGTTGTCCCTTGCAACACAAAGCCTTGGGTTGATCCAGTCTCCTTCTGGGTGACTTCTTACACCACAGCACTGCCCTTCGAGTGACATTTCTCTTTCCTTGTGTCCAGTCTGGACCTCTCTAGCTGCACTTTGTGCTATAAGTTCTTTCTCATGCCGTTTCCCCCTACGAACAAAAGATTCCATCATCTCTGAAACCACCTTTCCAGCAGTCTCAGGCTAATCCTATACTGCTCTGAGCCTCTCTGCCACTGGGCCAAAGCTGCCCAGGTCCCTCAGCCGCCCCACACAGGTCATGTGCACCCGGTCCCAAACACCGTCTTGGCAGACCTGCACTCGACACTCACTAGTTCCTCCTGACTTCTTCAAATTGGGGAGCCACCCACTGGGACACACCCATGCGTGTGGAGCCACACCAGTGCTGAGTCAAGGGGGATGATCACTCAAGTTGTCTGGGTGGCCCACACTCCTCCTAACACAGCCCCACGTGCAGCTGCCCTTGTTCATAGGGTCCTTATGCTACTGGTTGTAGGGCATCCCTCGTAGTGACCAGGCCCTTCTCCTCAGCTGCTCACGTCCCAGCCTGTCCTGATGTAGTGGGTTATTTTCCCCTCGCCCCCCACCACTGCAGCTCGGATGCAGAAATGTTGAACCATACGACTGTCACAGAGTTCCTTCTCTTGGGCTTCCCCTCCCTCCACCATCAGGAGCGCCTCATGGCAATAGCTCTCCTGGCTTCGTACCTGGTGATCTTAGGGACAAACCTGCTGATCATTCCCTCGTTCTTGCTGAAAGAGAGCTCCACAGACCCACGTACTTTTCCCTCTGTAACCTCTCCTGTTTGGAGGTTTTCATCACCATATCCATCATACCCAAAGCCATAGAAAACTTGTGCATGGCCAGCAAAGCCATGTCCTGCCCAGGCTGCTTAACTCAGTGCTACTTCTACTCCCTTCTGGGCTGCATCTTCATCTATGTCCAGCCTTCAAGTCACCTCATTTCCTGAAACAAGGCAGTGGCCCTTCTCAACACAGTGCCAACTCCTTTGCTGAGTCCCTTTGTTTTCAGCCTCAGGAACCAGCTGATGAAAGATGCTCTCAAGGCAGGTTTCAAAAGAAGTGGGATAATCTTCAGAAACCGCTTTTCCACCTCAGAAGAGGTGTTGTAAGTGGATTTTGAAAGGGGAGAGGGGTGCTGAGGGCAAACACATGGTTATGATGCATCTGCAGAAATGAGACCTCTCCTTCTTAGCAGTGTAAGATCTCCTTAATCGAATATCACACCAGACTGTCTTCTGCAACACGTCATCATAAGACAACCCTGCATAGCAATGCCTTTCAAATGACCTACAAGCACTTTACAAACCCTGGTGAATACCACAGTGGCATTTTCTAAGCGTGCAAACCAAGACAGAGAGCAACAAGCAGAGGACTTCATCCCTCCATGGCACACCCAATTCTCAACAAGCTTCACCCTCCTCCAGTTCTCATGCAACTGCGCCTTGCTCCTAAATCTGGTTTCCTGATTATTTTGGTGGCAGATCTTTGCTGAACCTCTTAGTCTTTAGAAAACGACAGAAAATAGGTGGAACACAATGAAGAGAACAGTAACAGCTTGCTTTCTGGACCAAGTGGCACTTACATCTCTGTTAACCTCCTGGTCAGAACAAAAACATGCCTGAAATTCAGTCCAGTTGAACTGTTGAGAATGACCTCTCTTCTAATTTGATCCAGAATCTGGAATATTGGTCAGGAATGTAGTTTTGAGTAACAGTGCACCTGTCTCCTGATCACGTATGGTGAAAAGAATTTCCAGTCCTTGACACAATGCTCCCAGAGCCAATACTTCAGCTAATCCAGCACATTCAGTGGAATTAGCTTGTTCAGACATAGACTTTTATAACTTTAATGTCTAAAAAGATGAGTTCATTCTCTGGCCTCCTTTGATAGCGGGGAAGGGTCAGCACTCTAGAAGGTGATATCATCTCCTCCTACAGTGGTCTTCAGGAGAACTGTACTTAGCATCGACTTGGCAGCTTAGTTTTCCCATAGGCAATGCCAAGTGCCCTGAGCCACATACCGGGCAACGCGTGATCGTTTGCAGAAGGGAGGGACTCTTGCTCAGCAGAGCCATCCTTTGAAGACCTGAGGGTTACAATTGTACCTTAAAGTCTCTCCAAAATTAAAAGGAAACCTCTCCTCTTCTCTAATCCCTGTCACAGTGTTGACATTTAGTGCCAGTGGCTCTTGGCACAGTGGCAGCTATGAAGTGAGACCATGTGTCTTGGTACAGCCCTGTCCTGCCTGTCTTCTCATTCCAGCTCCCTCTTCCCTCTAGATACCCTCTCTGTGTCCTTGACGCTGCTGAACCCAGATACAGGCAGCGTGGTGGTCAGTGCAGTCAGAGCTGTGGGGCATAAGCTAATGGGCACTCACACACCTCAGTGGACAGGCAGAGGTTGGGGCAGAGTGTATGGGGCCAGGGTGCCAAGACATGTCCCTTATGTTCTCAACTCTCTTAATCTCTCGCTGTCTCTTTCTCCATCTTGCGCGTATCTTAGGGATCCATCTCAATCCCTCAGCTCTCTCACAGTTGTCTCTCAGCCATCTACATGGGAAGTGATTTAGAGCGAGCAGGGAATCTGAGGCACCCTCCCCATGGAAGCACCTTCAGGACCAAGGCACCCCAGTGTAGGTGGGGTGAATGACTGAGTAAAAGGGCTCCTCCATTCCAGGAGCTCTCTGGGCTGTCTAGGTGACTGCCTCGGCCATCTCCAACTCACTGTAAAGGTAAACAGTTTGAGAAAGTTCTTCCTCAGGGTGAAGATCAGTCTATGGCACAATGCGTTGCCCTAAAGGCTTTTTTGCATGATGGAGCTTTTCTGTCGGGCACCTCTTTCTGTTGCTTGAAAGCAGGACTTGGCTAACGCCTTTGCCGGGTACTACGGGGAATAACTTCCTGCATCATAATCTAATGTGAGCAAATGAACATTCTCTCTCATTCCACATAAATAGGCACCTCAATGCGGCAACTCATCTCTCTAATGAGAGGAGGTTCTTCCAAGAAGAGCAGTTTGTCCCTCTCAAAGAACCTGTTCCTGCCCTTTCACGAGGAATGGAGCCTCCAAGCCAAGTGTGAATTCAGTCAGAGGAGGGAAAACCTCCATGTTGTCTCTGGCAGTGACTCCTTCCCGATTCCTTTGTACAACAAACACAGAAGCGCACACCCTTCCTCAGGTTCCCTGCCTGCCAAGAAGGTCCTACAGCACTTCATGGAGAAAGAGGAATGGGACAAGCGGACATGACCAGTGGAGTTCCTCCTCCTGCTGGGACTGAGTAATGTCCCCAAGCTTCAGGTGCCTCTCTTTCTCCTCTCCCTTGAGATTTGGAACGTTTCCAGGGATGGGGCATCTACCACCTCTCTGAGCAACCTGTTTCACCATCCTCGTCATAAAAGATTTCTTCCTTATAGCTGGTCTAATTCTATCCTCTCTTAGTTTAAAACCATTAGCCCTTGTCCTATTGCAACAGGCCCTGCTAAAATGTTTGTCCCCATCTTTCTTATAAGTCCTCTTTAAGCATTGAAAGGCTGCGATAAGGTGTCCGCGGAGCCTTCTCTTCTCCAGGCTAAACAGGCTTTCTTCATAGGAGAAGTGTTCCATCCATATGATCATTTTTGTGGCCTCCTCTGGAACTGCTCCAACAGGTCTGTGTCTTTCCTGTGCTGAGGGCTCCAGAGCTGGATGCAGTAGAGGGGCAGAATCACCTCCCTCGACCTGCTGGCCTCACTTCTTTTGATGCAGCCCAGGATATGGTTGGCCTTCTGGGCTGTGAGCGCACATTGCCGGCTCATGTCCAGCTTTTCATCCCCCAGTAGCCCCAAGTCCTTCTCGCAGGGCTGCTCTCAATAAGGCAGTTTGGCTCCCTTGTCTTCATTCCCTCCCATCAGGAATTTATGTGCTCCAATAAGGCCCCTCTGAGCCTGTTCTTCTCCAGACTGAACAGTCCTAGATCTCTCAGCCTTTCCTCCTGTGGAAGATGCTGTAGTCCCTTAAACCATTTGTGGTTTCACCAGTGCAGAGGAGAGGGGAAAGACCACCTCCCTCCATCTGCCAGCAATGTTCTCCCTAATGCAGCCCAGGAGGCTGTTGGCCTTTGCTGCAGGGGTGCATTGCTGGTTCATGCTCAGCTCCTTGTCCTGGGGACGCCCAGTCCTTCTCGGCAGGGCTGCTATCTAGCTGGTCAGCCCCCAGCATGATGTCCACAGTGTGGCTGGATCACAGGCTTTCCTCCCCCAGGGACATTCTCAGCAGCAGCTTGTCCTTCTTGAAGAATCACAGAATCATTAAGGTTGGAAAAGACCTGTAAGATCATCAGGTCCATCCATGAACCCAAAACCACCACACCCAGTAAACCATGTCCCGCAGTGCCACGTCTACTTGTTTTTTGAGCACCTCCAGTGATGGTGACTCCACCATTTCCCTAGGCAGCCTGTTCCAACGCTTCACCACTTTCTCAGTAAAGAACTTTTTCCAGAAAGCTCCTTGTTCAGCCAGGCCGGTCGTCTTCCCTGCTGGCTCTTCTTATGGCACATGGGGACTGCCTGCTCCTGCACCTTCAAGATTTCCTTCTTGAAGAACATCCAGCCTTCCTGGGCTCCTTTGCCCTTCAGGACCGTCTCCCAAGGAACCCTCTCAACCAGTGTCCTGAACAGGCTGAAGTCTGCCCTCCGCAAGTCCATCGTAGTGGTACTACTGACTGCCCTCCTCACTTGGCCAAGAATTGAGAATTCTATCATTTCATGGTCGCTAAGCCCAAGACGGCCTCCGACCTTCACTTCTCCCACCAGACCCTCTCTGTTTGTAACAGCAGGTCAAGTAGGGCACTTCCCCTGGTAGGCTCCCTTACCAGCTGTATCAGGAAGTTATCTTCCACACACTCCAGAAACCTCCAGGACTGTTTCCTCTCTGCTGTGTTGTATTTCCAGCAGACATCTGGTAAGTTGAAGTCCCCCACAAGAACAAGGGCTTGCGACTGTGAGACTTCTGCCAGTCATTTGTAGAACGCTTCATCGGCTTCTTCGCCCTGGTTGGGTGGTCTATAACAGACCCCCAGCAGGATATCCGCCTTCGCCCTCATCCTTACCCATAAGCATTCAACCCTGTCATCACAATCATCGAGCTCTATACAATCAAAGCACTCCTTGACGTACAGAGCCACCCCACCGCCTCTCCTTCCTTGCCTATCCCTCCTGAAGAGTTTATAGCCCTCCATCGCAGCACTCCAGTCATGCGAGTCGTCCCACCATGTTTCTGTGATGGCGGCTACGTCATAGCTGTCCAGCTGCACAATGGCTTCCAGCTCCTCCTGTTTGCTGCCCATGCTGCGTGCATTGGTGTTGACACAGAAGTCACGGACAACAACACGACGACCTATCTGATCAGGTTGATGCCAACTTTATTGCGCGGATAGCGCAGTTAATATACATTCTGTTATCACATTACATGCGCCGTCGGCATTATGATTGGTTTTCAGCAAGCAAGCACATGACTCTAAGCATTCTACCCTTGGTTAAAGCTAGCTGTCCATGGGAACGTGGCTCCTGCCTAAATCCTGGCTGAAGTTCTGTCTTTATCATGATTTCCTCCCTTTTCTCACAGAGCATTCATGTTGCCCAAAAGTAACCTTTCAGCCCATATCATTGTCTGCTCATAACCTCTGAGTCCAGAGGCCTACATACAAGTTAAGTACAGATTTTCAGTGCTTGGAGTGTTCACAGGATTTCCATTTCTTACCAGAAAATCTCCCACAATTCCCCCTTCTTGTTTTTGAACACTCCAAGTCTCATCGGATGGAATTGGCACTTGGTTGAACCATACTCTTCGCACCATTCCTTCTAATGTCTTTTGAAAACATCGAAATAAACAAGGCAACACAAGCAATGCTACAAAAATGACAAGCAATATAAACAGCCCAGTTTTAACCAGTGATGCTAACCATCCTGTAATACCCCACGATTTAAACAATAATTCCAACCATGAAGCGTTGACCTGGGTGATAGCATGTAAGATTTTTGCATGATCCCATATTTGTTGTACATTGGATAAAATTGCCCCTGATTGATCTACATAAGCGCAACAAGACTCGTTTATAAGGGTACAGACTCCTCCCGCCTGTGCGGTGAGGAGGTCAAGAGCTTGGCGATTCTGCCATACAACCTCTTTAAGGATTGAACTTCCATCTGCAACGCAGTGATGGCTGCGGCCGTAGCATTGGCAATGAGCTCCATTTCTGTGGAAATATTTGCCAGGGCTTGCTCTAACTGTTGAATACCCAATGTAGGAAAGATTGCCCTAACAAAGCTGTGAAAACTGGTATTGTAAATGGTTAAGGGGTTCTCTCGGCTTCTCTGATATCGTGACTGTGTCCAAACACCGCGTACGATACCATGCATGTCAGAATGATTAAACACTTGGAGGTTTGGTATTAACATTCCAAGCGTACAGTGCCCAGTCCAGTTGCCAGGCAACTGCTTTCTGGCTATCAAATCACCACACAGCCACCATAGGCCTGGTTGTAGGTCACAGGTGACCGTGATCGTGAGGCTTTTATTCTGCCCAGTGAGAGCATAGAGAAAGTCGGTCCACTGTTGGAGATCTATACCCAACGTGTTGTTTTGTCGACCTTGTCTAAGTGCGTTAAATGGACCATATTTCAACTGCACTCTCGTCCAATTCCCCTTCGAGGTATTAAAATCCCCATAATAGGGTGAGGACGTTTTATTCGAGGTTACTGCCTCGTTATCATAAGTATAATTGATAAAAACAACAGACTTATTGAGTAGCTGTAATGAGTAGGGATGATCCTGTAAGGGGCTAGATAAGTTTCCACATTGACCACTACTGTTGAGTAGTTCACAGGGATTGTATGAACTCCAATTTGTTATCGGAATACCAATTAGGGGGTTCTCATATCGATCAGCCATACCACAAACCCAACATTCCTTCAACCCGGTGATATTTACAGCCATTTGAAGTAAGGTGATAAACGAATTACCGGAGAAAGCAGTAAGGCTTCTGCCAGGTAACGCTAACAAGCCCATAAATAACAACCACCACTCCATATTTATCTGTTCCTCCGCTTACCCTTTTATATTCAAACAAATCAGCACACTTTGATTTAGTTTGTTCCCATTCATTCACAACCAAATGACCGTACTAACCAAATGATCAATACAAATCATGCAATGTAGTAACCAAGTGATTAATACAAATCATACATGCAATTGTATGCCATCCGGCGGGGTTCTAACGAACGCAACTTATGAGCAGCTTGAAATGACCGGTCCCTAACAAAAAAGAATGCCTTATTCTTACCAGAGGTCCTTGTCTGCCCCCGCGAGGATCTGCTGAATCGGTGAGTCCCTCCAGAGAAATCTCCGGGGCCGGCCTAGGGAGTCGCCGATTCAGAGGTTCCTGCAGCCAGACAGAGATTGCCCCATCTAAAACTGAAACAACAAAGTCGGTACCGAGCCTGCGATCAGGACGGTTTTCTGAGATGAATAACTTAATAACAACTAGTTTGTTATCAAGCAGGCATTCTTTAATACAGCGCTGGGCAGCACTGGGGATTTGTCCACCACGAGTGCTCCAATGGGTTAGCAAAACACCTCAGTTCGTATACAGAAAAATCATACATATTCATCAGAATTCTAAAAAGGGCAGTCTTATGTGGATGAGTTCCCGGAATTCACTTGCTGCCAGATCCGGGTATACCATAACTGAGTCTGTTGGAGCAGTCTGTCAGAGTTGGCCTCAGGCTCGTGACCTGTTGCTACCACGATGCGAGAAGCATTGAGAACCGATTTGGTATTGTCCTTTTAAACAGTCATGACACCAATGTCCCGCTAATCCTCGACGACGGAATTCTTGTCGTCCGCAGGTGGTACAGTGCACGTATTCAGTTGTCATTCAACTGGACGGGGTCAATCGAAGGAGGAGGTTCTTTCCATGGCCTAATCCACTGTGCTGTGACCCACCGTGGACCCTGATCTGTTAAGATACAAGCATAACCTCTCCCAGTCATTTTAACTTCAGCAGGACCTTTCCATTCTCCGGAAATTGGGTCCTTGAAGTGTACCCGCACAGGTGTCGAGGGCTGCAGGCCAGATTTCAACGATAAATGATGTATCACTATTGGGGGGGACTCGCGATTGCCCGTTAAGCGTAAAAAATTTAACACATACAGCGCTTTTGCAAGCCGTTCAGCTGGACACAGGGATGAGTCTCCCCCTTTTTGTTTTTGCAAAAGTGATTTCAGCGCAGCGTGAGCACGTTCCACTATGGCCTGTCCCGTCGGGGAACGTGGAATACCCGTAGACCTACGGATACCCCACTGGGTACTGGGTACAAAAATGTGCAAAGCGTTGCGAAACATAAGCAGGACCGTTATCGGTTTTAATTTCATTAGGTACACCTAACACAGCGATGGATGCGCACATATGTCTAATCACACGTCTTGCTGTTTCACCTGTCTGAGCCGTTGCCCACATAGCCAGAGAATATGTGTCAATGCTTACATGAACATATATTTGACGCCCAAATTCAGGAATATGAGTGACGTCCATCTGCCACAATTGTAAAGCATGCAATCCACGAGGATTGACTCCTAAACCCAATCCCAGACCTGTAATTTGGCAGTCCGGACATGATTGCACAATGCCACGGGCATCAGAAATAGAAAGATTAAATTGTCTTGCTAAAACTTTAGCCGATTGGTGAAAAAATTCATGGGAATTCCGGGCTTGCTCAAACAGGTTAGTTTGGCGATTTTCCCAAGCGTCAGCAACTAAGTCATCTGCTCTGTTATTGCCAATGGCCAGACCAGAGTCAAACTGATGGCTGCGAATATGCGTAATAAAATAAGGATTGGTTCGCTGATTTAACAAATGCAACATCTGTAACAACAACTGATATAATATTGTGTTTTTCACCTCACGTACCATAGATCGCTCAATCCATTTAAACAGTACCCACTACATACAAAGAATCGGGGCGGGGGGGCGGGGGCGCCGGGCGCACACAGCACAGGCACACGCACGGCGGTGGCGGCGGCACAGCCGGGCCCAGGCTGCGGCAGACAGATATTCACCCCCTCCCCGCTCCCCACTTTGCGCCACTTGCTGGTGCCGATTTTTTCTTCCCGAATGCCTAATAAAGCCTTTTGCACTAGCTGTTGGCTCAACTGTAAAACAGGTACTGTGAAAGTAGCCTGGAAATCCGCACGCACAAAAGGACCGGAGCCCATCAACATTTGCGCTTGTACTCCTTGCAAGGGATCTCCTTGCGGGAGAGGCTCAGCAGCTGCCTGATCACATCATTGCTGCCAGGTACTAAAGAATTGAAGCCTTTGTGAGGGACCGAGCAACATTTGAACAATTTGTTTGCTATCATACGGAGTTAACAAATTTGCTGTGAACAGGTGTTCTATTAATGCTCTCGTATAAGGAGAAGTTAACCCGTACTGGGTAACGGCTTGCTTAGTCTCCTTTAATATCTTCCAATCTAAGGGTTCCCACGCTGCTTGTCCCGCTGGTGTGGTAAAAACTGGATAGGCGGCAGCCTCTAAAAACACCCTTTATCCCACTGCTTCCTTAATCACTCCCTTCCATCTATTTTGAAAACCGTTTCCTCCCCTCTCATCTCCCCCACGCCCATCTATTCCTGAGGTCCCGTGCATGGGAGGACGATAAGCAGGTGAAGGGTTAACAGATCGAGCATCTAAGCGAGCTTCCAACACTTCTAACTTTTGAATTAGTTCCCAAAACTGATGATCTTTCAGCCCCCCACCCCCACCTTCAGTACTCGATGGCGATGGGGATGGCGGTAAAGGAGGATTAAGAGTTAACTCAGCCATAGGATTCTGCTGTAACTCTTCCGCAGTTTCTTCTCCCCCTTCAGTTGCAGGAGGAGGAGGAAAACCTTCGGCTTCTCCTAAAGGAACAGGTTCTTCTTTTGTTCGGGCTACAGGCACCGTTTTTTCTCGGGGCTGCGGCGCAACGATTCCTGGAGGTTCACCGAAAGACAGTCTTTTATTTTTTTTTTCTTTTTTCTCTTTTTTCCCTTTTCTTTTCTTTTTTTTCCTTTTTTTCTTTTTTCTCTTTTTTCCCTTTTTTTCTTTTCTTTTTTTCTTTTTTCATTTTTTTCCTCTTTTTTTTCTTCTCTTTTTTTTTTAAGTCCAAGGTCACCGGCGAGCCACCGCGCTCAGTTCAGCGAGCGCCAGCGGATCGATGTGCTGCGGGTTTGATTGTGCATCCCTGGATCGTGGGGCCACGCACCAGCGGGGAGGGCCGGGGCACGGGGGGCGTGCGGGGGCCCGTGCCGGACTCCCGCCTCCGCCGCGCTGCACGCCTGGCATGGTGGCCCCACACCCGCACCGGCACCGCCGCGCTGCCAGAGGCCACATCTGTCCAGCTGGGTTTGGCTGGCAGGTGCCGTGGGCGGCGCACCACAAGACAGTCCTATAGGGTTGGTTTCCTTCTCAGGAGACGGAGCCATGAACGCTGCAGCAGCAGCACGTCGCTCTGCTTGCATTTCCGTCAAAGTCTCTGAGATTAACCTCCACACCATTGCTTTCTCCTCACTCACAAGAGACCTCTACCATTGCCATGACCTTTCAAGAGGCATATTCCAAGGAAATGTTGACCTTCCCCTGTAACTTCAGGACCACTCTTCTGCCTGTTCTACGCTGTATTTCATTTCTCCTATCTTTCATAGACTTTCCCCTGACCTGATACAAAGACCATTTCTAAAGCCGTTGTGTCAGATGACAAATGCCTGGGCAAAGGCCCTTTCCATTATTCTCCAGTTTTCTCCTTCCCTTTCTCTTTGTTCATTCAGGTACCTCTCAACTGCGCTGCTGCTTTGAGCTTCAGGGACTAAAAGCCTGCCTGTCCTTCAGTAGTCTAATTGTCTCTCTTTAAGAGCCAACTCTTTAATTATGTTGATATTTACTTTTTTGTATCTCCCTATCTAAAGCATTTCTCATGAGATTATCCCTTGTAGAAAGTCAGCCTCATGAGACCTAGCTTCTACTTTATGTGTGGCTGAGGAGTGCGTTTTAATGTTTATGAAACTTTTCCATGCTTTCCTTCTCTTTGCTTGCAAAGAGGAACATTCCCTCTGTGCCGGTGTGCAGGCAGTTCTCTACGGAAAGCAGGTGGGAGGTGGTGCAATGGCGCTGTAACATTCAGCTCCCAGAGTCCCGAGAAGTCTGACGGAAGGCAAAGTGAGGCAAGTCCCAGGTGGCCAAGGACAGAAATGGTGGGGTTGGGGAGGTGAGGAGCAAGGGTGTCCATGCAGTGTCAGGCCTCAAGGGACTGCTTTTCCTCCCCGACACTCTGGGTCAATATCAACTGGAGAATGCTGCTGTCACCTTACCTTTAAACTGAAAGGAATAAAATGTAACATTTTAAAAAATGTATTTTTTATTAGGGGCACTTTGAAATCTTCCTCTTTAACTGCACTATGAAATGATTCCAATTAGCTCTACAAGTCTTGAAGACTTGAAGAAAGTGTCATGCAGGGAAATAGCTCGTTAGGGCTTTCTGTACTTTAATGAGCCCCACAGTGTACTTGGGCCTGTAGTCCATGAAACTCTGATGATGATTGTGATCAAACCTCTCAAGAAGTCAAAGGCAGAAGCAAAAGCTAAAGAACCTTGAAGCATTACTGGGTCCCACTGAGGGCCATTACTGACAGAGCCTCCCCAGGGACTCGTTAGAGCCGATAACTGGAGGCTGTGATTGCAGGGAGGCAAAGGCACTGTGCAGGTGGCTGTAATGCTGAGAAAGCCCTTGGATTGTTAGATGAAGCAGAAAGGCCAAACCCTGAGCCCCAGGCCCTGGGCAGGCAGAGCTGGTCCCTCACGTGTGGCTCAGGGCTCTTCCTGGGGGCAGGGGGATGTGAGGATGAGCAATGCCAAGTGCAGAAAAACAGCGCAACACTTCCCAGCCTCCCCAGAAGGGGCGAGGAAGAACCAAAGTCCAGAGCCTCCGGGTTTCTCCTGGTAGGCGTCAGTAGCAGAGGCACCTGCCATAGCCCAGAGGACAAAGACCTTGGCCCTGTTGGGCTTTGGGGAGGGTTTGGTGTTCTGCTGAGGGTGTCCAGTTAGTGCCAGGGGAGGGGCTCGCTTTGTGGATTAGGGTTTGTGTGGGGCTGTGGGGAGGGTGAGGGTCAAGGCTAGCATTTAATGGCAGGGATAAAGGCTGGGAATTGGAGTGAGAAACAGGGTAGGAGGAGGAGTTTCTGGTTTGGGGCTTTGGTTTAGAGGTAAGGTTTGAGGTTAGGGATTAGAGCAGTGGATTCCTGTCAGGGTGAAGGGTGCCATTTTGGGGTAGGGTTAGGGCTTCAGGTTACTGCTTAGAATGAGGGTAAAGGCCTCACGTGAATGTTTTCTCAGTCAGTATCACGGTGGCATCAAAACTACCCAAATGCATCTTTCCTCTTCAAAACCTTTCATCTCTCTTGGCCAAACCTCTCTTCCCTCCTCCAAATCTTGTCCCAGCTCCCCCTGACCTCCCCAAATCTGTCATCTTGTTGGGTCCAGCATTGCAATGGCTTTCGAGACCTCAGAGTATCTGTCTCCCCACTGCTGGCTGCTCAGACCTGACCTCACAGCCAGCACCCAAGGGGACACAACGTGCTGCTGTGCTGGAGAGGCCTCGTCACAGCGCTGCCCAGCGGCGCTGAAGGCAGGCGATGTCTTCCACCACCCCGAGGTACTCTGCCTGCCTACCAGCTCAGGCTCCAGAAGGGCTCCCAGACGTCGTGGGATGCATTTCCCACGTGGGTGCTTCAGCTCCAAAGGACAGCGACCACCTCTGCGTGGGTAACTGAATCCAGTAGATTTTCAGGAGAAAACTGGAAACCTCTGCAGAAAAGACCTCAATGTAATACCTGGAAAAATCTTCCTTTCCAGCATGGCTGGCTTTTCATGAAGTTTCATGATTTTTTTTCATAGTTTTTTCTTAACAGCAGCAACGGCATGTACTGGCAAGCTGATTCCACTCCCTTGCTCTCTGTGAGTGGTTTTATGCAGCCCCTTAGCAAAATAAATTTTCTTATCATTTCTTCAATTGGAGAAGCATTGCTCCAAAGAACTACTGTCTTTATATTGGCACATTTCATCTCTCTACTTCTGCCTCTCTCTCTTTTCTCCTTCCTCTGCCTATGCTATCTCCAAGGAAAAGACTCACTGCATGACAGAATAACTCAGGTTGGAAGAGACTTGACCATTGTCTTGTCCGTCTCCCCTGCTCGAGGCAGGAGATGCTCACCCTGATGGCTCTGCCCTGGGTATGTCCCTCAGTGACACTCACCATGCCCACTGTCACTAGACACACACAGAGATCAGTTCAAAATCCATCCCTTGGTCTCTAAGAGGGCATGATGTGACAAGGAAGTTTTTGCTCTCACATCCATGGCCCAATGGGCCCTTTTGGGCTCTTGTTCTGCTTGACAGCAGCTTTGGAAGAAGAGCCAACCGTGCAGGCAGCGTGCAGGGGAGATCCCGTTTTATTACAGAGCTAGTGTGAGAGAGTCAGTCAGGAGACAATGTTACAGAAACTTTTCTAAGGTGTCCAAGTGAGAGAGAGCACGTTCCTGCCTTAGGTGTAGTGGGACAAATCCAAACAGTCATGCAGGAAAATGATAGGGAGAAATAACAACAACAAAACCAGCAACAGAGTGAATAAACAAAGCTCTAACAGACTACGGGATGCACTGTGAATCATGTGTGAAGAGAGAGGGCAGGTCTCAGCTGTTGAAAAATGTCCATGAAAACCATTTCTTGATGGCACCCTTGAGCTCCTGGTTCCTCATGCTGTAGATGAGGGGGTTCACTGCTGGAGGCATCACCGAGTACAGAACTGCCATCACCAGGTCCAGGGATGGGGAGGAGATGGAGGGGGGCTTCAGGTAGGAAAACATGATGGTGCTGAGGAACAGGGAAACCACAGCTAGGTGAGGGAGGCACGTGGAAAAGGCTTTGTGCCGTCCCTGCTCAGAGGGGATCCTCAGAACGGCCCTCAAGATCTGCACATAGGACAGCACAATGAAAACAAAACACCCAAAACTGAAACAAGCACTAACCACAAGAAGCCCAACTTCCCTGAGGTACGTGTCTGAGCAGGAGAGCTTGAGGATCTGTGGGATTTCACAGAAGAACTGGTCCAAGGCATTGCCTTCGCAGAGTGGTAGTGAAAATGTATTGGCTGTGTGCAGCACAGCGTAGAGCAACCCACTGCCCCAGGCAGCTGCTGCCATGTGGACACAAGCTCTGCTGCCCAGGAGGGTCCCGTAGTGCAGGGGTTTGCAGATGGCAACGTAGCGGTCATAGGACATGACAGTGAGAAGACAAAATTCTGTTGACATCAAAAAGAGAAACAGAAACACTTGGGCAGCACAACCTGCATAGGAAATGATCCTGATGTCCCACAGGGAACTGGCCATGGCTTTGGGGAGAGTGGTGGAGATGGAGCCCAGGTCGAGGAGGGAGAGGTTGAGGAGGAAGAAGTACATGGGGCTGTGGAGGTGGTGGTCACAGGCTATGGCGGTGATGATGAGGCCATTGCCCAGGAGGGCAGCCAGGTAGATGCCCAGGAAGAGGCAGAAGTGCAAGAGCTGCAGCTGACGCGTGTCTGCGAATGCCAGGAGAAAGAACTCAGTTATAGAGCTGCTGTTGGACATTTTCCTCCTCTGGGCATGGGGACCTGTCGAAGGAGGAAAAGACAGTGAGAAGTTAGGGAAGACTTCTCTGAGCAAAACCTATTCAATTTCTCATAGAACCCCACCAAACTGCCTCCACCTATTCAGGAACACCTTTCACACTTGCCTTTTTTTGAGTTCTGGTTGGTGCTGGCTGAGTGTGTCATGAGGAGTCAGTCCAGCCTTGCACCAACAGGTAGATAGGAACACAGGGTGACCTCAGATTAAATCCATTCATGGTGTCAAATGACTTTTCAGCATTGTCTCTCCCAATTCACTCAACTGCAGAACTGAGCTGTGGGGATTTTGTTTTTCTTATGCTGTTCTAGTTGCCCCACTACACCTGAGGAGGGTTTTTAAGGCAGAAACAGCTGGCATTTCTGCTGCACTACAAGTGAAACGTTGGTCCTGAGAGGTAAAGGGACTGTGCTTTCGTGCGGAGTGAGGACATTCTGTCAGCCCTTGTCTCATCTGCCCTGTGCTGGCACCTCTTTCAGCTGGAGGACAATCACACCCAGATGTTCCCCCAAAAAAACTGGGCACTGCTGAGAGCAGAGGAACCCAGTTTCCAAGTGCGGATCTCCAAACCCCTCAGCCCGTCTCATTGTACCTGAGGAGAATCTCAGCTCTGGCCTCCCAGCCAAGGACACAGAGGCACTCATTGCAGCTGCCCACATACAGTCCTCCAGCAGCATTTCCATGCCCTTAGCATCGAGATGTCTTCTCTGCTGGAGTCTTGGGAAACAGAGAGATGCCATGGGAGAGCTGTGCTCTTCTGGAGGGCAGCCTGCAGCCCAGCAGGACCTCCCAGGGAAAGAGCCAAGAGCAGAAAGATGACATGTCCTGACAGGAGAGCAAGATCATTGCCAGCCCCACACAATGCAGTGCCTAGACCCCAAAGTTTGCAGGGGACTTGGATGCTTTTCCTCCATGGATGCATCTGCATGGTAGGACCCACAACATCTGTGTCTGGGCTTCAGCCAAATCCTCACCCCCACACCGGTGAGTGCAATGGAAAAAAACAGGGCAGCGGGGACAAGAGGGGAACATGCCAAAGCACTCCTACCAAGGGAGGCAGGACAGGGAGACACAGCTGGACACACGACCATTCTGACTCTTTGGTGGTCTGGCTGCTGGGAAGGCAACTCTTGACAAAGTCCCGTGACATTAAGGGTGGGGGGCTCTGCTGGGTGGGAGAGAAGTCTGTGGGGTAGCTCCAGAAAAGTTTTTTGCATCGCAGGGGATGGCAGGGAGGTGCCCGTATCCTGCCTCCCAAGATGTTTCTGGTAAGAGCTCCCTCCCTGCCCATGTCTCTGCTGCCTAGAGCTGTCCCTGCAGGAAGCTGTCTCTTTGTCTCCACGCCTCCTCCCTGTCAGTGCTCACAGACCCCATCCCACCCACCACATGCTCAGCTCTGTTCTGCAGAGAGCTCCTGCGGCAGAGCACTGCCCAGGGGCATCTCTGAGTGTGCAGGGTCTGAGGACCAATTCATACAAACACTGATGAAACTAGAAATGTGATGATGGTGCTTTCTGAAGGCTGAGGCGCCCTAAAGCACTGTGGGGAGCTCCCCGGGCAGGCTGAGTGCTGACCCTGGCAGGCGGCAGAGTCCCTGCCCCAGCACCCAGCCCCGGGGGTGCAGGGACCCTGCTCGGAAGGACAGCCCTGGGCACCCCTGGCTGCACACCCACCTTCACACCCTGCAGCCGTCCCTGGCAGAAGGCAGCCCTCATGCCCTGTCCCTCTCATGGTGCAGCAGGGAAGCCCTGCTCTGGGGCACCTCCTCCTCTTCTACATTAGAGAAAATGTGAAAGTCCTTCTGACAGGTCCCATAAGCTGTTGCATGTACCAGATTTAGGAGATCCCTCCAGAAACCGCAGCTGCATCGCCCTGCACCCACAGACTTAACAAGTAGAGGGCTTTTAAGATTTCTCCCTCCCTGAGCTCTCAGCATCTTTCTTCTCCCAACTGACTTTAAGCTCTCTCAGGCTCCCGTGTCTCCCCTTCGTGCTTGCAGGCAGTGCCCTCAGCCCTGCTGCGCTCTGCAGAGGAGCTGCTCCTGGGCAGAGCTGTCTCTCCTCAGTGCTGCCCGCTTGCCGTGAGCTCCCTCCATCCCAGGAGCCCGGCCCAGCTCAGCAGCAGAGCAGCCCAAAGCGGCACTTTCTCTGACTCCCACCCTGTACTCCCGGGGGCTCCTCAGGAACCTACCTTGAAACAGACTGATGTAACCACTGTTCCCTCTCTCACCTCTGCAGAGACACTTCTTTCTAGCACTGACCTTTCTCTTCTCAGGGACAGAGTTAAGTCTGAGAAGCACCTTTCCGTGTCCCATCGTTAGACAAGACACCTGGACAGTGACAGACAGAGGTCTCCTTTACCCGTGCTGAGTGAAGGGATTCAGCTGAGTCATTCGAGGTGTCTCATCCTGGGTTTGTAGTCCTGGGACTGGAAGGATACTCAGCTCCCTCCCATGGACACCACAAAGACACAGGAGGTGGGATTCCTCTTGCCTCAGTTCACTTGTTCACAAAATAGGTACCTGCATGGGAGCTCCTCGTCTAAGCTCCGCTGGTATTTGATGGAGGTGGAGGCCAGCAGTGAGCTGTTCAGATGTGACACCTGGTGCCATCTGAGGTGCCAGAGGTGGTCCAAGATATGTGCTGGTAACTGCAAGGTCTAACCAACCAATGCTGAGGGGTTGTGGCAACATCTGGGGACATCATCCTGGAGCCTGTTGGGGAATTCCTTTGCGCAACTTACAGTGGACAGCAGGTGCCCACATTGAGAACAACTAAATCTCCTCTACTCATTGTGTTCAAGGCCACCTGTAGAGGTTTTCAGCTGAACAAATGGAGTCATGTGCCATCAGGACAGCTACCACTCTCTTTCTCTTCTCCATCAGCTCTGCTTCCTACATCTCCAGTGACTCTAATGGAAGCTTTTACATGCACATCCCTATATTGCCTAACCTTAGCCAGGGCAGCTGCTCAATTTAGTGGCTGAATACAGGCCTGCTGTGCCACGGGAAATGTCAGGGCGCTCCAGCACAACTGCATGTTGCTGGCACAACAGCACAGGACCGACAGGGAAACCATGCCCCACTCAGAGTGGGTACGTTATAGACACCTCAGGGCATCCTAGACATTTTTGGGACTGGTCTGAAAGCAGTTGATTCCCAGCGCTGCAGTAAGGCCAGGTCTGTCCCATCTCTGTCCACCAGATGCACGCAGTGTATGAACATGAAGCACATCATCGGGAGGTCTCCACTTGTGGGCCTACACTCTCAAACTTTGCTGGTTCTTCTATCCCCTTGATGATACAATCAGGGAACAGGCCAACAATTTTCACAGTGTGCTCGGATCGCAGGATGTCCACACCCAAGGGCATTTTGAGCAGCACCTTGTTTTTGCTGGACACCAGGTATGATAACCAAGGACACCAAAAACTGCAGGAGACAGTTACCCTTCTGCAGCTGAGGGCTGCTGCCTTGAATGCCTCTTCACACTCCTCTGCTTGCAGTAGGTATGTCTCCATGAGCTAAATGGGAGAGTCACAGCCTCATTCATGTGCAAAGATGTCCATGTGGACACCCACACTGGGCTGTGTACCTCACTGAGCTGAACCCCTTTCGAGTTGCTGCTCCAAGCGGGTGCTGGTGTCCGGGATTTGCTGTGTCATATTTACCAGTCATCTGCAGGTGTCTTTGCAAACGACTGGCCATCTCGAGTGCCTGTCTTCAAACCCCTGACCCAAACACTAGGTTTCTGGGGTGCACCAAGCCACTCCCCAGGCTTCGCTGGCTGTGCAGCACTAGACTGTGACAGGAGCACAGGCACCCTGCTGAGGGGTGGAACAAATGCTTTGTGTAGGATTCAGCTTTGCACCCAGTTCTTTCCCCACTCTGCTTGCCTCGTTCAGGGTCGTAAATATATATCTTTACACGTGAGGCAGGCATCTAAAATCACATCTGTGCCCTGGAAGGTCTAGTCCATACATTCAGTGAAGCTGAGGGTGAGATTTGGCTGACCCTGCAGTCAATATTGGCCAGGGCCCTCTACACCCAGCTTGGGTTGAGGAAGTCTTTTCTGTCTGAGGGGGCTTATCCAATGAATCATAGAATCATAGAATGGTTTTGGTCAGCAGGGTCCTTCCAAGATCATCTACTCCAACCCCCTCTGCCATGGGGGGGTCCAGTTGCTCAAAGCCTTACACCCTCCCTCTTGACAGTCTTCAAGATGACGCCGGTGTTTGCCTTTTGCTAGACATCAGGAACCTCCCCCAGTTGAAATGGCCTTTCCAAAATGATGGGGACAGTGCTGACATATGGAAAGAAGTGCTTCCTGGTGCCCTTCACAAGCCTCACTACTTCCATGTCCAGCTAAGCTCTGGCTTTCCTCTCTCCATCCCAGCAGCCTCAGCCATGTATTCCTCCAGGTGGCCCATCCCTGATCCCACCTTCTGCGTACTCCCTTTTCGTGCTCTGTGAGGAGATCCCCGTTCATCCGTGCTGGCCTAGCACCACTTTTGCTGGACTTCCTACACATGGAGTTGTCTGTTCTTCTGCTCTCAGGGGCTTGTCCCTGATGATCAGGAAGCTGCTCTGGGGGATCTTCTCTCTCCAGGGCAGTCTCCAAGGACATCCTGCAAAGTACATCCCTGGGAAAGCCCAAAGCAGCCCTCCACATACATTCACTTCTTCAGCCAGTCCTGCCTTGCCTTTTTGTGGAAAACAAATCTAGTACAGCTTCTCCTTGAGTCAGGTCAGGGATCACCTTCCACCTTCCCCTCAGCAGTACCCTTCTAGCAAAGACCCATGGTCTTCACAGTCCCCAGTGTTGCTTCCTCCAGCTGTCTAAAAGAGAGCTCCTCTGCTTCCTGACCTTCACCAGGTGGTCTACACAAGCCTGTGTAGATGCCATTGTAGAAACCACTGCAGAGAGCACTGCTGATGCAAAGTCAGGTGCAGGTACAATAAGGGATGTAGGAGCCGCTGCAGACACTGACTGCATTACAAATGCCTTTGCCGATGCGGAGGCCATTGCAGATACTGATCCCACGGCAGATATCTTGAGGGTGCTCACAGGGTATGTGCAGGACAAACAAGGGATCCGGCCCAGCCAGCACGGGTTCATGAAAGGCAGGTCCTGCTTGACCAACCTGATCTCCTTCTATGACCAGGTGACCCACCTAGGGCATGAGGGAAAGGCTGTTGATGTTGTCTACCCGGACTTTAGTAAAGCCTTTGACACTCTCCCACAGTAATCTCCTGGAGAAGCTGGTGGCTCCTGGCTCAGACCAGTGCACTCTTCGCTGGGTAAAAAACTGGCTGGACGGCTGAGCCCAGAGAGTTGTGGTGAATAAAAGGAAATCCAGTTGGCAGCCGGTCACAAGCGGAGTCCCTCAGGACTCAATTTTGGGGCCGGTCTTGTTTCATATATTTATGGGCGATCTGGATGAGGGGATTGAGTGCTCCCTCAGCAAGCTTGCAGACAACACCAAGTTGGGCGGGAGTGTTGATCTGCTGGAGAGTAGGAAGGCTCTGCAGAGGGATCTGGACAAGCTGGGTCGATGGGCCAAGACCAACTGTATGCGGTTTAACAAGGCCAAGTGCTGGGTCCTGCACTTGGGTCACAACAACCCCATGCGACGCTACAGCTTTGGGGACGAGTGGCTGGAAAGCTGCCCCGCAGAAAAGGACCTGGGGGTGCTGGTTGACAGACGGCTGAATATGAGCCAGCAGCATGCCCAGGTGGCCAAGAAGGCCAACGGCATCCTGGCCTGTATCAGAAATAGTGTGGCCAGCAGGAGGAAGGAGGTGATCATGCCTCTGTACTCGGCTCTGGTGAGGCCGCACCTCGAATACTGTGTTCAGTTTTGGGCTGCTCACTACAAGAAAGACATTGAGGTGCTGGAGCATGTCCAGAGAAGGGCGACGGAGCTGGTGAGGGGTCTGGAGCACAAGTCTGATGAGGAGCGGCTGAGGGAGCTGGGGTTGTTTAGCCTGGAGAAGAGGAGGCTGAGGGGAGACCTTATCGCTCTCTACAACTACCTGAAAGGGGGTTGCAGAGAGGTGGGTGCTGGTCTCTTCTCCCAAGTAACGAGTGACAGGACTAGAGGAAATGGCCTCAAGTTGCGCCAGGGGAGGTTCAGGCTGGATATTAGGAAAAAGTTCTTTACTGAGAGAGTGGTGAAACATTGGAACAGGCTGCGCAGGGAGGTGGTAGAGTCACCCTCCCTGGAGGTATTCAAGGAGTGTGTGGATGTGCCATTGTGGGATATAGCTTGATGGGCATGGTGCTGTGTGGTGTTGGGTGGGTTGGTTTTGGTGTCTTGTGGTTTGTTGTTATTGTGTGGTGTGTGGTGGTTTTTTTTTTTTGGTTTTTTTTTTTAGGTTGGACTTGATGATCTTACAGGTCTTTTCCAACCTTAGTGATTCTGTGATTCTGTGATTCTGTGATAATCTTCAGAAACCGCTTTTCCACCTCAGAAGAGGTGTCGTAAGTGGATTTTGAAAGGGGAGAGGGGTGGGGAGGGCAAACACATGGTTATGATGCATCTGCAGAAATGAGACCTCTCTTTCTTAGCAGTGTAAGATCTCCTTAATCGAATATCACACCAGACTCTCTTCTGCAACACGTCATCATAAGACGACCCTACATAGCAATGCCTTTCAAATGACCTACAAGCACTTTACAAACCCTGGTGAATACCACAGTGGCATTTTCTAAGCGTGCAAACCAAGACAGAGAGCAAAAAGCAGAGGACTTCATCCCTCCATGGCACACCCAATTGTCAACAAGCTTCACCCTCCTCCAGTTCTCATGGAACTGCACCTTGCTCCTAAATGTGTTTTCCCGATTATTTTGGTGGCAGATCTTTGCTGAACCTCTTAGTCTTTAGGAAATGACAGAAAATAGGTGGAACACAATGAAGAGAAGAATGACGGCCTTATTTCTCTGCAAAGTGGCACTTACATATCACTTAACCTCCTGGTCAGAACAAAAGCATGCCTGAAATTCAGTCCAGTTGAACTGTTGAGAATGACCTCTCTTCTAATTTGGTCCAGAATCTAGAATATTGGTCAGGAATGTAGGTTTGAATAACAGTGCACCTGTCTCCACAACACGTTTGGTGAAATAAATGTCCAGTCCTTGACACAATGCTCCCAGAGCCAATACTTCAGCTAATCCAGCACATTCAGAGGAATTAGCTTGTTCAGACATAGACTTTTATAACTTTAATGTCTAAAACGATGAGTTCATTCTCTGGCCTCCTTTGGTAGCGGGGAAGGATCAGCACTCTAGAGGGTGATATCATCTCCTCCTACAGTGGTCTTCAGGAGAACTGTACTTAGCATAGACTTGGCAGCTTCGTTTTCCCATAGGTAATGCCAAGTGCCCTGAGCCACATACTGGGCAACGTGTGCTCATTTGCACAAGGGAGGGACTCTTGCTCAGCGGGGCCTTCCTTTGAAGACATGAGGGTTACAATTGTCCCTTAAAGTCTCTCCAAAATTAAAAGGAAACCTGTCCTCTTCTCTAATCCCTGTCACAGTGTTGCCATTTAGTGCCAGTGGCCCTTGGCACAGTGGCAGCTATGAAGTGAGACCATGTGTCGGGGTACAGTCCTGTCCTGCCTGTCTTCTCATTCCAGCTCCTCTTCCCTTAGATACCCTCTCTGTGTGCTTGACACTGCTGAACCCAGATACAGGCAGCGTGGTGGTCAGTGCAGTCAGAGCTGTGGGGCATAAGCTAATGGGCACTCACACACCTCAGTGGACAGGCAGAGGTTGGGGCAGAGTGTATGGGGCCAGGGTGCCAAGACATGTCCCTTATGTTCTCAACTCTCTAAATCTCTCGCTGTCTCTTTCTCCATCTTGCTCGTATCTTAGGGATCCATCTCTATCCCTCAGCTCTCTCACAGTTGTCTCTCAGCCATCTACATGGGATATGATTTACAACGAGCAGAGAATCTGAGGCACCCTCCCCATGGAAGCACCTTCAGGACCAAGGCACCCCAGTGTAGGTGGGGTGAATCGCTGAGTAAAAGGGCTCCTCCATTCCAGGAGCTCTCTGGGCTGTCTAGGTGACTGCCTCGGCCATCTTCAACTCGCTGTAAAGGTATAAATTTTGAGAAAGTTCTTCCTCAGGGTGAAGATCAGTCTATGGCACAATGCATTGCCCTAAAGGCTTTTTTCATGATGGAGCTTTTCTGTCGGGCCCCTCTTCCTGTTGCTTGAAAGCAGGACTTGGCTAACGCCTATGCCAGGTAGTATGGGGAATAACTTCATGCGTCATAATGTAATGTGAGCAAATGAACATTCTCTATCATTCCACAGAAATAGGCACCTCAGTGCGGCAACTCATCTCTCTAATGAGAGGAGGTTCTTCCAAGAAGAGCAGTTTGGCCCTCTCAAAGAACCTCTTCCTGCCCTTTCACGAGGAATGGAGCCCCTAAGCCAAGTGTGAATTCAGTCAGAGGAGGGAAAACCGCCGTGTTGTCTCTGGCAGTGACTACTTCCCGATTCCTTTGTCCAACAAACACAGAAGCGCATGCCCTTCCTCAGGTTTCCTTCCTGACAGGTGGGGAAAAGAAAGTCCTGCAGCACTTCATAGAGAAAGAAGAATGGGACACGTGGACATCACCAGTGGAGTTCCTCCTCCTGCTGGGACTGAGTAATGTCCCCAAGCTTCAGGCACCTCTCTTTCTCCTCTCCCTCGGGATCTACATCGTGACGGTGTTTGTTAACATCCTCATTGTTGTGCTGGTGCTGGCAGATGGGCATCTTCACACTCCCATGTCCGTCTTCCTGGGGAATTTCTCCAGTGTGGAAATCTGCTACACCTCCACTATCCTGCCCAGGCTGCTGGCCAGCTTCCTAGCCAGGGACAGAACCATTTCTGCTCAAGGCTGCATGGAACAGCTCTTTTTCTTTGGCTGTTTTGCAGGTACCGAGTGCTATCTGCTGGCCACCATGTCCTAGGATCGCTACTTGGCCATCTGTCAAGCCCTGCTCTAGGCAAGCCTCATGAACTGGAAGCTCTGTCTCCAGCTGGCGGCTGGGTCTTGGCTAGCAGCATTGCTCATGTCTACCATAGTCACCGGCCTCTTTTCCAGGTTACAGTTCTGTGCTCCCAATGCCACTGATCACTTCTTCTGTGGTTTTGCCCCATTGCTAGAGCTTGCCTGCAGTGACACCACGGTGCTTAGGCTGGTTACTTTCAGAGTCTGCTTTCTGGATGTAGTCTTCCCATTTGGACTCACACTGGTATCCTACATCTGCACCAGAGTTGCAGTCCTGAGGATCCCAACCACCATGGGGAGGCAGAAGGCCTTCTCCACCTGCTCCTCTCACCTCATCGTGGTGACTGTTTTCTATGGCACCCTCGTCGTTGTCTATATGACACCCAGGACAGCCTCCCTGAGGCAGCTCCATAAAGTCCTCTCCTTTTTCTACACCATCCTCACGCCCCTGGTCAATCCACTCCTGTACAGCCTGCGGAACAGGGAGGTCGAGGGGGCTCTTGGAAATGCACTCAGAAAAACTGTGGCCTACCTCGACAGCTCACACTAGTTGTGATCCACCAGGAATAAACAGGTGGTGGATCTCTTCTGATCAAGTGGGGACCACTCCTATGTGCCTCTTTTGTGTACCAGGTATATCTTTAGAAGTGCAGAATCTTGGGACTGGTTGTGGAATGAGAAGCAGGAGAAGGGAATTTGTGTCTTAAAGAAATATAGGTCTGGTCTTGAAGAGTGTAAAAAACTTGCCTGGCTTTCTTCCTTCTTTAAAGTAAAGCCAGTTGTGATCCTGCAAGTGGGAGCTGTTGAAATGCCGGACCTGCCCAGGAGTGGGAGGAAACTGACTCTAAGCATGCTGTTTTCTCTTCTGTCACCCAGCCAGGCTGAGGCGTGGCATTCCTGCATGTCTGGGATTCCTCCCGGCATCTCCGTATTGGCAGGGAGAAGTGGGCAGCTGAATGAAGCCCTTCCACTGGACATGTCTAAATCCAACTCGGTGAATCCCATCCCTCTTGTTCTCTGGGCTTCCTAGCAGAGGACAACTGTGAAAGCTACTCTGATAGGGTCAGCCCCTCTGAAAAAAAAATAAAGTAGATCCTTGCGCAGAGGATAGATGCACAAGTTGGGTCTCAGTTTCCCCATTTTTTAACACAGAGATCATTACTTCCCCCTTCTTTCCTTCTCTTATTCCGACTCCCCTCCACCAATGTAATTACTTATTTGTTTCCCACTGTCTGACTTAGATACTGCAAACCCAGTCCTCCTGTTTTCTTCTTTCTTGCAAAAGAGAGCAAGGTCAGCTCATGGGGCATGACTGAGCACAGACACCCCCAGCAGCAGGCTCTCCCCATTCCCTAGGCTGAGGCAAGCGCACAAGGTGGGAATGTCTCCATCATCTCTGATTTGCGCAAGGGCCTTCAGCCCTGACATACTCCCACAACACACTTGTTCCTCCTCCACCCACAGACAGAAATTCCTTCCCACTTCCAGGCTCAGGTCTTGGCTGCAAGAATTTGCTGCACTTCAGAAGAGGCCTTGAGCTTCTTGGCTCTTCTTGGTGCTTAAGGCAATCTTCCGGGCTCCCTCCAGATTTCTTGGGGGGACTTCTTGTCTCTAACAAGGACTTCATGACAAGTTGTTATGAAATGTTTGTTTTTCTGTCATTCCTGTGTGTGGGAAGAGTAGACACAGAGAAGGAAGAGATACACCAAAAGGGATGCGAGTGAAGTGCCAGTAAGAACCAGGTGAGCTCCCCCCATGCCTGTGGCTTCCTGGCAAGGAGTCTGTCCTGAGAAGGGCATCCAGCCTCTACCCCACTCTGGAGTGGGGAATCAGCAGTGCTCGTGCCTCCTGGGGGACACAAAAGATGACTTTTCAAGGGCACCTTTCTCTGAAATGCTGTAGATTTGTCCTTGAGGATGAGGTCTAATGGCTGACACTGCAAATAGTGATTTAACTGGCATTGCCCAGAGTGGCCATCAGAGATGCAAACTGCTGTGTTGCAGATATTTATATTTAGGCAGATTAATGTTGGGGCTTTGGTTTGGTTTTGTTTCTTCTTCTTTTTTAGATACTGATACTCTTAGGGAAATCACACAAGCACCTGAAGGACTATTGAAGGTTTTCTGAGAGAAGCCCCAGCAGATTAGCATCTCAAGCAATGGGGTGCCAGGGGACAAGGGAAGGATGGTTTGGGCACTGCCCTGGGATTTGGGAAGCGGAAATGAGTTCTCCTCTCCTTGACACCCTGCCCTTTTCAGTGAGGGCTGTGAAAAACTCTGCCAACTAGGTCGGAACTCACAGCCGCGTCAAGGAAATTCTGTCGAACTGCAGCCAACGTGGTCCTCAAAGCTCAGGTGTTGAGTTTCCATTGGAGTCCAAACCACGACAACTCTCACTGCCTCCGTCTTCACTATGACACTGGGTGTTGTGTGACACAACTCTCCTGGATCTCCAGGCAGGATGGGCAAAAGTTTGATACCTGAACGGGAACTCTTCCTCTTCCTGGAAATGTCAATGTCACAGGCTCGAGCCAAGAGGCCCAAGAAACAAAACTTCCCAGAGGGTCAATTCATGAAAACGTCCCCCAGGCTGTGGGACTTGCTCTTGACTGACAGAGAATTTGTCAGTGTAGACAAATTTGTGAGTATTCACCTATTTTTCCCTCTCTCTTTGTAACTTGGCTCTCAGCATTTACGTATTGAATCTGCTTTGCCGCTTTGAAAATGTGTCTTTGAGAAACTAGCTCAGGATATATTTATTATCTTTTTTTAGCCCAAATGAATATGCAGCATTGAAGTGGGTTTCCATATATGGAGCAGTTTTGCACAAAGTCTGCTCAAAGAGGAGAAATATCTCAGCCTGCAGTGGGAAAAGAGTGAAGCTGTGGAGGATAAATGTGCTGCTTCAGACAATATGTGGTATGCATGCAAGAGAAAAAGTTGCAAAGGTGAATGGGCATGAAAGAAATGGAAAACTGCCCATCCAATGGAGCTCTGCAAGAGGAGGATGGAGCCGTACGTAACATGGCATGATCCAAGTGGGATCAGCATGGAGAGAAGACATTTGTAGGGAATGGAGTTGCAATGGAGTACCTTGACGTCACCCAGCTGAAAAAGAGAGATTGGACAGTGTGCTGTAGTGATGGGCAGAAGTGTCCGGGGCTAAAAGACCTTGGCTAAGAGAAGGTTGGAGGGATTTGGGTTGCAGAGATTTGAGGTAGTCCTTTCAAGATCTAATCAGGCTGAGCTTTGGAGACAAGTACAAATAATGAAGCTCTCAAGGATGTTTTGGAATTCATTGTACTATCTTTGCTCTCTCTTATCATTTAAAGATACAGTATTGCCCTTAAGTAATCCATGCTCCATATGTTTTTTCTCTGCTTTTTTGCGGAGGGGGAGGTGGAAGAGAAGAATAGTTTCTTTTTTAACCAAAGGCAGCCAACGGGCAGATCCCAGGTTAGCGAAAAGGTACAAAGGAAGGCAAAATTTTGATGTGGTGTACACTGACACAAGAGGATTACCTGCATTTCCATTCTCTGAAGTCCTAACTGGGCGACTGAGACCGTGGAAGCTCAGAGCTCCCTTCATCTGCCCTGCATTTCAGCATGTAAAATGAAGCTAACCTAGTCATAAAGTTGGTTTTGATTCTCTTCACAGCCTAAGGCACAGCATGGGGCAGGAGACAGGCAGGACACCTAAAGAGGACTCACACTTCTCTGGAAAAAAGCTTAGGTGCTTGCGGGAACCTCAGGAGGCATGGCATACTGATTCCAGGGTTCAACAACCTGGTCAAATGCCTTGTCTCCTTCTCTGTAATGGTGGCATCGATTCGTGGCACTTGTGTGCGGACTCTGTACAAGGATCATAGAAACATCAATTCATAGAATGGTTTAGGTTGGAAAAGACCTTTAAGATCATCAAGTCCAACCATAAACATAACCCTGCTAAGTCCACCACTAAACCATGTCCCTAAGCGCCTCATCCACACGTCTTTTAAAAACCTCCAGCTATCGTGACTCAACCACCTCCCGGGGCAGCCTGTTCCACTGTCTGACAACCTTCTCAGTGAAGAAATTTTTCCTAATATCCGCTCTAAGCATCCCCTGGCACAACTTGTGGCTGTTTCCTCTTCTCCTATCACTTGTCACTTGGGAGAAGAGACCAGCATCCACCTCTCTACAGGGGGACAATCACTTCCCTAGTCCTGCCGGCCACACTGTTTCTGATACAAGCCAGGATGCTCTTGGCCATCAGAGCAATGTTGGCCAACATATGAATGTTCACTTTCCATAGGTATTCAGAGAGATCCTTCTTGTGCTCGGGAGAGGCTGTCCTGCAAGGCCTATCAATTTTCCTGAGCTCCTTCCCCCTTCAGAGCTTCTTCCCATGGCACCACCTGTATAAGTTCCCCCGTATATCAAAGTCTTCTCCTCTGGAGTCCACCAGCCTGTGCTCCGCTGCTGGCCTTCCTTTGACACCTGGGACCCCAATATTTCCTTGTTTGCCAGTACCGCCTCCAGGTGAGCATCCCCCTTGTTGTCCCTACCTGGCAGCTCTGTTAGGAACTTGTCCCAGGAGCCTCCAGGCTGCCGGCATCCTGTCGCTTTGCCTGGCCAGGGAATGCCAGGGCACTTACAGTCCCCCACAGGAACCTGCTCCTTAACGTGGAGACTTCCTCGGCTTGCTGAGAGAGGACTATTGCTGTTTCCTCTCCCTGACGAAGTAGGTTATGACTACCAAGACCATGTCACCCTTACTGACGTCTCTTCTCATTCTCACTCAGAGAAGCTGGCCCAACCTGTTGCCCATCTCATAGAGGAGCTCCATATATCCTAGCTGCTCCTTCACACAGGGTGCTTCCCCCCAATACTTGTCCTCCCTGTCACCTTCTCCATCAGAGCCTGTATCCCTCCACTGCAGCACCCCAGCTCAGCAAGCTGTGCCACCACTTCTCATTTAATCGCAAACCATCACAGTAGAGTGACAAGTCCTGGGGCTTCAGCTCCTCCTGCCTGTGCTCCAGCTCTTCCTGGCCATGCACATTTGGGCTGCAGCACCTCAGCTGTGGAGCGCAGACTTCTCCCAGGTAAACCTGATCACTGGTCCTGACCATAAGAGCATTGTGCATCGAGCAGTTAGTGCTGTGCTGCGCTGTGCTGCGTGTACAGCGTGGCCTCCACACCTGTACTGTGCTGCAGAGATCCCTTGGGCACAGGACAACCTCAGCAGCTCCTTGTCACAGTGCAGCCTGCGGGCAGCTCCCACTCGGTACCGGCCATCACGGCACCTGCATGGCCTTGTCTCTGTCTGACAATGCAGCAGGAAGGTCTCCTGAGAACATCATTTCTGACTGACTGTGGAGAAGAGGAATAGAGTCATTTCCTCCTAAGAGAATACAGTAAGAGTGTGATTGACCAAAACAGGAGACTGTCTTCTCTGGACGGGCTCTGCATGATGTGCTGCGCATGGCTGGGTGTCCCATCTGATGCTACACCAACTAGGCATCCCATCACCTAACTGGATCAAAGATTACCCATACTATTTTCTCCTTCTAATCCTCGACCTAACTGCATTTAAATGATACCTCACAGAGTCTGAGTACCTTCCTTACTGGGATCATCTTGGACCAGGATCTACTGGTGAAGAACTCTCCCAGCACACTTGGATGCAGCCCCTACAGTCCAATGGACTGGTAGGTGTGCAGTTTGCTCAGGTAACCCCTGGCTTCATCCCCATTCACAGCTGGTTGTTCTCCTCCAGAGCCCTGCCTCAAAGCACAAAGGCCTGGGAGACCTTGCTGGTGGAAACTGAGGCAAAGGGGACACAGAGCATCTCAGATCTGTCTACACCTACTCTTACTAAACTTAGCAGTGGTTCCACACTCTCTCAGTCTCTTCCTTAACTCTTCCTGAAGTAGCAACTGGTCATCTTGGTGCCCTTGAATTCCCTGTTGAGTGTCAATTGAGTTTTGATATGGACCATTGCTGTGCTTGGAGGATGTGGTCTTTGAAGACAAGATGTGTGCAAGCACAGTGAGAAAAGGATTGTTCTGTTCCTGGACTGTATCATCAAGGGAGTGAATAAAGATCCCTGTGTGATGTGCTTTGTGTTCACGCAATGCCTGCAGCTATTGGGCAGAGAAGGGACAGACGTTGCCTCTCTGATGACATCTGACGACCAATACCTCTGAGTGATGGCAACAGCAATGGCACACAGCCACCAAATTGCATTGTCTGCAATGCCGCCTGCGGTGTCTGTCACACACCCACCCTGAATGGGAATTGCTTTCCTGGTGGTCCTGTGATTTTCTTGCCAGCCCTGGCATCTCATGTAGCTCTGTGGGCCTGGATTTGAACATTACATTGAGCAGCTGCCTTGAATTCTGTACCACAATTTGGGGATGAACACGAGACAGCTGCCAATACAGTCAGTGAAGGTCTAGTAAATCCAACACCTGGATAAGAGGAAGAAAGAGACTGAGCTCTCCCTGTGGCATATGACTCCATTCCATCCTATGACTATCTCTATAGGCTGACCTGAACATAACGAGTAGGGACAGGTTCAGTTGCCCTTAATTTGGGCAGCAGCTGTCCTTTCAGTTGGCCAAAGGAAATTCCCAAGAGCCTCCAAGAAGATGCCCCAGATGTTGGCCTGTCTCTACATCAGCCTGCACGTATCTTCAATCTGTCTCTATTAGCGGCACATATCTTTGACCACCTCTGGCACCGCAGATGTCACCAGACAACTGCATCTGAACAGCTCACTCCTGGCCTCCAGCTCCATTAATTACCATGGGAGCTGAGAGCAGGAGCTCACATGGAGGTGCCTATTGTGTGTCCACCTGAAGGGGGGCAGGAGGAATCCCACCTGCTGTGGGTCTGTGGTGTGCATGGGAGGGAGCTGAGTGCCCTTCCAGCCCCAGCACTCCAAACCCAGGATGAGATGCCTTGTCGGGCTCAGCTGCATCCCTTCCCTCAGCAGGGGTAAAGGAGATCCCTGCCTGTCCCTGTCTGGCTGTCCTGTCTAAAGATGGGCCAAGAAAAGTTGATATTTGGGCGTGACTCTGTCTGTCAGCAGGGAAATGACAGTGCTGGGAAGAAGTGTCTCTCCCCAGCTGTGGGAGGGAACCTCAGTGATTGCTCCAGCCTGTTTCACAGCAGGTTCCCCTGGAGCCCCAGGGACCCCTGGGGGGAGCCCCGAGGGGCAGAGAAAGTGCCGCCTTGGGCTGCTCCTCTGCTGCTGAGCTGTGCCGGGCTCCTGGGATGGAGGGAGCTCAGGGCAAGCGGGCAGCACTGAGGAGAGACAGCTCTGCCCAGGAGCAGCTCCTCTGCAGAGCGCAGCAGGGCTGAGGGCACTGCCTGCAGGCACCGAGGGGAGAGGATCAAGGCAGAGAGAGGTTAAAGGCAGTCTGGGGTGGGAGGACAGAGGCGAGCTCACTGGAGGAGAAATCTTCACAGCCCTTGACACGGTAAGTCTCTGGGTGTGGGGCAATTTAGGTACAGTTCACGGACAGATCTCCTAATGCTGGTACATCCCACAAACTATGAGACCTTTCAGGAAGAACTGCAACAGGTTCTCCAGTGTAGAGGAGGAGGAGGTGCCCCAGAGCAGGGCTTCCCTGCTGCACCATCAGAGGGACAGGGCATGAGGGCTGCCTTCTGCCAGGGACGGCTGCAGGGTGTGAAGGTGGGTGTGCAGCCAGGGGTGCCCAGGGATGTCCTTCCGAGCAGGGTCCCTGCACCCCC
This sequence comes from Gavia stellata, assembly GCF_030936135.1. Classification (NCBI taxonomy): domain Eukaryota; kingdom Metazoa; phylum Chordata; class Aves; order Gaviiformes; family Gaviidae; genus Gavia; species Gavia stellata. The sequence continues at coordinate 1,585,850 of NW_026776913.1, forward strand.
GGGGCTGGGTGCTGGGGCAGGGACTCTGCCGCCTGCCAGGGTCAGCACTCAGCCTGCCCGGGGAGCTCCCCACGGCGCTGTGGGGAGAAGCTGGGGGTGGAAGGAGAGACCAGTGCAATGGCAGGGTGCTTCTGCTGTTGAGAGGGTGCTGTGTGGGTCAGGGCTGCTCACAGCTCCACATCACTGCAGGATCTTCCCAGGAGACTTTTCAGGAAGCACAGCAAGGCAGGGGCTGCCTGAAAGGGAAGGATCCTGGTCTTTCACTCTTCTCCTCTGGGTTGTCTGGGTGGGCGATGGCACATAGAAATTAATCTCTCATTTCCGGAGGAGGCACTGAAATTCCAAGTCTGTTCCTCTTAGAGGTGAATAAAGCGGGGAGTATTGGAAATCACCATGCCGTGGTTACAGACAGCATCAGTGTCACTTTTCCAGCCTCGCCAGGGCTGGTCTGATGTTCCCCTCAGAGCCTGCACACCCAGAGATGCCCCTGGGCAGTGTCCTGCTGCAGGGAGGGCTCTGCAGGGCAGAGCTGAGCAGGCAGCGGGTGGGATGGGCTGTGTGAGCACTGCCAGGGAGGAGACACAGGGGACAGAGAACCAGCTCCTGGCAGGGACAGCTGCAGGCAGCAGAGACAGGGACGGGGTTGGGAGGACACTGCAAACAAGCACAGGGGGAGGGTGCGCTCAGGCAGCTCTCTTTCTGTGTTTCCCTGCAGATGTCTGCTGGGCACTGTCTGCGGGGCAATGAGCTGACTCTCTCTGTAGAACCTCCCATCTGAGGGACCCCCGAGTCTCTGCTTTGCCCGTCCTGCAGGGCTTGCAAGCTGCCCCCCAGAAAGGCGCAGCTCTGCTGTGGGATCCTCGGGAGTGCGGAGCCTTTCCTTGGGGGTCGGCACTCTCCTCGCAGAGGCAGTTGCTTCTCTCTGGGAGGGGTCGTGTCCTGCCCTCTCCATCACACCTCCACCTCTGGGCTGGGCTGGAGAAGAGTTTTCAGAGCTGTCCTTTGAAACAGGACTCCTCTGGTCTCATCAGAGTTCAGGTTTAGCATTTTTTTTTAAAAGAGTAATTTGTGTGTGAAGTCCTCTTCAAGGCAGCACAAGTGAAAGCACAGGGCAGATGGGAAAAGGGCTGATGGACACTGCAGCTCTCCTGACTCTGCATTAAATTACAAAGAGCTGAGCCATTTTGCCTGTCCCATCTCAAGACACTTCACATTTTCAGTCATAAAAATGAGGATTTCTACCCCTAAAAATAACACCCGCCAGATGTGATTGTGGAAAAGAAAAAACACAGACAAAATTATTAAAAAGAGATGCTGAGCCTCTCTTCCACAGTCCATGTTCTTCCGAGTCATGAGTGCAGATATTGAACTTTTCAATGAAAGGTACATTATATCTGACATCTGAAATCTGTGAACATCGGAGCTGTCCCATCCAGCTCCCATGTACCCCCTGCAGCAGAGCAAAGCTGTCTCCTCAGCAGCACCCGGGCAGAGGTCCTGCTCCTCACAGCACACTCAGCCAGCACAAACTAGAGAAAGGAAATGCATTCCAACTGGGGGGGATTGCTATGAAAATTTGAGTGGCTTTTCTGTCCTAATTTTTTCCTGTCTTTTCCTTCTTTGGACAGAGCCCCAGACCAAGAAACAGCCAATGTCCAACAGCAGCTCCATCACCCAGTTCCTCCTCCTGGCATTCACAGACACACGGGAGCTGCAGCTCTTGCACTTCTGCCTCTTCCTGGGCATCTACCTGGCTGCCCTCCTGGGCAATGGCCTCATCATCACCGCCATAGCCTGCGACCACCACCTCCACAGCCCCATGTACTTCTTCCTCCTCAACCTCTCACTGCTTGACCTGGGCTCCATCTCCACCACTGTCCCCAAAGCCATGGCCAATTCCCTCTGGGACACCAGGGCCATTTCCTATGCAGCATGTGCTGCCCAGGTCTTTCTGTTTGTCCTTTTCATGTCAGCAGAGTTTTATCTTCTCACCATCATGGCCTATGACCGCTACATTGCCATCTGCAAACCCCTGCACTACGGGACCCTCCTGGGCAGCACAGCTTGTGTCCACATGGCAGCAGGTGCCTGGGGCAGTGGGTTGCTCAATGCTGTGCTGCACACAGCCAATACATTTTCACTACCACTCTGCCAAGGCAATCTTGTAAACCAGTTCTTTTGTGAAATTCCCCAGATCCTCAAGTTCTCCTGCTCAGACGCCTACCTCAGGGAGGTTGGGCTTATTGTGGTTAGTGCTTGTTTTGGTTTTGGGTGTTTTGTTTTCATTGTGCTGTCCTATGTGCAGATCTTGAGGGCTGTGCTGAGGATCCCCTCTGAGCAGGGACGGCACAAAGCCTTTTCCATGTGCCTCCCTCACCTGGCCGTTGCCTCCCTGTTCCTCAGCACCATCGTGTTTTCCTACCTGAAGCCCCCCTCCATCTCCTCCCCATCCCTGGACCTTGTGATGGCGGTTCTGTACTCGGTGATGCCTCCAGCAGTGAACCCCCTCATCTACAGCATGAGGAACCAGGAGCTGAAGGAGGCCCTATGGAAACCGATCCAATGGACATTTCTCCATCAACAATAACCTGCCTCCCCTTCTCTGCGGAGTGCCCAGAGATTCTCTTAGCCCAGGACTGTGCTTTTTGTTTCTCTGATTATCATACCTGGTAGTAATTGCTGGGGTTCATACCACTGCTCTTGCGGCTTGTTCCTGTTGTGTCTGACCCTTTCACCAATGTGTTGAACACTGTGTCACGTCTGGCCTCTCTAATAGCATCTCTGAAATAAAAGGCAGTCTCCTGAGTGCAGTGCCTGACGGCTGAGCTTTCCTTGTAAAGCTCCTGCCAACAACACTCCAAAGGAATTGGACTTTTCAAAGTTTTCTCCTTCTGTTCTCACTGTGTTTGGGGCCATAATCTCAAGTCACACCTGGGACACTAAGAACTTGTCTGAAAACCACCTTCCTGGTGTCCAGAGGCAGTGGAGATGGTGCGTGAGCTCCCAGTCCCCTTCCTCCGGCTGCCAGAGGTATGACAGGGCTGATAGCAGATGTCAGTGCCTCTGGAAAGGAATGTGGAGGGCTCAGGAGAGGACAGGCACTCTCCATGTGCCCGGGGGTGGGCTGTGAATGGAGACTCAGAAGGTGAAACCCCCTCAGAGGTGCTGGGGAGCAGGGCTGGCAGGGAGCAGAGCGGGGCACTTTTCCATGTCTGCCCACACACCCCAGCCCTGGGGAGGGGCCTTTCTTGCGTGGCCAGCTCCGTCCTCCTGCTGGGCTCAGGGTACTGGGGCATGGCCAGCTCTGCCCAGCCTCTCACCTGGGCCAGACCCCCGGATCCCACAGCAGGGCTGTCTGCTGATGGTCCCATGGGACACGACGGAGGTTGTGCAGGGGCAGGCAGTGGTGGGGGGCTGCACATAGGGGGCTGCTGGGGGAGCAGGCACAGAGGACTGCTGTGTGGACTGTGTCGGGGGAGTGTTTCCCTGTCCTTTGATGCTCTCTGGTCCATGCAGCGCCTGCACTGTGGGGCTCTGGGACCATGTGGGGACCACTCAGCTGCAAAGGTCTCATCTTCTTGTCCCACAGTCCCCAGCTCGGTGTCAGCCGACGGGCACTGCCACGGGGCCTCTGTGCTGGGTGTAGGGTGTCTCCTCGTGCCCTGCTCTGATCCCATGCAGGCACCTGCAGTGCATGTCTTTGCTTGTAGCTGACCACCATGGCCCGCCTGCATGCTCCCAGGACATCCTGACCAGGCTGTCCTTGGAGATGGGTTGTGATGGTGGCTGAGGTGAGCAGCTCTGGTGCAGGCATGATCTGCAGAGGAGCACTCCAGCACTGTACAGGGTATAGAGTGTACAGGGGCTTTCCTGAACCAGGGACACCTCAGGGGAGTGGAGAGACCCATCAGGAGCCAGCAGCTAACATGACAGTGGCCAACGAGACCTGGGTAGGGCCAGGAGCAATGGTGGCCAAGCCCCGACATGTATAAAATAAAACCCTAGGGAGTGCCATGAGCAGGGCGGACAAATGGGGTGTGGTGCATCAGAAAGGGCATGGCGCAGCAGTTTGCGGGGAAGTTCATGTGGAAGGGTGTGCAGGAAGGGCGCTGTAACTCCACTGGCTTGACCAGGGAGATATGGTATCTACCCAGCAGAACGCCATGGCCTCTCTAAACTCTGCATCCACTGTGACTGTCGAGTCTTTGCAGAGCTCCATTGGGAACATGCTGGAAACACACCCTACCTTTCCTGGAACAAGCCTGTCAGGCAGACCGGACACATCATATGGAGGATTCCCTATCCTCTCTCCACCTAGCTGAACGCAGTCACTCAAGGGATAGGGGGAAACGGCGACAGGTTCCTGCCTGGCACAACAGACGCATCTCCTCCATCACTACCCCACCTTCCCAGGTGTCCTTGCACAACAGGTACGAGAATCTGCAAGTGGAACCCAATAATGACGAGGACGATGGTTGATCTAGGTTGGAGGTGTCCCCAAGGTTAAGTCAGACTACTCCCTGCGTCAAAACCACTTCCATAAAGAGAAAAAGATGGGCCACTGTCATAGGAGACTCTCTCCTGAGGGGAACAGAAGGCCCAACATCCAGACTGGACCCACTTCTTAGGGAAGTCTGCTGCCTCCCTAGGGTCTGCGTTAAAGATATGATGGGAAAACTTCCTACCCTGGTACAGCCCTCGCATTATTATCCATTCTTGCTTTTTCATGTCAGCAGCAATGAATCACAGAATCACAGAATCACTAAGGTTGGAAAAGACCTGTAAGATGATCAGGTCCAACCACCACCCCAACACCACCATGCCCACTAAACCATGTCCCGCAGTGCCACATCCACAGGTTCCTTGAACCCCTCCAGTGCTGGTGACTCCATCACCTCCCTGGGCAGCCTGTTCTAATAAGTTGCAATAAGAAGTCCAAGGGCAATCAAGAGAGAATTTAGGGCCTTGGGACGACTGGTTAAGGGATCAGGAGCACAAGTATTGCTCTCCTCTGTCCTTCCAGTTGCAGGAAATGATGAAGAAAGAAACAGGACGAGCCAGCAGAACAATACCTGGCTCTGAGCCTGGTGTCACCAGCAGAATTTGGGGATTTTTGATCATGAGTCGATCTACACAACACCAGGCCTGCTGGCAACAGATGGGGTACACCTGTCCCAGAAGAGGAAAAGAATCTTTGCAGAGGAGCTAGCAGGGCTCCTTGAAAGAGCTTTAAATTGGATTTGAAGGGGGAAAGGGATAAAACCAGGCTCACCAGAGACAAACCTGGGGGTGGCACACCAATGTTGGAGGGACGCTGTGCTAGCGAGGTCCTTCAGTCTGCTCCACGATGTGCTGAGTACAATGGAGCACATTTGAAGTGTGTTTATACTAATGCGTGCAGCATGCAAAATAAACGAGAGGAACTAGAAGCTTTGGCCCAGTACAGCCGAGGGTGCCCCCAACCTTCATGTCCCTCACCAGTCACTCTTTGTTTGTCAGTACTAGGTCCAGTAGAACACCTCTCCTTGTTGGCTCCTCCACCAGTTATCATCAATACACTGGGGGAACCTCCCGGACTGTAAATGCCTGGCTGTGAAGCCTTCCCAGCAGGTATCAGGGTGAGTGAAATCTCGCAGGAGAACTGAGACCTGTGATGGTGGGATGACTCTCAGCTCTCTGTAGAAGGCCTCATCATTTTCCCCACCCTGATCAGGTTGCCTGTAATCAACACCCACAACAGCATCTCTCATGTCAGCCTGCCCCTTAATCCTTACCTACAAGCTCTCAACTCGCTCTTCATCTGCCCCCAGGGAGAGCTCGATACATTCCAGTTGCTCTCTCCACATAAAGAGCAACTCCACCACCTCCCCTTGCTGGCCTATCTTTCCTAAAAAGAACACAGCCATCCATGACAACATTCCAGTCATGTGAGCTATCCCACCATGTCTCAGTCATTGCAATGAGATCATGGCCCTGCGACCGCACACAGATCTCCAATTCTTCCTGTTTATTCTCCATGCTGCTCATTCTGGGCGTCACCTCAAAGCACCAGGAGGAAAAGAAGGTTATCAGAAGTAGTCAACATGGATTCACCAAGAAAAGTCATGTCTGACCAATCTGATAGCCTCCTACGATGACATGTCTGGATGGATAGATGCGGGGAGGGCAGTGGATGTTGTCTGCCTTGGCCTCAGCAAGGCTTTCGACACCGTCTCCCACATCATCCTCAGAGGCAAGCGTAGGAAGTGTGATGGAATGGACAGTGGGGTGGATTTGGAACTGGCTGATAGATAGAGCTCTGAGGGTTGTGATTAGTGGCCCAGAGTCTAGTTGGAGGTCTGTCACAAGTGGCGTTCCTCAGGGGTCAGTACTGGGTCCAGTCCTGTTCAATATATTCAGCAATGACCTGGATGAAGGGATAGAGGGTGCCCTCAGCAAGTTTGCTGATGACACAAAACTGGGAGCAGTGGTGGATACGGCGGAAGGCTGAGCTGCCATTCAGTTTCACCTGGACAGGCTGGAGAGTTGGGCAGAGAGGAACCTGATGAAATTCAGCAAAGGCAAGTGTAGGGCACTGCACCGGGGGCGGAATAACCCCCTGCATCAGCATAGGTTAGGGGCTGACCTGCTGGAGAGCAGCTCTGTGGAAAGGGACCTGGGAGTCCTGGGGGACAACAGGATGACCACGAGCCACCAATGTGCCCTTGGGGCCAAGGAGGCCAATGGCATCCTGGGCTGCATCCAGAAGAGTGTGGCTAGGAGGGCGAGGGAGGTTATCCTTCCCCTCTACTCTGCCCTGCTGAGGCCGCATCTGGAGTGCTGTGTCCTGTTCTGGGCTCCCCGGTTCAAGAAGGACAGGGAACTGCTGGAGAGGGTCCAGCAAAGGGCTACGAAGATGATTAGGGGAGTGGAACAGCTTTCTTAGGAGGAAAGGCTGAGGGACTTGGGTCTTTCTAGTCTGGAGAAGAGAAGACTGAGGGGGATCTTATCAATGCTTAGAAATAGTTAAGGGGTGGGTGCCAGGAGGATGGGAACAGTCTTTTTTCAGTGGTGCCCAGTGACAGGACAAGAGGTAATGGGCACAAACATGGTCATAGGAAGTTCCGTCTACACATGAGGAGGAACTTCTTTCCTTTGAGGGTGTCAGAGCCCTGGAACAAGCTGCCCAGAGAGGTTTTGGAGTCTCCTTCTCTGGAGATATTCAAAACTCACGTGGAAGCATTCCTGTGCAACCTGCTGTAGGTGAACCTCCTCTGGTGGGGGGGTTGGACTAGATGATCTCCAGAGGTCCCTTGCAACCCCTCTCATTCTGTGATTCTGTGATTTTCTTGGTGGATCCTTATCCCCTTCTGCAAGAGGGTGGGGAAAACTCTAGTCAGGTCCATGTTGAAGCTGTTTCTGTGTTGGAGGCAGTGAATGGATTTCTTTTGTCCCTGTCCACCAAATGCAGTGTTGGCTGTGAGTGAGGCTGTTGCAGTGGTCAGGAGGGTATTTTTGCCCTCACAGAGATGACAGTCCCTCCTGTCCATGCAGGACTCAACTTGCGAATCCCCAGCAGAAGGTTTCTTTAGCAGCGTTGTGCCCGCTTTCTCCCAGTTCTGAGCTCCTTGGCCCCTTGGGGAGGCAGGAGGAGGGCAGGGCCTGTGGGAACCGGAGTCAGAGGCCAGTAGAGGACAGAGGCCAGCAAGAGGTCACTTCTTCCTGAGACCCCGTACGCAGCGCGGTGTTGTGTATATGTGTTCTGAGCGGTGCTGAGGAGGGGGGATAATGCCTGCTGTGCTGTGTGTGCATCTGTAATGGTGTTGGTATCTGCATGGGGGTGTGTGATGCTATGGATATCTGCAATGGGATCAGTATCTGCAATGGCCTCTGCATCTGCAGTGGGAAAGAATCTGTCAGGGCATCTGCAAAGGTATCTGCATCTGGAATGCTGTGTGTGCAACTGTCCTGTCAGCTACAGCTCTCCAATGCAGCCATCACTGCGGATGGAGATACCATTGTGGATAACATTGCCAATGCTGGTGCAGATGCCACTGGAGTTGGAAATACAGTTTCAGATGCAATTGCTGATGGAGATGCTATTGAGGATGCAGGTGCCATTGCAGATACCATTGCAGATGCAGACACCATTGGAGATGCAGGTGCCTTTGAAGATTCTTTTGAAGGTACCGGCACCGATGCCACTGGAGATGCCACTGCAGATGCAGATACCATTACAGACACCACCGGAGACGCAGGTGCTGTGTCAAACAGCATTGCAGCTGCAGATACCACAGCAGATGGCATTGAAGGTGCTAGTATGATTTCCAATGCAACTGCATCTCAATTATGCTGAGTAGAAGCAGCTACTGCAATTAAATACTCATGCTTTTACTCATACTTTTTGTCTTTGTCTTCTTGAAAGTGGATCTGCAAACCCAGTTCCTATTTCATATAATGAAGACTTCCGATGGGATTTCTAGGAAAGGACCGATGGCAGGGAAAGGGAGGACTCGAGGTTGTTTGGGGATGAAATAGGGCTAAAAACAGCTAGTCACGATGAAGGAGGTTGCTGGTAAGTACACTTGTCCAGCCGCACCCTGCAACAGATGGCCCCAGCCTGTCCTGCCTTCTTGTTAAACTCCATTTCACTACTTCCTGGGGTGAGGGGGATCTCTGTTCTTTGTACGTGTGGAGGTGTGAGTGCCAGCCCCTGGAGGGGGGACCACAAGTCATAGGGGCTCACGTGCCCGGGGGGAAGCAACTGGAGAGACTGGGAGGGGGGATTTGACTCCTGGAGGGAGCAGGTGGTCCAAAGCATCGCCTGGAGAAACTGTGGGGTCTTGGGGCTCTGGTACTGGTAAGGCCATAGGTCTGGACCAGGAGGGGAAGTGGTCCTTTACATGCCCCGGCAAGTACCTCAGATACAGCTCTCGAGGTGGCACTGGCTGCTTATGGTCAGACCCCGGAGCTCTGCCTGAAAACCTGGGAACTGCTCTCAATACTTTAAAAAAAGAAAGAAAAAAAACCCAGCACCTTTTTACCAGCTTCAATGTTTCAGTACTTTCAATAAAATATCACTGTATTTTCTATCCTGCCAAAATGGGACTTTTGAGACTGTGTATTTATTGCGGGAGAAGAAATCCTGATCTTGCCCTGTGCTTGCATTGCCAGTACTCTGTCTATCATGCTGTGTATTTAATCTCCCTAACCTTCCAGGTGTTTCTACCTGTCCTGATCAAACTCCCCACGTCGGAAGTCATCTCTTCAGAAAACGATCTGGACATACGCACTTTCCACTGTTCTCCAGGGTTTTCCGCCTCTTACTCTTTGATCATTCAGATCCCTCTCACCTATCACCCTGCTTTGAGCTCCAGGGAGGTAAAGCGTCATTGTCTTTCAGTCCTCTCTTGTCTTTCAGTACTCTCCCTCATAGTCCCTATAGGCAACTCTTCAACTGGGGTGGTGAACCTCGTTGGAAGCTGCTAAAAATAACCATACAGCTGAGAAGTGTGTTTATTGTGGATTAAGTTCTCTTCTGTTTTACTTTTTCTTCTTTTTTCTTTCCCCCAATTAAAGAACCCTGTTTCCATGCAGTTCTCCATGGAGAGCAGGTAGGAATTGCTGCAAAGCAGCTGTAATATTCAGCTGCAGACTTTGGTGGAGAAGTCTGATGTAAAGAAAAGTGATGCAAGTCCCTGGTGGCCAACGAGATCAATGGCAGGGTTGGAGAGGTGAGGAGCAAGGTTGTCCATACCGTGTCTGGCCTCAAGGGACTGCTTTTCCTACCTGTCCACACCTCTTTAGGAGACACTCTGCATCCATATCAACTGGAGAATTCTCCTATCACATCTTCAGATTGCTCATTGAAAAGGTTGAGCTAGCTATGCTACTTCAGGGTAGGTGCCTACCTCTCTAACTGGCTATACAAATGTTGAAGACCTGAAGAAAACTATAGAAGAGGCATAGCTCGTTAGCGCTTTCTGCATTTTAATGAGCCCCATGGTGTATGTAGTGCTGACTCCAGGAGCCTCAGGTACTGAGAAGAGACTGAACAATCCACTCAAGGAGACAAAGGCAGAAGACAAACCTAAAATACTCTGAAGCATTACTGGGCCCCACTGAGGGCCATTACTGACAAAGCCTCCCCAGGGACTCGTTAGAGCTGATAATTGGAGGCTGTGATTGCAGGTAGGCAAAGGCACTGTGCAGGTGGCTCTGACGCTGACAAAGCCCTTGGATTGTTACATGGAGCACAAAGGCCAAGCCCTGACCCCCGGCCCATGGAAGGGGGATCCTGTCCCTCACACGCGGGTCAGGGCCCTTCCTGGGCCAGTGGATGTGGGGTCTGCAATGCCCAGTGCAGGACAATGGAACAACACTCCCAGCTTCCCCATGGGGTTGCAAGGAGGAAATGAGGCTCCAGTGCCATGAGGACAACATGTCTTCTCACAGCCCTTGGTGGCACAGACAACTGCCATAGCCCAGAGGACAAAGACCTGGGTTCTGTTCATGCCTTCCAGCCTGGCCAGCGCCCTTGGCAGTTTCCATCGCAGGCTGTCCCACACCTGCCCCTGTTTTCCTGCAGCCTGTAGACATCCATCTTGCTTCTCCACCTTGCTCTCCCCTGGGCATTTCTCTGCCTTCACTGACGTCTCCCCACCCTCACCGGCCGTTCGTTGAAACACAAAGCCATGGTCTGATCACCAACTCTCACTGGGTGAGCTCTTGCACCACAGCTCTACCCTTCGAGTGACATTTCTTCTTCCTCATGTCCAGGCTCCACTTTCCAAGCTGCACTTTGTAGCACTTTTTCTCTCTCCTGCTTTTTCCCACCACCAAGGAGAGATCAAAATTCTCAGAAAGCACCCTTCAAGCACGCGACCTAACTCATCAGCCTTCTTGTGGCCCTTCACCTGAGCTGAGTGCGTAAACTCACTGTGATCTTCTAAACCACGTGACTTTCCCTGGCCTTTCAGCTTCTTGGATAGGCACAAACAAGCCCTATGCCTGCTGCTGTCCCGTCAGGTACTCAGGCAGAAGGCACATGCCAACCCATATCCATGCCCTATTCCTGGATGGGGCTCCACCATGTGGAGGGATAATAAGGACATTCAAGAGTGTTGGCCCAAATGCTAATCACTGAGGGATTCTGGGTATGACTGCCTTCTAAAAAGACTTTGTACTGCTGATGACATTTGGGCCTCACCATCCAGCCAACTTCCCACCCACCCTACCATCCACTTCTTCAGCCTTGATAGCATCAGTCCGGCTCTAAGGAGACTCTGGGAGATGATGTCAAAGGCCTTGCAAAAGTCCAGGTACACAACGTGCCCTCGTTTCCCCTAACCATTCTGCTTCAGCAATGCCTTTCTTGTCCTTCAAGGGCCTGGAGATGGCTGCAGGACAACTTTCCCCATGTCCTCCTAGAGTCTGAGGTAGGCAGGCCACTTGCAATTCTGTCAATCCTCATCCCTGCCCTTCTTGAAGAGGGGTTTGACGTCTGCTTTTTCCAAGGACCACAGAACCTCCATGATTGCTCCGGCACTTTTGAGGTCACAATCCAGAATCACAGGCAAGGAGCAGTCAGGAGCACTTGCAATGAGCCTGTCCAAGGCAGCTGAGATGAATGTAGCTGGGAAAATGGAAATTTGTTCTTGGAGTCACACACAGAAATGTCGGAGCTCTGCCAGGTGCCCATGTCTCAGCTGGACTCGTGCACTCCTCGTACACACGAGGGTGATCAGGGACAGGAGTCCTTGCCTTGCACGTGCAGAGGCAGTGCACTGCAGCAGTCACAGTGTCAATCTGACCTCCTGCTGCTGCTCCCAGAGGCTGGGAGGCACCTCAGCCCTGCGGTGTATCGCCCTGCTCTGCACTCGTCTGAGATGCTCCACGGCATGAGGAATGGACACGGGGACGTCCGTTCAATGAAGCACATCCCAGTGCTGCATCCAGGTGCTTTCCCAGGGGATGTTACTCTCAAAGTGAGAAGTGACCTTGAGACACTGTCTGTCCCAGAGGCCTTCATGGCACCCCCAGGAAGAGCTGATGGCATTTGTGCTCACTCGGGTTCATCTCCCCACACGCACACCATGTGCATGCTTACGTCTCGTCTGTACAATGCAAACCTGGACTTCTGACCTGGTCATTCGGTGTCCCTCTGTGGAGGGACAAGCAACCTCTCCGAGCTGGGGTGAGAGGCCAGTGCTGGACATGGTGGTGGTTATTGGCTGGTGTGTGACGACTACCCTGGGGCAGCTGCCCGGGGTGTCCAGCGAACACGGGCACAGGTCAGACCCTGCTCTGCTGGTCCTCCATGTCTCTGACTCGTCCCACAGCAGGAAATGGAGGCCAGTGAGAATGTCCATCCAGCCGGCACGCTGAGGAGATCTCCGCTCCAGGCAACTTGCAGCCCCAGGTGCCAAACTTGGTCCCCAGGATGGCATGAGAGAATTGGCCCAGGGGATGCTCAGGAAGGTCCTTTTGCCCCATGGACAGGGCAGCCTGCCCCCAGCTGCCACCCTCAGCAAAGGGTTTCTCTTTCCATGTCTCCCCTGCACACACACAGTGCCCTGCTCTTCTCCTCGCACTGGCCAGTCACCCCTGCACCCCCTCCCCAGGCTCCCCACAGCCTCCGAGCTGGCGGCGTTGCTCTGAAGAGCAAGCAGGCTGTAGTTCCCAGGGCCATGGAGTGACTCCACAGGGTCATGCTGGTCATGCTGGGAGGCAGACCCAGCTCCCGGTGACTACTGCCCCCTTCACCTCAGCACACAGACACTGCCCCACGTCTCCAGAGAAGATCTCAAAGAAAGGATCTCAGGCAAACCACCTGGAGCAGGGTCCTTTATTTTGTTTAAACACACAGCTCCCAATTTACACAAAGTCTCTGGGTCACACAGGACAGGCAGATACTGAAATAGAAATAGGATGAAGAATGACTTCCTTTTTGTGGACAGCATTAATACAACCAAGAAAAGCTAAAAACCAAAGAAACCAAACCAAACAACCTACCAAAGAGAGTCTGGGCATGTAATGAGTTATGTGACAAGTGATATGCAGAAGAAGATGGGCAGTTCATTGCTACTTCTGAAAAGCAACCAGTCATCAGTTTCCTTAGGGCATCCTTGAGCTCCTGGTTCCTCATGCTGTAGATGAGGGGGTTCACTGCTGGAGGCACCACCGAGTACAGAACTGCCATCACCAGGTCCAGGGATAGGGAGGAGATGGAGGGGGGCTTTAGGTGGGCAAACATGATAGTGCTGATGAACAGGGAGACCACAGCCAGGTGAGGGAGGCATGTGGAAATGGCTTTGTGCCGTCCCTGCTCTGAGGGGATCCTCAGCACGGTCCTCAAGATCTGCACATAGGACAGCACAATGAAAACAAAACACCCAAAACTAAAACAAGCACTAACCACAATAAACCCAACTTCCCTGAGGTAGGCATCTGAGCAGGAGAGCTTGAGGATCTGTGGAATTTCACAGAAGAACTGGTCCAAGGCATTACCTGGGCAGAGAGGTAGTGAAAATGTATTGGCTGTGTGCAGCACAGCATAGAAAAAAATACTGCCCCAGGCAGCTGCTGCCATTTTCACACAAGCTCTGCTGCCCAGGAGGGTCCCATAGTGCAGGGGTTTGCAGATGGCAATGTAGCGGTCGTAGGCCATGATGGTGAGAAGATAAAACTCTGCTGACATGAAAAGGACAAACAGAAAGACTTGAGCAGCACATCCTGCAAAGGAGATGGCCCTGGTGTCCCAGAGGGAATTGGCCATGGCTTTGGGGACAGTGGTGGAGATGGAGCCCAGGTCGATGACAGAAAGGTTGAGAAGGAAGAAGTACATGGGGGTGTGGAGGTGGTGGTCGCAGGCTATGGCGGTGATGATGAGGCCATTGCCCAGGAGGGCAGCCAGGTAGATGCCCAGGAAGAGGCAGAAGTGCAAGAGCTGCAGCTCCCGCGTATCTGCGAATGCCAGGAGGATGAACTGGGTGATGGAGCTGCTGTTGGACATTTTCTGTCTCTTGGTCTGGGGGCTCTGTCCAAAAAAGGAAAAAACAGGAAAAATTAGGACAGATTTCTCTGAGAAAACCCACTCCATTTTTCATCGCAACCCCACGCAGTTGGAATACATTTCCATTCTCTAGTTTGTGCTGGCTGAGTGTGCTGTGAGGAGCAGGAGCTCTGCCCTTCTGCTGCTGAGGAGTCAGCTTTGCTCTGCTGCAGTGGGTACATGGGACCTGACTTGTGACAGCTCCGATGATCACAGGGGATGTCAGATGTAATCCACCTTTCATGGAAAAATTCAATATCTGCACTCATGACATGGAAGAACGTGGGCTGTGAAAGAGAGGCTCAGCATGACTTTCTTATAACTTTGTCTGTGTTTTTTCACAGGGCTGCAGTGTACATCAGTCCTTTTCCCATCTGCCCTGTGCTTTCGCTTGTGCTGCCTTGGAGATGACTTCACACACAAATTAGTCTTTTAAAAAAAACAATAAACCTGGACTCTGATGAGACCAGAGGAGTCCTGTTTCAAAGAACAGCTCTGCAAACTCTCCTCCAGCCCAGCCCAGAGGTGGAGGTGTGATGGAGATGGCAGGACACGACCCCTCCCAGAGAGAAGCAACTGACTCTGCGAGGAGAGTGCCGACCCCCAAGGAAAGGCTCCGCACTCCCGAGGATCCCACAGCAGAGCTGCGCCTTTCTGGGGGGCAGCCTGCAAGCCCTGCAGGACAGGCAAAGCAGAGACTCGGGGGTCCCTCCAATGGGAGGTTCTACAGAGAGAGTCAGCTCATTGCCCCGCAGACAGTGCCCAGCAGACTTCTGCAGGGAAACACAGAAAGAGAGCTGCCTGAGCGCACCCTCCCCCTGTGCTTGTTTGCAGTGTCCTCCCAACCCCGTCCCTGTCTCTGCTGCCTGCAGCTGTCCCTGCCAGGAGCTGGTTCTCTGTCCCCTGTGTCTCCTCCCTGGCAGTGCTCACAGAGCCCATCCCACCCGCTGCCTGCTCAGCTCTGCCCTGCAGAGCCCTCCCTGCAGCAGGACACTGCCCAGGGGCATCTCTGGGTGTGCAGGCTCTGAGGGGAACATCAGACCAGCCCTGGCGAGGCTGGAAAAGTGACACTGATGCTGTCTGTGACCACGGCATGGTGATTTCCAATACTCCCCGCTTTATTCACCTCTAAGAGGAACAGACTTGGAATTTCAGTGCCTCCTCCGGAAATGAGAGATTAATTTCTATGTGCCATTGCCCACCCAGACAACCCAGAGGAGAAGAGTGAAAGACCAGGATCCTTCCCTTTCAGGCAGCCCCTGCCTTGCTGTGCTTCCTGAAAAGTCTCCTGGGAAGATCCTGCAGTGATGTGGAGCTGTGAGCAGCTCTGACCCACACAGCACCCTCTCAACAGCAGAAGGACCCTGCCATTGCACTGGTCTCTCCTTCCACCCCCAGCTTCTCCCCACAGCGCCGTGGGGAGCTCCCCGGGCAGGCTGAGTGCTGACCCTGGCAGGCGGCAGAGTCCCTGCCCCAGCACCCAGCCCCGGGGGTGCAGGGACCCTGCTCGGAAGGACAGCCCTGGGCACCCCTGGCTGCACACCCACCTTCACACCCTGCAGCCGTCCCTGGCAGAAGGCAGCCCTCATGCCCTGTCCCGCTGATGGTGCAGCAGGGAAGCCCTGCTCTGGGGCACCTCCTCCTCCTCTACACTGGAGCACCTGTGGCACTTCTTCCTGAAAGCTCTCAGAGTTTGTGGGATGTGCCATCATTAGGAGATCTGTCCGTGAACTGTACCTAAATTGCCCTGCACCCAGAGACTTACCGTGTCAAGGGCTGTGACGATTTCTCCTCCAGTGAGCTCGCCTCTGTCCTCCCACCCCAGACTGCCTTTAACCTCTCTCTGCCTTGATCCTCTCCCCTCGGTGCCTGCAGGCAGTACCCTCAGCCCTGCTGCGCTGTGCAGAGGAGCTGCTCCTGGGCAGAGCTGTCTCTCCGCAGTGATGCCCGCTTGCCATGAGCTCCCTCCATCCCAGGAGCCCGGCCCAGCTCAGCAGCAGAGGAGCAGCCCAAGGCGGCACTTTCTCTGCCCCTCGGGGCTCCCCCCAGGGGTCCCTGGGGCTCCAGGGGAACCTGCTGTGAAACAGGCTGGAGCAATCACTGAGGTTCCCTCCCGCAGCTGGGGAGAGACACTTCTTCCCAGCACTGACATTTCTCCTATCAGGAAAAGAGTCAGGCATGAGAATCACGTTTTGTTTGTTTCATCATTAGACAGGACACCAGGAAGGTGACAGGCAGGGATCTAATTTCTGCAAGCTGGGGACACGTCTTCAGTTGACTGAATTCAGACATTTCATTCTGGGTTTGTAGTCCTAGGGATAAAAAGACATCCAGAATTCTTTTGTCCAAGCCATGTCTCTCCTCTGAAGTAAAGCCTTTGCACACCCAGGCTCTTGGACACTTGATAACAGGTTCCCCTATGGCAAGTATGACCCTGCCTGATGCCACAGCTGTGGTGCTTCAGCCCAGATGTGCAGCAATGACCTCAGCCAGGGCCACGGACAGGACAAACTGGAG
This sequence comes from Gavia stellata, assembly GCF_030936135.1. Classification (NCBI taxonomy): domain Eukaryota; kingdom Metazoa; phylum Chordata; class Aves; order Gaviiformes; family Gaviidae; genus Gavia; species Gavia stellata. Next base: position 1,602,399 of record NW_026776913.1, read on the forward strand.
CCGTTACTGTGGGAGACAGAGCTGTGACCTGATGGCACAGCTCAGTCCAGCTGGTCTTCAAGGACAGCATCCTCCAAGCTCTGCAATAACCCAGACTGCAACTCAAAGGAAACTAGAAAGGGCACCATCATGAGTGTTTACTACTTCAGGAACAGTTGAAGAAGAAAACCAAGGTACTCTGTGGTCACTGCTGAGTTTCATAAGAGCAGGTGTAGACAGAGCTGAGATTCTCTGTTATCCTCTTTGCCTCAGTGTTCCCCAGCAAGGTCTCGCAGGCCTCTGTGACTCAGGGCAGGACCCTGAAGGAGATCAGCCAGTGGTGGATGGGGATCAAGTCAGGGGTCACCTGAGCAAACGCAACCCTTACCAGTCTATGGGACAAGTGGGGCGGCATCCCAGGGAGCTGAGAGGGCAAGCCAATCTCACAGTGATGACACTCTCCATCATCTTTAGAGGGTGATGGAAACTAGGGGGACTCCCTGATGACTGGCAGCACCCAAACATGGCACGCACCTTTCAAAAATGCACAACAGATGAGCAGTGAAACTCAAGGCTGTGCTCCAGAGTGTGTCCACTCACTCAGATCCCATTTCTGGGTGGCTGAAAAAGGTGGTGTCTGGTTTTACTCAGGGTAGTGTGTGTCTCGCCATCCTCTTTGCTTTCTGTGATGAAAGGACAGGATTGCTGGGCGTGGGGAGAGCAGTGGTTGTCTTTTAACCTGGAAGTCAGTGAAGTTTTCAGCATCATCTCCCACATTATTGTTGTGCCCAAGTTAGGATATGATGGCCTGCGTGGGTGAGTCAGTAGATGGCTAAAACAACAGTCGGATGGTGGAGCTCAGAGGGATGAGGTCAATGTGTGGTACTCTGCCTGGAGGCATCTAGCTAAAAGGGTCCTGCAAGAGTCTGTCGTGCTACCTGCTCTGTTTCATGTGTTTTTAATGACCTGCAGGAGATGAGAGAGTAATTTTTCACAGCATTTGTAGATGCAACTATATTGAGGAGAGCAGAAACTATACTGCAGTCCACAGCTGCCATCTCAAAGGACATAGACAGGCCAGAGGGATGGGCAAAAAGTAGAAACATAAAATCATAGAATCATTTAGGTTGGAAAAGACCTTTAAGACCACCGAGTCCCACCGTTAACCTGACACTTCCATGTCCACCACTAAACCAAGTCCCTAAGTGCCACATCTACACATCTTTGAAATACCCCAGGGACGGTGACTTAACCACTTCCCTGCACAGCCTGTTCCTAGGCTTGATAACCCTTTTGGTGAAGAAATTTTTCCTAATATCCAATCTAAAGCTCCCCTGGCACAACTTGAGGCCGTTTCCTCTTGTCCTATCACTTGTTACCTGGGAAAAGAGACCAACACCCACCTCACTACAACCTCCTTTCAGGTAGTTGTAGAGAGCGATAAGGTCTCCCTGAGCCTACTTTTCTCCAGTTCCCTTAGCCATTCCTCATAACACTTGTTCTCTGGACCCTTCATCAGCTTCATTGGTCTTTGTTGGACACGCTTCAGCACCTCAATGTCCTTCTTGTAGTGACGGGCCCAAAACTGAACACAGCAGTCGAGGTGCAGACTCACCAGCACCGAGTACAGGGGGACAATCACCTCCTTGCTCCTGCTGGCCACACTATTTCTGATACAAGCCAGGATGCCGTTGGCCTTCTTGTCCTCCTGGGCACACTGCTGGCTCATATTCAGCCAGCTGTCAACCAGCACCTCCAGGTCCTCTTCTGCGGGGCAGCTTTCCAGCCACTCTTTCCCAAGCCTGGAGCGTTGCATGGAGTTGTTGTGACCCAAGTGCAGGACCCGGCATTTGGCCTTGCTGAATCTCATACAACGGGCCTCGGCCTGTCCAGATCCCTCTGCAGAGCCTTCCGACCCTCAAGCAGATCAACACTCCTGCCCAACTTAGTGTCGTCTGCAAACTTACTGAGGGAGCACTCAATCCCCTCATCCAGATCGTCTATAGATATATTAAACAAGACCAACCCCAAACCTGAGCCCTGGGGGACACCACTTGTGACCGGCTGCCAACATGACTGAACTCCATTCACCACAACCCTTTGGGGCCTGGCCATCCAAGCCATTCTTTTACCCAGCAAAGAGTACCCCCATCCAAGCCATGAGCAGCCAGTTTCTCCAGGCAAATGCGCTAGGAAACGGTGCCAAAGGCTTTACTTATGTCCAGGTAAACAATACCCACAGCCTTTCCCTCGTCCAATAAATGGGTTACCTTGTACTAGAAGGAGATACAGGTATCAGTAGCTGCAATGGTATCTCCATCTGCAGTGGCATCTGCACCTGTATGGGCACCTGCAATCATCTATGCATCTGCAATCCTCTCTGTATCTACAACAGCGTCTCCATCTGCCATGTTACCTGCATCTGCAATGGTATCTCCATCTGCAATTAAATTTTATCTGCATGTCCAAAGGTACCTTCCTCTGAATTGGTATCTCTATCAGCAATGCTACCTCCGCCTGCAAGGCTATCTGCAACACTATTGCGCCTCCAATTTTGTGTACATCTGCTATGGCGTATGCTCAGAATCTGGAGTGGCATTTGCACCTCTAGTGGCATCTTCATCTGCAATCGCATCCAAAACTGTATGTGTTTCAGCAAGGGCATCTGCAGTGGTATCTGTGTCTGCCGTGGCATCTACAGTGTCATCTGCTTCTGCAAGGGAATCTGCAGTGGTATCTCTGATGGTATGGGTAGTGTTGTCTCTGCCTGTATTGGTATCGGTGTCTGTCATGGTGTCTAGATGGGTACCGGTATGTCTAATTGTACCTGCATCTGCGTCTCTTCTGGCATCTGTGCATGTATCTTCAATTGTATTTGTAGCAGCACCCGTATGTTTAACCCTGCCTCTATCAGTCATGGCACCTCTATCGGTAATGGTATCACGAGCAGTAGCTGTAGTTGTAGGTGTAATGGAATGTGGGCTTGTGTCTGTGACTGTACTTGTATCTGCGATTGTACGTGTGATTGTATCTTGATCTGTAATTGTATCTGCAATTGTATGTGTAATGATTTGTGTGACTGGTCATGTAGCTCTACTTGTGCATGTTATGGTGTCTCCGACTCTAATTGTATCAGTAATTAGATCTATTTTATGCCTGTATCTGCAATTGAACGTGTGTATGTGTCTTTTAATTATAATGGTGGCTCTGTGTGCTGGTTTTGGCTGGGATAGAGTTAATTTTCTTTGTGGCAGCATGTATGGTGCTATGCTTTGGATTTCTAATGACAACAGCTTTGATAACACACCGATGGTTTAGTTATTGCTGAACAGCGCTTACTGTCATGAAAATTCAAGACTGGCCAGTGCCGACCGAGCAGAGAGGCTAGGACGCAAAGTAAGGAATTAGAAGGGTAAATCTTTGTTCATGCGCATGAGGAGTCCCAGCCAAATTGGGGCACCCCGAACGAGGTTTTACATGGGCTTCCCATACCCTTCAAGCTCTCGGGGAATTTTTATGGTACCCCGTGAGGTAAATTAAACAGACTTTTGTGCTTAAATATTTAATGACCAATGCATCGGTCAGAGTCCTACCGCAACAAGCATTTCTACAAGGAGTCTGCAAATACGCATCACAAGCAGATTCCTTACCTACACTTGCACCAGCCCAGCTCTGCAGCCCAAAGTTTGCCCCTGAGCTTGGGCCCCTGAGCGCTCCCACTCCAGGATGGCTACAAGACAATGCGGAGGCTGTTGCTGATCTCATCACCCAGGGAAACTTCACTCCCTTACAGGAAGTCCTTCTGTTTCTGGCATCCCTGCTTCCAGCCAGTTTAACCCCTTCTGCAGCTGGGCCTCCTTGCCCTCCCTGCCAGATCATTCCTCGGTCACAAATGACCCCTGCTGAGCAATTGTAATTTGAATTTCCCCTCCATATGCAAGGGGCCAGCTGCATGGGGGTAGGGGGCTGCTCAGTGCTGGTCTGTCCAAACCCTGTGTCTGATATCCATGCTCTGTCCACTGTCTTATTAAACTCTGCTCCGGCTATTTGCTGGGTGAGAGTGCTCACTATTGCCTGTGTGTTTGGGGCGAATGCATGTACACGCTTTGCTGGTGAAATCCAGGGGCTGGCTGCAGCAGGAGGACACCAGGGTGTGGAGAGAGGCAGGGCTGGAGCTGCCAAGTGGATAACGGCCCCGGGTCTGGGCAGGGCACTTGGGCAGACCCAAGCGCAGGCCCACACTGGAGGGACCGTGAGCGTGTGTGCCCGTGGGTAAGCGCTGCAGGATCTGCACAGACCACTTGTCACCTGCACACCAGACCAGCTTGAGAAGGGAGCGGGATGGGGCCGGTTGTGATACTCATGCCTGTGTGTGTTCTGCCGGTGCTGTGGGGGCTGCAAAGGTGCTGTTCCCTGCTGGAGTTGGTCAGGTGTGTCCATCTGTATTTCCTCGCCGAGACCGGCATTTAACAATTTCCTTTGAGTGATTCCCCGTTGGGTGACCTCTCACTTTGGGAGGATCCAGTCACTGCCCACCCCAGGAACGTGCTGCCCCTGCAGAACCCCCAGGCTCTCCAGGTAGCTGTAGATTCCCCTCCTGGAGGACGTCTTCTGCCCAGTCATATGTGGGACAGCCCTGGGTGTGTAACTCAGTGCTCATTTACCATCTCCACGGTCACCATACACCAAAGAGTGAGCCCAAGATCCAGACCTGGGTCTCTAACAGCTGTGACAATGTGACCACGAGAGTTTCTCTCTCAATTCCAAGGAGAGAAAGGCCCTTTTGAGGTGAAATTCCTTGGGCCTGTTGCTGCCATCAGCTTTGGAAGAAGAGCCCAAACTTCAATCAGCACACTGGGGAGATCCCATTTGATTTCAGAAATGCTATGAGAGTGTAGCTCTGTCCCAGTGAAAGACAGACTTTTATTTCAGAGCCAGGGAAGACAAAGCAGGCTCATTAATCAGCAGAAGTAAGGAGAATCTCAACATTTATGTAGAAACACAGTAAAGGCTAATAACAACAAAGATAATGAAAACAAAAAGGACAAAAGAGCAAACAAAGGACAGTCCAGCAATGGGATACATGGGAAACATCCCTAAAATCACTTTCTTCATGGCATCCTTGAGCTCCCGGTTCCTCATGCTGTAGATGAGGGGGTTCAAGGCTGGGGTCACCACCGAGTACAGCATTGCCATCACTGAATCCAGAGCTGCAGAGGAGATGGAGGGGGGCTTGAGGTAGGCAAACGTGCCAGTGCTGATAAACAGGGAGACCACAGCCAGGTGAGGGAGGCACGTGGAAAAGGCTTTGTGCCGTCCCTGCTCAGAGGGAATCCTCAACACGGCCCTCAAGATCTGCACATAGGACAGCACAATGAAAACAAAACACCCCCAGAATAGAAAAGCACTAAAACTGAAAGGCCCAGCTACCCTGAGGTAGGAGTCTGAGCAGAAGAGCTTGAGGATCTGTGGAATTTCACAGAAGAAATGGTCCACAGTATTGCCTTGGCAGAGTGGAAGTGAAAATGTATTGGCTGTGTGAAGGAGAGAATTGAGAAACCCACTGCCCCAGGCAGCTGTTGCTATTTTGGCACAAGCTCTGCTGCCCAGGAGGGTCCCATAGTGCAGGGGTTTGCAGATGGCAACGTAGCGGTTGTAGGACATGACAGTGAGCAGAAAAAATTCTGCTGACATCAAAAATGTAATGAAAAATACCTGGGCAGCACATCCTGAGTAGGAGATGGCCCTGGTGTCCCAGAGGGAATTGGCCATGGCTTTGGGGAGAGTGGTGGAGATGGAGCCCAGGTCGAGGAGGGAGAGGTTGAGGAGGAAGAAGTACATGGGGCTGTGGAGGTGGTGGTCGCAGGCTATGGCGGTGATGATGAGGCCATTGCCCAGGAGGGCAGCCAGGTAGATGCCCAGGAAGAGGCAGAAGTGCAAGAGCTGCAGCTCCCTCGTGTCTGTGAATGCCAGGAGGAGGAACTGGCTGATGGAGCTGCTGTTGGACATTTGCTTTCTGTGGGCATTGGGACCTGTCCAAGGTGAAAAAGACAAAGACAATTGAGGACAGACTTCTGTGAGGAAAATAACATGCCATTTGGCATAGAAATCCCCATCCCTGTGATGAATGAGGAACAAGCCAGCGCATTCCCCAGCCCTGTCAACTGAATGGCATGGTGCGTGACAGTTTAAAACCTACTTCCCATGAAGACACTTCCAGGGAAGGACACCCAGAGTCAGTGCCGGAACAGAAGCTGACCTGTACCCCCATCCATACCCCAGAGAGCAAGAGCAGCATGGAAAGGTGGGGAAACAGGGAAGAAAACTGCAATGCTCCAAAACAATGAGGTGAGGACAGAAAGGCAGAGGGGCGTGCTGTGAAGCCTTCTCCTTACCCAGCTGTGCTCACCGCCTCTCAGATGGTGTCACTGTAGGGCAGGTGGTTTTAGTCTCTTTTTTGTGTACTGCATCCCAAGACACATCCACCTGGAGGGCAACCTGCCCAGGGCATGACTCATAACGGGGACCCCATTGCCATGAAGGCAGAGGCTCTGCTGGGTAGGAGAGGAGACCAGGGAGTTGCTCTGGGGAAGGTATCTGCACTCCAGGACATGGCAAGGAGGTACCCGAATAGCCCCCGCCATGGCATTTCTGGTAGCAGCTCCTTCTCATTCCCTGCCCTTGTCTCTGCTGGAGATGTCCCTGCTGGAAGCTGATTCCCTGTCCCCATGTCTCTTCCATACCATCTCCCACAGACCCCATCCCACTCACCGTGTGCTCAGCTCTGCCCTGCAGACACCTCCTGGCACCAGGGTACTGCCCAGGGGCACCTCTGTCCATGCTGGAGCTAATGAGCAGATCAGACAAGTGCTAAAGAGAACAGGGGTCTCAGTGCCTGCCCCAGAACATAGAAATAAATTCCCATCTCCCACTGCCCTCCCAGACAACCAAGAGGAGAAAATGCAAAACACCGGCAGCTTCCCTTTCAGGTAACTGCCACATAGACCTTCCTTTTGAAAAGTGCCCTTGGAAATGTGAGCAGCCCTGACCCATGCAGCACCCTCTCAACAGCAGAAGGACCCTGCCCTTCCCTGATGGGCTTCCCACAGTGCCATGGGGAGCTCCCCGGGCAGGCTGAGTGCTGACCCTGGCAGGCGGCAGAGTCCCTGCCCCAGCACCCAGCCCCGGGGGTGCAGGGACCCTGCTCGGAAGGACAGCCCTGGGCACCCCTGGCTGCACACCCCCCTTCACAGAATCAGAAAGAATCACAGAATCACTACGGTTGGAAAAGACCTGTAAGATCATCAAGTCCAACCATCAACTAACACCAGCATGCCCATTAAGCCATGTTCCGAAGTGCCTCGTCTACATGTTCCCTGAACACCTCCAGGGATGGTGACTCCACCACTTCCCTGGGCAGTTTATTCCCGTGTCGCACCACTCCCTTAGTAAAGAAATTTTTCCTAATATCCAGCCTGAACCTCCCCTGGCGCAACTTGAGGCCATTTCCTCTTGTCCTGTCGCTAGTCTCTTGGGAGAAGAGACCAGCACCCACCTCTCTACACCCTCCTTTCAGGTCATTGTAGAGAGCGATAAGGTCTCCCCTCAGCCTCCTCTTCTCCAGGCTGAACAACCCCAGTTCCCTCAGCCGCTCCTCATCAGACTTGTGTTCCAGACCCCTCACCAGCTTTGTTGCCCTTCTCTGGACACGCTCCAGCACCTCAGTGTCCTTCTTGTAGTGAGGGGCCCAAAACTGAACACAGGATTCGAGGTGCGGGCTCACCAGAGCCGAGTACAGGGGCACGATCACCTCCCTGCTCCTGCTGGCCACACCATTTCTGATACAGGCCAGGATGCCGTTGGCCTTCTTGGCCACCTGGGCACACTGCTGGCTCATATTCAGCCGGCTGTCGATCAACACCCCCAGGTCCTTTTCTGCAGGGCAGATTTCCAGCCACTCATCACCAAGCCTGTAGCGTTGCATGGGGTTGTTGTGACCCAAGTGCAGGACCCGGCACTTGGCCTTGTTGAACCTCATACAATTGGCCTCGGCCCATTGATCCAGCCTGTCCAGATCCCTCTGCAGAGCCTTCCTACCCTCCAGCAGATCAACACAAGACTGGTCCCAAAACTGAGCCCTGGGGAACACCAGTTGTAACCGTCCGCTAACTGGATTTCGCTCCATTCACCATGACTCTCTGGGCTCGGCCGTCCAGCCAGTTTTTTACCCAGCGAAGAGTGCACCTGTCTGAGCCACGAGTCGCCAGCTTCTCCAGGAGAATACTGTGGGGAACAGTGTCAAAGGCTTTACTAAAGTTCAGGCAGACAACATTGGCAGCCTTTCCCTCGTCCACTAGGCGGGTCACCTGGTCATAGAAGGTGATCAGGTTGGTCAAGCAGGACCTGCCTTTCATGAACCCGTGCTGGCTGGGCCTGATCCCTTGGTTGTCCTGCACGTGCCCTGTGAGCGCCCTCAGGATGAACCTCTCCATAATCTTCCCCAGCACTGAGGTCAGGCTGACAGGCCTGTAGTTCCCCAGATCCTCCTTCCGGCCATTCTTGTAGATTGGCGTCACGTTGGCAAGCCTCCAGTCGTCTGGGACCTCCCCCGTTAACCAGGACTGTTGATAAATGATGGAGAGCAGCTTGGCAAGCTGCTCCGCCAGCTCCCTCAGCACCCTTGGATGGACGCCATCAGGTTCCATAGACTTGTGAGTGTCCAGGTGGCATAGCAGGTTGTTAACTACTTCCTCCTGGATCATGTGGAGTTTATTTTGCACTCCATCCTTGTCTTCCAGCTCAGGGAGCTGAATACCCTGAGGATACTTGGTATGGCTGTTAAAGACTGAGGCAAAGAAGGCATTAAGTACCTCAGCCTTGTCCTCATCCTTCCTGACAATGTTCCCCGCCGCATCCAGTAAAGGATGGAGATTCTCCTTGGCTCTCTTTTTGTTGTTAATGTATTTATAGAAGCATTTTTTGTTGTCCCTCACGACCGTGGCCAGGTTGAGCTCTAGCTGGGCTTTCGCCTTCCTAATTCCCTCTCTGCATGACCTAACGAGGTCCTTGTATTCTTCTTCACTTGCCTGCCCCTTCTTCCAGTGGTGATAAATTCTCTTTTTTCCCCCGAGTCTCAGCAAAAGCTCCTTGTTCAGCCAGGCCGGTCGCCATTCCCCGCTGGCTCTTCTTATGACACGTGGGGACTGCCTGCTCCTGCGCCTTCAAGATTCCCTTCCTGAAGAACATCCAGCTTTCCTGGGCCCCTTTGCCCTTCAGGACTGTCTCCCAAGGGACCCTCTGAACCAGTGTCCTGAGCAGGCCAAAGTCTGCCCTCCGGAAGTCCATGGTAGCAGTTTTGCTGACCCCCCTCCTTACTTGACTAAAAATTGAGAATTGTATCATTTCATGGTTGCTAAGCCCAAGACGGCCTCCGACCTTCACTTCTCCCACCAGACCCTCTCTGTTCGTAAACAGTAGGTCAAGCAGGACACCTTCCCTGGTAGGCTCCCTTACCAGCTGTATCAGGAAGTTATCTTCCACACACTCCAGAAACCTCCAGGACTGTTTCCTCTCTGCTGTGTTGTATTTCCAGCAGACATCTGGTAAGTTGAAGTCCCCCACAAGAACAAGGGCTTGCGACTGTGAGACTTCTGCCAGTCGCTTGAAGAACGCTTCATCGGCTTCTACACCTTGGTTGGGTGGTCTATAACAGACCCCCAGCAGGATATCCGCCTTGTTGGCCTTCCCCCTCATCCTTACCCATAAGCATTCAACCCTGTCGTCACAACCATCGAGCTCTATACAATCAAAGCACTCCTTGATGTACAGAGCCACCCCACCGCCTCTCCTTCCTTGCCTGTCCCTCCTGAAGAGTTTATAGCCCTCCATCGCAGCACTCCAGTCATGCGAGTCATCCCACCATGTTTCTGTGATGGCGACTACGTCATAGCTGTCCCGCTGCACAATGGCTTCCAGCTCCTCCTGTTTGCTGCCCTTGCTGCGTGCATTGGAATAGACGCACTTGAGCTGGGCTATCAATCTTGCCCCCGACATTGGCACGCCACCACTAGGCTCATCTCTAGGTAGCCTGGCTTCATCCCCTTCCCCCTTCAAATCTAGTGTAAAGCCCTCTTGATGAGGCTTGCCAACTTACGAGCAAGGATCATTTTCCCCCTTTGAGGATAGTTGAACACCGTCTGCACCCAGCAGACCCGGTGCCGTGTAGACCACCCCATGGTCAAAAAAACCAAAATTCCTCCAATGGCACCAGTCTCTGAGCCACACGTTGACCAGGTTTCCTTTCCTGTTCCTATCAGCATTCCTCCCTGCCACTGAAGGGATTGAGGAAAATACCACCTGTGCTCCCGATCCCTCAACCAGTCTCCCCAGTGCTTTAAAGTCCTTCTTGATCCCTTTCAGGCTTCTTCGCTCAATCTCATCACTGCCAACCTGCAAAACCAACAGCGGGTAGTAATCGGTGGGCTGTACCAGACCAGGGAGTTTCCTCGTGACTTCTCTCACCCGGGCCCCAGGGAGGCAGCAGACTTCCCTGTGGGTTGGGTCAGGCCCTCTGTTCCCCTCAGGAGGGAATCGCCTACAACAATTACCCTCCTTTTTGTCTTAGTAGAGGTGGTTCTGATGTGTGGGGCAGACTGTCTCGCCCTAGGTAGCCCCCTGGAAGGACTTTCATCCATATCCTCGTTATCCTGGCCGTCAAGTTCCAGAGCCCCATATCTGTTGTGTAGGGGCAGCCGGGAAGGTGAGGGAGGCCGGGAGGGGATTCGCCTGCTGCCCCAAGCAGGGTCCTTTTCCCATTCCCCTTCGCCTCTTAGGTCCCCTCCTTCTGCCCGGCGGCAAGAGGGTAAGGGGTCCTCTGCTTCTCCTGGAGCCTCCGTCCTCTGCCTTTGCCTCAGGGACGGTAGGGCATGGCTCCACCAGTCTATCTCCCTCTCGCACTCCCTGATACTCCTCAGCCTCTCCACCTCCTCCTTCAGCTCTGCCACCAGGCTGAGCAGATTGTTCACCTGGTCGCACCACACGCAGGCATTGTCTCTCCCGTCCTCCGGCACCGGCATCAGGCTCAGGCACTCCTGGCAACCAGAGACCTGGACAGCCGCGTGCCTGGGCGGGAGCTCCGTCTGGGTCGCCACATTCCTTCTGGCGATGGCTTTCGGCCGAGTGGAGACCATGGCTGGGCCTCCTCTGGGAGGCCGATGGCCGCTCGTCCGCAGAGCCTTCAGAGCCAGGAGGGCAGGACTGCGCCCTGCCCGCACGCCTTCCCTGCACGCCCTGCCTGCGCGAACTGACGCCCCACACCCTTCTGAGGCGCCACGTCCTGTTTGCCTGCCCTGTTCGCTGCGCTCCGGGTCACTCGCGCTCCCTGGGGGCTGCTCTTGTACGCGAGGGCGTTGGAACTCCACCGCTCTAGTCCCTGCCCACACTGAGTCAGAGCTGCCGCTCCTCAGGAGCTCGCGCTGCCGGCTCGGGGAGGGGGGTGTGGGGAGCGGGCTGGGGCACCCTCTCTCTCCCTGTGCTTTCGCCTTCGCGGTTTGCCACCCTAGGAAGGGTCCCCCGTCGCGATCCTCCGCTCCGGAGCCCTTCGCCTCGGTGACTTCACCGAAATGGCGGGCACTCTGGGTTTTAAACTGCCGCTACCTCTATTGTAATTGGTGTAAAAGTTTCTCGTTTACTTTTAAAGGTATAGGCTAAGAAAAATTCGGAGCGCAAGCTCGGTGAGGGGTGGTCACACCTTGGAGGTGGGTAGCTTTGGGATGGAGGTGTGTTTTCTGGTATTATAATGAGATTATAATGAGCAAAGTTCACCCAAAGGATAGTATTTTGTCAAAAAATGACAGACAGTTGGCTCAGGGTGGTAAATATGCTGCTCAGGGTAGTAAATATGCAGCTTGTCAGTTCCATAGTAACTTCCAGTTCCCGTCTTATCACAGAGCCTGGCCGCGGTGTTGCCAACATCTAAAGTTGCCTAGGGAACCTCTGTGGGATGGATTCCTTGCGTATTCGCCACACTCCACCCTGAAGATTTCTTCAATACTGTAGCTTTAATATAAATTTAATTCCTAAATTACCTCCAGCAATTATTCCACACACAGGAGGTTGAACCAGGGGTAGTTGCAAAGGAGGAATTTAGAAACCTTGCCAAGGACATAGGGACAATGCCAAAGCCAAAGCTCCAGTAGCCTTTAGAGCTGCAGGAAAGGGTAGAGGAAGCAAAATGAGCTGATCCAGGCTTAGAGGGTCATATGGAATGAGACACACTCTGCCTGGAAGCCTGTAACAAGTGGGCGCTGCAGAGGTTTGCATCTCGAACTGCATACCTCAGCCTAGGAGATGGGGAATGTTCCTTGCTGGGGTGGCTGTGCCAGCCCATCCACATGGGTCTAGATGGTGCAGTCTACTTGAAGACATTCCTGTAACCCAAACACATTGGGATGAATGCCAGATTGGCTATTCGACATCAAGCATTTCACCCAGTCGGTCTCTTGGCTTTGATATCTTTTCCCTTTGACTATACTCCTGAAATCTCTCAATGTAACCACATAAGAATTGAAGACTAAAGGGAGATTATGCCCAGACCTGGCTCCGTAGTGTGTTTTTGCATGTTAAAGAGCCCTCTGGTGCCGAGTCCCTGAACTGCAGGTCCTTAAAGTCTGAACAAGCCTCTACAGAAGTGAAAATCAGAAGCAAACCTCCAGGGTTCTGAGGGTGTAAGCAAGCCCCACTTAGGGCCATGTCTGGAAAGACCATGGAGAAAACAACCGGACAAGCTGACCATTCCAGAGGGCTGGTGAAGCAGGAAATCAGAGGCACTTGGTGCAGGAGGAAATTTAACTCTGGAGGTCACTGTGAAAGCTCTTGATGTGTTTCACCAAGCAGGATCCCCTACAGAGGGGGACCCTTTCCCTCATGGGATGCTCAGGGCTCTTTCTAGGGGCAGTGTGCTGTGGGAGTGGGCCATGCCAAGTGCAGGTCAGCCATAGAACGCCTCCCAGGCTCTAGGGAGGGTGGGTGAGGAGGCAACGAAGCGCTGGAGCTGTAAGGACCTGGCGTCCTCTTGTGGGTTTCACTGGAAGAGACAGAATCTCAGTCCTGTTGTGGAGGTTCCAGCCCCAACAAGGCCTTTGGCCAGCGTAACCACAGGCTGTACTAAAATGTCTTATATCTGTGCATGCTTCCGTGCTGACTTCAAATACCCCACCTCACGGTGACCCCGTGATGTCCCAAGCTTTACTGATGTCCCTCTGTCCTCACTAGCTCTTGCTTCCAAGAAACATCTGTGGTTTTTTTGAAGGTTTACCAATTCCTGTGAGTTCCCCACACCCCGTTTGTTTTCTTCCGAAGCCTTGTTAATGCTCCTTTATCACCCAAGATATCCCAGCCCCTGACATGCTAGAATCATCGCTTTAGCTCCACATCCCAGCACTGAAATGCACATCCTCTTCCTTCTTCTGCTGCCTCAGAATAAAAATTCTACCTATGTCATTTCAGCATGACCCCCCCTGCTATTTCAGGGGTTTCTCCTGCCTTTAACACGGTCACTGCTATGCACATGCTGCTCTCCCCCTGCGCTCCCATGTCTCTTACAAACCCTTGCTCTTCCCCTGCAGGGATGAGACTTCAAGAGGTTTGTGCATCGTCCAGGCTCACTGATGTTTCCTGAGGTCTGTCCAAGTGTGGGGAGTGAAGGAGGGGAGGAGAGCGAGGTCAGCTCATGGGGCAGGACTGAGCACAGCCACCTCCAGCAGCGGCCGTTCCCCATCCCCAGGCTGAGGCATGGACACAAGATGGAAACGTCTGTGTCACCCCTGATTTGCACAGGAGGGGCCTTCCTTCCTGTCATATTTCTAGGATAAATCATCATCATCATCATCTTTAGCACACAGACACCGACTGCTTTCCATTTCTGGGCTCTGACATGGTTGTAAGGATTTGCGAAAGCCATCTGCAATCCCCCTGTTTTGCACTGACATCCCCTGACCCTCTCTCCAAGAGCCACACATGCCCAATCGCTGCTGCTCAGGGCAATTAACTCCTCAGAAGAGGCCTCGAGCTTCCTGGATCTTCCTGGTGCTTTTTGCAATCTTCCTCACTGCCTCCAGAGCTCATGGTGAGACCTCTTGGCTGTAACAGGGTCTTTATGACCATCTCTTATGAAGCGGTTGTCTTTTTATGATCATCGGTGTAGAAAGAGTGGTCACAGAAAAGCACCACATATCTCACAACGGATGCTGAGTGAAGTGCCAGGAAGAACCAGGGGAGCTCCCCCCATGCCTGTGGCTTCCTGGCAAGGAGTCTGTCCTGAGAAGGGCATCCAGCCTCTACCCCTCTCTGGAGGGGGAAATCAGCAGCGTCCACACCACGTAGGGGCACAAAGGGCCACTTTTTCAAGAGCACCCTTCATCTGAACTTCTGTAGGTTTGTCCTTGATGATGGGGTGTCAACACCTTGTATTGCAAATGCTGATTCAATATTGGTACTGGTATTGCCCAAAGAGGCTCCACAGATGCAGACTGCTACACTGCAGCTATTTGTATCTTGGGAGATTAATGCTTTTTTGTAGCTACTGGTAATCTTAGGGAAACCAAACACCTGAAGTATGATTTAAGGATTCTCAACTAAAGCCCCACCAAGTTTGCATCTCAAGCAGTGGGATGCCAGAGGGTAAGAGAAGGATGATTTGGGCACGTTCCCGGCATCCGGGAAACTGAAGCGTGCTCTCCTCTCCCTGACACCCTGCCCTCCACAATGAGCTGTGTGAGAAACTCTGCCAACCAGGGCTGAACTCACAGTCGTGTCAGGTAACCTGTGTCTAACTGCAGCCAACGTTGTCCTGCCAGCTCAGGCTTTGAGCTTCCACTTGAGCCCAAAAGATTTCCATTCACACTACCGCCATCTTCCCCCTGACAATGGCTGTTATGTGACAAGACTGTCCTGGATCTCCATGCAGGATGGGCAAAAGAGTTTAATTACAGGACTGGAACCTTTTCCCTTGCTGGAAATGTGAACCTGGCTCCCAACATTGATGTATTGAATCTCCTTTGCCACTTTGAAACTGGCTCGCTGAAAAACTAGCCCAGCATGTTTGTTAGTTTGGTTGGTTTGGTTTGTTTTAACCCAAATGAACATGCAGCACTGAAGCGGGTTTCCATATTATCTGCACAATGTCTGCTCCAAGAAGGGAAATTTCTCAGCCTGCAATGGCAAATGGGTGAAGCTGTGGGGAATAAAGGTGTTGCTTCAGACAGTATTTGGTATGCCTACAGGACAAAAGGTTAGTGAAGGTGAATAAGCATGAAAGAAGCAGGAAACCTTCCCGACAGTCATTCTTACTTGTCAAAGTAGGTAGAATTTTTCAGTGGTTAGCCTCTGGCATGAAGTTCCTAGAACAGTGTTTGTTCTCTCCCTGCTCTCTCTTTGTTATCACTTGAAGATTAGACTTCTTAGACAGAATTGCCCTTAAAACATGCCTGCTCCATATATTTTCTCCCTGGTTTAGGTAAGAGGTGGAGGGGTGGAATAAGGTAGTTGTTTCTTTTTCAGCCAAAGGAGGCCAAGGTACAGCTCACAGCTTTCTGAAAAGGCACAAAGGAAGGCAAAGGTTTCATGTGGCGGTGTGACTGGCACCCCCTGCTCCTGACCCCTGGAGTACACTGACACAACACTGTTACCTGCATTTTTGGTCCCCAAAGCCCTAAGCGTGCCGCAGAGAGCCTGGAAGCTCTGAGCTGCCTTTGTCTGCCCTGCATTGCAGCAGGTAAAATGAAACTAACCGAGTCAGAAAGTTGGTTTTGATTCTCTTCACAGCCTAAAGCACCACGTGCCTAAGGAGGCCACCCAGGAAATACAAAGAAGACTCAAAGGTAGGACTAGGTACTTCCTGAGCGCAGGACAATGCCACCCTCACTTGTAGCTGCATCTCTTCTCCTGGGGCACACTGCAAGGCACAGGCTCAGGGAAGGGCTTTTGGGAAAGGGATTGATGGGGGAGTTTCTGGTCCAGCCTCCCACCAAAGGGTAGGCTACCACCAACCCCAGGGTCAGGCTGGGTGACATTTTGGGGAATTGAAAACCTCACAGAGAGTCTCTGGGTGTCCTGCTGCAGGGCAGCACCCGCCTAGTCCCTTTTTCCCAGTGCTCAGGGTGAAGCTCCTTGGAGGATGCTTGTGGCTGTTGCCTCTGCTGTACCATCTGCCACTGCAGAAGAGTTTGCCTCCACCATCATCTCTCCAGGTAGGTGTTGCCTGCTTTTAGACGTCCCTGTGCCTCCCCTTCAGCAGACTAAAGAGGCCCATTTGCCTCAGCCTCTTTACACATCTCACGTGCTTTAGACCCCTAAGCCCATCATGACAGACTTCCTCTGGAACTTTTCCAGTTTCTCCATCCTCCTTTCACGATGGGAAAAGCACAGGCTCACATGACATCCATCATAACTCCCATGCCCTTCTCCTGTGGACTCCTCAGCCGGTCACATCACTGCCTGTCCTGATGCACCGGGTTTATTCTGTCCCCAGGGCAGACCTTGCCCCCTTTGCCTTGTAAAACTTCAGGAGGTTTTGGTTGGCCAAACTGACAAGTGTGTCAAGGTCCCTCTGGACTGAAACTCCAACACGTCAGCATTTAAGGTTTGTGGGCTACTGCCTCAAACAAGAACATGGAGAATTGCAGGACACTACAGGCAATGAAAGAAAATCATCTGCTTAAGAGAGTTGCTACCCAAGATGGAAAATAACACAGCAACCAGCTCAGCAATACCAAAAGAGGGTATAAAACAAGAAATGCATGGCCAATGGGAAAGGATTAACAGGGTAGGCCGTTCTTTTTGAGGCTCTTAGGATAGTAAAAGAGAAGAACTTGGGCAGGGGGAACCAAAATGGGAGCAATGCATGTATGTGGTCAGGGCTGTGTAGGGGCACCAGTAAATTCCTTCTGCGGTCAAGGAGAACCTGAATGCTTTCCCTAATGTAAAAACATGAAGGGGTGGAAAGGACAGCATCATTCAGCCTGGAAGGAGCCTCCAGACGTGTAACAATCAACCTCCTGCTCATTGCAGGTTCAAAACAGATAACTCAGGGCTTCATCCAAACATGTCCTGATCAGTTTCTTGGACAGAGCCAGCACACACTCCCTGGGAAACTTTTACTTTCTTCATGCTGTAAAGCTTTCTCCCTATACCGAGCCTTATCGTCCCTTAGAATCATAGAATCACAGAATATCTCAAGTTGGAAGGGACCCATAAGGGTCATTGAGTCCAACTCCCTGCTCCTCACAGGACTACCTAAAAATAAAACACATGACTAAGAGTGTTGTCTAGGCGCCCCTTGAACTGTGACAGGCTTGATGCCGTCACCACTTCCATGGGGGACCTGTTCCCATGACTAACAACACTCTCAGTGAAGAACTTTTTCCTCATGTCCAATCTGAACGTCCCCTGACGCAGCTCCATTCCATTTCCTCGGGTCCTATCGCTGGTCACCAGAGAGAGGAGATCAGCACCTCCCCCTCCGCTGCCCCCTTGAGGAGGTTGTAGACTGCGATGAGGTCACCATTCAGCCTTCTCTTCTCCAACCTGAACAAACCAAGTGACCTCAGC
The DNA here is from genome assembly GCF_030936135.1 of Gavia stellata. Taxonomy (NCBI): domain Eukaryota; kingdom Metazoa; phylum Chordata; class Aves; order Gaviiformes; family Gaviidae; genus Gavia; species Gavia stellata. Next base: position 1,619,985 of record NW_026776913.1, read on the forward strand.
TGTTCCTCGTAAATCTTGCCCTCAAGATCTTTCACCATATTGGTGGCCCTCCCCCGGACACACTCTAATACCTTCATGTCCTTCTTCTGTTGAGGCACCCAAAACTGCACACAGCTATGCTGTGCTTGTTGCACCCCAGGACACGGGTGGCCCTTTGGGCTGCCAGGGAACACTGTTGGCTCCTATTCAACTTGCCATGAACCCAAACCCCCAGATCTCTCTCTGCAGGGCTGCTCTTCAGCCTCTCCTCCCCCAATTTGTACGTATAACCCGGACTACCGCATCCAATTGGAGAATCCGGCACTTGCTCTTGTTAAATTCCATACGTTTGGTGAAAACCCAGCTCTCTAGTCTATCCAGCTCTCTCTGTAAGGTTTCCACTCTCCCTAGTCTGACCTCCTGCTCATGGCAGAAGCAGCTATGGAGTCAGACCATGTTGCTTAAGGCTTTATCCAGTGGAGGCTGAAAGCATCCAAGGACAGTGATGGCACAATGTCTCTGGGAAACCCACTCTGATGCTTGGATGCCCTCATGGAGAACAAGATTTTCCTTATCTCCAGCCTTAATAGTCCTTATTTCAACATTTGACTATTGACCATTATCCTCCTGCCAAAGATCACGGTGACGAGAGTGGATCCATCTTCCTGAAAAAATTCCCGCAGTGACTGGCAGGCTGCTCTGAGATTCCCAAGGCCTTCCCTTCTCCAGGATGAACAAGAACTTTCCCCTCAGTTCCTCTTCCAAGGAACATTCTCCAGCCCCTGAGCATCTTGGTGGCCCTCCTCTGAACTTGCTCCCAGCTATCAACATGTTCCTTGCTGTGGTGGGTTTTCTCTGGCCAATAGCCCAGCAGCCACACAGCCGCTCACTCCCTCCTCCCCTGCCCCACATGAGGCCCAAAAATTTACATGGTAGTGTACAGATGTTCTAATTAGAGATTAGCAGGGGGAGACAATCACTTCCCTCACTCTTTTGCTGAGGCTCCACTTTATACACACCGGGGCACTGCTGGCTGCCTTTGCTACCACACACACGTGGTGGGATCATGTTTTGGTTTCTGCCCCCCAGCACCACCAGGGCCTTTTACGCAGAGCTGATCCCCAGCCAGGCTGTCCTCAGCCCCTACCACTGCACATGTTAGTCTGTCCCAGGCGCAGGACCTGCCATTTGGCCACCTTCTGTCCCATGAAGGTTCTGACAGGACGGTCCTCCCACCTCTCCAGTTTCCCCTCTATGGCATCCCTAGGGCACAGCAATGGTCCTCCCAATTTAGGATCATCAACAAACAAGGTGAGAGTTGCCTCCTCCAAGTCATAGCTACACGTATTAAACTGCCCAGGTCTCAGCAGAGTCCCCTGTGCTGCCCCACAATGCCCCAGTATGTCCCAGTGGCCTCCAGGTAGGGTATGACCCCGTCACCACTGCTCTCTCAGCCTGATCATCCAACTGGTGCTTCACCCTCCTGTTTGTCGACCCATCCAGACTGTAAGAACCTAACTTGGGTAGAGGAATATTGAGGGAGACCATGCCACAAGTCTTGCTTAAGCTGAGGTAAACAACATCCACTGTCTCCCCTCATGCACAAATGCAGCTACTTCATCATGAAGGTAATCAAGTTGGGGAGGCACGATTCACCCTTGGTAAGTCCATGCTGACTGCTTTTGGACAAATTCTTCTCTTTCAAGGTCCCAGAAATGTCACCCAAGAGGCCTCTAACTGATGACACACTCCCCACCAAAGTGAGCTTGTACAGCCTGGGGTTCCCTGGGCTGCACTTTTGGCCTCCTTCCAAGAGGGGTGCACCATTGCTTTGTCCTCACTCACAAGAGACCTCTACCAATCCCATGACCTTTCAAAAGGCATATTCCAAGGAAATGTTGACCTTCCCCTGTAACTTCAGGACCACTCTTCTGCCTGTCCTACAAAGACCATTTCTAAATCATCGTTTCAGATGACGACTGCCTGGGCAAAGGCCCTTTCCATTATTCTCCAGTTTTCTCCTTCCCTTTCTCTTTGTTCGTTCTGGTACCTCTCACCTATGCTGCTGCTTTGAGCTTCAGGGACTAAAAGCCGGCCTGTCCTTCAGTAGTCTAATTGTCTCTCTTTAAGAGCCAACTCTTTAATTATGTTGATATTTACTTTTTTGTATCTCCCTATCTAAAGCATTTCTCATGAGATTATCCCTTGTCGAAAGTCAGCCTCATGAGACCTAGCTTGTTCTTTACGTGTGGCTGAGGAGTGCGTTTTAATGTTTATGAAACTTTTCCTTGCTTTCCTTCTCTTTGCTTGCAAAGAGGAACATTCCCTCTGTGCCGGTGTGCAGGCAGTTCTCTAAGGAAAGCAGGTGGGAGGTGGTGCAATGGCGCTGTAACATTCAGCTCCCAGAGTCCCGAGAAGTCTGATCGAAGGCAAAGTGAGGCAAGTCCCAGGTGGCCAAGGACAGAAATGGTGGGGCTGGGGAGGTGAGGAGCAAGGGTGTCCGTGCAGTGTCAGGCCTCAAGGGACTGCTTTTCCTCCCCGACACTCTGGGTCAATATCAACTGGAGAATGCTGCTGTCACCTCTTCTTTAAACTGAAAGGAATAAAATGTAACATTTTAAAAAATGTATTTTTTATTAGGGCACTTTGAAATCTTCCTCTTTAACTGCACTATGAAATGATTCCAATTAGCTGTACAAGTCTTGAAGACTGGAAGAAAGTGACACGCAGGGAAATAGCTCCTTAGGGCTTTCTGTGTTTTAATGAGCCCCACGGTGTATTTGGGCCTGTAGTCCATGAACCTCTGATGATGAGAGGGATCAAACCTCTCAAGAAGTCAAAGGCAGAAGCAAAAGCTGAAGTACCTTGAAGCATTAATGGGTCCCACTGAGGGCCATTACTGACAGAGCCTCCCCAGGGACTCGTTAGAGCCGATAACTGGAGGCTGTGATTGCAGGGAGGCAAAGGCACTGTGCAGGTGGCTGTAATGCTGAGAAAGCCCTTGGATTGTTAGGTGAAGCAGAAAGGCCAAACCCTGAGCCCCAGGCCCTGGGCAGGCAGAGCTGGTCCCTCACGTGTGGCTCAGGGCTCTTCCTGGGGGCAGGGGGATGTGAGGATGAGCAATGCCAAGTGCAGAAAAACAGCGCAACACTTCCCAGCCTCCCCAGAAGGGGCGAGGAAGAACCAAAGTCCAGAGCCTCCGGGTTTCTCCTGGTAGGTGTCGGTAGCAGAGGCAACTGCCATAGCCAAGAGGACAAAGACCTTGGCCCTGTTGGGCTTCGGGGAGGGTTTGGTGTTCTGCTGAGGGTGTCCAGTTAGTGCCAGGGGAGGGGCTCGCTTTGTGGATTAGGGTTTGTGTTGGGCTGTGGGGAGGGTGAGGGTCAAGGCTAGCATTTAATGGCAGGGATAAAGGCTGGGAATTGGAGTGAGAAACAGGGTAGGAGGAGGAGTTTCTGGTTTGGGGCTTTGGTTTAGAGGTAAGGTTTGAGGTTAGGGATTAGAGCAGTGGGTTCCTGTCAGGGTGAAGGGTGCCATTTTGGGGTAGGGTTAGGGCTTGAGGTTACTGCTTAGAAAGAGGGTAAAGGCCTCACGTGAATGTTTTCTCAGTCAGTATCATGGTGGCATCAAAACTACCCAAATGCATCTTTCCTCTTCAAAACCTTTCATCTCTCTTGGCCAAACCTCTCTTCCCTCCTCCAAATCTTGTCCCAGCTCCCCCTGACCTCCCCAAATCTGTCATCTTGTTGGGGGCAGCATTGCAATGGCTTTCGAGACCTCAGAGTATCTGTATTCCCACCGCTGGCTGCTCAGACCTGACCTCACAGCCAGCACCCAAGGGGACACAGCGTGCTGCTGTGCTGGAGAGGCCTCGTCACAGCGCTGCCCAGCGGCGCTGAAGGCAGGCGATGTCTTCCACCACCCCGAGGTACCCTGCCTGCCTACCAGCTCAGGCTCCAGAAGGGCTCCCAGATGTCATGGGATTCATTTCCCACGTGGGTGCTTCAGCTCCAAAGGACAGCGACCACCTCTGCGTGGGTAACTGAATCCAGTAGATTTTCAGGAGAAAACTGGAAACCTCTGCAGAAAAGAACTCGATGTAATACCTGGAAAAATCTTCCTTTCCAGCATGGCTGGCTTTTCATGAAGTTTCATGATTTTCTTCATAGTTTTTTATTAATAGCAGCAAGGGCAGGTACGGGCAAGCTGATTACACTCCCTCGCTCTCTGTGAGTGGTTTTATGCAGCCCCTCAGCAAAATAAATTTTCTTATCATTTCTTCAATTGGAGAAGCATTGCTCAGAAGAACTTCTGTCTTTATACTGGCACATTTCATCTCTACTTCTGCCTCTCTGTCTTTTCTCCTTCCTCTGCCTTTTCTGTCTCCAAGGAAAAGACTCACTGCATGACAGAATAACTCAGGTTGGAAGAGACTTGACCATTGTCTTGTCCATCTCTCCTGCTCGAGGCAGGAGATGCTCACCCTGATGGCTCAGCCCTGGGTATGTCCCTCAGTGACACTCACCATCCCCACTGTCACTAGACACACCCAGAGATCAGTTCAAAATCCATCCCTTGGTCTCTAAGAGGTCATAATGTGACAAGGAGGTTTTTGCTCCCATATCCGTGGATCAATGGGCCCTTTTGGACTCTTGTTCTGCTTGATAGCAGCTTTGGAAGAAGAGCCAACCATGCAGGAAGCGTTCAGGGGAGACCCCATTTTACTACAGAGCTAGTGTGAGAGAGTCAGATATGAGCCAGAGTTACACAAATTTTTCTGAGGTGGCCAGATGAGAGAGAGCACGTTCCTGCCTCAGGTGTAGTGGGACAAATTCAAACAGTCATGCAGGAAAATGACAGGGAGAAATAACAACAACAAAACCAGCAACAGAGTGAATAAACAAAGCTCTAACACATTACAGGATGCACTGGGAATCATGTGTGAAGGAGATGGCAGGTCTCAGCTGTTGAAAAGTGTCCGTGAAAACCATTTCTTGATGGCATCCTTGAGCTCCTGGTTCCTCATGCTGTAGATGAGGGGGTTCACTGCTGGAGGCACCACTGAGTACAGAATTGCCACCACCAGGTCCAGGGATGGGGAGGAGATGGAGGGGGGCTTCAGGTAGGAAAACATGATGGTGCTGAGGAACAGGGACACCACAGCCACGTGAGGGAGGCACGTGGAAAAGGCTTTGTGCCGTCCCTGCTCAGAGGGGATCCTCAGCACGGCCCTCAAGATCTGCACATAGGACAGCACAATGAAAACAAAACACCCAAAACTAAAACAAGCACTAACCACAAGAAGCCCAACTACCCTGAGGTAGGCGTCTGAGCAGGAGAGCTTGAGGATCTGTGGGATTTCACAGAAGAACTGGTCCACAGCATTACCTTGGCAGAGTGGTAGTGAAAATGTATTGGCTGTGTGCAGCACAGCATTGAGCAACCCACTGCCCCAGGCAGCTGCTGCCATGTGGACACAAGCTCTGCTGCCCAGGAGGGTCCCGTAGTGCAGGGGATTGCAGATGGCAATGTAGCGGTCATAGGCCATGATGGTGAGAAGAGAAAACTCTGCTGCACTGAGAAAGAGAAACAGAAATACCTGGGCAGCACATCCTGAGTAGGAAATGGCCCTGGTGTGCCAGAGGGAATTGGCCATGGCTTTGGGGAGAGTGGTGGAGATGGAGCCCAGGTCGATGAAAGAAAGGTTGAGGAGGAAGAAGTACATGGGGCTGTGGAGGAGGTGGTCGCAGGCTATGGCGGTGATGATGAGGCCATTTCCCAGGAGGGCAGCCAGGTAGATGCCCAGGAAGAGGCAGAAGTGCAAGAGCTGCAGCTCCCGCGTGTCTGTGAATGCCAGGAGGAGGAACTGGGTGATAGAGCTGCTGTTGGACATTTTCTTCCTCCGGGCATGGGGAACTGTGCAAGGAGAAAAAGGCAGTGACAAGTTGAGAAGGACTTCTCTGACTTCCCCCTCCCTCAGCTGAACGATGAGTGAGTCAGCTCACTCCCCAACCCCACCAACTGAGCGACATGGTGCCTCACAGTTTAAAAAAAACCTGAGGCATCTACCTGCCATGAAGACACACCTGGCGCTGTGTCCCCAGACTTGAAGTCAAAACAGAAGCTGACCTTCACCCTCCACACCAACTCCTGAGATTGAGAGCACCACAGGCAGGTGTGGAAATACATAATATGTCTGTGGTCTGAAAAACTGAAGCAAGGAGAGAAAGGCTGATGGGTATGAAGTGAAGCCTTCCCCTTACCCAGCCGTGCTCTCCACCTCACAGATAGCAACACTGCAGGGCACTTGTTTTTAGCATATTTGTTGTGTATCGACTGTAGGACACATGCACTGGTCCTACGCTGGAGGTCCAGCTGCTGAGGAGGTGAACAACCCTCTGCAAATGTCCTCAGAGTGATCTGGAGCTGAGGGCAGCCCTGACCCACACAGCACCCTCTCAACAGCAGAAGCACCCTGCCATCGCACTGGTCTCTCCTTCCACCCCCAGCTTCTCCCCACAGCGCCGTGGGGAGCTCCCCGGGCAGGCTGAGTGCTGACCCTGGCAGGCGGCAGAGTCCCTGCCCCAGCACCCAGCCCCGGGGGTGCAGGGACCCTGCTCGGAAGGACAGCCCTGGGCACCCCTGGCTGCACACCCACCTTCACACCCTGAAGCCGTCCCTGGCAGAAGGCAGCCCTCATGCCCTGTCCCTCTGATGGTGCAGCAGGGAAGCCCTGCTCTGGGGCACCTCCTCCTCCTCTACACTGGAGAACCTGTGACAGTTCTCCCTGAAAGCTCTCAGAGTTTGTGGGATGTGCCAGCATTAGGAGATCTGCCCATGAACTGTACCTAAATCGCCCTGCAGCCAGAGACTTCCCGTGTCAAGGGCTGTGAAGATTTCTCCTCCAGTGAGCTCGCCTCTGTCCTCCCACCCCAGACTGCCTTTAAACCCTTCAATGCCTCACTCCTCATCCCTGGGAGAAGGCAGCCGTCATGCCCTGCCACCTCCTCTACACAGGAGTGAGATTCCTGGGGACTATGCCACGTTTATGAGAGCCCTCCACAAACTCCAGCTGCATTGCCCTGCAGCCAGAGACTTACCATGTCAAGGGCTGTGAAGATTTCTCCTACTTTGCGCTCTCAGCATACTCCTCCTCCTGACTGACTTAAACCCTTCGCTGCCTCACTCCTCTCCCCTCGGTGCCTGCAGGCAGTGCCCTCAGCCCTTCTGAGCTTTGCAGAGGAGCTGCTCCTGGGCAGAGCTGTCTCTCGGCAGTGATGCCCGCTTGCCCTGAGCTCCCTCTGTCCCAGGAGCCCGGCACAGCTCAGCAGCAGAGGACCATCTCAAGGTGTTTTAATGACCCCTCAGGTGGGTTTGGTGCCGAGTCCATAAACCTCAGACAGGGAGAGGAAGTTGAAGAAACCTCTCAAGAAGTCAGTGTCTGATGCAATCTCCACTGTTTCTTGGAGTGTTAATGGGTCCCACGGAGGGACATTGCTGACAAAGCCTCCCCAGGGGCTGCTTAGAGCAGAAAACTCCAGGCAGTGATGACAGTTAGGCAAAGGCAATGTGAAGGAAGAGATTCTGAGTAACCCTGGATGTGTTACCTAAAGGCAAAGGGCCAAGCTCTGACCCCCAGCCCCTGGGAAGGAGATCCGGTCCCTCACACATTGCTCAGGGCTCTTCCTGGGGCGGTGTGATGTGGGGATGGGCAATGCCCAGGGCAGGACTACGGTACGATACCTCCCAGGCTCCCAGGTGGGGAAGGGGAGGCAATGAGCCCCGAGTGCTGTAAGGACAAGGTGCTTCCTCATGGGTGTCAGTGGCAGAGACAACAGCCACAGCCGAGGAGGGAAAGAGCTGATCTCTCTTGGGGGCTTTTTCGACTTCATCCCTCTCTCATCTCCACCATTGGCTGTCCTACGGTCTCCCACACCTGCACCTCTTTCTCTGCAGGCTGTAGACATCCACCCTGCTACCCCACCTGGCTCTCACCTGAGCATCTTCCTTTACTGATATCTCTCCATCCTTCCTCGTTGTCCCTTGCAACACAAAGCCTTGGGTTGATCCAGTCTCCCTCTGGGTGACTTCTTACACCACAGCACTGCCCTTCGAGTGACATTTCTCTTTCCTCGTGTCCAGTCTGGAGCTCTCCAGCTGCACTTTGTGCTATAAGTTCTTTCTCATGCCATTTCCCACTACGAACAAAAGATTCATCATCTCTGAAACCACCTTTCCAGCAGTCTCAGGCTACTCCTATACTGCTCTGAGCCTCTCTGCCACTGGGTCAATGCTGCCCAGGTCCCTCAGCCGCCCCACACAGATCATATGCACCCGGTCCCATACCCCATCTTGGCAGACCTGCACTCGACACTCTCTAGTTCCTCCTGACTTCTCCAAACTGGGGAGCCGCCCTCTGGGACATACCCATGTGTGTGGAGCCACACCAGTGCTGAGTCAAGGGGGATGATCTCTCAAGTTGTCTGGGTGGCCCACACTCCTCCTAACACAGCCCCACGTGCAGCTGCCCTTGTTCATAGGGACCATACGCTACCGGTTGTAGGGCATCCCTCGTAGTGCCCAGGCCCTGCTCCTCAGCTGCTCACGTCCCAGCCTGTCCTGATGTATGGGGTTATTCTCCCCTCGCCCCCCACCACTGCAGCTCGGATGCAGAAATGTTGAACCATACAACTGTCACAGAGTTCCTTCTCTTGGGCTTCCCCTCCCTCCACCATCAGGAGCCCCTCATGGCAATCGCTCTCCTGGCTTCGTACCTGGTGATCTTAGGGACAAACCTGCTGATCATTCCCTCATTCTTGCTGAAGGAGACCTCCACAGTCCCACAGACTTTTCCCTCTGTAACCTCTCCTGTTTGGAGGTTTTCATCACCATATCCATCATACCCAAAGCCGTAGAAAACTTGTGCATGGCCAGCAAAGCCATATCCTGCCCAGGCTGCTTAACTCAGTGCTACTTCTGCTCCCTTCTGGACTGCATCTTCATTTATGTCCAGCCTTCAAGTCACCTCATTTCCTGAAACAAGGCAGTGGCCCTTCTCAACACAGTGCCAACTCCTTTGATGAGTCCCTTTGTTTTCAGGCTCAGGAACCAGCTGATGAAAGATGCTCTCAAGGCAGGTTTCAAAAGAAGTGGGATAATCTTCAGAAACTGCTTTTCCACCTGAGGAGAGGTGTTGTAAGTGGATTTTGAAAGGGGAGAGGGGTGGGGAGGGCAAACACATGATTATGATGCATCTGCAGAAATGAGACCTCTCTTTCTTAGCAGTGTAAGATCTCCTTAATCGAATATCACACCAGACTCTCTTCTGCAACACGTCATCATAAGATGACCCTGCATAGCAATGCCTTTCAAATGACCTACAAGCACTTTACAAACCCTGGTGAATACCACAGTGGCATTTTCTAAGCGTGCAAACCAAGACAGAGAGCAACAAGCAGAGGACTTCATCCCTCCATGGCACACCCAATTCTCAACAAGCTTCGCCCTCGTCCGGTTCTCATGCAACTGCGCCTTGCTCCGAAATCTGGTTTCCTGCTTATTTTGGTGACAGATCTTTGCTGAACCTCTTAGTCTTTAGGAAATGACAGGACATAGGTGGAACACAATGAAGAGAACAATAACAGCTTAATTTTTCGACCAAGTGGAAAATACATCTCCGTTAACGTCCTGGTCAGAACAAAAACATGCCTGAAATTCAGTCCAGTTGAACTGTTGAGAATGACCTCTCTTCTATTTTGGTCCAGAATCTAGAATATTGGTCAGGAATGTAGTTTGGAGTAACAGTGCACCTGTCTCCAGATCACTCATGTTTGGTGAAACAAATGTCCAGTCCTTGACACAATGCTCCCAGAGCCAATACTTCAGCTAATCCAGCACATTCAGAGGAATTAGCTTGTTCAGACATAGACTTTTATAACTTTAATGTCTAAAAAGATGAGTTCATTCTCTGGCCTCCTTTGATAGCGGGGAAGGATCAGCACTCTAGAGGGTGATATCATCTCCTCCTACAGTGGTCTTCAGGAGAACTGTACTTAGCATTGACTTGGCAGCTTAGTTTTCCCATAGGTAATGCCAAGTGCCCTGAGCCACATACCGGGCAACGTGTGGTCATTTGCAGAAGGGAGGGACTCTTGCTCAGCGGGGCCCTCCTTTGAAGACCTGAGGGTTACAACTGTACCTTAAAGTCTCTCCAAAATTAAAAGGAAACCTCTCCTCTTCTCTAATCCCTATCACAGTGTTGCCATTTAGTGCCAGTGGCTCTTGGCACAGTGGCAGCTATGAAGTGAGACCATGTTTCTTGGTACAGTCCTGTCCTGCCTATCTTCTCATTCCAGCTCCCTCTTCCCTCTAGATACCCTCTCTGTGTGCTTGACACTGCTGAACCCAGATACAGGCAGCGTGGTGGTCAGTGCAGTCAGAGCTGTGGGGCATAAGCTAATGGGCACTCACACACCTCAGTGGACAGGCAGAGGTTGGGGCAGAGTGTATGGGGCCAGGGTGCCAAGACATGCCCCTTATGTTCTCAACTCTCTTAATCTCTCGCTGTCTCTTTCTCCATCTTGCTCGTATCTTAGGGATCCATCTCAATCCCTCAGCTCTCTCACAGTTGTCTCTCAGCCATCTACATGGGATGTGATTTACAGCGAGCAGTGAATCTGAGGCACCCTCCCCATGGAAGCACCTTCAGGAACAACGCACCCTAGTGTAGGTGGGGTGAATGACTGAGTAAAAGGGCTCCTCCATTCCAGGAGCTCTCTGGGCTGTCTAGGTGACTGCCTCGGCCATCTCCAAGTCACGATAAAGATATGAAGTTTGAGACAGGGAATCATCAGGGACTTGTGCCAAATTGGGGAGCCACCCACTGGGACACACCCATGTGTGTGGAGCCTTCCCATTTGGACTCACACTGGTATCCTACATCTGCATCAGAGCTGCAGTCCTGAGGATCCCAACCACCATGGGGAGGCAGAAGGCCTTCTCCACCCGCTCCTCTCACCTCATCGTGGTGACTGTTTTCTATGGCACCCTCGTCCTTGTCTATATGACACCCAGGACAGCCTCCCTGAGGCAGCTCCATGAAGTCCTCTCCTTTTTCTACACCATCCTCATGCCCCTGGTCAATCCACTCCTCTACAGCCTGCGGAACAGGGAGGTCAAGGGGGCTCTTGGGAATGCACTCAGAAAAACTGTGGCCTGCCTTGAGAGCTCATACATGTTGTGATCCACCAGGAATAAACAGGTGGTGGATCTCTTCTGATCAAGTGGGGACCACTCGTAAGTGCCTCTTTTGTGTACCAGGTATATCTTTAGAAGTGCAGAATCTTGGGACTGGTTGTGGAATGAGAAGCGGGAGAAGGGAATTTGTGTCTTAAAGAAATATAGGTCTGGTCTTGAAGAGTGTAAAAAACTTGCCTGGCTTTCTTCCTTCTTTAAAGTAAAGCCAGTTGTGATCCTGGAAGTGGGAGCTGTTGAAATGCCGGACCTGCCCAGGAGTGGGAGGAAACTGACTCTAAGCATGCTGTTTTCTCTTCTGTCACCCAGCTAGGCTGAGGCGTGGCATTCCTGCATGTCTGGGATTCCTCAGGGCATCTCCCTATTGGCAGGGAGAAGTGGGCAGCTGGATCAAGCCCTTCCACTGGACATGTCTAAATCCAACTCGGTGAATCCAATCCCTCTTGTTCTCTGGGCTTCCTAGCAGAGGACAACTGTGAAAGCTACTCTGATAGGGTCAGCTCCTCTGAAAAAAAAAAAAAGTAGATCCTTGCGCAGAGGAAAGATGCACAAGTTGGGTCTCAGTTTCCCCATCTTTTAACACAGAAATCATTACTTCCCCCTTCTTTCCTTCTCATATTCTGACTCCCCTCCAACAATGTAATTACTTATTTGTGTCCCACTGTCTGACTTAGATACTGCAAACCGAGTCCTCCTGTTTTCTTCTTTCTTGCAAAAGAGAGCAAGGTCAGCTCATGGGGCATGACTGAGCACACACACCCCCAGCAGCAGGCTCTCCCCATTTCCTAGGCTGAGGCAAGCGCACAAGGTGGGAATGTCTCCATCATCTCTGATTTGCGCAAGGGCCTTCAGCCCTGACATACTCCCACAACACACTTGTTCCTCCTCCACCCACAGACAGAAATTCCTTCCCACTTCCAGGCTCAGGTCTTGGTTGCAAGAATTTGCTGCACTTCAGAAGAGGCCTTGAGCTTCTTGGCTCTTCTTGGTGCTTAAGGCAATCTTCCGGGCTCCCTCCAGATTTCATGGGGGGAATTCTTGTCTCTAACAAGGACTTTGTGACAAGTTTTTATGAAATGTTTGTTTTTCTGTCATTCCTGTGTGTGGAAAGAGTAGACACAGAGAAGGAGGATATACACCAAAAGGGATGCGAGTGAAGTGCCAGTAAGAACCAGGTGAGCTCCCCCCATGCCTGTGGCTTCCTGGCAAGGAGTCTGTCCTGAGAAGGGCATCCAGCCTCTGCCACTCTGGAGTGGGGACACAAAAGATGACTTTTCAAGGGCACCTTTCCTCTGAACTGCTGTAGATTTGTCCTTGAGGATGAGGTATAATGGCTGACACTGCAAATACTTATTTAACTGGCATTGCCCAGAGTGGTCATCAGAGATGCAAACTGCTGTGTTGCAGATATTTATATTTAGGCAGATTAATGTTGGGGGTTTGGTTTAGTTTTTTTTCTAATTTTTAAAATGCTGATACTCTTAGGGAAATCACACAAGCACCTGAAGGATTATTGAATATTTACTGAGAGAAGCCCCAGCAGATTAGCATCTCAAGCAATGGGATGCCAGGGGACAAGGAAAGGATGGTTTGGGCACTGCCCTGGGATTTGGGAAACGGAAATGAGTTCTCCGCTCCTTGACACCCTGCCCTTTTCAGTGAGGGCTGTGAAAAACTCTGCCAACTAGGTCGGAATGCACAGCCGTGTCAAGGAACTTCTGTCTAACTGCAGCAATGTGGTCCTGACAGCTCAGGCATTGAGTTTCCATTGGAGTCCAAACCGCGACAATTCACACTGCCTCCGTCTTCACTATGACACTGGGTGTTGTGTGACACAACTCTCCTGGATCTCCAGGCAGGATGGGCAAAAGTTTGATACCTCAACCGGAACTCTTCCTCTTCCTGGAAATGTCAATGCCACAGGCTCGAGCCAAGAGGCCCAAGAAACAAAACTTCCCGGAGGGTCAAGTAATGAAAACGTCCCCCAGGCTGTGGGACTTGCTCTTGACTGACCGAGAATTTGTGAGTCTGGACAAATTTGTGAGTCTTCACCTATTTTTCCCTCTCTCTTTGTAACTTGGCTCTCAGCATTTACATATTGAAACTGCTTTGCCACTTTGAAAATGTGTCTTTGAGAAACTAGCTCAGGATATATTTATTACCTTTTTTTTAGCCCAAATGAATATGCAGCATTGAAGTGGGTTTCCATATATGGAGCAGTTTTGCGCAATGTCTGCTCCAAGAGGAGAAATATCTCAGCCTGCAGTGGGTAAAGAGTGAAGCTGTGGGTGGTAAATGTGCTTCTTCAGACGATATGTGGTATGCATGCAAGAGAAAATGTTGTGAAGGTGAATGGGCATGAAAGAAATGGAAAACTGCCCATCCAATGGAGCTCTGCAAGAGGAGGATGGAGCCATACATAACATGGCATGATCCAAGTGGGATCAGCATGGAGAGAAGACATTTGTAGGGAAGGTGTTGCAATGGAGTACCTTGACGTCACCCAACTGAAAAAGAGAGATTGGACAGTGCGCTGAAGTGATGGGCAGAAGTGTCCTGGGCTAAAGGACCTTGGCTAAGAGAAGGTTGGAGGGATTTGGGTTGCAGAGGTTTGAGGTAGTCCTTTCAAGATCTAAGCAGGCTGAGCTTTGGAGACAAGTGAAAATAAGGAAGCTCTCAAGGATGTTTTGCCATTTGTTGTACTATCTTTGCTCTCTCTTATCATTTAAAGATTACAGTATTGCCCTTAAGTAATCCATGCTCCATATGTTTTTTCTCTGCTTTTTTGAGGAGGGGGAGGTGGAAGAGAAGAATAGTTTCTTTTTTAACCAAAGGCAGCCAAAGGGCAGATCCCAGGTTAGCGAAAAGGTACAAAGGAAGGCAGAATTTTGATGTGGTGTACACTGGCACAAGAGGATTACCTGCATTTCCATTCTCTGAAGACCTAACTGGGCGACTGAGAGCCTGGAAGCTCAGAGCTCCCTTCATCTGCCCTGCATTTCAGCATGTAAAATGAAGCTAACTGAGTCATAAAGTTGGTTTTGATTCTCTTCACAGCCTAAAGCACAGCATGGGGCAGGAGACAGGCAGGACACCTAAAGAGGACTCACACTTCTCTGCACAAAAGCTTAGGTGCTTGCGGGAACCTCAGGAGGCATGGCATACCAATTCCAGGGTTCAACGACCTGGTCAAATGCCTTGTTTCCTTCTCTGTAATGGTGGCATTGATGCGTCACACCTGTGCGGACTCTGTACAAGGATCATAGAATCATCGATTCATAGAATGGTTTAGGTTGGAAACAACCTTAAAGATCATCAAGTCCAACTGTAAACCTAACCCTGCTAAGTCCACCACTAAACCATGTCCCTCAGCACCTCATCCACATGTCTTTTAAAAACCTCCAGTGATGCTGACTCAACCACGTCCTTGGGCAGCCTGTTCCAGTGTCTGACAGCCCTTTCGGTGAATAGACTTTTCCTAATATCCAGTCTGAACTTCCCCTGGCACAACCTGTGGCTGTTTCCTCTTGTCCTATCACTTGTCACTTGGGAGAAGAGACCCCCACCCACCTCTCTACAGGGGGACAATCACTTCCCTAGTCCTGCCGGCCACACTGTTTCTGATACAAGCCAGGATGGGGTTGGCCATCATAGCAATGTTGGCCAACATATGAATGTTTACTTTCCATAGGTATTCAGAGAGATCCTTCTTGTGCTCGGGAAAGGCTGTCCTGCAAGGCCTATCACATTTCCTGAGCTCCTTCCCCCTTCAGAGCTGCTTCCCATGGCACCACCTGTATAAGTCCCCCCTGTATATCAAAGTCTTCTCCTCTGGAGTCCACCAGCCTGTGCTCTGCTGCTGGCCTTCCTTTGACACCTGGGACCCCAATATTTCCTTGTTTGCCAGTACCGCCTCCAGGTGAGCATCCCCCTTGTTGTCCCTACCTGGCAGCTCTGTTCGGAACTTGTCCCAGGAGCCTCCAGGCTGCCAGCATCCTGTCACTTTGCCTGGCCAGGGAATGCCAGGGCACTTACAGTCCCCCACAGGAACCTGCTCCTTAACCTGGAGACTTCCTCGGCTTGCTGAGAGAGGACTATTGCTGTTTCCTCTCCCTGACCAGGTAGGATATGACTGCCGAGACCATGTCACCCTTACTGATTTCTCTTCTCATCCTCACTCACAGAAACTGTCCCAACCTGTGGCCCATCTCATAGAGGAGCTCCATATATCCTAGCTGCTCCTTCACACAGCGTGCTTCCCCCCAATTCTTGTCCTCCCTATCACCTTCTCCATCAGAGCCTGTATCCCTCCACTGCAGCACCCCAGCTCAGCAAGCTGTGCCACCACTTCTCATTTAATCCCAAACCATCACAGTAGAGTGACAAGTCCTGGGGCTTCAGCTCCTCCTGCCTGTGCTCCAGCTCCCCCTGGCCATGCACATTTGGGCTGCAGCACCTCAGCTGTGGCACCGGGGTGGAGTGCAGACTTCTCACAGGGAAACCTGATCACTGATCCTGACCAGAAGACCATTGTGAATCGAAGAGTTAGTGCTGTGCTGCGCTGTGCTGCGTGTACAGCGTGGCCTCCACACCTGTACTGTGCTGCAGAGATCCCTTGGGCACAGGACAACCTCAGCAGCTCCTTGTCACAGTGCAGCCTGCGGGCAGCTCCCATGCGGTACTGGCCATCATGGCACCTGCATGGCCTTGTCTCTGTCTGACAATGCAGCAGGAAGGTCTCCTGAGAACATCATTTCTGACTGACTGTGGAGAAGAGGAATAGAGTCATTTCCACTTAAGGGAATACAGTAAGAGTTTGATTGACCAAAACAGGAGACTCTTTTCTCTGGATGGGGTCTGCATAGCATGCTTCGCATGGCTGGGAGTCCCATTCGATGCTACACCACCTAGGCATCCCACCACCTAACTGGATCAAAGATTACCTATACTATTCTCTCCTTATAATCCTTGACCTAACTGCCTTTTAAATGATACTTCACAGAGTCTGAGTACCTTCCTTACTGGGATCATCATGGACCAGGATCTACTGGTGAAGAACTCTCCCAGCACACTTGGATGCAGCCCCTACAGTCCAATGGACTGGTAGGTGTGCAGTTTGCTCAGGTAACCCCTGGCTTCATCCCCATTCACAGCTGGTTGTTCTCCTCCAGAGCCCTGCCTCAAAGCACAAAGGCCTGGGAGACCTTGCTGGTGGAAACTGAGGCAAAGGGGACACAGAGCATCTCAGATCTATCTACACCTACTCTTACTAAAATTAGCAGTGGTTCCACAGTCTCTCTGTCTCTTCCTTAACTCTTCCTGAAGTACCAACAGGTCATCTTAGTGCCCTTGAATTCCCTTTTGAGTGTCAATTGAGTTTTGATATGGACCATTGCTGTGGTTGGAGGACGCAGTCCATGAAGACAAGTGTGCAGGTACAGTGAGAAAAGGATTGTTCTGTTCCCGGACTGTATCATCAAGGGAGTGAATAAAGATCCCTGTGTGATGCTTTGTGTTCACGCAATGCCTGCAGCTATTGGGCAGAGAAGGGACAGACGTTGCCTCTCTGATGACATCTGATGACTGATGCCTCTGAGTGATGGCAACAGTCAATGGCACACAGCCACCAAATTGCATTGTCTGCAATGCCACCTGCGGTGCCTTGTCACACACCCACCCTGAATGGGAATTGCTTTCCTGTTGGTCCTGTGATTTTCTTGCCAGCCCTGGCATCTCATGTAGCTCTGTGGGCCTGGATTTGAACATTACATTGAGCAGCTGCCTTGAATTCTGTACCACAATGTGGGGATGAACACGAGACAGCTGCCAATACAGTCAGTGAAGGTCTAGTAAACCCAACACCTGGAGGAGAGGAAGAAAGAGACGGAGCTCTCCCTATGGCATAAGACTCCATTCCATCATCTGAATATCTCTATAGGCTGACCTGAAGGTAACGAGTAGGGACAGGATCAGTTGCCCTTAATTTGGGCAGCAGCTGTCCTTTCAGTTGGCCAAAGGAAATTCCCAAGAGCCTCCAAGAAGATGCCCCAGATGTTGGCCTGTCTCTACATCAGCCTGCACGTATCTTCAATCTGTCTCTATTAGCGGCACATATCTTTGACCACCTCTGGCACCTCAGATGTCACCAGACAACTGCATCTGAACAGCTCACTCCTGGCCTCCAGCTCCATTAATTACCATGGGAGCTGAGAGCAGGAGCTCACATGCAGGTGCCTATTGTGTGTCCACCTGAAGGGGGGCAGGAGGAATCCCACCTGCTGTGGGTCTGTGGTGTGCATGGGAGGGAGCTGAGTGCCCTTCCAGCCCCAGCACTCCAAACCCAGGATGAGATGCCTTGTCGGGCTCAGCTGCATCCCTTCCCTCAGCAGGGGTAAAGGAGATCCCTGCCTGTCCCTGTCTGGCTGTCCTGTCTAAAGATGGGCCAAGAAAAGTTGATATTTAGGCGTGACTCTGTCTCTCAGCAGGGAAATGACAGTGCTGGAAAGAAGTGTCTCTCCCCAGCTGCGGGAGGGAACCTCAGTGATTGCTCCAGCCTGTTTCACAGCAGGTTCCCCTGGAGCCCCAGGGACCCCTGGGGGGAGCCCCGAGGGGCAGAGAAAGTGCCGCCGTGGGCTGCTCCTCTGCTGCTGAGCTGGGCCGGGCTCCTGGGATGGAGGGAGCTCAGGGCAAGCGGGCAGCGCTGAGGAGAGACAGCTCTGCCCAGGAGCAGCTCCTCTGCAGAGCGCAGCAGGGCTGAGGGCACTGCCTGCAGGCACCGAGGGGAGAGGATCAAGGCAGAGAGAGGTTAAAGGCAGTCTGGGGTGGGAGGACAGAGGCGAGCTCACTGGAGGAGAAATCTTCACAGCCCTTGACACGGTAAGTCTCTGGGTGTGGGGAAATTTAGGTATAGTTCACAAGAAGATCTCCTAATGGTGGCACATCAAACAAACTCTGAGACCTTTCAGGAAGAACTGCCACAGGTTCTCCAGTGTAGAGGAGGAGGAGGTGCCCCAGAGCAGGGCTTCCCTGCTGCACCATCAGAGGGACAGGGCATGAGGGCTGCCTTCTGCCAGGGACGGCTGCAGGGTGTGAAGGTGGGTGTGCAGCCAGGGGTGCCCAGGGCTGTCCTTCCGAGCAGGGTCCCTGCACCCCCGGGGCTGGGTGCTGGGGCAGGGACTCTGCCGCCTGCCAGGGTCAGCACTCAGCCTGCCCGGGGAGCTCCCCACGGCGCTGTGGGGAGAAGCTGGGGGTGGAAGGAGAGACCAGTGCAATGGCAGGGTGCTTCTGCTGTTGAGAGGGTGCTGTGTGGGTCAGGGCTGCTCACAGTTCCACATCACTGCAGGATCTTCCCAGGAGACTTTTCAGGAAGCACAGCAAGGCAGGGGCTGCCTGAAAGGGAAGGATCCTGGTCTTTCACTCTTCTCCTCTGGGTTGTCTGGGTGGGCGATGGCACATAGAAATTAATCTCGCATTTCCAGAGGAGGCACTGAAATTCCAAGTCTGTTCCTCTTAGAGGTGAATAAAGCAGGGAGTATTGGAAATCACCATGCCGTGGTCACAGACAGCATCAGTGTCACTTTTCCAGCCTCGCCAGGGTTGGTCTGATGTTCCCCTCAGAGCCTGCACACCCAGAGATGCCCCTGGGCAGTGTCCTGCTGCAGGGAGGGCTCTGCAGGGCAGAGCTGAGCAGGCAGCGGGTGGGATGGGCTGTGTGAGCACTGCCAGGGAGGAGACACAGGGGACAGAGAACCAGCTCCTGGCAGGGACAGCTGCAGGCAGCAGAGACAGGGACGGGGTTGGGAGGACACTGCAAACGAGCACAGGGGGAGGGTGCGCTCAGGCAGCTCTCTTTCTGTGTTTCCCTGCAGATGTCTGCTGGGCACTGTCTGCGGGGCAATGAGCTGACTCTCTCTGTAGAACCTCCCATCGGAGGGACCCCCGAGTCTCTGCTTTGCCTGTCCTGCAGGGCTTGCAAGCTGCCCCCCAGAAAGGCGCAGCTCTGCTGTGGGATCCTCGGGAGTGCGGAGCCTTTCCTTGGGGGTCGGCACTCTCCTCGCAGAGTCAGTTGCTTCTCTCTGGGAGGGGTCGTGTCCTGCCCTCTCCATCACACCTCCACCTCTGGGCTGGGCTGGAGAAGAGTTTGCAGAGCTGTCCTTTGAAACAGGACTCCTCTGGTCTCATCAGAGTCCATGTTTAGCATTTTTTTTTAAAAGAGTAATTTGTGTGTGAAGTCCTCTTCAAGGCAGCACAAGTGAAAGCACAGGGCAGATGGGAAAAGTACTGATGGACACTGCAGCTCTCCTGACTCTGCATTAAATTACAAAGAGCTGAGCCATTTTGCCTGTCCCATCTCAAGACACTTCACATTTTCAGTCATAAAAATGAGGATTTCTACCCCTAAAAATAACACCCACCAGATGTGATTGTGGAAAAGAAAAAACACAGACAAAATTATTAAAAAGAGATGCTGAGCCTCTCTTCCGCAGTCCATGTTCTTCCGAGTCATGAGTGCAGATATTGAACTTTTCAATGACAGGTACATTATATCTGACATCTGAAATCTGTGAACATCGGAGCTGTCCCATCCAGCTCCCATGTACCCCCTGCAGCAGAGCAAAGCTGTCTCCTCAGCAGCACCCGGGCAGAGGTCCTGGTCCTCACAGCACACTCAGCCAGCACAAACTAGAGAAGGGAAATGCATTCCAACTGGGGGGGATTGCTATGAAAATTTGAGTGGCTTTTCTGTCCTAATTTTTTCCTGTCTTTTCCTTCTTTGGACAGAGCCCCAGACCAAGAAACAGCAAATGTCCAACAGCAGCTCCATCACCCAGTTCCTCCTCCTGGCATTTGCAGACACGCGTCAGCTGCAGCTCTTGCACTTCTGCCTCTTCCTGGGCATCTACCTGGCTGCCCTCCTGGGAAATGGCCTCATCATCACTGCCATAGCCTGCGACCACCACCTCCACAGCCCCATGTACTTCTTCCTCCTCAACCTCTCCCTCCTCGACCTGGGCTCCATCTCCACCACTGTTCCCAAAGCCATGGCCAATTCCCTCTGGGACACCAGGGCCATCTCCTACTCAGGATGTGCTGCCCAGGTCTTTCTGTTTACCTTCTTGCTTGGAACAGAATGTGCCATTCTCACTGTCATGGCCTATGACCGCTACATTGCCATCTGCAAACCCCTGCACTACGGGTCCCTCCTGGGCAGCAGAGCTTGTGTCCACATGGCAGCAGCTGCCTGGGGCAGTGGGTTGCTCAATGCTGTGCTGCACACAGCCAATACATTTTCACTACCACTCTGCAAAGGCAATGTCTTTGACCAGTTCTTCTGTGAAGTTCCCCAGATCCTCAAGTGCTCCTGCTCACATTCCTACCTCAGGGAACTCGGGCTTCTCATGGTTAGTGTCATTTTTGCTTTTGGCTGCTTTGTTTTCATTGTGCTGTCCTATGTGCAGATCTTGAGGGCTGTGCCGCGGATTCCCTCTGAGCAGGGACCACACAAAGCCTTTTCCACGTGCATCCCTCACCTGGCTGTGGTCTCCCTGTATATCAGCACTGGCATATTTGCTTACCTGAAGCCACTCTCCATCTCCTCCCCATTCCTAGATCTGGTGGTGGCAGTGCTCTACTCGGTCGTGCCTCCAGTAGTCAACCCCCTTATCTATAGCATGAGGAACAAGGAAATCAAGGAGGCCCTGTGGAAAGTATTTGAATATGATCTACTTCAGATTAATAAGGTGCCCATATTCCCACTTGAGCTCCCACTGTACCTCAGGGAAAACCAGGACTAACTTTTCCTCATATGTGTCTTTATTTTTCTGTTGTGGTTTTTTTCTTTTTTTATTATTTCTGGTTTTGCTTTATTCATGTGATAATATTATTCTTGGCCTCCTACCTGTTTTTTTCTTGACCCAAAGACCTCATGTAGATATGGATCCAGGCTCTCTCTTTAGATAAACTCAATAAAGAAACCAGCAAAAACTGTCTCAGCTGCCATCTCTTCACATCTCCTCTGGAGCTGGGGAGCAGCCCCAGCATGCTGGAGGGGTTCAGGAGGCAAATGCCCAGCTGTCCCATGGAGGAGCATCCCCGGTTGCCCTTGGGGCTGCCCCTCGCTGCCTCGGTGGGCAATCCCTCTGCTGCCTGCAAGTCGGGGCTGTTGCTTCCCTGGAGCCATGACCAAGGACAGCAGCAGGACATGGCCTTTTCCGTGCTGGTCTCTCCTCACTGTCCTGCTGTGCCCTTGCATTTGTGTTACCCTTAAGGTCTCGGGTAACTTGTGACAGTCCTGTTGTCTCTACAGTGGCATTCCTGTGTCTGCAGGCAGGAGCAGGCAAGTGAACCACTGTATCAGAGCTGGCCTCCATGCAAGTACCCCCATGACAAAGGGGCTCTTCAGGGCAGGGCCAGAAGGCTGGATGCCTCTTCCAAAGCTGGAATACACTGCAGGAGCTGCTCCCTCAGAAGGACTTTTCCTCTCCTGGGGTTCTTGGTGGATTCAGGGGGACAAGCTCAGAGTCCCAGGGTGATGTGTTAGGGACCAAGGGCTGTAAGAAGAGTTCCCTTCCTGGTTGCATGTGTCCACTCAGACAGCAACTGGTCTTTGACTTATCTGCCTGTTGCTGTCCCACCTGCAGTGGGGCTGGTGGCAGATGCCATCCTGGAGAGGAATGGGGAGCTGCCAGGAGAAGTCAGGGGATCTCCAGGGACAGTGTGTGAGTCTGACTTGGCAGTGAGTGGCATCTCATAAAATGAGTGACAATCTAAGGTGGAATCTCCAAGAGGAAAAGGTGAACCCGAGGAGCCCAAGGGCTACCGAGGACCATGCAATGCCAGGAGAGGCTTAGAGGAGCCAGAAGGCAAAGGGACATAAGACTGGGGAGTGGTTCAGGACACCCTCTTGGGAAACCCACGGTCTGGATCTAGTGCAGCCCTCCCTTGCCTTTTGTGCCATTGGAGACACCCCATGGTCCTGCCCGCCCTGTCCTTGGCTATTGAGCAAGGGAGCACTTCTGTGCCTGCAGGGAGGAACCACTGAGAAAGAGAAACCTCATTCTGTGGGTACCAGGTCAGGGCAGCTGCTCAGTTGCTGGGCCAGGACTCTTCTTCTGGCCTGGGAAGAAGGGCTGGAACTGAGGGGGTACAGCCAGTCTGTGGGGGACACCTCCTGGAGCTGAGACCAGGGCTCCTGTAGTTCCACTGACCTCCATTTCCTCCTTCCATGGTGAGCCTCCAGCCCTGGGGCTAACGGGGAGGCTGAGACCCCTCTCTGCCCCCCAGGAGCTGCTGTGCCCGTCAGAGCTGCTGGGGCAGTGGGGAGAGCTCCCAGAGCTCTGCAGCAGCCTGCAATGGGCACTGGCGTGGGGCCAGCCCAGACTGGGCTGCTCTGCTGGGCTGGGGAGATGGGAATAGCTGGGGAGGAGCTGGGCTGGGCTGGAAAGTGCCCGTGAGAGGACACCACCAATGTTAGATGAGCTGTGTGACCATGCAGGGTGAGGACATGCTCCAATGAGTGTGTGGTGCAGAGCCAGAGCTCATGGGAGGGAGCCAAGACATGCAGGAGCAGGAGGCAGAAGGCCGGTCTGTGCCCTTGGTGGCCTGGACAGAGCAAGAAGGTGCCCCAGGACTTTCATCACCCCCCCGCAGCCTTTCCCATCAGCCATTTTCAGCACTGGCCACCTACTCCAGTTTGTGGGGGAGGTTTGCTCTCTCGCCATTTTCTTTCTCCTGCTGGTCTTGGTGCCTGTGTCGGGGGAAGAGCCAGCTCTGCCCCAGCCTCTCTTCTTACCCAGACCTTGGCAGAGCCCAGAGCAGGGCTGTCTGCAAACCATTGTGTGGGACATGGCTGGGGCTGGGCTCTTGGGGGCTGCCAAAGCAGGACAGCTGGTGGGAATGGACACTGCGATCTGGCATGAGGAATCTGGTGGGCTATGTTTCCCCACCCCACACATATCCTGTTCTGTGCAGTGTCTGATGAGGGGGGCTGTGGTGGCATGTGTTGGGCAGTGGGGCTGTGCTGGTGCAGGGACGGGTCACAGATGGGAGCCACAACACAACGATCAGGAAGTGGAAACAAGGACAGGCGATGAAGGAGGAATTTAGAAATATGGCCTGAGCGTGCAGGCATGTGTTTAGGAAAGCCCAAGCTCCCCTGGAGCTGAAGGGGGCTGCAGGCAATGTCAAGAGCAAAATGAAGAGCTTCCGTCACTGTGTTTGCAGTAAAAGGCTGAACAAGGAACATGCTGCTGAATGGTGGGGGGGTGGATGGGTTCATAACAGCAGAGATGAGGCTGAGGCACTCCGTCTGTGCTTTAGTCTGTGCTAAAAATGTCTCCCAGGGCTCTGCTCAGTGAAGGGGCTCAAGGAGGAGGAGAGCATGTATTGACAGGAACCTCATGAAATCCCACGAGGACAAGTGCCAGTTTCTGTCCCTGCAGGGGACTAACCCTGGCAATGGCACAGGCTGGGGGCTGCCTGGCTGGGAGCAGCTCTGTGGGAAAGGTCTTGGTGGGCAGGGAGCTGGACAGGAGGCAGCCGTGAGCCATGGCAAGCAAGGTTCAATTATCTCTGCAGTACTCCAGCGCTGTCCCAGAAGGCTCTGCACCGTTGTACACACCCCACCCACTAAGGCTGTACCTTAGTGCACACACTATGAACTCTTCTGCAGCACGCTATGAAAAACCTTCTGGCTGGTTAGAATACATCACACGCCACTTTTGGGAAGGTTGAGCTGCCAAAGCAAGCCTGCGGATGATCCCCTTTGAGTCCAGGCCACAAGGGCAGCACATGGGACTCAAAGGAGGCCTAGGCAAGGAGCCACGTGCTGCTGGGTGTCAGGTCTGCTCGGAGGGGCTAGTGCGGATCAAGGTGTCCGTGAGCCCGGCCTGCTCTCCGGCCTGCCACAGCCCGTCAAGTGGCTGTAGGAGAGGAGCCCTCACAGTCAGCACCCAGACATGTCCCATTCACCTGCCTCACCCCTCCCTTTCTTTGGGCACAAACAGCTGATGACTGATGAGGGCTGGGCTCTGTTACTCACAAACAAGGCAGAACTGGATGAAAATGTCAATGCTGAGGGCAGCCATGGCTGCAACGATCAAGCAAGAGAAGACAGACAAACAGCAGAACGACAGCCTTGCACTGAAGGAGAGCGGACTTCAGCCTGTTCAAGATGTGCTTGTCAGGCTCCTGGAGAGCCAAGATCCATGGAGCCCTCCCTGAAGATGAACAGGAACCGTCTGGCTGAAGAGTTCAAAGACCAGGAGGCAGTGCACAGAGGGTGGAAGGGGAAACAGACTGGCAATGAGGCAGATGGAGACATGACCTGTGTGGGCAAAGGTGGAGCCAGAAAAGCCAGCCTCAGCGGGGGCTGGAACTAGTGAGGGATAAGGAGGGCAACGCCAAGGGCTGTTGTAAGTTCACTGGCAGCACAAGGAGTCAGCTGAGGAAAATGTGGGCTCAGGGCTCCGTGGAGCAGGACACGTAGTGACAAAGACATGGAAATGGCTGTGGAGTTCAAGCTTCCTTTACCTTGCCTTCTTCCAGTAAAATCTCACCCCAGGTCTCCCTCATCCCCAAATGGATCGCTTAAGCTGGCTGAGACACACACAAGTCCATGGAAAAAGATGGGATACACCCAAGGGTGCTGGGGAAGCTGGACAGCGTCCTTGCAAGATTGTGCTTGTCTGTCCTTGAAATTTCAGGGCCATCTGGGAAGGTTGTTGATGGCTGTGGAAAGGCAGATATCGTACCCATCTTCAAGAGGGCCAGAAGGAGGATTTGGAGAACTACAGCCCAGTCAGCCTCACCTCATTCCCTGGGAAGGTGATGGAGTAAATCCATGCATTTAGCACAGTCCCCCTAGTCTCCATATAGCCAAACCCCTGAGACCTGGAGTGGGTAAATGGATCATAGGTAGGTGGAAACTAGATTGAACCATGCAGCCACAGCGCAGCCAGTCACTCGTGGCCTCCATCAGTGACCAACACTTAGGCAATAGAGTTTGCTATCTTTATCCATGTCCTGAACAAGGGGACAGAGCACACACTCGGCTTGTTTGTGGATGATGCCAGATGGGGAGGGAACCCCTGAGAAACCTCACGTAGATCTATCTGACCTAGGTCATGTCCAGAGGTCTTGTACACTCTAAGTTCCTCAGAAAGTCAATGAGACTGAAAGGAAGGAAGGAAGGAAGGGCTGAGAGGCAGAAGAAGAAATATGAAATATGTCAATAGAGAAATAGTAGTTTCTCTGAACAAAGTAACTCCTGAGGAGCTCTGGTCTTCTGCAGGAGACCTCCTGTCCTGACTGGCAGTGGCCAGTCCCAGGCAAACACCTCAGCTGCACTGGGCCTCTGCAAGTGGCACTTATGTCCATGGTCAGGCAGCTGAGCTCTGCCTGGAAAAAGGAAGAACTGCTTGCAACTTGTCAAAAACACACGAGCACCTTTTCACCAGCTGAGAGAATTGAATACTTTTACTAAAATGACTATGTTTTCCCACCGTGCCAAAATGGGAATGTCCAGGAAGCATATTAATTGCAGGAGAAGAAATATTGATCTTCCCCTGCACTTGCCTTGCCGGGACTCTGGCCATTATACTGCGTATTTAATCTCCCAAATCTTTCCATTTATCCTGATAAAATGACCAGGTCTAAAGGCATCTTCTGAGCAGGCTATCTGGACAGATGCCCTTTCCATTGCTCTCCTGTTCCACCCTCCCCTTACTCCTTGCTCAGTCAGACCCCTCTCAACCACCCAGGTGCTGCTTTGAGCTTCAGGGAGTTAGAAGCCTGCCCTTGTCTTTCCGCAGTCTAATTATCTCTTCAGCCAACTCCTTCATTGTGTTTATCTCTATCCTTTCCTATCGCTCTGTCTACGACATTTCTAGTAAGGTTATCCCTTGTGGATGGTGAACCCCATTGGAGGCAGCTTGAATGGAGCATACAGTTGAGGAGAAGGATAAAGTTTATTAAACTTTACCATGCTTTCCTTCTGTTTGCTGGCAATGAAGAGATAGGCAGCTGTGCCTGTGTGCAGCCAGATCTCTAAGGAAAGCAGGTGGGAGTTGGTGCAAGAGAGGCTGTAACCTCCAGCTGCAGACTTGGGTGGAGAAGTCTGATGTAAGGAGCTCTGATGCAAGCCCCAGGTGGCCCAGGAGAGGAAGGCTGGGGCTGGGGAGGTGAGGAGGAATGTTGTCCGTGCAATGCCTGACCTCAGGGAGCCCACTTTTCCGACTTCATTTAAAAACCCTGTGCATCAATATCAATTGCAAGATGTTGTTAAGAGTTTTCCTGTGTCCAGAAAAAAATAAAAAAAGAAAGCCTTAATAGGAGAAATTCTTGTTTGACTAGCTGTTCATACGATTATGTCTGTTAACTGCCCTCCTGAAACCTCTCCAATTAGCTGCCCACGTCTTGAACACTTGTAGAAAATAATGGGAAGAGACATGGCTTCTTTTGTTTTAAGAAGCGCCATGGTGCATTTGGTGCTGAGTCCATGTACCTCAGGCACTGAGAGGGAGTTGAAGAACGCTCTCAAGAAGTCAGTCAGATGCAAGCTCCACAGTTTCTTGGAGTCATAAGGGGTCCCGTTGAGAGACATTGCTGACAAAGCCTCCCCAGGGGCTGGTTAGAGCAGAAAACAAGGCAGTGATGACAGGTCAGCAAAGGCCATGTAAAGGCGGCTCTGCTTTGGAGTAAACCTTCATGTATTACATTCAGCCAAAGGGCCCAGGCCTGGCGCCCAGCCCCTGGGAAGGGAGATCCTTTTCCCTCACACGTTGCTCGGGGCTCTTCCTGGGGCAGTGTGGTCGAGGGACATCCCTCCATCACACATCCCCAGGAAGAGCCCTGAGCAAGTGCAAAAACACGGTTTGAAACCTGCCAGGCTCCTGGGTAGGGAAGAGGAGTCCATGAGGCCCTCGAGCTGTAATGATGAAGTTCCTCCTGGTAGGCCCTGGCTGGCACAGGCAACAGCCACAGCCAAGGGGAGGAGGACGTCAGCTCTGTTGGGGGCTTTCGGCATTGCCAGCTCCCTCGACCATCTCCACCCAAGGCTGTCCTATGGTGTGTACGCCTGGCCCTGTTTCCTTGAAGGCTGTGGACACTCCATCCTCTTGTTCTCACCTGAGTATCTCACTGCCTTTACTGATTCCTCTCCGCCATCCCTGGCTGTTCCTTGAAACACAAAGCCTTGGGCTGGCCCAGGCTCCCTCTGGGTGGCCTCTTGTATCACAGCACTGCCCTTGGGGTGGCATTTCTTTCTCTCATGTCCAGTCTAAACCCACCAGGCGAACACCCAGCTGCCTCAGCACCCCCAAGGAGGGCACTAGACCCTGACCCCCATCTCTGCAGAGCTCTTCTGGGCACTCTCCAGTTCCTC
This sequence comes from Gavia stellata, assembly GCF_030936135.1. Lineage (NCBI taxonomy): Eukaryota > Metazoa > Chordata > Aves > Gaviiformes > Gaviidae > Gavia > Gavia stellata. The sequence continues at coordinate 1,647,595 of NW_026776913.1, forward strand.
CCGAATTGCCTAGAGCAGGAAACCCCACAGAGGGACACACTACTCCAAATGTGGCCACAACGGTGCTCACTCGATGAGGACGATAACTCCCACTGTCTGGGTGAACACATCATTCCTAACGCAGCTGATCTTTCTTCTGGTGAGCACGTGCTACTGGGTCATATGGCATCCCTCATTGGGCCCAGGCCCTTCTGCTTTGGGTCCCTGCTCAGCCAGTCGGGTACCAGCCTGCCCTGAGGTACAGGGTTATTCTTCTCCCCCCGGTACAGGACTGGTGGCTTCTCCTTGTAAATTCAGGAGGTTTCTGTTGGCTGAATCCCAGAGATCCTCAAGGTCCTCATGGACTGAGTCACTGTTTTGTCAGCTGTTCGTGCAATTGAATTAGTCTGATTGTGGTGACTCTCACAAGGTAACAGCATGAGTTGCAGAGCACTACAAATGGTAAAATGAGGTATTAGTTTAATGGAGTCACTTTCCAATATAGAATTTTCCATGCTGCCCATCTCAGAAAGAGCTACAGAGCAAGCAAAGGCAAGACCAGTGTGGGAAGAGCAAACACAGGTGGGCTGTTTGTATGCGAGGAGATAAGGATGACCAAAGGGCAGAGCTCTGATGGGGGAAAAGAGGGGAAAAGAAAAGAGAAGATGAAGCAAAGGACATGATCGAGGCTGTTTGGAGGTACCTGCCAAGCAGCTCTGCAGGTAAGCAGTGGTGACATGCGCAAGACAAAAAAGATAATCTGACCAAACTCAGGTTTGCTCACCTCCATGGTCATGGGGAAGCTGAGTGCTTTCCCTAGCATGGTTCAGGGAAGCCCTGTGGTGGAAGGAAATGTGCAGTCCCTCATGCTGCACAAGAGCCAACCTGCTGCTCCCAGCAAGGTCAGCTATCAAGTCACACCAGGCGGCTCAGAGTTTTATTTGTGTGAGGCTCGAAAACATCCAAGGACTGACAGAGCACAACCTCTCTGGGCAACCTGCCTCAGGGCTTGACCCTCTTCATGGGTAAAGAGCTTTTCCTCAGGTGTTTCAAGTAAGTCCATTGGCCCTCACCCTCCCATCATTCACAACAGGGAAGGAGAGCCTGGCTGCCTCTTCCTGGTGATCTCCTGGTAGGTGTGGAAAGGCTGTCCCCAGGTGTCCCCAAAGGCTTCTCTTCTCTCCACTGAACAAACCCAGCTCCCTCAGACTGCCATAGTGGCAAAGCCAACCTTACAAATCATGTCTGAGATTTTTAGGGCATTTTGAGTTTTTACTGGCTTTCCCAAGGACCCCTCAGATGTTATAACATCATTACCCTCGTGTCATGAATTTCTGATTGCATCCCTCTCATTTGGCATCATGTTGCAATGCACAGGTGTTTCAGGCTGTGAGAAGGGCCTGTTCTGTCTGAAAACAAAGAGTCATCCACAATGAAACTTTGAACATAAAATGTTTCAGTCCTAAGTGGCATCCTGACACCATTGAGAGGGTGTGGCTCTAGGGTTACCATGCTTGGTGCTAATCCAGATGCAGAGGAGGAATTGATGACTGCAAGAATTGCAGTAGCTATTATGAGAGATGACAGAATCACAAACCCATTCATGCTGGAAAGCACCTTCGGATGCCTCTAGACCAACCTCGGGCTCACTTCAGGATCAATACTGGAATCACCCCGAGTTCCTCAGCTCTTGGCCGAATGGAGTCCTGACAATGTCTTCTGGGGACTTTTTTGAGAGCCTTAGTGAACCTGGATCTTGAAGATCCATGGAGCCCTCTGAGGACATTCAAGGGGCATTTGGCTGCCAAGTAAGAAGAGTCAGAGGAGACGTAGACTTCTGACAAGCTGCTGGCAAGCTCTAGCAGCTTCTAAGGAGCTCTGTCAGTTGTCCTTGATCAAGGGGTGCATTGCTGGGAGGCTGCGGAAGCTTGTCCTGATCTTGGAATGTTAACCCCTTCTGCTCTTCCACACGAGAACCACTGATGTTGTCCTAGGAGACCTGGAAAGTAGCAAGCATGACTACGCTGCTCTGGGTGTGATGGTCAAGGGCAGGAGGGTGCAGATGGTATTCTTCTCCATCCTGCTATTGAGGGGAAAAGGTTTGAAAAGAATTGGGCAGATCCTGCAGTCAGACAATCAGTTTTGCAACTGGTACCAGCAACAGCGTTTCTATAGAATGAGTCTCATTCTGAAGATCAACAACTGCATGTAAAAGACAGAACTGACCTGATGAAGTCAAGGAATCATCGAATATCTAATGTTGGAAGGGACCCATAAGGATCATTGAGTCCAACTCCCTAATCCTCACAAGGACTACTTAAAACTAAAGCACATGACATATGTTTTCAAGACGCTCCTTGAACTCTGACAGGCTTGGTACCGTGAGCACTTCCCTCGGGAGCCTGTTCCCATGACTAACAGCCCTCTCAGTGAAGAACCTTTTACTCATGTCCAATCTGAACGTCCCCTGAGACAGCTCCATTCCATTTCCTCGGGTCCTATCGCTGGTCACCAGAGAGGGGAGATCAGCATCTCCCTCTCTGCTGCCCTCCTTGAGGAAGTTGTAGACTGCGATGAGGTCACCCCTCAGCCTTCTCTTCTCCAAGCTGAACAAATCAAGTGACCTCAGCCACTGCTCCCAAGTCTTGCCCTCGAGACCTTTCACCACCTTGGTTGCCCTTCCCTGGACACTCCAACACTTTGGTGTCCTTCTTCTACTGAGGTGCCCCAAACGGCACACAGCACTTGAGGTGGGGCCGTACCAGTGCAGTGCGGAGTGGGACAATCACCTCCCTCCACCAGCTAGCGATGCTGTGCTTGATGCACCCCAGGACACGGGTGGCCCTTTTGGCTGCCACGGCACACTATTGACTCCTATTCAATTTGCCCTGAACCCAAAAACCCCAGATCTCTTTCTGCAGGCCTGCTCTTCAGCCTCTCCTCCCCCAATTTGTATGTATAACTCGGATTACTGCATCCCAGGTGGAGAATCCAGCTCTTGCTCCTGTTAAATTTGATGTGGTTGGCGATTGCCCAGCTCTCCAGTCTATCCAGTTCTCTCTATAAGGCCTCTCCACCCTCAATCAAATCCAGACCTCCTCCTATTTCACCATCATCTGCAAACTTACTGAATTTATTGTATTACTGTATTCAGGAAGTCATGGTAGGTGGTTAAATCTGCTGGGAAACAGGCACAGGCATAGGACAGTGTAGGAAAGCCTGCGGTGGGGACAGCTGAGAGTCTTGGTGGGTCTGGGACCTCTCAACAACACAAGTGGGGTCCTTGTCCTCTTCGCTGTCACTTCTGCCTCTTCCAAGAAGGTCACCATTTCCTTACAGCCCCAGTGCTTTCTTGCCTCCTCATCCTTCATAGAGGCTGGGAGCTGTGTGACCGCTGTCCTGCACTTGCCATTGCGCACCCCACATCCCACTGCTCATAGGAAGAGCCCTGAGCATCCAGTGAGGGACAGGATGCCTTTTGCAAGGTGATGGGGGTCAGGACTAGGTCATCCTCCCTAGAGAAAGACATCAAGGGCCTGCTTGGCATCAGAGCCACCCCCACATTTCATTTGCCACCTCTTATCCATCACCTCTGACTTCCTCTTTCACCAGCCCCCAGGGATGGTCACCTTGTCCAGCGTTCCCTCCGTGGTCTCCAGTGATGTCTCTCGGTTGGGCTCACTAACACCTTCAGAAACATGGAGGTTTGCTTCTCCTTTTCCTTCTCTAGAGGCCTGATCAATCTTTCAGGATCTGCAGTTCAGGAACTTGGCTCCAGACAGCACTCGAACATTAAAAAAAGCCCTAACAAGCCAATTTTCCGGATTTTCTGTTTTTATGTGGTTCATTTGAGAGCTTTCAGGAGTGTATTCAAGGTGAAAAGAGTTCATCATTCACCAACAGGAAGAAAGAATTTATTCTTTTCCCACTTCCCTTTATTTTTCTGCATAAACCTCAAGTGATAGCAGCAATCTGCAACTGATACTGAAAGAGAGCATATCCTAACTGACGAGGAATATATAGGGAAGTCACTACCCTTTATGGCAGAAACTATATGTGCAGTCTTGGTACCTTCCACCAACTCCACCATTTCTATCTTCAACCACGTGCGCCTTACAGCAGTGCTGTACAAACAGAGTCTTCTCAACTAAAGTCTGCAGCTGCGTGTTTCAGCCCCTTGGCACCAATTCCCACTGTTTCACCTGGAGAAAGAGCTGCACACAGGCACAGAAGGAAGTTTCTTACTTGCCAACAAACAAAACCAAAGGTAGACATAGTTCAATACAACATAGAAGACATTCCTCACCTGTATATTAAGGTCATGTTACCTCCTCATAAGTCCACTTTCCACAGTGGATAGCCTTAGACCGATGCAAAACACATCATTGTGTGAACCACACATTCCAAGAGCACCCAAAACACTTTCTGTCCCCTCCCAAGCCCTTGCCCACCTCCCCAGGCCTTTGCAGGGGAGGGAGGTTGGAGAGGTAGCCTTGACGCTGTACCAGCACTGCTAAGCAAGAGCCAAAACAGCGGTGTGGTAGCAACAGCACTCCGGCTACAAATAGAAAGCTGAGCACCATGAGGGCTGCTATGGGGAACGTTAACTCCACCCCAGCCAGGGCCAGGACATGGCCAAATCTCCAGGTGTGTCAAGGTCTCTCTGGACTGAAGCTCCAACAGTCCAGCTGTTAAAGCACGTGTGCCAATGGTCATCCTGAGTCGTGGTGCCTCCAACGAGATCAGAACACTACAGATGACAAGAAGACTGCTAGTGTAATGGAGCTGCTAACCAAGGTAGAAAGTACCGTGGTAACCATCTCAGAACCACCAAAGGAAGGTCCAAAGTGAAGCCAAGGCAGGGCCAGTGGGGAAACGATGAAAACGAGTTGGCTTTTTACATGGGAGGGGATAAGGAGTAGTAAAGAGCAGGAATTGAGAGGTGGGAAAAGAGTGAAAAGGGAATGAAAGGTGAAGCAAAGGGAATGATCAGGGCTGTTTGGGGATAGCTGTCAAGCAGCCCTGCATCTGAGCAACACTGCCTGGAAACGGACAAGCAAGCTGCAGCTGCTCTGACCATACTAACATCTGACTTACTTCCATGGTGGTCATGTGGAACTGAAAACTTTCCCTACTCTCATCAAGGGAAGACCCAGAGGGGAAGGAACTGCAGCATCATTTAGTTTTCCACTCTTCTGAATGGGACTCCAGGGGGTCTCTGCTCTGACCTCCTGCTCATGGCAGAAGCAGCTATGGAGTCAGACCACGTTGCTTAAGGCTTTATCCAGTGGAGGCTGAAAGCATCCAAGGACAGAGATGGCACAATGTCTCTGGGAAACCTGCTCTGATGCTTGGATGCCCTCATGGAGAAAATGTTTTTCCTTATCTCCAGCCTGACTAGTCCTTATTTCAACACTTGACTATTGTTGATTATCCTCCTGCCAAAGGTCACGATGACAAGACTGGTTCCATCTCCCTGAAAACATCCCCACAGTGACTGGCAGGCTGATATTCCTGAGGCCTTCCCTTCTCCAGGCTGAACAAGGACTTGTCCCTCAGTTCCTCCTCCAATGTAAGTCCTCAAGCCCCTGAGCATCTTGGCGGTCTTCCTCTGAACTCGCTCCCAGCTATCAACATGTTCCTTGCTGTAATGGGTTATTTCTGGCCAATAGCCCAGCAGCCAGACAGCCGCTCACTCCCTCCTCCCCTGCCACACATGAGGCCCAGAAATTTACATGGTAGTGTACAGATGTTCTAATTTGCTTTCTGTCCTCCAGCACCACCAGGGCCATTTACGCAGAGCTGATCCCCAGCCAGGCAGTCCTCAGCCCCTACCACTGCAGGGCGTTAGTCTGTCCCAGGCACAGGACCTGCCATTTGGCCACCTTCTATCCCATGAAGGTTCTGACAGGACGGTCCTCCCACCTCTCCAGTTTCCCCTCTATGGCATCCCTAGGGCACAGCAATGGTCCTCCCAATTTAGGGTCATCGACAAACAAGGTGAGAGTTGCCTCCTCCAAGTCATAGCTACACGTATTAAACTGCCCAGGTTCAGCAGAGTCCCCTGTGCTGCCCCACATGCCCCAGTATGTCCCATTAGCCTCCAGGTAGACTATGACCCCGTCACCACTGCTCTCTCAGCCTGATCATCCAACTGGTGCTTCACCCATCTGTTTGTCAACCCATCCAGACTGTAAGAACCTAACTTGGGTAGAAGAATATTGAGGGAGACCATGCCACAAGTCTTGCTTAAGCTGAGGTAAACAACATCTACTGTTCTCCCCTCATGCACAAATGCAGCTACATCATCATGAAGGCAATCAAGTCGGTGAGGCATGATTCACCCTTGGTGAGTCCATGCTGACTGCTTTTGGACAAATTCTTCTCTTTCAAGGTCCCAGAAATGTCACCCAAGAGGCCTCTAACTGATGGCACACTCCTCACCAAATGAGTACACCTGTACTCGGCGCTGGTGAGGCCGTACCTTGAATACTGTGTTCAGTTTTGGGCCCCTCACTACAAGAAGGACATTGAGGTGCTGGAGTGTGTCCAGAGAAGGGCGAGAAAGCTCCTGAGGTGTCTGGAGCACAAGTCTGATGAGGAGCGGCTGAGGGAACTGGGGTTGTTCAGTCTGCAGAAGAGGAGGCTGAGGGGAGACCTCATCGCTCTCTACAATGACCTGAAAGGGGGTTGCAGAGAGGTGGGTGTTGGCCTCTTCTCCCAAGTGACTAGTGACAGGACAAGAGGAAATGGCCTCAAGTTGCACCAGGGGAGGTTTAGACTCGATATTAGAAAAAATTTCTTTACTGAGAGAGTGGTAAGGCAATGGAATAAGCTGCCCAAGGAAGTGCTGGAGTCACCATCCTTGGAGGTTTTCAAAAAACGTGTGGATGAGGCATTGTGAGACATGGTTTAATGGGCATGGTGGTGTTTGTAGGTTGATGGTTGGACTTGATGATCTTACAGGTCTTTTCCAACCTTAGTGATTCTGTGATTCTGTGATTCTGTGATTCTGTGAAGTGAGCTTGTACAGCCTGGGGTTCCCTGGGGTGCACTTTTGGCCTCCTTCCAAGAGGGGTGCACCATTGCTTTGTCCTCACTCACAAGAGACCTCTACCAATCCCATGACCTTTCAAAAGGCATATTCCAAGGAAATGCTGACCTTCCCCTGTAACTTCAGTACCACTCTTCTGCCTGTCCTACGCTGTCTTTCATTTCTCTGATCTTTCATAGACATTCCCCTGCCCTGATACAAAGACCATTTCTAAAGTCGTCGTTTCAGATGCAGACTGCCTGGGCAAAGGCCCTTTCCATTATTCTCCAGTTTTCTCCTTCCCTTTCTCTTTGTTCGTTCTGGTACCTCTCACCTACGCTGCTGCTGCTTTGAGCTTCAGGGACTAAAAGCCGGCCTGTCCTTCAGTAGTCTTATTGTCTCTCTTTAAGAGCCAACTCTTTAATTATGTTGATATTTACTTTTTTGTATCTCCCTATCTAAAGCATTTCTCATGAGATTATCCCTTGTAGAAAGTCAGCCTCATGAGACCTAGCTTCTACTTTATGTGTGGTTGAGGAGTGCGTTTTAATGTTTATGAAACTTTTCCTTGCTTTCCTTCTCTTTGCTTGCAAAGAGGAACATTCCCTCTGTGCCGGTGTGCAGGCAGTTCTCTAAGGAAAGCAGGTGGGAGGTGGTGCAATGGCGCTGTAACATTCAGCTCCCAGAGTCCCGAGAAGTCTGACGGAAGGCAAAGTGAGGCAAGTCCCAGGTGGCCAAGGACAGAAATGGTGGGGCTGGGGAGGTGAGGAGCAAGGGTGTCCATGCAGTGTCAGGCCTCAAGGGACTGCTTTTCCTCCCCGACACTCTGGGTCAATATCAACTGGAGAATGCTGCTGTCACCTCTTCTTTAAACTGAAAGGAATAAAATGTAACATTTTAAAAAATGTATTTTTTATTAGGGGCACTTTGAAATCTTCCTCTTTAACTGCACTATGAAATGATTCCAATTAGCTGCACAAGTCTTGAAGACTTGAAGAAAGTGGCACGCAGGGAAATAGCTCCTTAGGGCTTTCTGTACTTTAATGAGCCCCACGGTGTATTTGGGCCTGTAGTCCATGAATCTCTGATGATGAGAGGAATCAAACCTCTCAAGAAGTCAAAGGCAGAAGCAAAAGCTGAAGTACCTTGAAGCATTAATGGGCCCCACTGAGGGCCGTTACTGACAGAGCCTCCCCAGGGACTCGTTAGAGCCGATAACTGGAGGCTGTGATTGCAGGGAGGCAAAGGCACTGTGCAGGTGGCTGTAATGCTGAGAAAGCCCTTGGATTGTTAGATGAAGCAGAAAGGCCAAACCCTGAGCCCCAGGCCCTGGGCAGGCAGAGCTGGTCCCTCACGTGTGGCTCAGGGCTCTTCTTGGGGGCAGGGGGATGTGAGGATGAGCAATGCCAAGTGCAGAAAAACAGCGCAACACTTCCCAGCCTCCCCAGAAGGGGCGAGGAAGAACCAAAGTCCAGAGCCTCCGGGTTTCTCCTGGTAGGTGTCAGTAGCAGAGGCAACTGCCATAGCCCAGAGGACAAAGACCTTGGCCCTGTTGGGCTTTGGGGAGGGTTTGGTGTTCTGCTGAGGGTGTCCAGTTAGTGCCAGGGGAGGGGCTCGCTTTGTGGATTAGGGTTTGTGTGGGGCTGTGGGGAGGGTGAGGGTCAAGGCTAGCATTTAATGGCAGGGATAAAGGCTGGGAATTGGAGTGAGTAACAGGGTAGGAGGAGGAGTTTCTGGTTTGGGGCTTTGGTTTAGAGGTAAGGTTTGAGGTTAGGGATTAGAGCAGTGGGTTCCTGTCAGGGTGAAGGGTGCCATTTTGGGGTAGGGTTAGGGCTTGAGGTTACTGCTTAGAAAGAGGGTAAAGGCCTCACGTGAATGTTTTCTCAGTCAGTATCGTGGTGGCATCAAAACTACCCAAATGCATCTTTCCTCTTCAAAACCTTTCATCTCTCTTGGCCAAACCTCTCTGCCCTCCTCCAAATCTTGTCCCAGCTCCCCCTGACCTCCCCAAATCTGTCATCTTGTTGGGGGCAGAATTGCAATGGCTTTCGAGACCTCAGAGTATCTGTATTCCCACCGCTGGCTGCTCAGACCTGACCTCACAGCCAGCACCCAAGGGGACACAACGTGCTGCTGTGCTGGAGAGGCCTCGTCACAGCGCTGCCCAGCGGCGCTGAAGGCAGGCGATGTCTTCCACCACCCCGAGGTACCCTGCCTGCCTACCAGCTCAGGCTCCAGAAGGGCTCCCAGATGTCATGGGATTCATTTCCCACGTGGGTGCTTCAGCTCCAAAGGACAGCGACCACCTCTGTGTGGGTAACTGAATCCAGTAGATTTTCAGGAGAAAACTGGAAACCTCTGCAGAAAAGAACTCGATGTAATACCTGGAAAAATCTTCCTTTCCAGCATGGCTGGCTTTTCATGAAGTTTCATGATTTTCTTCATAGTTTTTTATTAATAGCAGCAAGGGCAGGTACGGGCAAGCTGATTACACTCCCTCGCTCTCTGTGAGTGGTTTTATGCAGCCCCTCAGCAAAATAAATTTTCTTATCATTTCTTCAATTGGAGAAGCATTGCTCAGAAGAACTTCTGTCTTTATACTGGCACATTTCATCTCTACTTCTGCCTCTCTGTCTTTTCTCCTTCCTCTGCCTTTTCTGTCTCCAAGGAAAAGACTCACTGCATGACAGAATAACTCAGGTTGGAAGAGACTTGACCATTGTCTTGTCCATCTCTCCTGCTCGAGGCAGGAGATGCTCACCCTGATGGCTCAGCCCTGGGTATGTCCCTCAGTGACACTCACCATCCCCACTGTCACTAGACACACCCAGAGATCAGTTCAAAATCCATCCCTTGGTCTCTAAGAGGTCATAATGTGACAAGGAGGTTTTTGCTCCCATATCCGTGGATCAATGGGCCCTTTTGGACTCTTGTTCTGCTTGATAGCAGCTTTGGAAGAAGAGCCAACCATGCAGGAAGCGTTCAGGGGAGACCCCATTTTACTACAGAGCTAGTGTGAGAGAGTCAGATATGAGCCAGAGTTACACAAATTTTTCTGAGGTGGCCAGATGAGAGAGAGCACGTTCCTGCCTCAGGTGTAGTGGGACAAATTCAAACAGTCATGCAGGAAAATGACAGGGAGAAATAACAACAACAAAACCAGCAACAGAGTGAATAAACAAAGCTCTAACACACTACGGGATGCACTGGGAATCATGTGTGAAGGAGATGGCAGGTCTCAGCTGTTGAAAAGTGTCCGTGAAAACCATTTCTTGATGGCATCCTTGAGCTCCTGGTTCCTCATGCTGTAGATGAGGGGGTTCACTGCTGGAGGCACCACCGAGTACAGAAATGACACCACCAGGTCCAGGGATGGGGAAGAGATGGAGGGGGGCTTCAGATTGGCAAACACTCCAGTGCTGATAAACAGGGAGACCACGGCCAGGTGAGGGAGGCACGTGGAAAAGGCTTTGTGCCATCCCTGCTCGGAAGGGATCCTCAGCACAGCCCTCAAGATCTGCACATAGGACAGCACAATGAAAACAAAACACCCAAAACTGAAACAAACAGTAACCACAATAAGCCCAACTTCCCTGAGGTAGGAGTCTGAGCAGGAGAGCTTGAGGATCTGTGGGATTTCACAGAAGAACTGGTCCAAGGCATTGCCTTGGCAGAGTGGTAGTGAAAATGTATTGGCTGTGTGCAGCACAGCATTGAGCAACCCACTGCCCCAGGCAGCTGCTGCCATGTGGACACAAGCTCTGCTGCCCAGGAGGGTCCCGTAGTGCAGGGGTTTGCAGATGGCAGTGTAGCGGTCATAGGCCATGATGGTGAGAAGAGAAAACTCTGCTGCAATGAAAAAGAGAAACAGAAAGACCTGGGCAGCACATCCTGAGTAGGAGATGGCCCTGGTATCCCAGAGGGAATTGGCCATGGCTTTGGGGAGAGTGGTGGAGATGGAGCCCAGGTCGATGAAAGAAAGGTTGAGGAGGAAGAAGTACATGGGGCTGTGGAGGTGGTGGTCGCAGACTATGGCAGTGATGATGAGGCCATTACCCAAGAGGGCAGCCAGGTAGATGCCCAGGAAGAGGCAGAAGTGCAAGAGCTGCAGCTCCCGTGTGTCTGCGAATGCCAGGAGGAGGAACTGGGTGATAGAGCTGCTGTTGGACATTTTCTTCCTCCAGGCATGGGGACCTGTGCAAGGAGAAAAAGGCAGTGACAAGTTGAGAAGGACTTCTCTGATGAAAAACCTATGCCATTTCCCATAGAAATCCCCCTCCCTCAGCTGAATGAGGACTGAGTCAGCTCATTCCCCAACCCCACCAACTGAGCGACATGGTGCCTCACAGTTTAAAAAAAACTGAGGCACCTACCTGCCATGAAGACATACCTGGCGCAGTGTCCCCCCAAACAGAAGCTGACCTTCACCCTCCACACCAACTCCTGAGATTTGAGAGCACCACAGGCAGGTGTAGAAATACATAATATGTCTGTGGTCTGAAAAACTGAAGCAAGGAGAGAAAGGCTGATGGGCATGCAGTGAAGCCGTCCCCTTACCCAGCCGTGCTCTCTACCTCACAGATAGCAACACTGCAGGGCACTTGTTTTTAGCATATTTGTTGTGTATCGACTGTAGGACACATGCACTGGTCCTACGCTGGAGGTCCAGCTGCTGAGGAGGTGAACAACCCTCTGCAAATGTCCTCAGAGTGATCTGGAGCTGAGGGCAGCCCTGACCCACACAGCACCCTCTCAACAGCAGAAGCACCCTGCCATTGCACTGGTCTCTCCTTCCACCCCCAGCTTCTCCCCACAGCGCCGTGGGGAGCTCCCCGGGCAGGCTGAGTGCTGACCCTGGCAGGCGGCAGAGTCCCTGCCCCAGCACCCAGCCCCGGGGGTGCAGGGACCCTGCTCGGAAGGACAGCCCTGGGCACCCCTGGCTGCACACCCACCTTCACACCCTGCAGCCGTCCCTGGCAGAAGGCAGCCCTCATGCCCTGTCCCTCTGATGGTGCAGCAGGGAAGCCCTGCTCTGGAGCACCTCCTGCTCCTCTATACAGGAGTGACATTCCTGGGTACCATGCCAGCTTTACGAGAGCCCTCCATGAACTGCAGCTGCATTGCCCTGCACCCAGAGACTTACCGTGTCAAGGGCTGTGAAGATTTCTCCTACTTTGCGCTCTCAGCATCCTCCCCCTCCAGACTGCCTTTAAACCCTTCGCTGCCTCACTCTTCTCCCCTCGGTGCCTGCAGGCAGTGCCCTCAGCCCTGCTGCGCTCTGCAGAGGAGCTGCTCCTGGGCAGAGCTGTCGCTCAGCAGTGCTGCCCGCTTGCCATGAGCTCCCTCTGTCCCAGGAGCCCGGCACAGCCTCGCAGCAGAGGACCATCTCAAGGTGTTTTAATGACCCCTCGGGTGGGTTTGGTGCCCAGTCCATGAACCTCAGACAGGGAGAGGGAGTTGAAGAAACCTCTCAAGAAGTCAGTGTCTGATGCAATCTCCACTGTTTCCTGCAGTGTTAATGGGTCCCACGGAGGGACATTGCTGACAAAGCCTCCCCAGGGGCTGCTTAGAGCAGAAAACTCCAGGCAGTGATGACAGGTAGGCAAAGGCAATGTGAAGGAAGAGATTCTCAGTAACCCTGGATGTGTTACCTAAAGGCAAAGGGCCAAGCTCTGACCCCCAGCCCCTGGGAAGGGAGATCCAGTCCCTCACACATTGCTCAGGGCTCTTCCTGGGGCGGTGTGATGTGGGGATGGGCAATGCCCAGGGCAGGACTACGGTAGGATACCTCCCAGGCTCCCAGGTGGGGAAGGGGAGGCAATGAGCCCCGAGTGCTGTAAGGACAAGGTGCTTCCTCATGGGTGTCAGTGGCAGAGACAACAGCCACAGCCGAGGAGGGAAAGAGCTGATCTCTGTTGGGGGCTTTTCCGACTTTCTTCATCCCTCTCTCATCTCCACCATAGGCTGTCCTACGGTCTCCCACACCTGCACCTCTCTCTGCAGGCTGTAGACATCCACCCTGCTACCCCACCTGGCTCTCACCTGAGCATCTTCCTTTACTGATATCTCTCCATCCTTCCTCGTTGTCCCTTGCAACACAAAGCCTTGGGTTGATCCAGTCTCCTTCTGGGTGACTTCTTATACCACAGCACTGCCCTTCGAGTTACATTTCTCTTTCCTTGTGTCCAGTCTGGACCTCTCCAGCTGCACTTTGTGCTATAAGTTCTTTCTCATGCCGCTTCCCCCTACGAAAAAAAGATTCCATCATCCCTGAAACCACCTTTCCAGCAGTCTCAGGCTAATCCTATACTGCTCTGAGTCTCTCTGTCACTGGGTCAATGCTGCCCAGGTCCCTCAGCCGCCCCATACAGGTCATGTGCACCCGGTCCCGTACCCCATCTTGGCAGACCTGCACTCGACACTCTCTAGTTCCTCCTGACTTCTTCAAATTGGGGAGCCACCCTCTGGGACACACCCATGTGTGTGGAGCCACACCAGTGCTGAGTCAAGGGGGATGATCTCTCAAGTTGTCTGGGTAGCCCACACTCCTCCTAACACAGCCCCACGTGCAGCTGCCCTTGTTCATAGGGACCGTACGTAGGGACGTTGTAGGGCGTCCCTCGTAGTGCCCAGGCCCTCCTCCTCAGCTGCTCACGTCCCAGCCTGTCCTGATGTATGGGGTTATTCTCCCCATGCCCCCCACCACTGCAGCTCGGATGCAGAAATTTTGAACCATACGACTGTCACAGAGTTCCTTCTCTTGGGCTTCCCCTCCCTCCACCATCAGGAGCGCCTCATGGCAATCGCTCTCCTGCCTTCGTACCTGGTGATCTTAGGGACAAACCTGCCGATCATTCCCTCGTTCTTGCTGAAAGAGACCTCCACAGTCCCACATAACTTTTCCCTCTGTAACCTCTCCAGTTTGGAGGTTTTCATCACCATATCCATCATACCCAAAGCCGTAGAAAACTTGTGCATGGCCAGCAAAGCCATGTCCTGCCCAGGCTGCTTAACTCAGTGCTACTTCTACTCCCTTCTGGGCTGCATCTTCATGTATGTCCAGCCTTCAAGTCACCACATTTCCTGAAACAAGGCAGTGGCCCTTCTCAACACAGTGCCAACTCCTTTGCTGAGTCCCTTTATTTTCAGCCTCAGGAACCAGCTGATGGAAGATGCTCTCAAGGCAGGTTTCAAGAGAAGTGGGATAATCTTCAGAAACCACTTTTCCACCTGAGGAGAGGTGTCGTAAGTGGATTTTGAAAGGGGAGAGGGGTGGGGAGGGCAAACACATGGTTATGATGCATCTGCAGAAATGAGACCTCTCTTTCTTAGCAGTGTAAGATCTCCTTAATCGAATATCACACCAGACTCTCTTCTGCAACACGTCATCATAAGACGACCCTACATAGCAATGCCTTTGAAATGACCTACAAGCACTTTACAAACCCTGGTGAATACCACAGTGGCATTTTCTAAGCGTGGAAACCAAGACAGAAAGCAACAAGCACAGGACTTCATCCCTCCATGGCACACCCAATTCTCAACAAGCTTCACCCTCCTCCAGTTCTCATGCAACTTCGCCTTGCTCCTAAATCTGGCTTCCTGATTATTCTGGTGGCAGATCTTTGCTGAACCTCTTAGTCTTTAGAAAATGACAGAAAATAGGTGGAACACAATGAAGAGAACAGTAACAGCTTGCTTTCTGGACCAAGTGGCACTTACATCTCTGTTAACCTCCTGATCAGAACAAAAGCATGCCTGAAATTCGGTCCAGTTGAACTGTTGAGAATGACCTCTCTTCTAATTTGGTCCCGAATCTAGAATATTGGTCAGGAATGTAGTTTTGAGTAACAGTGCACCTGTCTCCAGATCACTCACGTTTGGTGAAAGAAATGTCCAGTCCTTGACACAATGCTCCCAGAGCCAATACTTCAGCTAATCCAGCACATTCAGTGGAATTAGCTTGTTCAGACATAGACTTTTATAACTTTAATGTCTAAAAAGATGAGTTCATTCTCTGGCCTCCTTTGATAGCGGGGAAGGGTCAGCACTCTAGAAGGTGATATCATCTCCTCCTACAGTGGTCTTCAGGAGAACTGTACTTAGCATAGACTTGGCAGCTTCGTTTTCCCATAGGGAATGCCAAGTGCCCTGAGCCACATACCGGGCAACGCGTGGTCATTTGCAGAAGGGAGGGACTCTTGCTCAGCGGGGCCCTCCTTTGAAGACATGAGGGTTACAATTGTTCCTTAAAGTCTCTCCAAAATTAAAAGGAAACCTCTCCTCTTCTCTAATCCCTGTCACAGTGTTGCCATTTAGTGCCAGTGGCTCTTGGCACAGTGGCAGCTATGAAGAGAGACCATGTGTCTTGGTACAGTCCTGTCCTGCCTGTCTTCTCATTCCAGCTCCTCTTTCCTTAGATACCCTCTCTGTGTCCTTGACACTGCTGAACCCAGATACAGGCAGCGTGGTGGTCAGTGCAGTCAGAGCTGTGGGGCATAAGCTAATGGGCACTCACACACCTCAGTGGACAGGCAGAGGTTGGGGCAGAGTGTATGGGGCCAGGGTGCCAAGACATGTCCCTTATGTTCTCAACTCTCTTAATCTCTCGCTGTCTCTTTCTCCATCTTGCTCGTATCTTAGGGATCCATCTCAATCCCTCAGCTCTCTCACAGTTGTCTCTCAGCCATCTACATGGGATGTGATTTAGAGCGAGCAGTGAATCTGAGGCACCCTCCCCATGGAAGCACCTTCAGGACCAAGGCACCCCAGTGTAGGTGGGGTGAATGACTGAGTAAAAGGGCTCCTCCATTCCAGGAGCTCTCTGGGCTGTCCAGGT
Organism: Gavia stellata; assembly: GCF_030936135.1. Lineage (NCBI taxonomy): Eukaryota > Metazoa > Chordata > Aves > Gaviiformes > Gaviidae > Gavia > Gavia stellata. The sequence goes on from NW_026776913.1 coordinate 1,663,446, forward strand.
GACTGCCTCGGCCATCTCTAACTCGCTGTAAAGATATGAAGTTTGAGACAGGGAATCATCAGGGACTTGTGCCAAATTGGGGAGCCACCCACTGGGACACACCCATGTGTGTGGAGCCTTCCCATTTGGACTCACACTTGTATCCTACATCTGCATCAGAGCTGCAGTCCTGAGGATCCCAACCACCATGGGGAGGCAGAAGGCCTTCTCCACCCGCTCCTCTCACCTCATCGTGGTGACTGTTTTCTATGGCACCCTCGTCCTTGTCTATATGACACCCAGGACAGCCTCCCTGAGGCAGCTCCATAAAGTCCTCTCCTTTTTCTACACCATCCTCACGCCCCTGGTCAATCCACTCCTCTGCAGCCTGCGGAACAGGGAGGACGAGGGGGCTCTTGGAAATGCACTCAGAAAAACTGTGGCCTGCATTGAGAGCTCATACATGTTGTGATCCACCAGGAATAAACAGGTGGTGGATCTCTTTTGATCAAGTGGGGACCACTCGTAAGTGCCTCTTTTGTGTACCAGGTATATCTTTAGAAGTGCAGAATCTTGGGACTGGTTGTGGAATGAGAAGCGGGAGAAGGGAATTTGTGTCTTAAAGAAATATAGGTCTGGTCTTGAAGAGTGTAAAAAACTTGCCTGGCTTTCTTCCTTCTTTAAAGTAAAGCCAGTTGTGATCCTGCAAGTGGGAGCTGTTGAAATGCCGGACCTGCCCAGGAGTGGGAGGAAACTGACTCTAAGCATGCTGTTTTCTCTTCTGTCACCCAGCCAGGCTGAGGCGTGGCATTCCTGCATGTCTGGGATTCCTCAGGGCATCTCCCTATTGGCAGGGAGAAGTGGGCAGCTGGATCAAGCCCTTCCACTGGACATGTCTAAATCCAACTCAGTGAATCCCATCCCTCTTGTTCTCTGGGCTTCCTAGCAGAGGACAACTGTGAAAGCTACTCTGATAGGTTCAGCCCCTCTGAAAAAAAAAAAAAGTAGATCCTTGCGCAGAGGAAAGATGCACAAGTTGGGTCTCAGTTTCCCCATTTTTTAACACAGAAATCATTACTTCCCCCTTCTTTCCTTCTCATATTCTGACTCCCCTCCAACAATGTAATTACTTATTTGTTTCCCACTCTCTGACTTAGATACTGCAAACCGAGTCCTCCTGTTTTCTTCTTCCTTGCAAAAGAGAGCAAGGTCAGCTCATGGGGCATGACTGAGCACACACACCCCCAGCAGCAGGCTCTCCCCATTTCCTAGGCTGAGGCAAGCGCACAAGGTGGGAATGTCTCCATCATCTCTGATTTGCGCAAGGGCCTTCAGCCCTGACATACTCCCACAACACACTTACTCCTCCTCCACCCACAGACAGAAATTCCTTCCCACTTCCAGGCTCAGGTCTTGGTTGCAAGAATTTGCTGCACTTCAGAAGAGGCCTTGAGCTTCTTGGCTCTTCTTGGTGCTTAAGGCAATCTTCCGGGCTCCCTCCAGATTTCATGGGGGGACTTCTTGCCTCTAACAAGGACTTTATGACAAGTTTCTATGAAATGTTTGTTTTTCTGTCATTCCTGTGTGTGGGAAGAGTAGACACAGAGAAGGAGGATATACACCAAAAGGGATGTGAGTGAAGTGCCAATAAGAACCAGGGGAGCTCCCCCCATGCCTGTGGCTTCCTGGCAAGGAGTCTGTCCTGAGAAGGGGATCCAGCTTCTGCCACTCTGGAGTGGGGAATGAGCAGTGCTCGTGCCTCCTGGGGGACACAAAAGATGACTTTTCAAGGGCACCTTTCCTCTGAACTGCTGTAGATTTGTCCTTGAGGATGAGGTCTAATGGCTGACAATGCAAATAGTGATTTAACTGGCATTGCCCAGAGTGGCCACCAGAGATGCAAACTGCTATGCTGCAGATAATTATATTTAGGCAGATTAATGTTGGGGGTTTGGTTTGGTGTGGTTTCTACTTTTTTTTAGCTACTGATACTCTTAGGGAAATCACACAAGCACCTGAAGGATTATTGAAGGTTTTCTGAGAGAAGCCCCAGCAGATTAGCATCTCAAGCAATGGGGTGCCAGGGGGCAAGGGAAGGATGGTTTGGGCACTGCCCTGGTATTTGGGAAATGGAAATGAGTTCTCCTCTCCTTGACACCCTGCCCTTCTCAGTGAGGGCTGTGAAAAACTCTGCCAACTAGGTCGGAACTCACAGCCGTGTCAGGGAACTTCTGTCGAACTGCAGGAATGTGGTCCTGACAGCTCAGGCGTTGAGTTTCCATTGGAGTCCAAACCACGACAATTCACACTGCCTCCGTCTTCACTATGACACTGGGTGTTGTGTGACACAACTCTCCTGGATCTCCAGGCAGGATGGGCAAAAGTTTGATAGCTGAACCAGAACTTTTCCTCTTCCTGGAAATGTCAATGCCACAGGCTCGAGCCAAGGGGCCCAAGAAACAAAACTTCCCAGAGGGTCAATTCATGAAAATGTCCCACAGGCTGTGGGACTTCCTCTTGACTGACAGAGAATTTGTGAGTGTAGACAAATTTGTGAGTCTTCACCTATTTTTCCCTCTCTCTTTGTAACTTGGCTCTCAGCATTTCTGTATTGAATCTGCTTTGCCGCTTTGAAAATGTGTCTTTGAGAAACTAGCTCGGGATATTTTTATTATCTTTTTTTTAGCCCAAATGAATATGCAGCATTGAAGTGGGTTTCCATATATGGAGCATTTTTGCACAATGTCTGCGCCGAGAGGAGAAATATCTCAGCCTGCAGTGGGAAAGGAGTGAAGCTGTGGGGGGTAAATGTGCTTCTTCAGACAATATGTGGTATGCATGCAAGAGAAAATGTTGTGAAGGTGAATGGGCATGAAAGAAATGGAAAACTGCCCATCCAATGGAGCTCTGCAAGAGGAGGATGGAGCCGTACATAACATGGCATGATCCAAGTGGGATCAGCATGGAGAGAAGACTTTTGTAGGGAAGGTGTTGCAATGGAGTACCTTGACGTCACCCAGCTGAAAAAGAGAGATTGGACAGTGTGCTGAAGTGACGGGCAGAAGTGTCCGGGGCTAAAAGACCTTGGCTAAGAGAAGGTTGGAGGGATTTGGGTTGCAGAGATTTGAGGTAGTCCTTTCAAGACCTAATCAGGCTAAGCTTTGGAGACAAGTGAAAACAAGGAAGCTCTCAAGGATGTTTTGGAATGCGTTGTACTATCTTTGCTCTCTCTTATAATTTAAAGATTACAGTATTGCCCTTAAGTAATCCATGCTCCATATCTTTTTTCTCTGCTTTTTTGAGGAGGGGGAGGTGGAAGAGAAGAATAGTTTCTTTTTTAACCAAAGGCAGCCAACGGGCAGATCCCAGGTTAGCGAAAAGGTATAAAGGAAGGGAAAATTTTGATGTGGTGTACACTGGCACAAGAAGATTACCTGCAATTCCGTTCTCTGAAGTCCTAACTGGGTGGCTGAGAGCCTGGAAGCGCAGAGCTGCCTTCATCTGCCCTGCATTTCAGCATGTAAAATGAAGCTAACTGAGTCATAAAGTTGGTTTTGATTCTCTTCACAGCCTAAGGCACAGCATGGGGCGGGAGACAGGCAGGACACCTAAAGAGGACTCACACTTCTCTGCACAAAAGCTTAGGTGCTTGCGGGAACCTCAGGAAGCATGGCATACCGATTCCAGGGTTCAACGACCTGGTCAAATGCCTTGTCTCCTTCTCTGTAATGGTGGCATCGATGCGTGGCACTCATGTGCGGACTCTGTACAAGGATCATAGAAACATCAATTCATGGAATGGTTTAGGTTGAAAAAGACATTTAAGATCATCAAGTCCAGCTGTATACCTAACCCTGCTATGTCCACCACTAAACCATGTCCCTCAGCGCCTCATCCACAGGTCTTTTAAAAACCTCCAGCGATGCTGACTCAACCACGTCCCATGGCAGCCTGTTCCACTGTCTGAGAACCTTTTCAGTGAAGAAATTATTCCTAATATTCAGTCTAAACTTCCCCTGGCACAACTTGTGGCTGTTTCCTATTCTCCTATCACTTGTCACTTGGGAGAAGAGACCAGCACCCACCTCTCTACAGGGGGACAATCACTTCCCTAGTCCTGCCGGCCACACTGTTTCTGATACAAGCCAGCATGCAGTTGGCCATCATAGCAATGTTGGTCAACATATGAATGTTTCTTTTCCATAGGTATTCAGAGAGATCCTTCTTGTGCTCGGAAGAGGCTGTCCTGCAAGGCCTATCACATTTCCTGAGCTCCTTCCCCCTTCAGAGCTGCTTCCCACGGCACCACCTGTATAAGTCCCCCCTGTATATCAAAGTCTTCTCCTCTGGAGTCCACCAGCCTGTGCTCTGCTGCTGGCCTTCCTTTGACACCTGGGACCCCACTATTTCCTTGTTTGCCAGTACCGCCTCCAGGTGAGCATCCCCCTTGTAGCTCTGTTAGGAACTTGTCCCAGGAGCCTCCAGGCTGCCAGCATCCTGTTGCTTTGCCTGGCCAGGGAATGCCAGGGCACTTACAGTCCCCCACAGGAACCTGCTCCTTAACCTGGAGACTTCCTCGGCTTGCTGAGAGAGGACTATTGCTGTTTCCTCTCCCTGACCATGTAGGTTATGAGTGCCAAGACCATGTCACCCTTACTGACTTCTCTTCTCATCCTCACTCACAGAAGCTGGCCCAACCTGTTGCCCATCTCATAGAGGAGGTCCATATATCCTAGCTGCTCCTTCACACAGCGTGCTTTCCCCCGATTCTCGTCCTCCCTGTCACCTTCTCCATCAGAGCCTGTATCCCTCCACTGCAGCACCCCAGCTCAGCAAGCTGTGCCACCACATCTCATTTAATCCCAAACCATCACAGTAGCGTGACAAGTCCTGGGGCTTCAGCTCCTCCTGCCTGTGCTCCAGCTCCTCCTGGCCATGCACCTTTGGGCTGCAGCACCTCAGCTGTGGCACCGGGGTGGAGCGCAGACTTCTCCCAGGGAAACCTGATCACTGATCCTGACCCGAACACCATTGTGCACCGAGCAGTTCGTGCTGTGCTGTGCTGCGTGTACAGCGTGGCCTCCACACCTGTACTGAGCTGTAGAGACCCCTTGGGCACAGGACAACCTCAGCAGCTCCTTGTCCCAGTGCAGCCTGCGGGCAGCTCCCACTTGGTACCGGCCATCATGGCACCTGCATGGCCTTGTCTCTGTCTGACAATGCAGCAGGAAGGTCTCCTGAGAACATCATTTCTGACTGACTGTGGAGAAGAGGAATAGAGTCATTTCCTCCTAAGGGAATACAGTATGAGTTTGAATGACCAAAATGGGAGACTGTCTTCTCTGGACGGGCTCTGCATGGCATGCTGCGCATGGCTGGGAGTCCCATCTGATGCTACACCACCTAGGCGTCTGTCGTGGTTTAAGCCCAGCTGGCAACTAAGCACCACACAGCCGCTCACTCACTCCCCCCAGGTGGGGTGGGGGAGAGAACCAGAAGAGTAAAAGTGAGACAACTCGTGGGCTGAGATAAAAACAGTTTAATAAGTAGAGCAAACAAACACCGCGCGGAGAAGCAAAGCGAAAGAAGGAATTCATTCACCACTTCCCGTCGGCAGGCATGTGTTCAGCTATCTGCAGGGAAGCAGGGCTCTATCACGCGTAGCGGTTGCTCGGGAAGACAAGCGCCATTACTCCGAATGTCCCCACCTTCCTTCTTCCTCCCCCAGCTTTACACACTGAGCATGATGTCATATGGTATGGAATATCCCTTTGGTCAGTTGGGGTCAGCTGTCCCGGCTGTGTTCCCTCCCAACTTCCCGTGCACCCCCAGCCCACTCGCTGGTGGGGTGGGGTGAGGAGCAGAAAAGGCCTTGGTGCTGTGTGAGCCCTGCTCAGCAGTAACTAAACCATCCCTGCTTTATCAACACTGTTTCCAGCACAAATCCAAAACACAGCCCCATACAATCCAAAACACAGCCCCATACTAGCTGCTGTGAAGAAAGTTAAGCCCATCCCAGCCAAAACCAGCACAAGGAGGAACTCCACTGGTGATGTCCGCTTGTCCCATTCCTCTTTCTCCATGCAGTGCTGTAGGACCTTCTTTTCCCCACTTGGCAGGAAGGGAACCTGAGGAAGGGCATGCGCTTCTGTGTTTGTTGTACAAAGGAATCGGGAAGGAGTCACTGCCAGAGACAACATGGCGGTTTTCCCTCCTCTGACTGAATTCACACTTGGCTTAGGGGCTCCATTCCTCGTGAAAGGGCAGGAACAGGTTATCTGAGAGGGCCAAACTGCTCTTCTTGGAAGAACCTCCTCTCAGTAGAGAGATGAGTTGCCGCACTGAGGTGCCTATTTCTGTGGAATGAGAGAGAATGTTGTGCTGGTTTTGGCTGGGATAGAGTTAATTTTCTTCATAGTAGCTAGTATAGGGCTGTGTTTTGGATTTGTACTAAAAACAGTATTGATACACAGGGATGTTTTAGTTACTGCTGAGCAGTGCTTACACAGAGTCAAGGCCTTTTCTGCTTCTCACACCGCCCTGCCAGCAAGTAGGCTGGGGGTGCACAAGAAGTTGGGAGGGGATACAGCCAGGACAGCTGACCACAACTGACCAAAGGGATATTCCATACCATATGATGTCATGCTCAGTATATAAACTAGGGGGAAGGCTGGCCGGGGGACCGCTGCTTGGGCTGGGCATCGGTCGGAGGGTGGTGAGCAATTGTTTTCATTTGCATCACTTGCCTTTCTTGTTTGTTGTTGTTTTCATTACAATTTTTATTATCATTATTATTATTATTATTTTACTTCATTTCATTTATTAAACTGTTTTTATCTCAACCCACGAGTTTTCTCGCTTTTACTTTTCCTATTCTCTCCCCCATCCCACTGGGGCAGGGGGGGAGTGAGCGAGCGGCTGTGTGGTGCTTAGTTGCCAGCTGGGCTTAAACCACGACAGTCCTTTTTGGCGCCCAACGTGGGGCTCGAAGGGTTTGAGATAATAACAGATTCAACAGAACTTATTAGAAGGGGTTTCTACCTGTTAAAAGTTACAGGTCACAATATTGATTCATCTGTTCTTGACATTAGTTTATTTGATCTGCACCATGCTCTTTTTTCTGCTGTACCTGTTAAAGATTGGCATTGGTTTTTTCGGTTTGCTGTGCTCTTTAGTGATTAGTGATATTTTGCCTGGGAGATTTGTTTTTAAAACACTGACCTTGAGCTGGGTACTCTGGTATTTGGTCTCTGCACTGAAGCCATTACTGTACTTCGGGTACCATCTCATGGAGATTTTTAACAATTATACTTCTTCCTCTGAGAGGTTTTTTGAGGAGGAAATACAGAACGGCACCCTTGCTACCTTCTTCTGTGACGTTGTCTCCCTCGTTACAACGACTTCTCAGTATCTTGAACATCCTTGGGTAGTTAAAATACTTCTATTGGCCTTTCTAAGAAATATTGCTTCAGTTTTGTCTAAGGTTAACAAGCAATTTAGGAATATGACCCAGGCTCCACGAGAGCATGGTCATGGGTGGCACGGCATGTGGGAAAATATGGGCAGGTATCTAGAGAACTTCTCACCTCCAATGTTCTGGAACTTCACTCCCGAACAACTACAGGATCCTGATGAAGTGGTAGAATGTTTGAGAAAAAAATGCTGTGGCTATTCTAAAGAGGCACATCTTACTGCACTGTGCTGGGTCCTGGCCAGTATCTACCAAACACTGCTCGATACTACGCAGTACCCCCAGGAGGAAGAGAGGGGAAACAAACCAACAGACACCGTGGCTAAACCAGGCACTGTATCAGTCGCCCCTATAACCAAAAAGAAACAGTGGAAGCGGAAATCAACTCGTTTAGTAAGGGATGAAGAAGCTTCTCCTAAGAGGGAGCAGGAGAAAGAATCAGAAGAGGCAGCCTGTTCTGTGGCAGAGCAATCACAAGAACAGGAGGAGGAAGAGACTGAGATAATCAATGAGACAGAAACCACCCGATCCCTGTCCCTAAGTGAGCTGCGAGATATACGAAAAGATTTTAGCCGTCAACCAGGTGAGCTAATTCTCAGCTGGTTGCTTCGATGCTGGGATATTGGGGCTAGTAGTCAGGAATTAGAGGGTAAGGAAGCCCGGCAGCTGGGATCCCTTGCTAGGGATAAGGCCATTGACAAAGGGATTGGAAAAAAGGCAGGAGTCCTCAGTCTTTGGCAGCGACTCCTGTCAAGTGTGAAGGACAGGTATCCCTTCAAGGAAGAACTCGCAAATTCTCGAAGGAAATGGACCAACATTGAGGGGGGCATCCAGTATCTGAGGGAATTAGCCGTGTTGGAGGTGATCTATAACGACCAGGCATGCAAAGACCCGGATGAAATCCGGTGCACACGGTCCATGTGGCGAAAGGTTGTACGAAATGCAGCGACATCATATACCCACACCCTGGCGATAATGAACTGGACAGACATTGAGGCACCAACTATAGATGAACTGGCCAGGCAACTCCGAGAATACGAAGATAATCTTGCTCCCTCCATGTGTGCTTGTGTCTCGGCTGTGGACAGACACAGACTGACCCAAAACATGTTTGAGCAAGCTGAGAAGCGTAGGTTTTCTTCATGCACTCCAACCAAAGCCTCATCTATTAAGAGTCAGCCTTTTCCTGTTCAAGCGAAAGAGTACCGGTGGCGCACACCACGTGCAACCCTGTGGTTCTTCCTGCGGGACCAGGGGGAGGACATGAGGAAGTGGGATGGTCAACCCACCTGGAGACTAGAAGCTCGGGTGCAGGAACTACAAGGGAAAACAACAGCCAAAAGGCATCCATCCAGGAAAATTACCGCTCCAGTGTCTGTTGGGCAGAGTAGAAGGGCTTACTGTACTTTTGATCCTGATGAAGGGACCTCTGTTACGCACTTACAGAAACCAAGTAATGAAGACTCAGACCAGGAGTAGAGGGGCCCTGCCTTCAGTCAGGCGGAGGAAAGGGACAATCGGGTTTACTGGACTGTGTGGATTCGATGGCCTGGCACATCAGCCCCACGGGAGTATAAAGCTCTAGTGGACAGCGGTGCACAGTGTACTCTAATTCCATCAGATTACAAGGGGGCAGAATCCATCTGTATTTCTGGAGTGACAGGGGGATCCCAAGAACTGTCTGTGTTGGAGGCTGAATTAAGCCTGACTGGGAATGAGTGGCAAAAGCACCCTATTGTGACTGGTCCAGAGGCTCCGTGCATCCTTGGTATAGACTATCTCAGGAAAGGGTACTTCAAAGACCCAAAAGGGTATCGGTGGGCTTTTGGTATAGCTGCTTTGAGCACGGAGGAAATTAAACAGCTGTCTAGCTTGCCTGGTCTCTCAGAGGATCCTTCTGTGGTGGGGTTGCTGCAAGTTAAAGAACAGCAGGTGCCAATTGCTACCATGACAGTGCACCGGCGACAATATCGCACCAATCGAGACTCCCTGGTTCCCATCCATAAGTTGATCCGTCAACTGGAAAGTCAAGGAGTGATCAGTAAGACTCATTCACCCTTTAATAGTCCCATATGGCCCGTGCAAAAATCTAACGGGGAGTGGCGGTTAACAGTGGACTATCGAGGCCTGAATGAAGTCACACCGCCACTGAGTGCTGCCGTACCAGACATGCTAGAACTTCAGTATGAACTGGAGTCAAAGGCTGCCAAATGGTATGCAACAATAGATATCGCCAATGCATTTTTCTCGATCCCTCTGGCAGCAGAGTGCAGGCCACAGTTTGCTTTCACATGTAGGGGTATCCAGTACACCTGGAATCGACTGCCCCAGGGGTGGAAACATAGTCCTACCATTTGTCATGGGTTGATACAGAGTGCACTGGAACAGGGCAAAGCTCCCGAACACCTGCAGTATATTGATGACATCATTGTGTGGGGCAACACAGCGGAGGAAGCGTTTGAGAAGGGGAGAAGAATAATCCAGATTCTCCTGAAAGCTGGTTTTGCTATAAAACAAAGTAAGGTCAAAGGGCCTGCACAGGAAATTCAGTTTTTAGGAATAAAATGGCAGGATGGGCGTCGCCATATCCCAATGGATGTGATCAATAAAATAACAGCCATGTCTCCACCAACTAACAAAAAGGAAACACAAGCTTTCTTAGGTGTTGTGGGTTTCTGGAGAATGCATATTCCAGGTTAAAGTCTGATCGTAAGCCCTCTCTATCGAGTGACGCGGAAGAAGAATGACTTTGAATGGGGCCCTGAACAGCAGCAAGCCTTTGAACAAATTAAATGGGAGATAGTCCATGCAGCTTGGGCCAGTCCGGACAGGGCAAGATGTGAAAAATGTGCTTTACACCTCAGTCGGGGATAACGGCCCCACCTGGAGCCTCTGGCAGAAAGCACCTGGGGAGACTCCAGGTTGACCCCTAGGGTTTTGGAGCCGGGGATATAGGGGATCTGAAGCCCGTTACACTCCAACTGAAAAAGAAATATTAGCAGCATATGAAGGAATTCGAGCTGCTTCGGAAGTAGTTGGTACTGAAGCACAGCTCCTTTTGGCCCCTCGATTGCCTGTGCTGGGCTGGATGTTCAAAGGGAAGATCCCCTCTACGCATCACACAACTGATGCTACATGGAGTAAGTGGGTTGCACTGATAACGCAACGAGCTCGGATGGGAAACCCCGACCGCCCGGGAATCCTGGAAGTGATCATGGACTGGCCAGAGGGCCGAAACTTCGGAGTGTCACCAGAGGAGGTGACTCGTGCTGAAGAGGCCCCTCTGTATAATGAATTATCAGAGACTGAGAAGCAATATGCCCTGTTTACAGATGGATCCTGTCGTATTGTGGGAAAACATCGAAGGTGGAAAGCTGCTGTGTGGAGTCCTACGCGACAAGTTGCAGAAACTGCTGAAGGACAAGGTGAATCGAGTCAGTTTGCAGAGGTGAAAGCCATTCAGCTGGCTTTAGATATTGCTGAACGAGGGAAATGGCCAGTACTTTATCTCTATACGGACTCATGGATGGTGGCAAATGCCCTGTGGGGGTGGCTACAGCAATGGAAGCAGAGCAACTGGCAGCGCAGAGGTAAGCCCATCTGGGCTGCTGAATTATGGCAAGATATTGCTGCTCGGGTAGAGAACCTGGTTGTAAAAGTACGTCATGTAGATGCTCACATACCCAAGAGTCGTGCCACTGAAGAACATCGAAACAATGAGCGGGTGGACCAAGCTGCTAGAATTGAAGTGGCTCAGGTGGATCTGGATTGGGAACATAAGGGTGAGCTATTTGTAGCTCGATGGGCCCATGACACATCAGGACATTTAGGAAGGGATGCAACATACAAATGGGCTCGTGGTCGAGGGGTGGACTTGACCATTGATGCCATTGCACAGGTTATCCATGAATGTGAAACATGTGCCATAATCAAACACACTAAGCAGTTAAAGCCTTTTTGGTATAGGGCGATGACTGAAATATCAATACGGGGAAGCCTGGCAGGTTGATTATATCACACTACCACGAACCCCCCACGGGAAGCAGCATGTGCTTACAATGGTGGAAGCAACTACCGGATGGATGGAAACATACCCTGTGACCCATGCCACTGCCCGGAACATCTTGGGCCTTGAAAAGCAAGTTTTATGGCGACACGTCACCCCTAAAAGAATTGAATCCGACAATGGGACTCATTTCCGAAACAACCTCATTAACACCTGGGCCAAGGAGCATGGCATTGACTGGGTGTATCACATCCCCTACCATGCACCAGCCTCCGGGAAAATGGAACGATACAACGCACTGTTAAAAACGACACTGAAAGCAATGGGTGCTGGGACATTTAAGCATTGGGATACACATTCAGCAGAAGCCACTTGGCTAGTTAACACTAGAGGCTCTGCCAGTCGACCTGGCCCTGCCCAATCAAAACCCCTGCGCACTGTGGAAGGAGATAAGATTCCCGTAGTACATATAAGGAACTTGCTGGGAAAAGCAGTCTGGGTTATTCCTTCCTCAGGAAAAGGTAAACCTATTCGCCGGGTTATTTTTGCTCAAGGACCTGGGTGCACTTGGTGGGTAATGCAGAAGAATGGGGAAGTCCAGTGTGTACCTCAAGGTGATTTAATTCTGGGTGAAACTAATCCATAATTTGAGTTATATATTACAGAAATTACTATAGCAGGAACCACCTGAACCAATGGAGGACAAGCCTTACAAGAAGCAGTGCAAGTGCAGCAGTGACCCGACCTGAGCTAGCTGTGGTGCCCAATAACTCCATGCAATACACCACCTCTTCTCTCCTGAGTGACCACCATAACAGATGGAGCCCAAAGTTATGGACTACATGAACTCAATGGACATTTATGGACATTTTAGAAATATTTTACAGGGGTGGTCCATAGACTAAGGGAAGGATATCTGTGTACTATATCAAAGGATGGGAAGGGCGATGATAGGGAATGAGAACGTTTTGGATGGTGTGAGACCTGAGCATGATGTAAATGGTATGGAATAAGGGGTGGAGAATGTGCTGGTTTTGGCTGGGATGGGGTTAACTTTCTTCATAGCAGCTAGTATGGGGCTGTGTTTTGGATTGTATGGGGCTGTGTTTTGGATTTGGGCTGGAAACAATGTTGATAAAGCAGGGATGGTTTAGTTACTGCTGAACAGGGCTCACACAGCACCAAGGCCTTTTCTGCTCCTCACCCCACCCCACCAGTGAGTGGGCTGGGGGTGCACGGGAAGTTGGGAGGGGACACAGCCGGGACAGCTGACCCCAACTGACCAAAGGGATATTCCATACCATATGACATCATGCTCAGTATGTCAAGCTGGGGGAGGAAGAAGGAAGGTGGGGACATTCGGAGTAATGGCGTTTGTCTTCCCGAGCAACCGCTACGCGTGATAGAGCCCTGCTTCCCTGCAGATAGCTGAACACCTGCCTGCCGACGGGAAGTGGTGAATTAATTCCTTCTTTCGCTTTGCTTCTCCGCGCGGTGTTCTTTGCTCTACCTATTAAACTGTTTTTATCTCAGCCCACGAGTTTTCTCACTTTTACTCTTCTGGTTCTCTCCCCCACCCCACCTGGGGGGAGTGAGTGAGCGGCTGTGTGGTGATTAGTCCGGCTGGGCTTAAACCACGACAGGAGTTCAGTCCAGTTGGCAGCCGGTCACAAGTGGTGTCCCCCAGGGCTCAGGTTTGGTGTTGGTCTTGTTGAATATATTTATGGATGATCTGGATGAGGGGATCGAGTGCTCCCTCAGCAAGTTTGCAGATGACACCAAGTTGTGTGGGAGTGTTGATCTGCTTGAGGGTCGGAAGGCTCTGCAGAGGGATCTGGACAGGCTGGATTGATGGGCCAAGGCCAACTCTATGTGGTTCAACAAGGCCAAGTGCCAGGTCCTGCACTTGGGTCACAACAACGCCATGCAACACTACAGGCTTGGGGACGAGTGCCTGGAAAGATGACCCGCAGAAAAGGACCTGGGGGTGTTGATCGACAGCTGGCTGAAGATGAGCCAGCAGTGTGCCCAGGTGGCCAAGAAGGCCAACGGCATCCTGGCCTGTATCAGAAATAGTGTGGCCAGCAGGAGTAAGGAGGTGATTGTCCCCCTGTACTCGGTGCTGGTGAGTCTGCACCTCAACTGCTGTGTTCAGTTTTGGGCCCATCACTACAAGAAGGACATTGAGGTGCTGAAGCGTGTCCAACAAAGACCAATGAAGCTGATGAAGGGTCCAGAGAACAAGTGTTATGAGGAATGGCTAAGGGAACTGGAGAACAGGAGGCTCAGGGAGACCTTATCGCTCTCTACAACTACCTGAAAGGAGGTTGTAGTGAGGTGGGTGTTGGTTTCTTTTCCCAGGTAACAAGTGATAGGACAAGAGGAAACAGCCTCAAGTTGTGCCAGGGGAGCTTTAGATTGGATATTAGGAAAAATTTCTTCACCAAAAGGGTTATCAAGCGTAGGAGCAGGCTGTGCAGGGAAGTGGTTAAGTCACCATCCCTGGGGTATTTCAAAGATGCGTAGATGTGGCGCTTAGGGACTTGGTTTAGTGGTGGACATGGTAGCGTCAGGTTAACGGTGGGACTCGGTGGTCTTAAAGGTCTTTTCCAACCTAAATGATTCTATGATTTTATGTTTCTACTTTTTGCCCATCCCTCTGGCCTGTCTATGTCCTTTGGGATGGCAGCTGTGGACTGCAGTGTAGTTTCTGCTCTCCTCAATATAGTTGCATCTACAAATGCTATGAAAATGAACTCTCTCATCTCCTGCAGGTCATTAAAAACACATGAAACAGAGCAGGTAGCACGACAGACTCTTGCAGGACCCTTTTAGCTAGATGCCTCCAGGCAGAGTACCACACATTGACCTCATCCCTCTGAGCTCCACCATCCGACTGTTGTTTTAGCCATCTACTGACTCACCCACGCAGGCCATCATATCCTAACTTGGGCACAAGAATAATGTGGGAGATGATGCTGAAAACTTCACTGACTTCCAGGTTAAAAGACAACCACTGCTCTCCCCACGCCCAGCAATCCTGTCCTTTCATCACAGAAAGCAAAGAGGATGGCGAGACACACACTACCCTGAGTAAAACCAGACACCTTCTTTTTCAGCCACCCAGAAATGGGATCTGAGTGAATGGACACACTCTGGAGCACAGCCTTGAGTTTCACTGCTCATCTGTTGTGCATTTTTGAAAGGTGCGTGCCATGTTTGGGTGCTGCCAGTCATCAGAGAGTCCCCCCAGTCTCCATCACCCTCTAAAGATGATGGAGAGTGTCATCACTGTGAGATTGGCTTGCCCTCTCAGCTCCCTGGGATGCCGCCCCGCTTGTCCCATAGACTGGTAAGGGTTGCGTTTGCTCAGGTGACCCCTGACTTGATCCCCATCCACCACTGGCTGATCTCCTTCAGGGTCCTGCCCTGAGTCACAGAGGCCTGCGAGACCTTGCTGGGGAACACTGAGGCAAAGAGGATAACAGAGAATCTCAGCTCTGTCTACACCTGCTCTTATGAAACTCAGCAGTGGCCACAGAGTACCTTGGTTTTCTTCTTCAACTGTTCCTGAAGTAGTAAACACTCATTATGGTGCCCTTTCTAGTTTCCTTTGAGTTGCAGTCTGGGTTATTGCAGAGCTTGGAGGATGCTGTCCTTGAAGACCAGCTGGACTGAGCTCTGCCATCAGGTCACAGCTCTGTCTCCCACAGTAACGGCTCCAGTTTGTCCTGTCCGTGGCCCTGGCTGAGGGCATTGCTGCACATCTGGGCTGAAGCACCACAGCTGTGGCATCAGGCAGGGTCATACTTGCCATAGGGGAACCTGTTATCAAGTGTCCAAGAGCCTGAGTGTGCAAAGGCTTTACTTCAGAGGAGAGACATGGCTTGGACAAAAGAATTCTGGATGTCTTTTTATCCCTAGGACTACAAACCCAGAATGAAATGTCTGAATTCAGTCAACTGAAGACGTGTCCCCAGCTTGCAGAAATTAGATCCCTGCCTGTCACCTTCCTGGTGTCCTGTCTAATGATGAAACAAACAAAACGTGATTCTCATGCCTGACTCTTTTCCTGATAGGAGAAATGTCAGTGCTGGGAAGAAGTGTCTCTCCCCAGCTGCGGGAGGGAACCTCAGTGATTGCTCCAGCCTGTTTCACAGCAGGTTCCCCTGGAGCCCCAGGGACCCCTGGGGGGAGCCCCGAGGGGCAGAGAAAGTGCCGCCTTGGGCTGCTCCTCTGCTGCTGAGCTGGGCCGGGCTCCTGGGATGGAGGGAGCTCATGGCAAGCGGGCAGCACTGCCGAGAGACAGCTCTGCCCAGGAGCAGCTCCTCTGCAGAGCGCAGCAGGGCTGAGGGCACTGCCTGCAGGCACCGAGGGGAGAGGATCAAGGCAGAGAGAGGTTAAAGGCAGTCTGGGGTGGGAGGACAGAGGCGAGCTCACTGGAGGAGAAATCTTCACAGCCCTTGACACGGTAAGTCTCTGGCTGCAGGGCAATTTAGGTACAGTTCACGGGCAGATCTCCTAATGATGACACATCCCACAAACTCTGAGAGCTTTCAGGGAGAACTGCCACAGGTGCTCCAGTGTAGAGAGGGAGGAGGTGCCCCAGAGCAGGGCTTCCCTGCTGCACCATGAGAGGGACAGGGCATGAGGGCTGCCTTCTGCCAGGGACGGCTGCAGGGTGTGAAGGTGGGTGTGCAGCCAGGGGTGCCCAGGGCTGTCCTTCCGAGCAGGGTCCCTGCACCCCCGGGGCTGGGTGCTGGGGCAGGGACTCTGCCGCCTGCCAGGGTCAGCACTCAGCCTGCCCGGGGAGCTCCCCACGGCGCTGTGGGGAGAAGCTGGGGGTGGAAGGAGAGAGCAGTGCAATGGCAGGGTGCTTCTGCTGTTGAGAGGGTGCTGTGTGGGTCAGGGCTGCTCACAGCTCCACATCACTGCAGGATCTTCCCAGGAGACTTTTCAGGAAGCACAGCAAGGCAGGGGCTGCCTGAAAGGGAAGGATCCTGGTCTTTCACTCTTCTCCTCTGGGTTGTCTGGGTGGGCAATGGCACATAGAAATTAATCTCTCATTTCCGGAGGAGGCACTGAAATTCCAAGTCTGTTCCTCTTAGAGGTGAATAAAGCGGGGAGTATTGGAAATCACCATGCCGTGGTTACAGACAGCATCAGTGTCACTTTTCCATCCTCGCCAGGGCTGGTCTGATGTTCCCCTCAGAGCCTGCACACCCAGAGATGCCCCTGGGCAGTGTCCTGCTGCAGGGAGGGCTCTGCAGGGCAGAGCTGAGCAGGCAGCGGGTGGGATGGGCTCTGTGAGCACTGCCAGGGAGGAGACACAGGGGACAGAGAACCAGCTCCTGGCAGGGACAGCTGCAGGCAGCAGAGACAGGGACGGGGTTGGGAGGACACTGCAAACAAGCACAGGGGGAGGGTGCGCTCAGGCAGCTCTCTTTCTGTGTTTCCCTGCAGATGTCTGCTGGGCACTGTCTGCGGGGCAATGAGCTGACTCTCTCTGTAGAACCTCCCATCGGAGGGACCCCCGAGTCTCTGCTTTGCCTGTCCTGCAGGGCTTGCAAGCTGCCCCCCAGAAAGGCGCAGCTCTGCTGTGGGATCCTCGGGAGTGCGGAGCCTTTCCTTGGAGGTCGGCACTCTCCTCGCAGAGTCAGCTGCTTCTCTCTGGGAGGGGTCGTGTCCTGCCCTCTCCATCACACCTCCACCTCTGGGCTGGGCTGGAGAAGAGTTTGCAGAGCTGTCCTGTGAAACAGGACTCCTCTGGTCTCATCAGAGTTCAGGTTTAGCGTTTTTTTTTAAAAGAGTAATTTGTGTGTGAAGTCATCTTCAAGGCAGGAAAATGAAAACACAGGGCAGATGGGAAAAGGGCTGATGGACACTGCAGCTTTGTGAAAAAACACAGACAAAATTATTACAAAGACATGCCAAGCCTCTCTGCCACAGCCCACGTTCTTCCATGAGTCATGAGTGCAGATATTGAACTTTTCCATGAAAGATGGATTACATTTTACATCCCCTGTGAACATCGGAGCTGTCACAAAGCAGTTCCCATGTACCCACTGCAGCAGAGCAAAGCTGACTCCTCAGCAGCAGAAGGGCAGAGCTCCTGCTCCTCACAGCACACTCAGCCAGCACAAACTAGAGAAAGGAAATGCATTCCAACTGCGGGGGGATTTCTATGAAAAATTGAGTGGATTTTCTTCGAGAAATCTGTCCTAACTTTTTTCCTGTCTTTTCCTTCTTTGGACAGAACTTAAGACCAGGAAACAGCAAATGTCCAACAGCAGCTCCATCACCCAGTTCCTCCTCCTGGCCTTCACAGACACGCGGGAGCTGCAGCTCTTGCACTTCTGCCTCTTCCTGGGCATCTACCTGGCTGCCCTCCTGGGAAATGGCCTCATCATCACCGCCATAGCCTGCGACCACCACCTCCACAGCCCCATGTACTTCTTCCTACTCAACCTTTCTCTCATCGACCTGGGCTCCCTCTCCACCACTGTCCCCAAAGCCATGGCCAGTTCCCTCTGGGACACCAGGGCCATCTCCTACTCAGGATGTGCTGCCCAAGTCTTTCTGTTTGTCTTTTTCATGTCAGCAGAACTGTATCTTCTCACTGTCATGTCCTATGACCGCTACATTGCCATCTGCAAACCCCTGCACTACGGGACCCTCCTGGGCAGCAGAGCTTGTGTCCACATGGCAGCAGCTGCCTGGGGCAGTGGGTTGCTCAATTCCCTTCTTCACACAGCCAATACATTTTCACTACCTCTCTGCAAAGGCAATGCCGTGGACCAGTTCTTCTGTGAAATTCCACAGATCATCAAGCTCTCCTGCTCAGAAGCCTACCTCACAGAAAATTGGCTTCTTGTGGTTACTGCCTGTTTAGACCTTGGGGTTTTTGTTTTCATCTTGCTGTCCTATGTGCAGATCTTGAGGGCCGTTCTGAGGATCCCCTCTGAGCAGGGACGGCATAAAGCCTTTTCCACATGCCTCCCTCATATGGCCGTGGTCTCCCTGTTTCTCATCACTGCAGTGTTTGCCCACCTGAAGCCCCCCTCCATCTCCTCCCCATCCCTGGACCTGGTGGTGGCAGTTCTGTACTCGGTGGTGCCTCCAGCAGTGAACCCCCTCATCTACAGCATAAGGAACCAGGAGCTCAAGGATGCCTTTTGGAACCTGACCCCATGGATGCCTTTTCACAGAAAATAACCTGCCTCCCCTCCTCTCCACATTTCCCAGAGATTCTCTTAGGCCACAAGTCGGCTTTTTCCTCTTGTGATAATTCTACTCATGAAAAATTTTCTTGGTTTATACTCCTTCTGTTGAGTGTTGGTGGTGTCATGGGTCACCCTTGCACAACACTGTATCAGCGGTGGCCTGTCCAATGGCAGCTTTTCGGTAAAAGGGGATCTCCCAGGTGCAGTGCCTGAAGGCTGGTGGAGTTGCTTCCAAGAGAATATCCATAGAGTTTCTCTTTAAAAGTTTCTGTTCTCCTTTTGTTCTCAGTGTTTTTGGTGTTAAGCTCATGATAAGGTTGGGTTCCATTGGAAAAAAAAAAAAAGTTCTGGTTTTAAAAGCTCTCTTCTTGATGGCCAGTGGTGGTGCAGATGGTCCATGAGCTCCCCATTATCTCCTCAGCTTGCTACATATATGACAGTACTCCTAGCATATATCAGAGGTGTCAGGAGAACATGGGGACTCACGCTGTGCCCTGGGGTTGGAATGACTGGAGACTCAGAAGGTGTAACTCCCTCAAAGGGAACGTGCCCCAAAAGCAAAGCATTAAATCGAGCTACCCACAAACAAGGACTCTGCAGTTCCACTGGAAAATTGTCCCAAACCAGTCCCACACTCCCACCATTTCCGTCTCTGCCCATACAGCAGAGCCCTGAGGAGGAACCTTTGCTGTGTGGTCACCTCTGTCCTCCTCCGAGGCTTGGTGATACCCAGCTCCACTGCCATTATTAACAGAAAGGAAACCAGGTTCCCACTGACACTTATTACACAGTGAGTCCCACAGCTCTTGCCACAGCTGGACTCTCAGCCCAGCGCATTCTCAGACAGCTCCATCAGGTGCTCATGGCCTTGTCTCGACAAATACTGAAAATCTCCATCAACTGATCACCCACCAACTGGCCTGCGTCCTTGCTCCCCTGTTTGGCTCTGAGGGATTTCTCAAAAACCTCTCTCTCAGCCTCTCCTTCTCCATCGCGTGCTCCAGGCCCCAACCATCCTTCTGGCCTCTGCAGGACTCGCTCCAGCCTGTCAGGGTCCTTCTTGTGCTGGGGAGCCCCATCCTAGTCACAGTAGTGCAGACGCGGTCCTGTGGTGGGTTGACTTTGACCAGCAGCCAGACACCAACCCAGCTGATCAGTCACTGCCCCTACTCAATAGGGCCAAGGGAGAAAATAAGATGGACTAGCTCATGGGTCAAAGGGAAGACAGGGAGATCGCTTACTAATTCCTGTCACCGGCAAAGAAGAGCTGGCTTGGGGAAGAGAAATTTAATTTATTGTCAATTAAAAGAGATTTGGATAGTGAGAAGATCTAACAGAAATATTAAAGAACATTTCCCCACCCCGCTCCTTTTTCCCAGGTTCACATTACTCCTTCATTCCCAATTCTTCTACCCACCCCAACCCTGAGAGGCGCAGGGCGGGTGGGAAATGGGAAGGGTCAATCCGTACATAACAGTTCTTCTTGGACACTCCTTCCTCACACTTCTTCTCTGCTCCTGCGTGCGTCCTCTCCACAGGATCCCACTGTAGTTCTGGTCAAGGCTATGTGCTGTTCACTTCTTTCTCTCTTACTTTTTTCCTTCATTCTCACGGCATAGTTGAGGTTGGGAGGGGCCTCTGGAGATTATCTAGTTCAACCCCCAGTTGAGGCAGGGTCAGCTGGAGCAGGTTGCTCAGGACCTTGTCTAGGTGGGTTTGGAAGATCTCCAAGGATGGAGATGCCACCACCTCTCTGGGCAACCTGTTCCATTGTTTGACCACCCTCACAAACAAAAAGTGTTTTCTTGCATTCAGATGGAATTTTATGTGGTTTTAATCTTTGTCCACCACCCCTTGTCTTGTTCATTGGGAACTACCGAGGAGAGTTTCATAGAATCCCAGAATCATAGAATAGTTTGGGTTGGAGGGACCTTTAGAGGTCATCTAGTCCAACCCCCCTGCAATGAGCAGGGATGTCTTCCACAAGATCAGGTTGCTCAGATCCCCATCCAACCTGACCTGGAATGTTTCCAGGGATGGGGCATCTACCACCTCTCTGAGCAACCTGTTCCAGTGTTTCACCATCCTCGTCATAAAAGATTTCTTCCTTATAGCTGCTCTAAATCTATCCTCTTTTAGTATAAAACCATTAGCCCTTGTCCTATCGCAACAGGCCCTGCTAAAAGCTTTGTCCCCATCTTTCTTATAAGTCCTCTTTAAGCGTTGAAAGGCTGCGATAAGGTCTCCCCGGAGCCTTCTCTTCTCCAGGCTAAACAGCCTTCCTCCATAGGAGAGGTGTTCTATCCCTCTGATCATTTTTGTGGCCTCCTCCGGAACCGCTCCGTGTCTTTCCTGTGCTGAGGGCTCCAGAGCTGGATGCAGGACTCCAGGTGGGGTCTCACCAGCGCAGAGTAGAGGGGCAGAATCACCTCCCTCGGCCTGCTGGCCACACTTCTTTTGATGCAGCCCAGGATATGGTTGGCCTTCTGGGCTGTGAGCACCCATTGCCGGCTCATGTCCGGCTTTTCATCCCCCAGTAGCCCCAAGTCCTTCTCGGCAGGGCTGCTCTCAATAAGGGAGTTTGGCTCCCTTGTCTTCATTCACTCCCATCAGGAATTTATGTGCTCCAATAAGGCCCCTCTGAGCCTGTTCTTCTCCAGACTGAACAGTCCTAGATCTCTCAGCCTTTCCTCCTATGGAAGATGCTGTAGTCCCTTAAACCATTTGTGGTTTCACCAGTGCAGAGGAGAGGGGAAAGACCACCTCCCTCCATCTGCCAGCAATGTTCTCCCAGGAGGCTGTTGGCCTTTGCTGCAGGGGTGCCGTATTGGCACATGCTCAGCAGCTTGTCCTGGGGACGCCCAGTCCTTCTCGGCAGGGCTGCTATCTAGCTGGTCAGCCCCCAGCATGATGTCCACAGTGTGGCTGGATCACAGGCTTTCCTCCCCCGGGGACATTCTCAGCAGCAGCTTGTCCTTCTTCAAGAATCACAGAATCATTAAGTTTGGAAAAGACCTGTAAAATCGTCAAGTCCAACCATCAACCCAACACCACCATGCCCATGAAACCTTGCCCTGCAGTGCCACGTCCACATTTTCCTTTAACACCTCCAGTGACGGTGACCTCACCACTTCCCTGGGCAGCCTGTTCCAATGCTTCACCTCTCTCTCAGTAAAGAAATTTTTCCTAATATCCAGCCTAAACCTCCCCTGGTACAACTTGAGGCCATTTCCTCCTGTTCTATTGCTAGTCACTTGGGAGAAGAGACCAGCACCCACCTCTCTGCAACCCCCTTTCAAGTAGTTGTAGAGAGCAATAAGGTGTCTCCTCAGCCTTCTATTCTCCAGACTGAACAACCCCAGTTCCCTCAGGTAGTGAGCGAGAAGGTCTCCCTGAGAGTCCTTTTCTCCATTTCCCTTAGCCACTCCTCACAACATTTGTTCGCAGGAACCTTCACCAGCTTCATTGCCCTTCTTTGGACAAACTCCAGCATCTCAATGTCTTTCTTGTAGCTAGGGGCCCAAAACTGAACAAAGTAGTCGAGGTGTGGCCTCATCAGTGCTGAGTACAGGGGGACAATCACTACCCTACTCCTGTTGTTTCTGATACGGTCCCGGATGCCATTGGCCTTCTTGGCCACCTGGGCAAACTGCTGGCTCATATTCAGACAGCTTTCGACCAACACCCCCAGGTTAACGGCCCCAGGTCTGGGCAGGACACCTGGGCAGACCCAAGCGCAGGCCCACACTGGAGGGACCGTGAGCGTGTGTGCCCGTGGGTAAGCGCTGCAGGATCTGCACAGACCACTTGTCACCTGCACACCAGACCAGCTTGAGAAGGGAGCGGGATGGGGCCGGTTGTGATACTCATGCCTGTGTGTGTTCTGCCGGTGCTGTGGGTGCTGCAAAGGTGCTGTTCCCTGCTGGAGTTGGTCAGGTGTGTCCATCTGTATTTCCTCGCCGAGACCGGCATTTAGCAATTTCCTTTGAGTGATTCCCCGTTGGGTGACCTTTTACTTTGGGAGGATCCAGTCACTGCCCACCCCAGGAACGTGCTGCCCCTGCAGAACGCCCAGGCTCTCCAGGTAGCTGTAGATTCCCCTCCTGGAGGACGTCTTCTGCACAGTCATATGTGGGACAGCCCTGGGTGCGTAACTCAGTGCTCATTTACCATCTCCACGGCCACCATACACCAAAGGGTGAGTCCAAGATCCAGCCCCAGGTCTCTAACAAACAGCTGTGACAATGTGACAACGAGAGTTTCTCTCTCAATTCCAAGGAGAAAAAGGCCCTTTTGAGGTGAAATTCCTTGGGCCTGTTGCTGCCATCAGCTTTGGAAGAAGAGCCCAAACTTCAGTCAGCACACTGGGGAGATCCCATTTGATTTCAGAAATGCTATGAGAGTGTAGCTCTGTCCCAGTGAAAGACAGACTTTTATTTCAGAGCCAGGGAAGACAAAGCAGGCTCATTAATCAGCAGAAGTAAGGAGAATCTCAACATTTATGTAGGAACACAATAAAGGCTAAGAACAACACAGATAATGAAAACAGAAAGGACAAAAGAGCAAACAAAGGACAGTCCAGCAATGGGATACATGGGAAACATCCCTAAAATCACTTTCTTCATGGCATCCTTGAGCTCCCGGTTCCTCATGCTGTAGATGAGGGGGTTCAAGGCTGGGGTCACCACCGAGTACAGCATTGCCATCACTGAATCCAGAGCTGCAGAGGAGATGGAGGGGGGCTTGAGGTAGGCGAACGTGCCAGTACAGATAAACAGGGAGACCACAGCCAGGTGAGGGAGGCACGTGGAAAAGGCTTTGTGCCGTCCCTGCTCAGAGGGGATCCTCAACACGGCCCTCAAGATCTGCACATAGGACAGCAAGATGAATATAAAACAACCCCAGAATAGAAAAGCACTAAAACTAAGAGGCCCAGCTACCCTGAGGTAGGAGTCTGAGCAGGAGAGCTTGAGGACTGGGGGAATTTCACAGAAGAACTGGTCCACAGCATTGCTTTCGCAAAGTGGTAGTGAAAATGTATTGGTAGTGTGAAGAAGAGAATTGAGAAACCCACTGCCCCAGGCAGCTGTTGCTATTTTGGCACAAGCTCTGCTGCCCAGGAGGGTCCCATAGTGCAGGGGTTTTGCAGATGGCAATGTAGCGGTCATAGGCCATGACAGTGAGAAGAAAAAATTCTGCTGACATCAAAAATAAAACAAAAAAGACTTGGGCAGCACATCCTGCATAGGAGATGGCCCTGGTGTCCCAGAGGGAATTGGCCATGGCTTTGGGGAGAGTGGTGGAGACGAAGCCCAGGTCGATGAAGGAAAGGTTGAGTAGGAAGAAGTACATGGGGCTGTGGAGGTGGTGGTCGCAGGCTATGGCGGTGATGATGAGGCCATTTCCCAGGAGGGCAGCCAGGTAGATGCCCAGGAAGAGGCAGAAGTGCAAGAGCTGCAGCTCCCGTGTGTCTGCGAATGCCAGGAGGAGGAACTGGGTGATGGAGCTGCTGTTGGACATTTGCTTTCTGTGGGCATTGGGACCTGTCCAAGGTGAAAAAGACAATGACAACTGAGGACAGACTTCTGTGAGGAAAATAACATGCCATTTGTCATAGAAATCCCCATCCCTGTGATGAATGAGGAACAAGCCAGCGCATTCCCCAGCCCTGTCAATTGAATGGCATGGTGCCTGACAGTTTAAAACAGAGCTTGGGCACCTACTTCCCATGAAGACACTTCCAGGGAAGGACACACAGAGTCAGTGCCAGAACAGAAGCTGACCTGTACCCCCATCCATACCCCAGAGAGCAAGAGCATCACGGAAGGGTGGGGAAACAGGGAAGAAAACTGCAATGCTTCAAAAAAATGAGGTGAGGTCAGAAAGGCAGAGGGGCGTGCTGTGAAGCCTTCTCCTTACCCAGCTGTGCTCACCACCTCTCACATGGTGTCACTGTAGGGCAGGTGGTTTTAGTCTCTTTTTTGTGTACTGCACCCCAAGACACATCCACCTGGAGGGCAAGCTGCCCAGGGCATGACTCATAACGGGGACCCCATGGCCATGAAGGCAGAGGCTCTGCTGGGTAGGAGAGGAGACCAGGGGGTTGCTCTGGGGAAGGTATCTGCACTCCAGGGCATGGCAGGGAGGTGCCCGAATAGCCCTGCCATGGCATTTCTGGTAGCAGCTCCTTCTCATTCCCTGCCCTTGTCTCTGCTGGAGATGTCCCTGCTGGAAGCTAATTCCCTGTCCCCATGTCTCTCTCCTACCATCTCCCACAGACCCCATCCCACTCACCGTGTGCTCAGCTCTGCCCTGCAGACACCTCCTGGCACCAGGGTACTGCCCAGGGGCACCTCTGTCTGTGCCGGAGCTAAGGAGCAGATCAGACAAGAGCTAATGAGAAGTGGGGTCTCAGGACCTTCCCCAGAACATAGAAATAAATTCCCATCTCCCACTGCCCTCCCAGACAACCAAGAGGAGAAAATGCAAAACACCGGCAGCTTCCCTTTCAGGTAACCGCCACATAGACCTTCCTTTTGAAAAGTGCCCTTGGAAATGTCCTGGGGGGTATGTGGAGCTGTGAGCAGCCCTGACCCAGGCAGCACTCTCTCCACAGCAGAAGGACCCTGCCCTGCGCTGAAGGGCCACCCACAGTGCCGTGGGGAGCTCCCCAGGAAAGGCTGAGTGCTGACCCTGGCAGGCGGCAGAGTCCCTGCCCCAGCACCCAGCCCCGGGGGTGCAGGGACCCTGCTCGGAAGGACAGCCCTGGGCACCCCTGGCTGCACACCCACCTTCACACCCTGCAGCCGTCCCTGGCAGAAGGCAGCCCTCATGCCCTGTCCCTCTGATGGTGCAGCAGGGAAGCCCTGCTCTGGGGCACCTCCTCCTCCTCTATACAGGAGTGACATTCCTGGGTACCATGCCAGCTTTACGAGAGCCCTCCATGAACTGCAGCTGCATTGCCCTGCACCCAGAGACTTACCGTGTCAAGGGCTGTGAAGATTTCTCCTCCAGTGAGCTCGCCTATGTCCTCCCACCCCAGACTGCCTTTAACCTCTCTCTGCCTTGATCCTCTCCCCTCGGTGCCTGCAGGCAGTGCCCTCAGCCCTGCTGCGCTCTGCAGAGGAGCTGCTCCTGGGCAGAGCTGTCTCTCGGCAGTGCTGCCCGCTTGCCATGAGCTCCCTCCATCCCAGGAGCCCGGCCCAGCTCAGCAGCAGAGGAGCAGCCCAAGGCGGCACTTTCTCTGCCCCTCGGGGCTCCCCCCAGGGGTCCCTGGGGCTCCAGGGGAACCTGCTGTGAAACAGGCTGGAGCAATCACTGAGGTTCCCTCCCGCAGCTGGGGAGAGACACTTCTTCCCAGCACTGTCATTTCCCTGCTGAGAGACAGAGTCACGCCTAAATATCAACTTTTCTTGGCCCATCTTTAGACAGGACAGCCAGACAGGGACAGGCAGGGATCTCCTTTACCCCTGCTGAGGGAAGGGATGCAGCTGAGCCCGACAAGGCATCTCATCCTGGGTTTGGAGTGCTGGGGCTGGAAGGGCACTCAGCTCCCTCCCATGCACACCACAGACCCACAGCAGGTGGGATTCCTCCTGCCCCCCTTCAGGTGGACACACAATAGGCACCTGCATGTGAGCTCCTGCTCTCAGCTCCCATGGTAATTAATGGAGCTGGAGGCCAGGAGTGAGCTGTTCAGATGCAGTTGTCTGGTGACATCTGAGGTGCCAGAGGTGGTCAAAGATGTGTGCCGGTAATAGAGACAGATTGAAGATACGTGCAGGCTGATGTAGAGACAGGCCAACATCTGGGGCATCTTCTTGGAGGCTCTTGGGAATTTCCTTTGGCCAACTGAAAGGACAGCTGCTGCCCAAATTAAGGGCAACTGAACCTGTCCCTACTCGTTATGTTCAGGTCAGCCTATAGCGATATTCATAGGATGGAATGGAGTCGTATGCCATAGGGAGAGCTCCGTCTCTTTCTTCCTCTCCTCCAGGTGTTGGGTTTACTAGATCTTCACTGAGTGTATTGGCAGCTGTCTCGTGTTCATCCCCACATTGTGGTACAGAATTCAAGGCAGCTGCTCAATGTAAGGTTCAAATCCAGGCACACAGAGCTACATGAGATGCCAGGACTGGCAAGAAAATCACAGGACCAACAGGAAAGCAATTCCCATTCAGGGTGGGTGCGTGACAAGACAATGCAGGCGGCATTGCAGAGAATGCAATTTGGTGCCTGTGTGCCATTGCTGTTGCCATCACTCAGAGGCATCAGTTATCAGATGTTATCAGAGAGGTAAAGTCTGTCCCTTCTCTGCCCAATAGCTGCAGGCATTGCGTGAACACAAAGCACATCACACAGGGATCTTTATTCACTCCCTTGATGATACAGTCCAGGAACAGAAGAATCCTTTTCTCAGTGTGCTTGCGCACATCTTGTCTTCATGGACCGCATCCTCCAAGCACAGCAGTTGTCCATACCAAAACTCAATTGAAACCCAAAAAAGAATTCAAGGGCACCTAGATGAGCTGTTGCTACTTCAGGAAGAGTTAAGGAAGAGACAGAGAGACTGTGGAACAACTGCAAAGATTAGTAAGAGTAGGTGTAGATAGGTCCGAGATGCTCTGTGTCCCCTTTGCCTCAGTTTCCACCAGCAAGGTCTCCCAGGCCTTTGTGCTTTGAGGCAGGGCTCTGGAGGAGAACAACCAGCTGTGAATGCGGATGAAGCCAGGGGTTACCTGAGCAAACTGCACACCTACCAGTCCATTGGACCGTAGGGGCTGCATCCAAGTGTGCTGGGAGAGTTCTTCACCAGTAGATCCTGGTCCATGATGATCCCAGTAAGGAAGGTACTCAGACTCTGTGAGGTACCATTTAAAATGCTGTGAGGGCTAAGATTATAAGGAGAGAATAGTATAGGTAATCTTTTATCTAGTTAGGTGGTGGGATGCCTAGGTGTTGTAGCATCGAATGGGACTCCCAGCCATGCGCAGCATGCCATGCAGAGCCCGTCCAGAGAAGACAGTCTCCCATTTTGGTCATTCAAAATCATACTGTATTCCCTTAGGAGGAAACGACTCTATTTCTCTTCTCCACAGTCAGTCAGAAATGATGTTCTCATGAGACCTTCCTGCTGCATTGTCAGACAGAGACAAGGCCATGCAGGTGCCATGATGGCCGGTACCGAGTGGGAGCAGCCCGCAGGCTGCACTGGGACAAGGAGCTGCTGAGGTTGTCCTGTGCCCAAGGGATCTCTGCAGCACAGTACAGGTGCGGAGGCCACGCTGTACATGCAGCACAGCGCAGCACAGCACTAACTGTTCGATGCACAATGGTCTTATGGTCAGGATCAGTGATCAGGTTTCCCTGTGAGAAGTCTGCGCTCCACCCCGGTGCCACGGCTGAGGTGCTGCAGCCCAAAGGTGCATGGCCAGGAGGAGCTGGAGCACAGGCAGGAGGAGCTGAAGCCCCAGGACGTGTCACTCTACTGTGATGGTTTGGGATTAAATGAGAAGTGGTGGCACAGCTTGCTGAGCTGGGGTGCTGCAGTGCAGGGATACAGGCTCTGATGGAGAAGGTGACAGGGAGGACAAGTATTGGGGGGAAGCACGCTGTGTGAAGGAGCAACTAGGATATATGGAGCTCCTCTATGAGATGGGCAACAGGTTGGGCCAGCTTCTGTGAGTGAGGATGAGAAGAGAAGTCAGTAAGGGTGACATGGTCTTGGCACTCATAACCTACTTTGTCAGGGAGAGGAAACAGCAATAGTCCTCTCTCAGCAAGCCGAGGAAGACTCCAGGTTAAGCAGCAGGTTCCTGTGGGGGACTGTAAGTGCCCTGGCATTCCCTGGTGAGGCAAATCGACAGGATGCCAGCAGCCTGGAGGCTCCTGGGACAAGTTCCGAACAGAGCTGCCAGGTAGGGACAACAAGGGGGATGCTCACCTGGAGCCGGTACTGGCAAACAAGGAAATAGTGGGGTCCCAGGTGTCAAAGGAAGGCCAGCAGCAGAGCACAGGCTGGTGGACTCCAGAGACAAAGACTTTGATATACAGGGGGGACTGATCCAGGTGGTGCCGTGGGAAGCAGCTCTGAAGGGGGAAGGAGCTCAGGAAATGTGATAGGCCTTGCAGGACAGCCTCTCCCGAGCACAAGAAGGATCTCTCTGAATACCTATGGAAAAGAAACATTCATATGTTGGCCAACATTGCTATGACAGCCAACTGCATCCTGGCTTATATCAGAAACAGTGTGGCTGGCAGGACTAGGGAAGTGATTGTCCCCCTGTAGAGAGGTGGGTGCTGGTCCCTTCTCCCAAGTGACAAGTGATAGGACGAGAAGAAACAGCCACAAGTTGTGCCAGGGGAAGGTTAGACTGGATATTAGGAATAGTTTCTTCACCAAAAGGGCTCTCAGACAGTGGAACAGGCTGCCCAAGGATGTAGTGGAGTCACCATCACTGGAGCTTTTTAAAAGACGTGTGGATGAGGCGCTTAGTGGTGGACTTAACAGGGTTAGGTTTACAGTTGGACTTGATGATCTTAAAGGTCGTTTCCAACCTAAACCATTCTATGAATCAATGATTCTATGATCCTTGTACAGAGTCCACACATGAGTGCCACGCATCGATGCCACCATTACAGAGAAGGAGACAAGGCATTTGACCAGGTTGTTGAACCCTGGAATCGGTATGCCATGCCTCCTGAGGTTCCCTCAAGCACCTAAGCTTTTTTCCAGAGAAGTGTGAGTCCTCTTTAGGTGTCCTGCCTGTCTCCCGCCCCATGCTGTGCCTTAGGCTGTGAAGAGAATCAAAACCAACTTTATGACTCAGTTAGCTTCATTTTACATGCTGAAATACAGGGCAGATGAAGGGAGCTCTGAGCTTCCAGGCTCTCAGTCGCCCAGTTAGGGCTTCAGAGAATGGAAATGCAGGTAATCCTCTTGTGCCAGTGTACACCACATCAAAATTCTGCCTTCCTTTGTACCTTTTCGCTAACCTGGGATCTGCCCTTTGGCTGCCTTTGGTTAAAAAAGAAACTGTTCTTCTCTTCCACCTCCCCCTCCTCAAAAAAGCAGAGAAAAAACATATGGAGCATGGATTACTTAAGGGCAATACTGTATCTTTAAATGATAAGAGAGAGCAAAGATAGTACAACAAATGGCAAAACATCCTTGAGAGCTTCCTTATTTTTACTTGTCTCCAAAGCTCAGCCTGCTTAGATCTTGAAAGGACTACCTCAAACCTCTGCAACCTAAATCCCTCCAACCTTCTCTTAGCCAAGGTCTTTTAGCCCAGGACGCTTCTGCCCATCACTTCAGCGCACTGTCCAATCTCTCTTTTTCAGCTGGGTGACGTCAAGGTACTCCATTACAACACCTTCCCTACAAATGTCTTCTCTCCATGCTGATCCCACTTGGATCATGCCATGTTATGTACGGCTCCATCCTCCTCTTGCAGAGCTCCATTGGATGGGCAGTTTTCCATTTCTTTCATGCCCATTCACCTTCACAACATTTTCTCTTGCATGCATACCACATATTGTCTGAAGCAGCACATTTACCCCCCACAGCTTCATTCATTTCCAGATGCAGGCTGAGATATTTCTCCTCTTGGAGCAGACATTGTGCAAAACTGCTCCATATATGGAAACCCACTTCAATGCTGCATATTCATTTGGGCTAAAAAAAAGATAATGAAAATATCCCGAGCTAGTTTCTCAAAGACACATTTTCAAAGTGGCAAAGCAGATTCAATACAGAAATGCTGAGAGCCAAGTTACAAAGAGAGAGGGAAAAATAGGTGAAGACTCACAAATTTGTCCAGACTCACAAATTCTCTGTCAGTCAAGAGCAAGTCCCACAGCTGGGGGGAGGTTTTCATTACTTGATTCTCTGGGAAGTTTTGTTTCTTGGGCCTCTTGGCTCGAGCCTGTGGCATTGACATTTCCAGGAAGAGGAAAAGTTCTGGTTCAGGTATCAAACTTTTGCCCATCCTGCCTGGAGATCCAGGACAGTTGTGTCACACAACACCCAGTGTCATAGTGAAGACGGAGGCAGTGTGAATTGTAGCAGTTTGGACTCCAATGGAAACTCAACGCCTGAGCTGTCAGGACCACATTCCTGCAGTTCGACAGAAGTTCCCTGACACGGCTGTGAGTTCCGACCTAGTTGGCAGAGTTTTTCACAGCCCTCACTGAAAAGGGCAGGGTGTCAAGGAGAGGAGAACTCATTTCCGTTTCCCAAATCCCAGGGCAGTGCCCAAACCATCCTTCCCTTGCCCTCTGGCATCCCATTGCTTGAGATGCTAATCTGCTGGGGCTTCTCTCAGAAAACCTTCAATAATCCATCAGATGCTTGTGTGATTTCCCTAAGAGTATCAGTATCAAAAAAGAAGAAACAAAACAAAACCAAACCCGCAACATTAATCTGCCTTAATATAATTATCTGCAGCATAGCAGTTTGCATCTCTGATGACCACTCTGGGCAATGCCAGTTAAATCAGTATTTGCAGTGCTGGCCATTATTCCTCATCCTCAAGGACAAATCTAAAGCAGTTCAGAGGAAAGGTGCCCTTGAAAAGTCATCGTTTGTGTCCCCCAGGAGGCACGAGTGCTGCTGATTCCCCACTCCAGAGTGGGGTAGAGGCTGGATGCCCTTCTCAGGACAGACTCCTTGCCAGGAAGCCACAGGCATGGGGGGAGCTCACCTGGTTCTTACTGGCACTTCACTCACGTCCCTTTTGGTGTATATCCTCCTTCTCTGTGTCTAATCTCCCCACACACAGGAATGACAGAAGAACAAACATTTCATAAAAACTTGTCACAAAGTCCTTGTTAGAGACAAGAAGTCCCCCCATGAAATCTGGAGGGAGCCCGGAAGATTGCCTTAAGCACCAAGAAGAGCCAAGAAGCTCAAGGCCTCTTCTGAAGTGCAGCAAATTCTTGCAGCCAAGACCTGAGCCTGGAAGTGGGAAGGAATTTCTGTCTGTGGGTAGAGGAGGAACAAGTGTGTTGTGGGAGTATGTCAGGGCTGAAGGCCCTTGCGCAAATCAGAGATGATGGAGACATTCCCACCTTGTGCGCTTGCCTCAGCCTAGGAAATGGGGAGAGCCTGCTGCTGGGGGTGTCTGTGCTCAGTCATGCCCCATGAGCTGACCTTGCTCTCTTTTGCAAGAAAGAAGAAAACAGGAGGACTCGGTTTGCAGTATCTAAGTCAGACAGTGGGAAACAAATAAGTAATTACATTGTTGGAGGGGAGTTGGAATACGAGAAGGAAAGAAGGGGGAAGTAATGATTTCTGTGTTAAAAGATGGGGAAACTGAGACCCAACTTGTGCATCTTTCCTCTGCGCAAGGATCTACTTTTTTTTTTTTAGAGGGGCTGACCCTATCAGAGTAGCTTTCACAGTTGTCCTCTGCTAGGAAGCCCAGAGAACAAGAGGGATGGGATTCACCTAGTTGGATTTAGACATGTCCAGTGGAAGGGCTTGATCCAGCTGCCCACTTCTCCCTGCCAATACGGAGATGCCAGGAGGAATCCCAGACATGCAGGAATGCCACGCCTCAGCCTGGCTGGGTGACAGAAGAGAAAACAGCATGCTTAGAGTCAGTTTCCTCCCACTCCTGGGCAGGTCCGGCATTTCAACAGCTCCCACTTGCAGGATCACAACTGGCTTTACTTTAAAGAAGGAAGAAAGCCAGGCAAGTTTTTTACACTCTTCAAGACCAGACCTATATTTCTTTATGACACAAATTCCCTTCTCCCGCTTCTCATTCCACAACCAGTCCCAAGATTCTGCACTTCTAAAGATATACCTGGTACACAAAAGAGGCACTTACGAGTGGTCCCCACCTGATCAGAAGAGATCCACCACCTGTTTATTCCTGGTGGATCACAACATGTATGAGCTCTCGATGCAGGCCACAGTTTTTCTGAGTGCATTTCCAAGAGACCCCTTGACCTCCCTGTTCCGCAGGCTGTAGAGGAGTGGATTGACCAGGGCCGTGAGGATGGTGTAGAAAAAGGAGAGGACTTTATGGAGCTGCCTCAGGGAGGCTGTCCTGGGTGTCATATAGACAAGGATGAGGGTGCCATAGAAAACAGTCACCACGATGAGGTGAGAGGAGCAGGTGGAGAAGGCCTTCTGCCTCCCCATGGTGGTTGGGATCCTCAGGACTGCAGCTCTGGTGCAGATGTAGGATACCAGTGTGAGCCCAAATGGGAAGACTACATCCAGAAAGCAGACTCTGAAAGTAACCAGCCTAAGCACCGTGGTGTCACTGCAGGCAAGCTCTAGCAATGGGGCAAAACCACAGAAGAAGTGATCAGTGGCATTGGGAGCACAGAACTGTAACCTGGAAAAGAGCCCGGTGACTATGGTAGACATGAGCAATGCTGCTAGCCAAGACCCAGCCGCCAGCTGGAGACAGAGCTTCCAGTTCATGAGGCTTGCCTAGAGCAGGGCTTGACAGATGGCCAAGTAGCGATCCTAGGACATGGTGGCCAGCAGATAGCACTCGGTACCTGCAAAACAGCCAAAGAAAAAGAACTGTGCCATGCAACCTTGAGCAGAAACGGTTCTGTCCCTGGCTAGGAAGCTGGCCAGCAGCCTGGGCAGGATAGTGGAGGTGTAGCAGATTTCCACACTGGAGAAATTCCCCAGGAAGACGGACATGGGACTTTGAAGATGCCCATCTGGCAGCACCAGCACAACAATGAGGATGTTAACAAACACTGTCACCATGTAGATCCCGAGGGAGAGGAGAAAGAGGGGCACCTGAAGCTTGGGGACATTACTCAGTCCCAGCAGGAGGAGGAACTCCACTGGTCATGTCCGCTTGTCCCATTCCTCTTTCTCCATGAAGTGCTGTAGGACCTTCTTTTCCCCACCTGGCAGGAAGGAAACCTGAGGAAGGGCATGCGCTTCTGTGTTTGTTGTACAAAGGAATCGGGAAGGAGTCACTGCCAGAGACAACACGGCGGTTTTCCCTCCTCTGACTGAATTCACACTTGGCTTAGGGGCTCCATTCCTCGTGAAAGGGCAGGAACAGGTTATCTGAGAGGGCCAAACTGCTCTTCTTGGAAGAACCTCCTCTCATTAGAGAGATGAGTTGCCGCACTGAGGTACCTATTTCTGTGGAATGAGAGAGAATGTCCATTTGCTCACATTACATTATGATGCAGGAAGTTATTCCCAGTAGTACCCGGCATAGGCGTTAGCCAAGTCCCGCTTTCAAGCAAGAGAAAGAGGTGCCCGACAGAAAAACTCCATCATGCAAAAAAGCCTTTAGGGCAACGCATTGTGCCATAGACTGATCTTCACCCTGAGGAAGGACTTTCTCAAACTTTTTACATTTACAGCGAGTTGGAGATGGCCGAGGCAGTCACCTAGACAGTCCAGAGAGCTCCTGGAATGGAGGAGCCCAGTGATCCACCCCACGTACACTGGGGTGCGTTGTTCCTGAAGGTGCTTCCATGGGGAGGGTGCCTCAGATTCACTGCTCGCTCTAAATCACATCCCATGTAGATGGCTGAGAGACAACTGTGAGAGAGCTGAGGGATTGAGATGGATCCCTAAGATACGAGCAAGATGGAGAAAGAGACAGCGAGAGATTAAGAGAGTTGAGAACATAAGGGGCATGTCTTGGCAGCCTGGCCCCATACACTCTGCCCCAACCTCTGCCTGTCCACTGAGGTGTGTGAGTGCCCATTAGCTTATGCCCCACAGCTCTGACTGCACTGACCACCACGCTGCCTGTATCTGGGTTCAGCAGTGTCAAGGACACAGAGAGGGTATCTAAGGGAAGAGGAGCTGGAATGAGAAGACAGGCAGGACAGGACTGTACCAAGACACATGGTCTCGCTTCATAGCTGCCACTGTGCAAAGAGCCACTGGCACTAAATGGCAACACTGTGACAGGGATTAGAGAAGAGGAGAGGTTTCCCTTTAATTTTGGAGAGACTTTAAGGTACAGTTGTAACCCTCATGTCTTCAAAGGATGGCTCTGCTGAGCAAGAGTCCCTCCCTTGTGCAAATGACCTATGGGAAAACTAAGCTGCCAAGTCTATGCTAAGTACAGTTCTCCTGAAGACCACTGTAGGAGGAGATGATATCACCCTCTAGAGTGCTGATCCTTCCCCACTATCAAAGGAGGCCAGAGAATGAACTCATCGTTTTAGACATTAAAGTTATAAAAGTCTATGTCTGAACAAGCTAATTCCTCTGAATGTGCTGGATTAGCTGAAGTATTGGCTCTGGGAGCATTGTGTCAAGGACTGGACATTTATTTCACCAAATGTGTTGTGGAGGCAGGTGCACTGTTACTCAAACCTACATTCCTGACCAATGTTCTAGATTGTGGACCAAATTAGAAGAGAGGTCATTCTCAACAGTTAAACTGGACTGAATTTCTGGCATATTTTTCTTCTGACCAGGAGGTTAACAAAGATGTAAGTGTTACTTTGCAGAGAAATAAAGCCGTCATTCTTCTCTTATTGTGTTCCACCTATGTCCTGTCATTTCCTAAAGACGAAGAGGTTCAGCAAAGATCTGCCACCAAAATAATTGGTAAACCATATTTAGGAGGAAGACGAAGTTGCATGAGAACTGGAGGAGGGTGAAGCTTGTTGAGAATTGGGTGTGCCATGGAGGGATGAAGTCCTCTGCTTGTTACTTTCTGTCTTGGTTTGCACGCTTAGAAAATGCCACTGTGGTGTTCACCAGGGTTTGTAAAATGCTTGTAGGTCATTTGAAAGGCATTGCTATGTAGGGTCGTCTTATGAGGATGTGTTGCAGAAGAGAGTCTGGTGTGATATTCGATTAAGGAGATCTTACACTGCTAAGAAAGAGAGGTCTCATTTCTGCAGATGCATCATAACCATGTGTTTGCCCTCCCCACCCCTCTCCCCTTTCAAAATCCACTTACGACACCTCTTCTGAGGTGGAAAAGTGGTTTCTGAAGATTATCCCACTTCTCTTGAAACCTGCCTTGAGAGCATCTTTCATCAGCTGGTTCCTGAGGCTGAAAATAAAGGGACTCAGCAAAGGAGTTGGCAGTGTGTTGAGAAGGGCCACTGCCTTGTTTCAGGAAATGTGGTGACTTGAAGGCTGGACATACATGAAGACGCAGCCCAGAAGGGAGTAGAAGTAGCACTGAGATAAGCAGCCTGGGCAGGACATGGCTTTGCTGGCCATGCACAAGTTTCCTACGGCTTTGGGTATGATGGATATGGTGATGAAAACCTCCAAACAGGAGAGGTTACAGAGGGAAAAGTCTGTGGGACTGTGGAGGTCTCTTTCAGCAAGAACAAGGGAATGATCGGCAGGTTTGCCCCTAAGATCACCAGGTACGAAGCCAGGAGAGCGATTGCCATGAGGCGCTCCGGATGGTGGAGGGAGGGGAAGCCCAAGAGAAGGAACTCTGTGACAGTCGTATGGTTCAACATTTCTGCATCCGAGCTGCAGTGGTGGGGGGCGTGGGGAGAATAACCCCATACATCAGGACAGGCTGGGACGTGAGCAGCTGAGGAGAAGGGCCTGGGCACTACGAGGGATGCCCTACAACCAGTAGCGTATGGTCCCTATGAACAAGGGCAGCTGCACGTGGGGCTGTGTTAGGAGGACTGTGGGCCACCCAGACAACTTGAGTGATCATCCCCCTTGACTCAGCACTGGTGTGGCTCCACACACATGGGTGTGTCCCAGTGGGTGGCTCCCCAATTTGGAGAAGTCAGGAGGAACTAGAGAGTGTCGAGTGCAGGTCTGCCAAGATGGGGTACGGGACCGGGTGCACATGACCTGTATGGGGCGGCTGAGGGACCTGGGCAGCTTTGGCCCAGTGGCAGAGAGACTCAGAGCAGTATAGGATTAGCCTGAGACTGCTGGAAAGGTGGTTTCAGAGATGATGGAGCTTTTCTTCATGGTGGGAAACGGCATGAGGAAGAACTTAAAGCACAAAGTGCAGCTGGAGAGGTCCAGACTGGACACGAGGAAAGAGAAATGTCACTCGAACGGCAGTGCTGTGGTATAAGAAGTCACCCAGAGGGAGACTGGAACAACCCAAGGCTTTGTGTTGCAAGGGACAACGAGGAAGGATGGAGAGATATCAGTAAAGGAAGTTGCTCAGGTGAGAGCCAGGTGGGGTAGCAGGGTGGATGTCTACAGCCTGCAGAGAAAGAGGTGCAGGTGTGGGAGACCGTAGGACAGCCAATGGTGGAGATGAGAGAGGGATGGAGAAAGTCAGAAAAGCCCCCAAGAGAGATCAGCTCTTTCCCTCCTCGGCTGTGGCTGTTGTCTCTGCCACTGACACCCATGAGGAAGCACCTTGTCCTTACAGCACTCGGGGCTCATTGCCTCCCCTTCCCCACCTGGGAGCCTGGGAGGTATCGTACCGTAGTCCTGCCCTGGGCATTGCCCATCCCCACATCACACCGCCCCAGGAAGAGCCCTGAGCAATGTGTGAGGGACCGGATCTCCTTCCCAGGGGCTGGGGGTCAGAGCTTGGCCCTTTGCCTTTAGGTAACACATCCAGGGTTCCTCAGAATCTCTTCCTTCACATTGCCTTTGCCTACCTGTCATCACTGCCTGGAGTTTTCTGCTCTAAGCAGCCCCTGGGGAGGCTTTGTCAGCAATGTCCCTCCGTGGGACCCATTAACACTCCAAGAAACAGTGGAGATTGCATCAGACACTGACTTCTTGAGAGGTTTCTTCAACTCCCTCTCACTGTCTGAGGTTCATGGACTCTGCACCAAACCCACCCGAGGGGTCATTAAAACCCCTTGAGATGGTCCTCTGCTGCTGAGCTGTGCCGGGCTCCTGGGACAGAGGGAGCTCATGGCAAGCGGGCAGCACTGCCGAGAGACAGCTCTGCCCAGGAGCAGCTCCTCTGCAGAGCGCAGCAGGGCTGAGGGCACTGCCTGCAGGCACCGAGGGGAGAGGAGTGAAGCAGCGAAGGGTTTAAAGGCAGTCTGGAGGGGGAGGATGCTGAGAGCGCATAGTAGGAGTAATCTTCAGGGATCTTGACAGGGTAAGTCTCTGGGTGCAGGGCAATGCAGCTGCAGTTTATGGAGGGCTCTCATAAAGCTGGCATAGTTCCCAGGAATGTCACTCCTGTATAGAGGAGCAGGAGGTGCTCCAGAGCAGGGCTTCCCTGCTGCACCATCAGAGGGACAGGGCATGAGGGCTGCCTTCTGCCAGGGACGGCTGCAGGGTGTGAAGGTGGGTGTGCAGCCAGGGGTGCCCAGGGCTGTCCTTCCGAGCAGGGTCCCTGCACCCCCGGGGCTGGGTGCTGGGGCAGGGACTCTGCCGCCTGCCAGGGTCAGCACTCAGCCTGCCCGGGGAGCTCCCCACGGCGCTGTGGGGAGAAGCTGGGGGTGGAAGGAGAGACCAGTGCAATGGCAGGGTGCTTCTGCTGTTGTGAGGGTGCTGTGTGGGTCAGGGATGCTCACAGCTCCACATCACTCTCAGGATATTTGCAGAGGTTTTTTCTGAAGAGGGACGTAAAGGCAGCGTTTACCTGAAAGGGCAGGAGTCTGTGCTTTGACATTTCTCCTATTGGTTGTTGGGTGGGTAGTGGGTGATGAAATTTATTTCTCCCTTCTGGAGAAGTCACAAACAACCCAGTTCTTGTAAGTGTTTCTCTGAGCAGCTCTTTTCTCCACTGCACACACAGAGATGCCCCTGGGCAGTGCTTTGATGCAGGAGGTGTCTGCAGGGCAGAGCTGGGCACACAGCGGGTGGGATGGGCTCTGTGAGCACTGCCAGGGCGGAGAAAAGGGGAGAGAGACTCAGCTCCCAGAAGGGAGAGCTCCAGGCAGGGAGAGCTCCTGGCACCAGAGACATGGTCATTAAGAGACAGGGAGCTGCTACACAAAGTGCCGTATGATGAAGAATTTGAGCACCTCCCTGCCATCCCCTGCAGTTCAGAGAACTTCCCCAGAGCAAGTCCCTGGTCTCCTCTGCCACCCAGCACAGCCTCATCCCCAGGGCCACAGGGTCCAGGGCATGAAACACCTCCTCGGCAGCTGGACCTCCAGTGTAGGAGCAGTGCATGTGTTCTACAGTCAATACACAAGAAATATGCTAAAAAGGAGTGCCTGCAGTGTCGCTGTCTGTGAGGTAGAGAGCACGGCTGGGTAAGGGGAAGGCTTCACTGCATGCCCATCTGCCTTTCTCTCCTTACTTCAGTTTTTCAGACCACAGACATATTCTGTATTTCTACACCTGCCTGTGGTGCTCTCGCTCTCAGGACTTGGTCTGAGGGATGTGGGTCAGCTTCTGTTCTGACTCCATCTCCGGGGACGCTGCCCCATATGTGTCTTCATGGCAGCTAGGTGCCTCAGCTGTGTTTTGAACTGTGAGGCACCATGTCGTTCAGTTGGTGGGGTTGGGGAATGAGCTGACTCAGTCCTCATTCAGCTGAGGGAGGGGGATTTCTATGGGAAATGGCATAGGTTTTTCATCAGAGAAGTCCTTCTCAACTTGTCACTGCCTTTTTCTCCTTGCACAGGTCCCCATGCCTGGAGGAAGAAAATGTCCAACAGCAGCTCTATCACCCAGTTCCTCCTCCTGGCATTCGCAGACACGTGGGAGCTGCAGCTCTTGCACTTCTGCCTCTTCCTGGGCATCTACCTGGCTGCCCTCCTGGGCAATGGCCTCATCATCACCGCCATAGTCTGCGACCACCACCTCCACAGCCCCATGTACTTCTTCCTCCTCAACCTCTCCCTCCTCGACCTGGGCTCCATCTCCACCACTGTCCCCAAAGCCATGGCCAATTCCCTCTGGGACACCAGGGCCATTTCCTATGCAGCATGTGCTGCCCAAGTGTTTTTGTTTCTCTTCTTCATGTCAGCAGAGTTTTATCTTCTCACCATCATGGCGTATGACCGCTATGTTGCCATCTGCCAACCCCTGCACTACGGGACCCTCCTGGGCAGCAGAGCTTGTGTCCACCTGGCAGCAGCTGCCTGGGGCAGTGGGTTGCTCAATGCTGTGCTGCAAACAGCCAATACATTTTCACTACCAATCTGCCAAGGCACTGTTCTAAAGCAGTTTTTCTGTGAAGTTCCCCAGATCCTCAAACTCTCGTGCTCAGACTCCTACCTCAGGGAAGTTGGGCTTATTGTGGTTAGCGCTTGTTTTGCTTTTGGGTGTTTTGTTTTTATTGTGCTGTCCTATGTGCAGATCTTGAGGGCCGTGCTGAGGATCCCCTCTGAGCAGGGACGGCACAAAGCCTTTTCCACGTGCCTCCCTCACCTAGCTGTGGTCTCCCTGTTCCTCAGCACCATCATGTTTTCCTACCTGAAGCCCCCCTCCATCTCCTCCCCATCCCTGGACCTGGTGATGGCAGTTCTCTACTCGGTGGTGCCTCCAGCAGTGAACCCCCTCATCTACAGCATGAGGAACCAGGAGCTCAAGGATGCCATCAAGAAATGGTTTTCATGGACATTTTTCAACAGCTGAGACCTGCTGTCTCTCTTCACACATGATTCCCAGTGCATCCCGTAGCCTGTTAGAGCCTTGTTTATTCACTCTGTTGCTGGTTTTGTTGCTGTTATTTCTCCCTATCATTTTCCTGCATGACTGTTTGGATTTGTCCCACTACACCTGAGGCAGGAACGTGCTCTCTCTCACCTGGACACCTTAGAAAAGTTTCTGTAACATTGTCTCATGACTGACTCCCTCACACTATGTCTGTAATAAAACAGGATCTCCTCTGCACGCTGCCTGCACTGTTGGCTCTTCTTCCGAAGCTGCTGTCAAGCAGAACAAAAGCCCAAAAAGGCCCATTGATCCACGGATTTGGGAGCAAAAACCTCCTTGTCACATCATGCCCTCTTAGAGACCAAGGGATGGATTTTGAACTGATCTCTGTGTGTGTCTAGTGACAGTGGGGATGGTGAGTGTCACTGAGGGACATACCCAGGGCAGAGCCATCAGGGTGAGCATCTCCTGACTCGAGCAGGAGAGACGGACAAGACAATGGTCAAGTCTCTTCCAACCTGAGTTATTCTGTCATGCAGTGAGTCTTTCCTTTGGAGACAGAATAGGCAGAGAAAGGATAAAAGACAGAGAGGCAGAAGTAGAGAGATGAAATGTGCCAATATAAAGACAGTAGTTCTTCTGAGCAATGCTTCTCCAATTGAACAAAAGATAAGAGAATTTATTTTGCTAAGGGGCTGCATAAAACCACTCACAGAGAGCAAGGGAGTGGAATCATCTTGCCAGTACCTGCCCTTGCTGCTGTTAAGAAAAAACTATGGAAAAAATCATGAAACTTCATGAAAAGCCAGCCATGCTGGAAAGGAACACTTTTCCAGCTATTACATTGAGGTCTTTTCTGCAGAGCTGTCAAGTTTCTCCTAAAAATCTACATGCGGGGCTGGATTCAGTTACCCACACAGAGGTGGTCGCTGCCCTGTGGAGCTGAAGCACCCACGTGGGAAATGCATCCCACGACGTCTGGGAGCCCTTCTGGAGCCTGAGCTGGTAGGCAGGCAGGGTACCTCGGGGTGGTGGAAGACATCGCCTGCCTTCAGCGCTGCTGGGCAGGCTGTGACGAGGCCTCTCCAGCACAGCAGCACGCTGTGTCCCCTTGGGTGCTGGCTGTGAGGTCAGGTCTGAGCAGCCAGCAGTGGGGAGACAGATACTCTGAGGTCTCAAAAGCCATTGCAATGCTGGACCCAACAAGATGACAGATTTGGGGAGGTCAGGGGGAGCTGGGACAAGATTTGGAGGAGGGCAGAGAGGTTTGGCCAACAAAGATGAAAGGTTTTGAAGAGGAAAGATGCGTTTGGGTAATCCTGATGCCACTGTGATACTGACTGAGAAAACATTCACGTGAGGCCTTTACCCTCTTTCTAAGCAGTAACCTGAAGCCCTAACCCTACCCTGATATGGCACCCTTCACCCTGACAGGAATCCACTGCTCTAATCCCTAACCTCAAACCTTACCTCTAAACCAAAGCCCCAAACCAGAAACTCCTCCTCCTACCCTGTTACTCACTCCAATTCCCAGCCTTTATCCCTGCCATTAAATGCTAGCCTTGACCCTCACCCTCCCCACAGCCCTACACAAACCCTAATCCACAAAGCGAGCCCCTCCCCTGGCACTAACTGGACACCCTCAGCAGAACACCAAACCCTCCCCAAAGCCCAACAGGGCCAAGGTCTTTGTCCTCTGGGCTATGGCAGTTGCCTCTGCTACTGACGCCTACCAGGAGAAACCCGGAGGCTCTGGACTTTGGTTCTTCCTCGCCCCTTCTGGGGAGGTTGGGAAGTGTTGCGCTGTTTTTCTGCACTTGGCATTGCTCATCCTC
The DNA here is from genome assembly GCF_030936135.1 of Gavia stellata. Taxonomy (NCBI): domain Eukaryota; kingdom Metazoa; phylum Chordata; class Aves; order Gaviiformes; family Gaviidae; genus Gavia; species Gavia stellata. The sequence continues at coordinate 1,705,441 of NW_026776913.1, forward strand.
ACATCCCCCTGTCCCCAGGAAGAGCCCTGAGCCACACGTGAGGGACCAGCTCTGCCTGCCCAGGGCCTGGGGCTCAGGGTTTGGCCTTTCTGCTTCATCTAACAATCCAAGGGCTTTCTCAGCATTACAGCCACCTGCACAGTGCCTTTGCCTCCCTGCAATCACAGCCTCCAGTTATCGGCTCTAACGAGTCCCTGGGGAGGCTCTGTCACTAATGGCCCTCATTTTATATATATATATATATATTAATGCTTCAAGGTTCTTTAGCTTTTGCTTCTGCCTTTGACTTCTTGAGAGGTTTGATCCCTCTCATCATCAGATTTTCATGGATTACAGGCCCAAATACACCGTGGGGCTCATTAAAGTACAGAAAGCCCTAATGAGCTATTTCCCTGCGTGTCACTTTCTTCAAGTCTTCAAGACTTGTGCAGCTAATTGGAATCATTTCATAGTGCAGTTAAAGAGGAAGATTTCAAAGTGCCCCTAATAAAAAATACATTTTTTAAAATGTTACATTTTATTCCTTTCAGTTTAAAGAAGAGGTGACAGCAGCATTCTCCAGTTGATATTGACCCAGAGTGTCGGGGAGGAAAAGCAGTCCCTTGAGGCCTGACACTGCACGGACACCCTTGCTCCTCACCTCCCCAGCCCCACCATTTCTGTCCTTGGCCACCTGGGACTTGCCTCACTTTGCCTTCCGTCAGACTTCTCGGGACTCTGGGAGCTGAATGTTACAGCGCCATTGCACCACCTCCCACCTGCTTTCCTTAGAGAACTGCCTGCACACCGGCAGAGGGAATGTTCCTCTTTGCAAGCAAAGAGAAGGAAAGCAAGGAAAAGTTTCATAAACATTAAAACGCACTCCTCAGCCACACGTAAAGTACAAGCTAGGTCTCATGAGGCTGACTTTCGACAAGGGATAATCTCATGAGAAATGCTTTAGATAGGGAGATACAAAAAAGTAAATATCAACATAATTAAAGAGTTGGCTCTTAAAGAGAGACAATAAGACTACTGAAGGACAGGCCGGCTTTTAGTCCCTGAAGCTCAAAGCAGCAGCATAGGTGAGAGGTACCAGAACGAACAAAGAGAAAGGGAAGGAGAAAACTGGAGAATAATGGAAAGGGCCTTTGCCCAGGCAGTCTGCATCTGAAACGACGACTTTAGAAATGGTCTTTGTATCAGGGCAGGGGAAAGTCTATGAAAGATCAGAGAAATGAAAGACAGCGTAGGACAGGCAGAAGAGTGGTATTGAAGTTACAGGGGAAGGTCAGCATTTCCTTGGAATATGACTTTTGAGAGGTCATGGGATTGGTAGAGGTCTCTTGTGAGTGAGGACAAAGCAATGGTGCACCCCTCTTGGAAAGAAGGCCAAAAGTGCACCCCAGGGAACCCCAGGCTGTACAAGCTCACTTTACAGAATCACAGAATCACAGAATCACTAAGGTTGGAAAAGACCTGTAAGATCATCAAGTCCAACCATCAACCTACAAACCCCACCATGCCCATTAAACCATGTCTCACAATGCCTCGTCCACACGTTCCTTGAAAACCTCCAAGGATGGTGACTCCAGCACTTCCCTGGGCAGCTTATTCCATTGCCTTACCACTCTCTCAGTAAAGAAATTTTTTCTAATATCTAGTCTAAACCTCCCCTGGTGCAACTTGAGGCCATTTCCTCTTGTCCTGTCACTAGTCACTTGGGAGAAGAGGCCAACACCCACCTCTCTGAAACCCCCTTTCAGGTAATTGTAGAGAGCGATGAGGTCTCCCCTCAGCCTCCTCTTCTGCAGACTGAACAACCCCAGTTCCCTCAGCCGCTCCTCATAAGACTTCTGCTCCAGACACCTCAGGAGCTTTCTCGCCCTTCTCTGGACACACTCCAGCACCTCAATGTCCTTCTTGTATTGAGGGGCCCAAAACTGAACACAGTATTCAAGGTACGGCCTCACCAGCGCCGAGTACAGGTGTACTCGTTTGGTGAGGAGTGTGCCATCAGTTAGAGGCCTCTTGGGTGACATTTCTGGCACCTTGAAAGAGAAGAATTTGTCCAAAAGCAGTCAGCATGGACTCACCAAGGGTGAATCATGCCTCACCGACTTGATTGCCTTCATGATGAAGTAGCTGCATTTGTGCATGAGGGGAGAACAGTAGATGTTGTTTACCTCAGCTTAAGCAAGACTTGTGGCATGGTCTCCCTCAATATTCTTCTACCCAAGTTAGGTTCTTACAGTCTGGATGGGTTGACAAACAGATGGGTGAAGCACCAGTTGGATGATCAGGCTGGGAGAGCAGGGGTCATAGTCTACCTGGAGGCTAATGGGACATACTGGGGCATGTGGGGCAGCACAGGGGACTCTGCTGAGACCTGGGCAGTTTAATACGTGTAGCTATGACTTGGAGGAGGCAACTCTCACCTTGTTTGTCGATGACCCTAAATTGGGAGGACCATTGCTGTGCCCTAGGGATGCCATAGAGGGGAAACTGGAGAGGTGGGAGGACCGTCCTGTCAGAACCTTCATGGGATAGAAGGCGGCCAAATGGCAGGTCCTGCACCTGGGACAGACTAACGCCCTGCAGTGGTAGGGGCTGAGGACTGCCTGGCTGGGGATCAGCTCTGCGTAAATGGCCCTGGTGGTGCTGGAGGACAGAAAGCAAATTAGAACATCTGTACACTACCATGTAAATTTCTGGGCCTCATGTGTGGCAGGGGAGGAGGGAGTGAGCGGCTGTCTGGCTGCTGGGCTATTGGCCAGAAATAACCCATTACAGCAAGGAACATGTTGATAGCCGGGAGCGAGTTCAGAGGAAGACCGCCAAGATGCTCAGGGGCTTGAGGACTTACATTGGAGGAGGAACTGAGGGACAAGTCCTTGTTCAGCCTGGAGAAGGGAAGGCCTCAGGAATATCAGCCTGCCAGTCACTGTGGGTATGTTTTCAGGGAGATGGAACCAGTCTTGTCACCGTGACCTTTGGCAGGAGGATAATCAACAATAGTCAAGTGTTGAAATAAGGACTAGTCAGGCTGGAGATAAGGAAAAACATTTTCTCCATGAGGGCATCCAAGCATCAGAGCAGGTTTCCCAGAGACATTGTGCCATCTCTGTCCTTGGATGCTTTCAGCCTCCACTGGATAAAGCCTTAAGCAACGTGGTCTGACTCCATAGCTGCTTCTGCCATGAGAAGGAGGTCAGAGCAGAGACCCCCTGGAGTCCCATTCAGAAGAGTGGAAAACTAAATGATGCTGCAGTTCCTTCCCCTCTGGGTCTTTCCTTGATGAGAGTCAGGAAAGTTTTCACTTCCCCATTACCACCATGGAAGTAAGTCAGATGTTAGTATGGTCAGATCAGCTGGAGCTTGCTTATCCGCTTCCAGGCAGTGTTGCTCAGATGCAGGGCTGCTTGACAGGTATCTCTCAAGCAGCCCTGATCATTCCCTTTGCTTCACCTTTCATTCCCCTTTCACTCTTTTCCCACCTCTCAAGCCCTACTCTTCAATCATCCTTATCCCCTCCCATGTAAAAAGCCAACTCGTTTTCACCATTTCCCCACTGGCCCTGCCTTGGCTTCACTTTGGACCCTCCTTTGGTGGTTCTGAGATGGTTACCACCGTACTTTCTACCTTGGTTAGCAGCTCCATTACACTAGCAGTCTTCTTGTCATCTGTAGTGTTCTGATCTTGTTGGAGGCACCACGACTCAGGATGACCATTGGCACACGTGCTTTAACAGCTGGACTGTTGGAGCTTCAGTCCAGAGAGACCTTGACACACCTGGAGATTTGGCCATGTCCTGGACCAAGCTGGGGTGGAGTTAACTTTCCCCATAGCAGCCCTCATGGTGCTCAGCTTTGTATTTGTAGCCGGAGTGCTGTTGCTACCACACCGCTGTTTTGGCTCTTGCTTAGCAGTGCTGGTACAGCGTCAAGGCTACCTCTCCAACCTCCCTCCCCTGCAAAGGCCTGGGGAGGTGGGCAAGGGCTTGGGAGGGGACAGAAAGTGTTTTGGGTGCTCTTGGGATGTGTCCTTCACACAATGATGTGTTTTGCATCGGTCTAAGGCTATCCACTGTGGAAAGTGGACTTATGAGGAGGTAAGACGGCCTTAATATACAGGTGAGGAATGTCTTCTATGTTGTATTGAACTATGTCTACCTTTGGTTTTGTTTGTTGGCAAGTAAGAAACTTCCTTCTGTGCCTGTGTGCAGCTCGTTCTCCAGGTGAAACAGTGGGAACTGGTGCCAAGGGGCTGAAACATGCAGCTGCAGGCTTTAGTTGAGAAGACTCTGTTTGTACAGCACTGCTGTAAGGCGCACGTGGTTGAAGATAGAAATGGTGGAGTTGGTGGAAGGTACCAAGACTGCCCATATAGTTTCTGCCATAAAGGGTAGTGACTTCCATATATATTCCTCCTCAGTTAGGATATGCTCTCTTTCAAAATCAGTTGCAGATTGCTGCTGTCACTTAAGGTTTATGCAGAAAAATAAAGGGAAGTGCGAAAAGAATAAATTCTTTCTTCCTGTTGGTGAATGATGAACTCTTTTCACTTTGAATACACTCCTGAAACCTCTCAAATGAACCACATAAAACCAGAAAATCAGGAAAATTGGCTTGTTAGGGTGTTTTTCATGTTCGAGTGCCCTCTGGAGCCAAGTTCCTGAACTGCATATCCTGAAAGATTGAACAGGCCTCTGGAGAAGGAAAAGCAGAAGCAAACCTCCAGGTTTCTGAGGGGGTTAGTGAGCCCCGCCAAGGGCCATCACTGCAGAGACCACAGAGGGAACGCTGGACAAGGTGACCATCCCTGGGGGCTGGTGAAAGAGGAAGTCAGAGGTGATGGATAAGAGGTGGCAAATGAAATGTGGGGGTGGCTCTGATGCCAAGCAGGCCCTTGATGTCTTTCTCTAAGGAGGATGACCTAGTCCTGACCCCCATCACCTTGCAAAAGGCATCCTGTCCCTCACTGGATGCTCAGGGCTCTTCCTATGAGCAGTGGGATGTGGGGTGCGCAATGACAAGTGCAGGACAGCGGTCACACAGCTCCCAGCCTCTATGAAGGATGAGGAGGCAAGAAAGCACTGGGGCTGTAAGGAAATGGTGACCTCCTTGGAAGAGGCAGAAGTGACAGCGAAGAGGACAAGGACCCCACTTGTGTTATTGAGAGGTCCCAGACCCACCAAGACTCTCAGCTGTCCCCACCGCAGGCTTTCCTACACTGTCCTATGCCTGTGCCTGTTTCCCAGCAGATTTAACCACCTACCATGACTTCCTGAATACAGTAATACAATAAATTCAGTAAGTTTGCAGATGATGGTGAAATAGGAGGAGGTCTGGATTTGATTGAGGGTGGAGAGGCCTTATAGAGAGAACTGGATAGACTGGAGAGCTGGGCAATCGCCAACCACATCAAATTTAACAGGAGCAAGAGCTGGATTCTCCACCTGGGATGCAGTAATCCGAGTTATACATACAAACTGGGGGAGGAGAGGCTGAAGAGCAGCCCTGCAGAAAGAGATCTGGGGTTTTTGGGTTCAGGGCAAATTGAATAGGAGTCAATAGTGTGCCATGGCAGTCAAAAGGGCCACCCGTGTCCTGGGGTGCATCAAGCACATCATCGCTAGCTGGTGGAGGGAGGTGATTGTCCCACTCCGCACTGCACTGGTACGGCCCCACCTCAAGTGCTGTGTGCCGTTTGGGGCACCTCAGTAGAAGAAGGACACCAAAGTGTTGGAGTGTCCAGGGAGGGGCAACCAAGGTGGTGAAAGGTCTCGAGGGCAAGACTTGGGAGCAGTGGCTGAGGTCACTTGATTTGTTCAGCTTGGAGAAGAGAAGGCTGAGGGGTGACCTCATCGCAGTCTACAACTTCCTCAAGGAGGCAGCGGAGAGGGAGATGCTGATCTCCCCTCTCTGGTGACCAGCGATAGGACCCGAGGAAATGGAATGGAGCTGTGTCAGGGGACGTTCAGATTGGACATGAGTAAAAGGTTCTTCACTGAGAGGGCTGTTAGTCATGGGAACAGGCTCCCGAGGGAAGTGCTCACGGTACCAAGCCTGTCAGAGTTCAAGGAGCGTCTTGAAAACATATGTCATGTGCTTTAGTTTTAAGTAGTCCTGGTGAGGATTAGGGAGTTGGACTCAATGATCCTTATGGGTCCCTTCCAACATTAGATATTCAATGATTCCTTGACTTCATCAGGTCAGTTCTGTCTTTTACATGCAGTTGTTGATCTTCAGAATGAGACTCATTCTATAGAAACGCTGTTGCTGGTACCAGTTGCAAAACCGATTGTCTGACTGCAGGATCTGCCCAATTCTTTTCAAACCTTTTCCCCTCAATAGCAGGATGGAGAAGAATACCATCTGCACCCTCCTGCCCTTGACCATCACACCCAGAGCAGCGTAGTCATGCTTGCTACTTTCCAGGTCTCCTAGGACAACATCAGTGGTTCTCGTGTGGAAGAGCAGAAGGGGTTAACATTCCAAGATCAGGACAAGCTTCCGCAGCCTCCCAGCAATACACCCCTTGATCAAGGACAGCTGACAGAGCTCCTTAGAAGCTGCTAGAGCTTGCCAGCAGCTTGTCAGAAGTCTACGTCTCCTCTGACTCTTCTTACTTGGCAGCCAAAGGCCCCTTGAATGTCCTCAGAGGGCTCCATGGATCTTCAAGACCCAGGTTCACTAAGGCTCTCAAAAAAGTCCCCAGGAGACATTGTCAGGACTCCATTCGGCCAAGAGCTGAGGAACTCGGGGTGATTCCAGTATTGATCCTGAAGTGAGCCCGAGGTTGGTCTAGAGGCATCCGAAGGTGCTTTCCAGCATGAATGGGTTTGTGATTCTGTCATCTCTCATAATAGCTACTGCAATTCTTGCAGTCATCAATTCCTCCTCTGCATCTGGATTAGCACCAAGCATGGTAACCCTAGAGCCACACCCTCTCAATGGTGTCAGGATGCCACTAAGGACTGAAACATTTTATGTTCAAAGTTTCATTGTGGATGACTCTTTGTTTTCAGACAGAACAGGCCCTTCTCACAGCCTGAAACACCTGTGCATTGCAACATGATGCCAAATGAGAGGGATGCAATCAGAAAGTCATGACACGAGGGTAATGATGTTATAACATCTGAGGGGTCCTTGGGAAAGCCAGTAAAAACTCAAAATGCCCTAAAAATCTCAGACATGATTTGTAAGGTTGGCTTTGCCACTATGGCAGTCTGAGGGAGCTGGGTTTGTTCAGTGGAGAGAAGAGAAGCCTTTGGGGACACCTGGGGACAGCCTTTCCACACCTACCAGGAGATCACCAGGAAGAGGCAGCCAGGCTCTCCTTCCCTGTTGTGAATGATGGGAGGGTGAGGGCCAATGGACTTACTTGAAACACCTGAGGAAAAGCTCTTTACCCATGAAGAGGGTCAAGCCCTGAGGCAGGTTGCCCAGAGAGGTTGTGCTCTGTCAGGCCTTGGAAGATTTCAAGCCTCACACAAATAAAACTCTGAGCCACCTGGTGTGACTTGATAGCTGACCTTGCTGGGAGCAGCAGGTTGGCTCTTGTGCAGCATGAGGGACTGCCCATTTCCTTCCACCACAGGGCTTCCCTGAACCATGCTAGGGAAAGCACTCAGCTTCCCCATGACCATGGAGGTGAGCAAACCTAAGTTTGGTCAGATTATCTTTTTTGTCTTGCGCATGTCACCACTGCTTACCTGGAGAGCTGCTTGGCAGGTACCTCCAAACAGCCTCGATCATGTCCTTTGCTTCATCTTCTCTTTTCTTTTCCCCTCTTTTCCCCCATCAGAGCTCTGCCCTTTGGTCATCCTTATCTCCTCGCATGCAAACAGCCCACCTGTGTTTGCTCTTCCCACACTGGTCTTGCCTTTGCTTGCTCTGTAGCTCTTTCTGAGATGGGCAGCATGGAAAATTCTACATTGGAAAGTGACTCCATTAAACTAATACCTCATTTTACCATTTGTAGTGCTCTGCAACTCATGCTGTTACCTTGTGAGAGACACCACAATCAGACTAATTCAATTGCACAAACAGCTGACAAAACAGTGACTCAGTCCATGAGGACCTGGAGGATCTCTGGGATTCAGCCAACAGAAACCTCCTGAATTTACAAGGAGAAGCCACCAGTCCTGTACTGGGGGGAGAAGAATAACCCTGTACCTCAGGGCAGGCTGGTACCCGACTGGCTGAGCAGGGACCCAAAGCAGAAGAGCCTGGGCCCAACGAGGGATGCCATATGAGCCAGTAGCACGTGCTCACCAGAAGAAAGATCAGCTGCGTTAGGAATGATGTGGCCACCCAGACAGTGGGAGTTATCGTCCTCATCGAGTGAGCACCGTTGTGGCCACATTTGGAGTAGTGTGTCCCTCTGTGGGGTTTCCTGCTCTAGGCAATTTGGGAGGAACTGGAGAGTGCCCAGAAGAGCTCTGCAGAGATGGGGGTCGGGGTCTAGTGCCCTCCTTAGGGGTGCTGAGGCAGCTGGGTGTTTGTCTGGTGGGTTTAGACTGGACAGGAGAGAAAGAAATGCCACTCCAAGGGCAGTGCTGTGATACAAGAGGGAGCCTGGGCCAGCCCAAGGCTTTGTGTTTCAAGGAACAGCCAGGGATGGCGGAGAGGAATCAGTAAAGGCAGTGAGATACTCAGGTGAGAACAAGAGGATGGAGTGTCCACAGCCTTCAGGGAAACAGGGCCAGGAGTACACACCATAGGACAGCCTTGGGTGGAGGTGGTCGAGGGAGCTGGCAATGCCGAAAGCCCCCAACAGAGCTGACGTCCTCCTCCCCTTGGCTGTGGCTGTTGCCTGTGCCAGCCAGGGCCTTCCAGTAGGAACTTCATCATTACAGCACGAGGGCCTCATGGACTCCTCTTCCCTACCCAGGAGCCTGGCTAGTTTCAAACCGTGTTTTTGCACTTGCTCAGGGATCTTCCTGGGGCAGTGTGATGGAGGGATGTTCCTTGACCACACTGCCCCAGGAAAAGCCCCGAGCAACGTGTCAGGGAAAATCGCATTCTCTGGGAATGCGTTGTGTATGTGACACATTGCCCCAAGCAATGTGTGAGGCACCAAATGGCATTCTCTGTGATGCCGACTGGGGTGTCTGTCAGGCACCCACCCTGAATGGGAATTGCTTTCCTGGTGATCCTGTGATTTTCTTGCCAGCCCTCGCATCTCATGTAGCTCTGTGGGCCTGGATTTGAACCTTACATTGAGCAGCTGCCTTGAATTCTGTACCACAATGTGGGGATGAACACGAGACACCTGCCAATACAGTCAGTGAAGGTCTAGTGAATCCAACACCTGGAGGAGAGGAAGAAAGAGACGGAGCTCTCCCTGTGGCATACGACTCCATTCCATCCTATGAATATCGCTATAGGCTGACCTGAACATAACGAGTAGGGACAGGTTCAGTTGCCCTTAATTTGGGAGCAGCTGTCCTTTCAGTTGGCCAAAGGAAATTCCCAAGAGCCTCCAAGAAGATGCCCCAGATGTTGGCCTGTCTCTACATCAGCCTGCACATATCTTCAGTCTGTCTCTATTACCGGCACACATCTTTGACCACCTCTGGCACCTCAGATGTCACCAGACAACTGCATCTGAACAGCTCACTCCTGGCCTCCAGCTCCATTAATTACCATGGGAGCTGAGAGCAGGAGCTCACATGCAGGTGCCTATTGTGTGTCCACCTGAAGGGGGGCAGGAGGAATCCCACCTGCTGTGGGTCTGTGGTGTGCATGGGAGGGAGCTGAGTGCCCTTCCAGCCCCAGCACTCCAAACCCAGGATGAGATGCCTTGTCGGGCTCAGCTGCATCCCTTCCCTCAGCAGGGGTAAAGGAGATCCCTGCCTGTCCCTGTCTGGCTGTCCTGTCTAAAGATGGGCCAAGAAAAGTTGATATTTAGGCGTGACTCTGTCTCTCAGCAGGGAAATGACAGTGCTGGGAAGAAGTGTCTCTCCCCAGCTGCGGGAGGGAACCTCAGTGATTGCTCCAGCCTGTTTCACAGCAGGTTCCCCTGGAGCCCCAGGGACCCCTGGGGGGAGCCCCGAGGGGCAGAGAAAGTGCCGCCTTGGGCTGCTCCTCTGCTGCTGAGCTGGGCCGGGCTCCTGGGATGGAGGGAGCTCACGGCAAGCGGGCAGCGCTGAGGAGAGACAGCTCTGCCCAGGAGCAGCTCCTCTGCAGAGCGCAGCAGGGCTGAGGGCACTGCCTGCAGGCACCGAGGGGAGAGGATCAAGGCAGAGAGAGGTTAAAGGCAGTCTGGGGTGGGAGGACAGAGGCGAGCTCACTGGAGGAGAAATCTTCACAGCCCTTGACACGGTAAGTCTCTGGGTGTGGGGCAATTTAGGTACAGTTCACGGACAGATCTCCTAATGCTGGTACATCCCACAAACTCTGAGAGCTTTCAGGAAGAACTGCCACAGGTGCTCCAGTGTAGAGAGGGAGGAGGTGCCCCAGAGCAGGGCTTCCCTGCTGCACCATCAGAGGGACAGGGCATGAGGGCTGCCTTCTGCCAGGGACGGCTGCAGGGTGTGAAGGTGGGTGTGCAGCCAGGGGTGCCCAGGGCTGTCCTTCCGAGCAGGGTCCCTGCACCCCCGGGGCTGGGTGCTGGGGCAGGGACTCTGCCGCCTGCCAGGGTCAGCACTCAGCCTGCCCGGGGAGCTCCCCACGGCGCTGTGGGGAGAAGCTGGGGGTGGAAGGAGAGACCAGTGCAATGGCAGGGTGCTTCTGCTGTTGAGAGGGTGCTGTGTGGGTCAGGGCTGCTCACAGCTCCACATCACTGCAGGATCTTCCCAGGAGACTTTTCAGGAAGCACAGCAAGGCAGGGGCTGCCTGAAAGGGAAGGATCCTGGTCTTTCACTCTTCTCCTCTGGGTTGTCTGGGTGGGCGATGGCACATAGAAATTAATCTCTCATTTCCGGAGGAGGCACTGAAATTCCAAGTCTGTTCCTCTTAGAGGTGAATAAAGCGGGGAGTATTGGAAATCACCATGCCGTGGTTACAGACAGCATCAGTGTCACTTTTCCAGCCTCGCCAGGGCTGGTCTGATGTTCCCCTCAGAGCCTGCACACCCAGAGATGCCCCTGGGCAGTGTCCTGCTGCAGGGAGGGCTCTGCAGGGCAGAGCTGAGCAGGCAGCAGGTGGGATGGGCTCTGTGAGCACTGCCAGGGAGGAGACACTGGGGACAGAGAACCAGCTCCTGGCAGGGACAGCTGCAGGCAGCAGAGACAGGGACGGGGTTGGGAGGACACTGCAAACAAGCACAGGGGGAGGGTGCGCTCAGGCAGCTCTCTTTCTGTGTTTCCCTGCAGATGTCTGCTGGGCACTGTCTGCGGGGCAATGAGCTGACTCTCTCTGTAGAACCTCCCATGTGAGGGACCCCCGAGTCTCTGCTTTGCCCGTCCTGCAGGGCTTGCAAGCTGCCCCCCAGAAAGGCGCAGCTCTGCTGTGGGATCCTCGGGAGTGCGGAGCCTTTCCTTGGGGGTCGGCACTCTCCTCGCAGAGGCAGTTGCTTCTCTCTGGGAGGGGTCGTGTCCTGCCCTCTCCATCACACCTCCACCTCTGGGCTGGGCTGGAGAAGAGTTTTCAGAGCTGTCCTTTGAAACAGGACTCCTCTGGTCTCATCAGAGTTCAGGTTTAGCATTTTTTTTTAAAAGAGTTATTTGTTTGTGAAGTCGTCTTCAAGGCAGCACAAGTGAAAGGACAAGGTGGATGGGAAAAGAACTGATAGACACTGCAGCTCTCCTGACTCTGCATTAAGTTACAAATAGCTGAGACCTTTTGCCTGTCCCATCTCAAGACTCTTCACATTTTCAGTCATAAAAAAGAGGATTTCTACCCCTAAAAAAAACACCCGCCAGATGTGATGTTGTAAAAAAAAAAACATAGACAATATTGTCAAAAAGACATGCTAAGCCCCTCTTCCTCAGGCCACGTTCCTCTCAGTCATGAGTGCAGATATTGAACTTTTCCATGAAAGGTGGATTACATCTGACATCCACTGTGATCATCGGAGCTGTCACAAATGAGCTCCCATGTACCCACTGCAGCAGAGCAAAGCTGACTCCTCAGCAGCAGAAGGGCAGAGCTCCTGCTCCTCACAGCACACTCAGCCAGCACAAACTGGAGAATGGAAATGCATTCCAGCTGGGGGGGGTTGCTATGAAAAATGGAGTGGCTTTTCTCAGAGAAATCTGTCCTAATTTTTTCCTGTCTTTTCCTTCTTTGGATAGAGCCCCAGACCAAGAAACAGCAAATGTCCAACAGCAGCTCCATCACCCAGTTCCTCCTCCTGGCATTCGCAGACACGCGGGAGCTGCAGCTCTTGCACTTCTGCCTCTTCCTGGGCATCTACCTGGCTGCCCTCCTGGGTAATGGCCTCATCATCGCTGCCATAGTCTGCAACCACCACCTCCACAGCCCCATGTACTTCTTCCTCCTCAACCTCTCCCTCTTTGACCTGGGCTCCATCTCCACCACTGTCCCCAAAGCCATGGCCAATTCATTCTGGGACACCAGGGCCATTTCCTACTTGGGATGTGCTGCTCAGATGTTTTTCTTTCTGTTCTTGATTGTAGGGGAGTATTGTCTTCTCACTATCATGGCCTACGACCGCTACGTTGCCATCTGCAAACCCCTGCACTATGGGACCCTCCTGGGCAGCAGAGCTTGTGTCCACATGGCAGCAGCTGCCTGGGGCAGTGGGTTGCTCTACGCTGTGCTGCACACAGCCAATACATTTTCACTACCACTCTGCCAAGGCAATGCCTTGGACCAGTTCTTCTGTGAAATCCCACAGATCCTCAAGCTCTCCTGCTCAGACGCCTACCTCAGGGAGGTTGGGCTTATTGTGGTTAGTGCTTGTTTCAGTTTTGGGTGTTTTGTTTTCATTGTGCTGTCCTATGTGCAGATCTTGAGGGCCGTGCTGAGGATCCCCTCTGAGCAGGGACGGCACAAAGCCTTTTCCACGTGCCTCCCTCACCTGGCCGTTGCCTCCCTGTTCCTCAGCACCATCATGTTTTCCTACCTGAAGCCCCCCTCCATCTCCTCCCCATCCCTGGACCTTGTGATGGCAGTTCTGTACTCGGTGATGCCTCCAGCAGTGAACCCCCTCATCTACAGCATGAGGAACCAGGAGCTGAAGGAGGCCCTATGGAAACCGATCCAATGGACATTTCTCCATCAACAATAACCTGCCTCCCCTTCTCTGCGGAGTGCCCAGAGATTCTCTTAGCCCAGGACTGTGCTTTTTGTTTCTCTGATTATCATACCTGGTAGTAATTGCTGGGGTTCATACCACTGCTCTTGCGGCTTGTTCCTGTTGTGTCTGACCCTTTCACCAATGTGTTGAACACTGTGTCACGTCTGGCCTCTCTAATAGCATCTCTGAAATAAAAGGCAGTCTCCTGAGTGCAGTGCCTGACGGCTGAGCTTTCCTTGTAAAGCTCCGGCCAACAACACTCCAAAGGAATTGGACTTTTCAAAGTTTTCTCCTTCTGTTCTCACTGTGTTTGGGGCCATAATCTCAAGTCACACCTGGGACACTAAGAACTTGTCTGAAAACCACCTTCCTGGTGTCCAGAGGCAGTGGAGATGGTGCGTGAGCTCCCAGTCCCCTTCCTCCGGCTGCCAGAGGTATGACAGGGCTGATAGCAGCTGTCAGTGCCTCTGGAAAGGAATGTGGAGGGCTCAGGAGAGGACAGGCACTCTCCATGTGCCCTGGGGTGGGCTGTGAATGGGGACTCAGAAGGTGAAACCCCCTCAGAGGTGCTGGGGAGCAGGGCTGGCAGGGAGCAGAGCGGGGCACTTTTCCATGTCTGCCCACACACCCCAGCCCTGGGGAGGGGCCTTTCTTGCGTGGCCAGCTCCGTCCTCATGCTGGGCTCAGGGTACTGGGGCATGGCCAGCTCTGCCCAGCCTCTCACCTGGGCCAGACCCCCGGATCCCACAGCAGGGCTGTCTGCTGATGGCCCCATGGGACACAACGGAGGTTGTGCAGGGGAGGCAGTGGTGGGGGGCTGCACATAGGGGGCTGCTGGGGGAGCAGGCACAGAGGGCTGCTGTGTGGACTGTGTCGGGGGAGTGTTTCCCTGTCCTTTGATGCTCTCTGGTCCATGCAGCGCCTGCACTGTGGGGCTCTGGGACCATGTGGGGACCACTCAGCTGCAAAGGTCTCATCTTCTTGTCCCACAGTCCCCAGCTCGGTGTCAGCCGACGGGCACTGCCACGGGGCCTCTGTGCTGGGTGTAGGGTGTCTCCTCGTGCCCTGCTCTGAGCCCATGCAGGCACCTGCAGTGCATGTCTTTGCTTGTAGCTGACCACCATGGCCCGCCTGCATGCTCCCAGGACATCCTGACCAGGCTGTCCTTGGAGATGGGTTGTGATGGTGGCTGAGGTGAGCAGCTCTGGTGCAGGCATGATCTGCAGAGCAGCACTCTAGCACCATGTACAGGGGCTTTCCTGAACCAGGGACACCTCAGGGGAGTGGAGAGACCCATCAGGAGCCAGCAGCTAACGTGACAGCAGCCAACGAGTCCTGGGTAGGGCCAGGAGCAAAGGTGGCCAAGCCCCCACACGTATAAAATAAAACCCTAGGGAGTGCCACGAGCAGGGCGGACAAATGGGGTGTGGTGCATCAGAAAGGGCATGGCACGGCACTTTGCGGGGCAGTTCACGTGGAAGGGCGTGCAGGAAGGGCGCTGTAACTCCACTGGCTTGACCAGGGAGATATGGTATCTACCCAGCAGAATGCCATGGCCTCTCTAAACTCTGCATCCACTGTGACTGTCGAGTCTTTGCAGACAGAGCTCCACTGGGAACATGCTGGAAACACACCCTACCTTTCCTGGAACAAGCCTGTCAGGCAGACCGGACACATCATATGGAGGATTCCCTATCCTCTCTCCACCTGACTGAACGCGGTCACTCAAGGGATAGGGGGAAACGGTGACAGGTTCCTGCCTGGCACAACAGACGCATCTCCTCCATCACTACCCCACCTTCCCAGGTGTCCTTGCACAACAGGTACGAGAATCTGCAAGTGGAACCCAACAATGATGAGGATGATGGTTCATCTAGGTTGGAGGTGTCCCCAAGGTTAAGTCAGACTACTCCCTGCGTCAAAACCACTTCCATAAAGAGAAAAAGATGGGCCACTGTCATAGGAGACTCTCTCCTGAGGGGAACAGAAGGCCCAACAGGCAGACTGGACCCACTTCTTAGGGAAGTCTGCTGCCTCCCTAGGGTCTGCGTTAAAGATGTGATGAGAAAACTTCCTACCCTGGTACAGCCCTCACATTATTATCCATTCTTGCTTTTTCATGTCAGCAGCGATGAATCACAGAATCACAGAATCATTAAGGTTGGAAAAGACCTGTAAGATCACCAGGTCCAACCACCACCCCAACACCACCATGCCCACTAAACCATGTCCCGCAGTGCCACGTCCACAGGTTCCTTGAACCCCTCCAGTGCTGGTGACTCCACCACGTCCCTGGGCAGCCTGTTCCAATAAGTTGCAATAAGAAGTCCAAGGGCAATCAAGAGAGAATTCAGGGCCTTGGGACGACTGGTTAAGGGATCAGGAGCACAAGTAGTGCTCTCCTCTGTCCTTCCAGTTGCAGGAAATGATGAAGGAAGAAACAGGAAGAGCCAGCGGATCAATACCTGGCTCTGAGCCTGGTGTCACCAGCAGGATTTGGGGATTTTTGATCATCCGTCGGTCTACACAACACCAGGCCTGCTGTCAACAGATGGGGTACACCTGTCCCAGAAGAGGAAAAGAATCTTTGCCGAGGAGCTAGCAGGGCTCCTTGAAAGAGCCTTAAATTGGATTTGAAGGGGGAAAGGGATAAAACCAGGCTCACTAGAGATAAACCTGGGGGTGGCACACCAATGTTGGAGGGACGCTGTGCTAGCGAGGTCCTTCAGTCTGCTCCACGATGTGCTGAGTACAATGGAGCACATTTGAAGTGTGTTTATACTAATGCGTGCAGCATGCAGAATAAACAAGAGGAACTAGAAGCTTTGGCCCAGTACAGCCAAGGCTGCCCCCAGCCTCCATGTCCCTCACCAGTCCCTCTTTGTTTGTCAGTACTAGGTCCAGTAGAACACCTCTCCTTGTTGGCTCCTCCACCACCTGAGCCAAAAAGTTATCATCAATACACTGGGGGAACCTCCTGGACTGTACATGCCTGGCTGTGAAGCATTCCCAGCAGGTATCAGGGTGAGTGAAATCCCCCATGAGAACAGAGACCTGTGATGGTGAGATGACTCTCAGCTCTCTGTAGAAGGCCTCATCATTTTCCCCACCCTGATCAGGTGGCCTGTAATCAACACCCACAACAGCATCTCTCATGTCAGCCTGCCCCTTAATCCTTACCCACAAGCTCTCAACTCGCTCTTCATCCACCCCCAGGGAGAGCTCGATACATTCCAGTTGCTCTCTCACATAAAGAGCAACTCCACCACCTCCCCTTGCTGGCCTATCTTTCCTAAAAAGAACACAGCCATCCATGACAGCGTTCCAGTCATGTGAGCTATCCCACCATGTCTCAGTCATTGCAATGAGATCATGGCCCTGCGACCGCACACAGATCTCCAATTCTTCCTGTTTATTCCCCGTGCTGCTCGTTCTGGGCGTCACCTCAAAGCACATGGAGGAAAAGAAGGTTATCAGAAGTAGTCAACATGGATTCACCAAGCAAAGTCATGTCTGACCAATCTGATAGCCTCCTACGATGACATGTCTGGATGGATAGATGCAGGGAGGGCAGCGGACATTGTCTGCCTTGGCTTCAGCAAGGCTTTCGACACCGTCTCCCACATCATCCTCAGAGGCAAGCGTAGGAAGTGTGATGGAATGTACAGTGGGGTGGATTTGAAACTGGCTGATAGATAGAGCTCTGAGGGTTGTGATTAGTGGCCCAGAGTCTAGTTAGAGTTCTGTCACAAGTGGTGTTCCTCAGGGGTCAGTACTGGGTCCAGTCCTGTTCAATATATTCAGCAATGACCTGGATGAAGGGATAGAGTGTGCCCTCAGCAAGTTTGCTGATGACACAAAACTGGGAGGAGTGGCGGACACAGAGGAAGGTTGAGCTGCCATTCAGCGTGACCTGGACAGGCTGGAGAGTTGGGCAGAGAGGAACAAGATGAAATTCAGCAAAGGCAAGTGTAGGGCACTGCACCGGGGGCGGAATAACCCCCTGCATCAGCACAGGTTGGGGGCTGAGCTGCTGGAGAGCAGCTCTGTGGAAAGGGACCTGGGAGTCCTGGGGGACAACAGGATGACCACGAGCCACCAATGTGCCCTTGTAGCCAAGAAGGCCAATGGTATCCTGGGCTGCATCCAGAAAAGTGTGGCTAGGAGGCCGAGGGAGGTTATCCTCCCCCTCTACTCTGCCCTGCTGAGGCGCATCTGGAGTGCTGTGTCCAGTTCTGGGCTCCCCGGTTCAAGAAGGACAGGGAGCTGCTGGAGAGAGGACAGCAAAGGGCTACGAAGATGATTAGGGGAGTGGAACAGCTTTCTTAGGAGGAAAGGCTGAGGGACTTGGGTCTTTCTAGACTGGAGAAGAGAAGACTGAGGGGCGATCATATTAATGCTTAGAAATAGTTAAGGGGTGGGTGCCAGGAGGATGGGGCCAGTCTTTTTTCAGTGGTGCCCAGTGACAGGACAAGAGGTAATGGGCACAAACATGGTCATAGGAAGTTCCATCTTAACATGAGGAGGAACTTCTTTCCTTTGAGGGTGTCAGAGCACTGGAACAAGCTGCCCAGAGAGGTTTTGGAGTCTCCTTCTCTGGAGATATTCAAAACTCACATGGAAGCATTCCTGTGCAACCTGCTGTAGGTGAACCTCCTCTCGTGGGGGGGGTTGGACTAGATGATCTCCAGAGGTCCCTTGCAACCCCTCTCATTCTGTGATTCTGTGATTTTCTTGGTGGCTCCTTATCCCCTTCTGCAAGAGGGTGGGGAAAACTCTAGTCAGGTCCATGTTGAAGCTGTTTCCCTGTTGGAGGCAGTGAATGGATTTCTTTTGTCCCTGTCCACCAAATGCAGTATTGGCTGTGAGTGAGGCTGTTGCAGTGGTCAGGAGGGTATTTTTGCCCTCACAGAGATGGCCGTGCCTCCTTTCCATGCAGGACTCAACTTGCTTATCCCCAGCAGAAGGTTTCTTTAGCAGCACTGTGCCCGCTTTCTCCCAGCTCTGAGCTCCTGGGCCCCTTGGGGAGGCAGGAGGAGGGCAGGGCCTGTGGGAACCGGAGTCAGAGGCCAGTAGAGGACAGAGGCCAGCAAGAGGTCACTTCTTCCTGAGACCCCGTACGCAGTGTGGTGTTGTGTATATGTGTTCTGAGCGGTGCTGAGGAGGGGGGATAATGCCCGCTGTGCTGTGTGTGCATCTGTAATGGTGTTGGTATCTGCATGGGGGTGTGTAATGCTATGGATAGCTGCAACGGGATCAGTATCTGCAATGGCCTCTGCATCTGCAGTGGGAAAGAATCTGCCAGGGCATCTGCAAAGGTATCTGCATCTGGAATGCTGTGTGTGCAACTGTCCTGTCAGCTACAGCTCTCCAATGCAGCCATCACTGCGGATGGAGATACCATTATGGATAACATTGCCAATGCTGGTGCAGATGCCACTGCAGATGGAAATACACTTTCAGATGCAATTGCTGATGGAGATGCTATTGAGGATGCAGGTGCCATTGCAGATACCATGGCAGATGCAGACACCATTGGAGATGCAGGTGCCTTTGAAGATTCCTTTGAAGGTACTGGCATCGATGCCACTGGAGATGCCATGGCAGATGCAGATACCATTACAGACACCACCGGAGACGCAGGTGCTGTGTCAGACACCATTGCAGCTGCAGATACCACAGCAGATGGCATTGAAGATGCAAGTCCAGTTTCCGATGCAACTACCGATGGAGACGCCCTTGAAGATGCTGATGCCATTGCAGATACTACATGGCCAGAAATTTAGCGAGCTTCCGCTTATGAGGCAAAGACACTTGCTAAAGTGGACACACATCTTGTTGACTCCACACAGCTATAGAAGATATCACAGTTCAGGGTGTGCACGTACAGCCTACCCTCCCTGCTTCCTAGGAAAAAACCCTTTGAGATCGACCCCTTGCTGAAGCCTTGACCATGGGCAGACACTCGGCTGTGCCTGGTAATCCCCTGCTGCTCCCCTGCCAGGTCCCGGGGCTTCCCCTTACTGGAGGGGTCATGAGTAGATTCAGCTACTGCAATTGAATGGTCATGATTTTACTGATACTTTTTGTCTGTGTCTTCTTGAAAGTGGATCTGCAAATCCGGTTCCTATTTCACGTAATGAAGACTTCCGATGGGATTTTGAGGAAAGGACCGATGGCAGGGAAAGGGAGGACTCAAGTGTGTTTGGGGATGAAATAGGGCTAAAAATAGCTAGTCATGATGAAGGAGGTTGCTGGTAAGTACACTTGTCCAGCCATACCCTGGAACTGATGGCCCCAGCCTGTCCTGCCTTCGTATAAAACTCCATTTCACTACTTCCTGGGGTGAGGGGGATCTCTGCTCGTTGTGTGGAGGTATGAGTCCTCCCACACCAGAGGGGGGACCACAAGTCATAGGAGCTCATGTGCCTGGGGGGCAGCCAAAAGGAGAGACCCAACTGCATGCATATCATGTGGATGTGCGTGTCAGTGTGTGTAACTGCTAGCCCACATCAGGCTGGAGTAGCCAGTGAGTAGGATAAGGGGCCTGGGAGCCAGGTACCAGAGAGACGTTAAGTCTGGACCGCATGCCAGAGAGCGCCGAGGCTCTGGGAGTTGACTCCTGGAGGGAGCAGGTGGTCCAAAGCATCGCCTGGAGAAACTGTGGGGTCTTGGGGCTATGGTACTGGTAAGGCCATAGGTCTGGACCAGGAGGGGAAGTGGTCCTTTACATGCCCCGGCAAGTACCTCAGATACAGCTCTCGAGGGGGCACTGGCTGCTTATGGTCAGACCCCGGAGCTCTGCCTGAAAACCTGGGAACTGCTCTCAATACTTTAAAAAAAGAAAGAAAAAAAACCCAGCACCTTTTTACCAGCTGCAATGTTTCAGTACTTTCAATAAAATGTCACTGTATTTTCTATCCTGCCAAAATGGGACTTTTGAGACTGTGTATTAATTGCAGGAGAAGAAATCCTGATCTTGCCCTGTGCTTGCATTGCCAGTACTCTGTCTGTCATGCTGCGTATTTAATCTCCCTAACCTTCCAGGTGTTTCTGCCTGTCCTGATCAAACTCCCCACGTCGGAAGTCATCTCTTCAGAAAACGATCTGGACATACGCACTTTCCACTGTTCTCCAGGGTTTTCCGCCTCTTACTCTTTGATCATTCAGATCCCTCTCACATATCACCCTGCTTTGAGCTCCAGGGAGGTAAAGCGTCATTGTCTTTCAGTCCTCTCTTGTCTTTCAGTACTCTCCCTCATAGTCCCTATAGGCAACTCTTCAACTGGGGTGGTGAACCTCGTTGGAAGCTGCTAAAAATAACCATACAGCTGAGAAGTGTGTTTATTGTGGATTAAGTTCTCTTCTGTTTTACTTTTTCTTCTTTTTTCTTTCCCCCAATTAAAGAACCCTGTTTCCATGCAGTTCTCCACGGAGAGCAGGCAGGAATTGCTGCAAAGCAGCTGTAATATTCAGCTGCAGACTTTGGTGGAGAAGTCTGATGTAAAGAAAAGTGATGCAAGTCCCTGGTGGCCAACGAGATCAATGGCAGGGTTGGAGAGGTGAGGAGCAAGGTTGTCCATACCGTGTCTGGCCTCAAGGGACTGCTTTTCCTACCTGTCCACACCTCTTTAGGAGACACTCTGCATCCATATCAACTGGAGAATTCTCCTATCACATCTTCAGATTGCTCATTGAAAAGGATGAGCTAGCTATGCTACTTCAGGGTAGGTGCCTACCTCTCTAATTGGCTATACAAATGTTGAAGACCTGAAGAAAACTATAGAAGAGGCATAGCTCGTTAGCGCTTTCTGCATTTTAATGAGCCCCATGGTGTATGTAGTGCTGAGTCCAGGAGCCTCAGGTACTGAGAAGAGACTGAACAATCCCCTCAAGGAGACAAAGGCAGAAGACAAACCTAAAATACTCTGAAGCATTACTGGGCCCCACTGAGGGCCATTACTGACAAAGCCTCCCCAGGGACTCGTTAGAGCCGATAACTGGAGGCTGTGATTGCAGGTAGGCAAAGGCACTGTGCAGGTGGCTCTGATGCTGACAAAGCCCTTGGATTGTTACATGGAGCACAAAGGCCAAGCCCTGACCCCCGGCCCATGGGAAGGGGGATCCTGTCCCTCACACGTGGGTCAGGGCCCTTCCTGGGCCAGTGGATGTGGGGTCTGCAATGCCCAGTGCAGGAAAATGGAACAACACTCCCAGCTTCCCCATGGGGTTGCAAGGAGGAAATGAGGCTCCAGTGCCATGAGGACAACATGTCTTCTCACAGCCCTTGGTGGCACAGACAACTGCCATAGCCCAGAGGACAAAGACCTGGGTTCTGTTCATGCCTTCCAGCCTGGCCAGCGCCCTTGGCAGTTTCCATCGCAGGCTGTCCCACACCTGCCCCTGTTTTCCTGCAGCCTGTAGACATCCATCTTGCTTCTCCACCTTGCTCTCCCCTGGACATTTCTCTGCCTTCACTGACGTCTCCCCACCCTCACTGGCCGTTCGTTGAAACACAAAGCCACGGTCTAATCACCAACTCTCACTGGGTGACCTCTTGCACCACAGCTCTACCCTTCGAGTGACATTTCTTCTTCCTCATGTCCAGGCTCCACTTTCCAAGCTGCACTTTGTAGCAGCTTTTCTCTCTCCTGCTTTTTCCCACCTCCAAGGAAAGCTCAAAATTCTCAGAAAGCACCCTTCAAGCAGGCGACCTAACTCATCAGCCTTCTTGTGGCCTTTCACCTGAGCTGACAAAAGTAACCTCACCGTGATCTTCTAAACCACGTGCCTTTTCCCTGGCCTTTCAGCTTCTTGGATACACACAAACGAGCCCTATGCCTGCTGCTGTCCCGTCAGGTACTCAGGCAGAAGGCACATGCCAACCCATATCCATGCCCTCTTCCTGGATGGGGCTCCACCATGTGGGGGGATAATAAGGACATTCAAGAGTCTTGGCCCAAATGCTAATCACTGAGGGATTCTGGGTATGACTGGCTTCTAAAAAGACTTTGTACTGCTGATGACATTTGGGCCTCACCATCCAGCCAACTTCCCACCCACCCTACCATCCACTTCTTCATCCTGGAGAGCATCAATCCGGCTCTAAGGAGACTCTGGGAGATGATGTCAAAGGCCTTGCAAAAGGCCAGGTACACAACGTGCCCTCGTTTCCCCTAACCATTCTGCTTCAGCAATGCCTTTCTTGTCCTTCAAGGGCCTGGAGATGGCTGCAGGACAACTTTCCCCATGTCCTCCTAGAGTCTGAGGTAGGCAGGCCACTTGCAATTCTGTCAATCCTCATCCCTGCCCTTCTTGAAGAGGGGTTTGACGTCTGCTTTTTCCAAGGACCACAGAACCTCCATGATTGCTCCGGCACTTTTGAGGTCACAATCCGGAATCACAGGCAAGGGTGACGTAGCAGACAGGAGCACTTGCAATGAGCCTGTCCAAGGCAGCTGAGATGAATGTCGCTGGGAAAATGGAAATTTGTTCTTGGAGTCACACACAGAAATGTCAGAGCTCTGCCAGGTGCCCATGTCTCAGCTGGGCTCTTGCACTCCTCGTACACACACGGGTGATCAGAGAGAGGAGTCCTTGCCTTGCACGTGCAGAGGCAGTGCACTGCAGCAGTCACAGTGTCAATCTGACCTCCTGCTGCTGCTCCCAGAGGCTGGGAGGCACCTCAGCCCTGCGGTGTATCGCCCTGCTCTGCACTCGTCTGAGATGCTCCACGGCATGAGGAATGGACACGGGGACGTCCGTTCAATGAAGCACATCCCAGTGCTGCATCCAGGTGCTTTCCCAGGGGATGTTACTCTCAAAGTGAGAAGTGACCTCGAGAGACTGTCTGTCCCACAGGCCTTCATGGCACCCCCAGGAAGAGCTGATGGCATTTGTGCTCACTCGGGTTCATCTCCCCACACGCACACCATGTGCATGCTTACGTCTCGTCTGTACAATGCAAACCTGGACTTCTGACCTGGTCATTCGGTGTCCCTCTGTGGAGGGACAAGCAACCTCTCCGAGCTGGGCTGAGAGGCCATTGTGGAAATGGTGGTGGTTATTGGCTGGTGTGTGACCACTGCCCTGGGGCAGCTGCCCGGGGTGTCCAGCGAACACGGGCACAGGTCAGACCCTGCTCTGCTGGTCCTCCATGTCTCTGACTGGTCCCACAGCAGGAAATGGAGGCCAGTGAGAATGTCCATCCAGCCGGCACGCTGAGGAGATCTCCGCTCCAGGCAACTTGCAGCCCCAGGTGCCAAACTTGGTCCCCAGGATGGCATGAGAGAATTGGCCCAGGGGATCCTCAGGAAGGGCCTTTTGCCCCAGGGACAGGGCAGCCTGCCCCCAGCTGCCACCCTCAGCAAAGGGTTTCTCTTTCCATGTCTCCCCCGCACACACACAGTGCCCTGCTCTTCTCCTCGCACTGGCCAGTCACCCCTGCACCCCCTCCCCAGGCTCCCCACAGCCTCCGAGCTGGCGGCGTTGCTCTGAAGAGCAAGCAGGCTGTAGTTCCCAGGGCCATGGGGTGAGTCCACAGGGTCATGCTGGTCATGCTGGGAGGCAGACCCAGCTCCCGGTGACTACTGCCCCCTTCACCTCAGCACACAGACACTGCCCCACGTCTCCAGAGAAGATCTCAAAGAAAGGATCTCAGGCAAACCACCTGGAGCAGGGTCCTTTATTTTGTTTAAACACACAGCTCCCAATTTACACAAAGTCTCTGGGTCACAGAGGACAGGCAGATACTGAAATAGAAATAGGATGAAGAATGACTTCCTTTTTGTGGACAGCATTAATACAACCAAGAAAAGCTAAAAACCAAAGAAACCAAACCAAACAACCTACCAAAGAGAGTCTGGGCATGTAATGAGTTATGTGACAAGTGATATGCAGAAGATGGGCGGTTCATTGCTGCTTCTGAAAAGCAACCAGTCATGAGTTTCCTTAGGGCATCCTTGAGCTCCTGGTTCCTCATGCTGTAGATGAGGGGGTTCACTGCTGGAGGCACCACCGAGTACAGAACTGCCATCACCAGGTCCAGGGATGGGGAGGAGATGGAGGGGGGCTTTAGGTGGGCAAACATGATAGTGCTGATGAACAGGGAGACCACAGCCAGGTGAGGGAGGCACGTGGAAATGGCTTTGTGCCGTCCCTGCTCTGAGGGGATCCTCAGCACGGTCCTCAAGATCTGCACATAGGACAGCACAATGAAAACAAAACACCCAAAACTAAAACAAGCACTAACCACAATAAACCCAACCTCCCTGAGGTACAAGTCTGAGCAGGAGAGCTTGAGGATCTGTGGAATTTCACAGAAGAACTGGTCCAAGGCATTACCTTGGCAGAGAGGTAGTGAAAATGTATTGGCTGTGTGCAGCACAGCATAGAAAAAAATACTGCCCCAGGCAGCTGCTGCCATGTGGACACAAGCTCTGCTGCCCAGGAGGGTCCCATAGTGCAGGGGTTTGCAGATGGCAATGTAGCGGTCGTAGGCCATGATGGTGAGAAGATAAAACTCTGCTGACATGAAAAGGACAAACAGAAAGACTTGAGCAGCACATCCTGCAAAGGAGATGGCCCTGGTGTCCCAGAGGGAATTGGCCATGGCTTTGGGGACAGTGGTGGAGATGGAGCCCAGGTCGATGACAGAAAGGTTGAGAAGGAAGAAGTACATGGGGGTGTGGAGGTGGTGGTCGCAGACTATGGCGGTGATGATGAGGCCATTGCCCAGGAGGGCAGCCAGGTAGATGCCCAGGAAGAGGCAGAAGTGCAAGAGCTGCAGCTCCCGCGTATCTGCGAATGCCAGGAGGAGGAACTGGGTGATGGAGCTGCTGTTGGACATTTTCTGTCTCTTGGTCTGGGGGCTCTGTCCAAAAAAGGAAAAAACAGGAAAAATTAGGACAGATTTCTCTGAGAAAACCCACTCCATTTTTCATCGCAACCCCACGCAGTTGGAATACATTTCCATTCTCTAGTTTGTGCTGGCTGAGTGTGCTGTGAGGAGCAGGAGCTCTGCCCTTCTGCTGCTGAGGAGTCAGCTTTGCTCTGCTGCAGTGGGTACATGGGAGCTGACTTGTGACATCTCTGATGTTCACAGGGCATGTCAGATGTAATCCATCTTTCATGGAAAAGTTCAATATCTGCACTCATGACATGGAAGAATGTGGGCTGTGAAAGAGAGGCTCAGCATGACTTTCTTATAACTTTGTCTGTGTTTTTTCACAGGGCTGCAGTGTCCATCAGTCCTTTTCCCATCTGCCCTGTGTTTTCATTTTGCCGCCTTGAAGACGACTTCACACACAAATTACTCTTTTAAAAAAACCCTAAACCTGGACTCTGATGAGACCAGAGGAGTCCTGTTTCAAAGAACAGCTCTGCAAACTCTTCTCCAGCCCAGCCCAGAGGTGGAGGTGTGATGGAGAGGGCAGGACACGACCCCTCCCAGAGAGAAGCAACTGACTCTGCGAGGAGAGTGCCGACCCCCAAGGAAAGGCTCCGCACTCCCGAGGATCCCACAGCAGAGCTGCGCCTTTCTGGGGGGCAGCTTGCAAGCCCTGCAGGACAGGCAAAGCAGAGACTCGGGGGTCCCTCACATGGGAGGTTCTACAGAGAGAGTCAGCTCATTGCCCCGCAGACAGTGCCCAGCAGACATCTGCAGGGAAACACAGAAAGAGAGCTGCCTGAGCGCACCCTCCCCCTGTGCTCGTTTGCAGTGTCCTCCCAACCCCGTCCCTGTCTCTGCTGCCTGCAGCTGTCCCTGCCAGGAGCTGGTTCTCTGTCCCCTGTGTCTCCTCCCTGGCAGTGCTCACAGAGCCCATCCCACCTGCTGCCTGCTCAGCTCTGCCCTGCAGAGCCCTCCCTGCAGCAGGACACTGCCCAGGGGCATCTCTGGGTGTGCAGGCTCTGAGGGGAACATCAGACCAGCCCTGGCGAGGCTGGAAAAGTGACACTGATGCTGTCTGTGACCACGGCATGGTGATTTCCAATACTCCCCGCTTTATTCACCTCTAAGAGGAACAGACTTGGAATTTCAGTGCCTCCTCCAGAAATGAGAGATTAATTTCTATGTGCCATTGCCCACCCAGACAACCCAGAGGAGAAGAGTGAAAGACCAGGATCCTTCCCTTTCAGGCAGCCCCTGCCTTGTTGTGCTTCCTGAAAAGTCTCCTGGGAAGATCCTGCAGTGATGTGGAGCTGTGAGCAGCTCTGACCCACACAGCACCCTCTCAACAGCAGAAGCACCCTGCCATTGCACTGGTCTCTCCTTCCACCCCCAGCTTCTCCCCACAGCGCCGTGGGGAGCTCCCCGGGCAGGCTGAGTGCTGACCCTGGCAGGCGGCAGAGTCCCTGCCCCAGCACCCAGCCCCGGGGGTGCAGGGACCCTGCTCGGAAGGACAGCCCTGGGCACCCCTGGCTGCACACCCACCTTCACACCCTGCAGCCGTCCCTGGCAGAAGGCAGCCCTCATGCCCTGTCCCTCTCATGGTGCAGCAGGGAAGCCCTGCTCTGGGGCACCTCCTCCTCCTCTATACAGGAGTGAGATTCCTGGGTACCATGCCAGCTTTACGAGAGCCCTCCATGAACTGCAACTGCATTGCCCTGCAGCCAGAGACTTACCGTGTCAAGGGCTGTGAAGATTTCTCCTCCAGTGAGCTCGCCTCTGTCCTCCCACCCCAGACTGCCTTTAACCTCTCTCTGCCTTGATCCTCTCCCCTCGGTGCCTGCAGGCAGTGCCCTCAGCCCTGCTGCGCTCTGCAGAGGAGCTGCTCCTGGGCAGAGCTGTCTCTCCGCAGTGCTGCCCGCTTGCCATGAGCTCCCTCCATCCCAGGAGCCCGGCCCAGCTCAGCAGCAGAGGAGCAGCCCAAGGCGGCACTTTCTCTGCCCCTCGGGGCTCCCCCCAGGGGTCCCTGGGGCTCCAGGGGAACCTGCTGTGAAACAGGCTGAAGCAATCACTGAGGTTCCCTCCCGCAGCTGGGGAGAGACACTTCTTCCCAGCACTGACATTTCCCTGCTGAGAGACAGACTCATGCCTAAATATCACCTTTTCTTGGCCCATCTTTAGACAGGACAGCCAGACAGGGACAGGCAGGGATCTCCTTTACCCCTGCTGAGGGAAGGGATGCAGCTGAGCCCGACAAGGCATCTCATCCTGGGTTTGGAGTGCTGGGGCTGGAAGGGCACTCAGCTCCCTCCCATGCACACCACAGACCCACAGCAGGTGGGATTCCTCCTGCCCCCCTTCAGGTGGACACACAATAGGCACCTGCATGTGAGCTCCTGCTCTCAGCTCCCATGGTAATTAACGGAGCTGGAGGCCAGGAGTGAGCTGTTCAGATGCAGTTGTCTGGTGACATCTGAGGTGCCAGAGGTGGTCAAAGATGTGTGCCAGTAATAGAGACAGATTGAAGGTACGTGCAGGCTGATGTAGAGACAGGCCAACATCTGGGGCATCTTCTTGGAGGCTCTTGGGAATTTCCTTTGGCCAACTGAAAGGACAGCTGCTGCCCAAATTAAGGGCAACTGAACCTGTCCCTACTCGTTATGTTCAGCTCAGCCTATAGCGATATTCATAGGATGGAATGGAGTCGTATGCGATAGGGAGAGCTCCATCTCTTTCTTCCTCTCCTCCAGGTGTTGGGTTTACTAGATCTTCACTGACTGTATTGGCAGCTGTCTCGTGTTCATCCCCACATTGTGGTACAGAATTCAAGGCAGCTGCTCAATGTAATGTTCAAATCCAGGCCCACAGAGCTACATGAGATGCCAGGGCTGGCAAGAAGATCACAGGACCAACAGGAAAGCAATTCCCATTCAGGGTGGGTGCGTGACAATACACCCCAGTTAGCATCGCAGAGAATGCGATTTGGTGCCTGTGTGCCATTTACTGTTGCCATCACTCAGAGGCATCAGTCATCAGATATCATCAGAGAGGCAAAGTCTGTCCCTTCTCTGCCCAATAGCTGCAGGTATTGCGTGAACACAAAGCACATCACACAGGGATCTTTATTCACTCCCTTGATGATACAGACCAGGAACAGAACAATCCTTTTCTCAGTGTGCCTGCACACATCTTGTCTTCATGGGCCGCATCCTCCAAGAACAGCAATGGTCCATATCAAAACTCAATTGACACTCAAAAGGGAATTCAAGGGCACTAAGATGACCTGTTGCTGCTTCAGGAAGAGTTAAGGAAGAGACAGAGAGACTGTGGAACCACTGCTAAGTTTAGTAAGAGTAGGTGTAGATGGATCTGAGATGCTCTGTGTCCCCTTTGCCTCAGTTTCCACCAGCAAGGTCTCCCAGGCCTTTGTGCTTTGAGGCAGGGCTCTGGAGGAGAACAACCAGCTGTGAATGGGGATGAAGCCGGGGGTTACCTGAGCAAACTGCACACCTACCAGTCCATTGGAGTGTGCTGGAGAGCTCTTCACCAGTAGATCCATTATGATCCCAGTAAGGAAGGTACTTAAAATGCAGTTAGGTCGAGGATTAGAAGGAGAGAATAGTATAGGTAATCTTTTACCCAGTTAGGTGGTGGGATGCCTAGGTGGTGTAGCATCAGATGGGACTCCCAGCATGTGCAGCACGCCATGCAGACCCCATCCAGAGAAGACAGTCTCCCGTTTCGGTCCTTCAAACTCTTACCGTATTCCCTTACGAGGAAACTACTCTATTCCTCTTCCCCACAGTCAGTCAGAAATGATGTTCTCATGAGACCTTCCTGCTGCATTGTCAGACAGAGACAAGGCCATGCAGGTGCCATGATGGCCGGTACCGAGTGGGAGCTGCTCGATGCACAATGGTCTTCTGGTCAGGATCAGTGATCAGGTTTCCCTGTGAGAAGTCTACGCTCCACCCCGGTGCCACGGCTGAGGTGCTGCAGCCCAAATGTGCATGGCCAGGAGGAGCTGGAGCACAGGCAGGAGGAGCTGAAGCCCCAGGACTTGCCACTCTACTGTGATGGTTTGGGATTAAATGAGATGTGGTGGCACAGCTTCCTGAGCTGGGGTGCTGCAGTGGAGGGATACATGCTCTGATGGAGAAGGTGACAGATGGACGAGAATCGGGGGGAAGCACCCTCTGTGAAGGAGCAGCTAGGATATATGGAGCTCCTCTATGAGATGGGCAACAGGTTGGGACAGTTTCTGTGAGTGAGGATGAGAAGAGAAGTCATTAAGGGTGACATGGTATCGGCACTCATAGCCTACTTTGTCAGGGAGAGGAAACAGCAGAAGTCGTCTCTCAGCAAGCCGAGGAAGTCTCCAGGTTAAGGAGCAGGTTCCTGTGGGGGACTGTAAGTGCCCTGGCATTCCCTGGCCAGGCAAAGCGACAGGATGGCGGCAGCCTGGAGGCTCCTGGGACAAGTTCCTAACAGAGCTGCCAGGTGGGCCAACAAGGGGGATGCTCACCTGGAGGTGGTACTGGCAAACAAGGAAATAGTGGGGTCCCAGGTGTCAAAGGAAGGCCAGCAGCAGAGCACAGGCTGGTGGACTCCAGAGGTGAAGACTTTGATGTATGGGGAGACTGATCCAGGTGGTGCCGTGGGAAGCAGCTCTGAAGGGGGAAGGAGCTCAGGAAATGTGATAGGCCTTGCAGGACAGCCTCTTCCGAGCACAAGAAGGATCTCTCTGAATACCTATGGAAAAGAAACATTCATCTGTTGGCCAACATTGCTATGACGGCCAACAGCATCCTGGTTTGTATCAGAAACAGTGTGGCCGGCAGGACTAGGGAAGTGATTGTCCCCCTGTAGAGAGGTGGGTGCTGGTCTCTTCTCCCAAGTGACAAGTGATAGGAGAAGAGGAAACAGCCACAAGTTGTGCCAGGGGAAGTTTAGACTGAATATTAGGAAAAATTTCTTCACTGAAAAGGTTGTCAGACAGTGGAACAGGCTGCCATGGGACGTGGTTGAGTCACCATCGCTGGAGGTTTTTAAAAGACCTGTGGATGAGGCGCTTAGGGACATGGTTTAGTGGTGGACTTAGCAGGGTTAAGTTTATGGTTGGACTTGATGATCTTAAACGTCGTTTCCAACCTAAACCATTCTATGAATCAATGATTCTATGATCCTTGTACAGAGTCCGCACATAACTGCCATGCATCGATGCCACCATTACAGAAATGTAGACAAGGCATTTGACCAGGTTGTTGAACCCTGGAATCGGTATGCCATGCCTCCTGTGCTTGCCGCAAGCACCTAAGCTTTTTTGCAGAGAAGTGTGAGTCCTCTTTAGGTGTCCTGCCTGTCTCCCGCCCCATGCTGTGCTTTAGGCTGTGAAGAGAATCAAAACCAACTTTATGACTAGGTTAGCTTAATTTTACATGCTGAAATGCAGGGCAGATGAAGGGAGCTCTGAGATTCCAGGCTCTCTGCCGCCCAGTTAGGGCTTCAGAGAATGGAAATGCAGGAAATCTTCTTGTGCCAGTGTACACCACATCATAATTTTGCCTTCCTTTATACATTTAACTGACCTGGGATCCGCCCATTGGCTGCCTTTGGTTAAAAAAGAAACTATATTTCTCTTCCACCTCCCCCTTCTCAAAAAAGCAGAGAAAAAAGATATGGAGCATGGATTACTTAAAGGCAATACAGTAATCTTTAAATTATAAGAGAGAGGAAAGATAGTACAACGAATCCCAAAACATCCTTGAGAGCTTCCTTATTTTCACTTGTCTCCAAAGCTCAGCTTGCTTAGGTCTTGAAAGGACGACCTCAAATCTCTGCAACCCAAATCCCTCCAAAGTCCTCTTAGCAAAGGTCTTTTAGCCGAGGACACTTCTGCCTGTCACTTCAGCACACTGTCCAATCTCTCTTTTTCAGTTCGGTGACGTCAAGGTACTCCATTGCAACGCCTTCCCTACAAAAGTCTTCTCTCCATGCTGATCCCACTTGGATCATGCCATGTTATGTACAGCTCCATCCTCCGCTTGCAGAGCTCCATTGGATGGGCAATTTTCCATTTCTTTCATGCCCATTCACCTTCACAACATTTTCTCTTGCATGCATACCACATATTGTCTGAAGCAGCACATTTACCCCCCACAGCTTCATTCATTTCCAGATGCAGGCTGAGATATTTCTCCTCTTGGAGCAGACTTTGTGCAAAACTGCTCCATATATGGAAACCCACTTCAATGCTGCATATTCATTTGGGCTAAAAAAAAGATAATGAAAATATCCCGAGCTAGTTTCTCAAAGACACATTTTCAAAGTGGCAAAGCAGATTCAATACAGAAATGCTGAGAGCCAAGTTACAAAGAGAGAGGGAAAAATAGGTGAAGACTCACAAATTTGTCCAGACTCACAAATTCTCTGTCAGTCAAGAGCAAGTCCCACAGCCTGGGGGACATTTTCATGAGCTGACCCTCTGGGAAGTTTTGTTTCTTGGGCCTCTTGGCTCGAGCCTGTGGCATTGACATTTCCAGGAAGAGGAAGAGTTCCCGTTCAGGTATCAAACTTTTGCCCATCCTGCCTGGAGATCCAGGACAGTTGTGTCACACAACACCCAGTGTCATAGTGAAGACGGAGGCAGTGTGAATTGTAGTGGTTTGGACTCCAACGGAAACACAAATCCTGAGCTGTGAGGACCGCATTGGCTGCAGTTAGACAGAAGTTCCCTGACACGGCTGTGCATTCCGACCTAGTTGGCAGAGTTTTTCACAGACCTCACTGAAAAGGGCAGGGTGTCAAGGAGCGGAGAACTCATTTTCGTTTCCCAAATCCCAGGGCAGTGCCCAAACCATCCTTCCCTTGTCCCCTGGCACCCCATTGCTTGAGATGCTAATCTGCTGGGGCTTCTCTCAGTAAATCTTCAATATTCCTTCAGGTGCTTGTGTGATTTCCCTAAGAGTATCAGTAGCTAAAAAAAAGTAGAAACCACACCAAACCAAACCCCCAGCATTAATCTGCCTAAATATAATTATCTGCAGCATAGCAGTTTGCATCTCTGGTGGCCACTCTGGGCAATGCCAGTTAAATCACTATTTGCATTGTCAGCCATTAGACCTCATCCTCAAGGACAAATCTACAGCAGTTCAGAGGAAAGGTGCCCTTGAAAAGTCATCTTTTGTGTCCCCCAGGAGGCACGAGCACTGCTCATTCCCCACTCCAGAGTGGGGTAGAGGCTGGATGCCCTTCTCTGGACAGACTCCTTGCCAGGAAGCCACAGGCATGGGGGGAGCTCACCTGGTTCTTACGGGCACTTCACTCGCATCCCTTTTGGTGTATTTCTTCCTTCTCTGTGTCTACTCTTTCCACACACAGGAATGACAGAAAAACAAACATTTCATAAAAACTTGTCATAAAGTCCTTGTTAGAGACAAGAATTCCCCCCATGAAATCTGGAGGGAGCCCGGAAGATTGCCTTAAGCACCAAGAAGAGCCAAGAAGCTCAAGGCCTCTTCTGAAGTGCAGCAAATTCTTGCAACCAAGACCTGAGCCTGGAAGTGGGAAGGAATTTCTGTCTGTGGGTGGAGGAGGAACAAGTGTGTTGTGGGAGTATGTCAGGGCTGAAGGCCCTTGCGCAAATCAGAGATGATGGAGACATTCCCACCTTGTGCGCTTGCCTCAGCCTAGGAAATGGGGAGATCCTGCTGCTGGGGGTGTGTGTGCTCAGTCATGCCCCATGAGCTGACCTTGCTCTCTTTTGCAAGAAAGAAGAAAACAGGAGGACTCGGTTTGCAGTATCTAAGTCAGAGAGTGGGAAACAAATAAGTAATTACATTGTTGGAGGGGAGTCAGAATATGAGAAGGAAAGAAGGGGGAAGTAATGATTTCTGTGTTAAAAAATGGGGAAACTGAGACCCAACTTGTGCATCTTTCCTCTGCGCAAGGATCTACTTTTTTTTTTTTCCAGAGGGGCTGAACCTATCAGAGTAGCTTTCACAGTTGTCCTCTGCTAGGAAGCCCAGAGAAGAAGAGGGATGTGATTCACTGAGTTGGATTTAGACATGTCCAGTGGAAGGGCTTGATCCAGCTGCCCACTTCTCCCTGCCAATAGGGAGATGCCCTGAGGAATCCCAGACATGCAGGAATGCCACGCCTCAGCCTGGCTGGGTGACAGAAGAGAAAACAGCATGCTTAGAGTCAGTTTCCTCCCACTCCTGGGCAGGTGTGGCATTTCAACAGCTCCCACTTGCAGGATCACAACTGGCTTTACTTTAAAGAAGGAAGAAAGCCAGGCAAGTTTTTTACACTCTTCAAGACCAGACCTATATTTCTTTAAGACACAAATTCCCTTCTCCCGCTTCTCATTCCACAACCAGTCCCAAGATTCTGCACTTCTAAAGATATACCTGGTACACAAAAGAGGCACTTACGAGTGGTCCCCACTTGATCAAAAGAGATCCACCACCTGTTTATTCCTGGTGGATCACAACATGTATGAGCTCTCAATGCAGGCCACAGTTTTTCTGAGTGCATTTCCAAGAGCCCCCTCGTCCTCCCTGTTCCGCAGGCTGCAGAGGAGTGGATTGACCAGGGGCGTGAGGATGGTGTAGAAAAAGGAGAGGACTTTATGGAGCTGCCTCAGGGAGGCTGTCCTGGGTGTCATATAGACAAGGACGAGGGTGCCATAGAAAACAGTCACCACGATGAGGTGAGAGGAGCAGGTGGAGAAGGCCTTCTGCCTCCCCATGGTGGTTGGGATCCTCAGGACTGCAGCTCTGATGCAGATGTAGGATACAAGTGTGAGTCCAAATGGGAAGGCTCCACACACATGGGTGTGTCCCAGTGGGTGGCTCCCCAATTTGGCACAAGTCCCTGATGATTCCCTGTCTCAAACTTCATATCTTTACAGCGAGTTAGAGATGGCCGAGGCAGTCACCTGGACAGCCCAGAGAGCTCCTGGAATGGAGGAGCCCTTTTACTCAGTCATTCACCCCACCTACACTGGGGTGCGTTGTTCCTGAAGGTGCTTCCATGGGGAGGGTGCCTCAGATTCACTGCTCGCTCTAAATCACATCCCATGTAGATGGCTGAGAGACAACTGTGAGAGAGCTGAGGGATTGAGATGGATCCCTAAGATACGAGCAAGATGGAGAAAGAGACAGCGAGAGATTAAGAGAGTTGAGAACATAAGGGACATGTCTTGGCACCCTGGCCCCATACACTCTGCCCCAACCTCTGCCTGTCCACTGAGGTGTGTGAGTGCCCATTAGCTTATGCCCCACAGCTCTGACTGCACTGACCACCACGCTGCCTGTATCTGGGTTCAGCAGTGTCAAGGACACAGAGAGGGTATCTAAGGAAAGAGGAGCTGGAATGAGAAGACAGGCAGGACAGGACTGTACCAAGACACGTGGTCTCCCTTCATAGCTGCCACTGTGCAAAGAGCCACTGGCACTAAATGGCAACACTGTGACAGGGATTAGAGAAGAGGAGAGGTTTCCCTTTAATTTTGGAGAGACTTTAAGCTACAATTGTAACCCTCATGTCTTCAAAGGATGGCCCCGCTGAGCAAGAGTCCCTCCCTTCTGCAAATGACCACACGATGCCCGGTATGTGGCTCAGGGCACTTGGCATTACCTATGGGAAAACTAAGCTGCCAAGTCTAGGCTAAGTACAGTTCTCCTGAAGACCACTGTAGGAGGAGATGATATCACCCTCTAGAGTGCTGACCCTTCCCTGCTATCAAAGGAGGCCAGAGAATGAACTCATCTTTTTAGACATTAAAGTTATAAAAGTCTATGTCTGAACAAGCTAATTCCACTGAATGTGCTGGATTAGCTGAAGTATTGGCTCTGGGAGCATTGTGTCAAGGACTGGACATTTACTTCAACAAACATGAGTGATCTGGAGACAGGTGCACTCTTCGTCAAACCTACATTCCTGACCAATGTTCTAGATTCTGGACCAAATTAGAAGAGAGGTCATTCTCAACAGTTCAACTGGACTGAGTTTCAGGCATGCTTTTGTTCTGATCAGGACGTTAACGGACATGTAAGTGCCACTTCGTCCAGAAAGCAATCTGTTATTATTCTCTTTATTGTGTTCCACCTATTTTCTGTCATTTCCTAAAGACTAAGAGGTTCAGCAAAGATCTGCCACCAAAATAATCAGGAAACCAGATTTAGGAGGAAGGCAAAGTTGCATGAGAACTGGAGGAGGGTGAAGCTTGTTGAGAACTGGGTGTGCCATGGAGGGATGAAGTCCTCTGCTTGTTGCTTTCTGTCTTGGTTTGCACGCTTAGAAAATGCCACTGTGGTATTCATCAGGGTTTGTAAAGTGCTTGTAGGTCATTTGAAAGGCATTGCTATGTAGGGTCGTCTTATGATGACCTGTTGCAGAAGAGAGTCTGGTATGATATTCGATTAAGGAGATCTTACACTGCTAAGAAATAAAGGTCTCATTTCTGCAGATGCATCATAATCATGTGTTTACCCTCCCCACCTCTCTCCCCTTTCAAAATCCACTTACGACACCTCTCCTCAGGTGGAAAAGCAGTTTCTGAAGATTATCCCACTTCTTTTGAAACCTGCCTTGAGAGCATCTTTCATCAGCTGGTTCCTGAGGCTGAAAACAAAGGGACTCATCAAAGGAGTTGGCACTGTGTTGAGAAGGGCCACTGCCTTGTTTCAGGAAATGTGGTGACTTGAAGGCTGGACATACATGAAGATGCAGCCCAGAAGGGAGTAGAAGTAACACTGAGTTAAGCAGCCTGGGCAGGATATGGCTTTGCTGGCCATGCACAATTTTCCTACGGCTTTGGGTATGATGGATATGGTGATGAAAACCTCCAAACAGGAGAGGTTACAGAGGAAAAAGTACATGGGTCTGTAGAGGTCTCTTTCAGCAAGAACGAGGGGATGATGGGCAGGTTTGCCCCTAAGATCACCAGGTACGAAGCCAGGAGAGCTATTGCCATGAGGGACTCCTGATGGTGGAGGGAGGGGAAGCCCAAGAGAAGGAACTCTGTGACAGTCGTATGGTTCAACGTCTCTGCATCCGAGCTGCAGTGGTGGGGGGTATGTGGAGAATAACCCCATACATTAGGACAGGCTGGGATGTGAGCAGCTGAGGAGAAGGACCGGGGCACTACGAGGGATACCCTACAACCAGTAGCGTATGGTCCCTATGAACAAGGGCAGCTGCACGTGGGGCTGTGTTAGGAGGACTGTGGGCCACCCAGACAACTTGAGTGATCATCCCCCTTGACTCAGCACTGGTGTGGCTCCACACACATGGGTGTGTCCCAGTGGGCGGCTCCCCAATTTGGAGAAGTCAGGAGGAACTAGAGAGTGTCAAGTGCAGGTCTGCCAGGATGGGGTTCGGGACCAGGTACACATGACATGTGTGGGGCGGCTGAGGGACCTGGGCAGCATTGACCCAGTGGCAGAGAGGCTCAGAGCAGTATAGGATTAGCCTGAGACTGCTGGAAAGGTGGTTTCAGGGATGATGGAATCTTTTTTTCGTAGTGGGAAATGGCATGAGAAAGAACTTATAGCACAAAGTGCAGCTAGAGAGGTCCAGACTGGACACAAGGAAAGAGAAATGTCACTCGAAGGGCGGTGCTGTGGTGTAAGAAGTCACCCAGAGGGAGACTGGAACAACCCAAGGCTTTGTGTTGCAAGGGACAACGAGGAAGGATGGAGAGATATCAGTAAAGGAAGATGCTCAGGTGAGAGCCAGGTGGGGTAGCAGGGTGGATGTCTACAGCCTGCAGAGAAGAGGTGCAGGTGTGGGAGACCGTAGGACAGCCAATGGTGGAGATGAGAGAGGGATGGAGAAAGTCAGAAAAGCCCCCAAGAGAGATCAGCTCTTCCCTCCTCGCCTGTGGCTGTTGTCTCTGCCACTGACACCCATGAGGAAGCACCTTGTCCTTACAGCACTCGGGGCTCATTGCCTCCCCTTCCCCACCTGGGAGCCTGGGAGGTATCCTACCGTAGTCCTGCCCTGGGCATTGCCCATCCCCACATCACACCGCCCCAGGAAGAGCCCTGAGCAATGTGTGAGGGACTGGATCTCCTTCCCAGGGGCTGGGGGTCAGAGCTTGGCCCTTTGCCTTTAGGTAACACATCCAGGGTTCCTCAGAATCTCTTCCTTCACATTGCCTTTGCCTACCTGTCATCACTGCCTGGAGTTTTCTGCTCTAAGCAGCCCCTGGGGAGGCTTTGTCAGCAATGTCCCTCCGTGGGACCCATTAACACTCCAAGAAACAGTGGAGATTGCATCAGACACTGACTTCTTGAGAGGTTTCTTCAACTTCCTCTCACTGTCTGAGGTTCATGGACTGGGCACCAAACCCACCTGAGGGGTCATTAATACACCTGGAGCTGGTCCTCTGCTGCGAGGCTGTGCCGGGCTCCTGGGAGAGAGGGAGCTCATGGCAAGCGGGCATCACTGTCGAGAGACAGCTCTGCCCAGGAGCAGCTCCTCTGCAGAGCGCAGCAGGGCTGAGGGCACTGCCTGCAGGCACCGAGGGGAGAGGATCAAGGCAGAGAGAGGTTAAAGGCAGTCTGGGGTGGGAGGACAGAGGTGAGCTCACTGGAGGAGAAATCTTCACAGCCCTTGACAGGGTAAGTCTCTGGGTGCAGGGCAATGCAGCTGCAGTTCATGGAGGGCTCTCATAAAGCTGGCATGGTACCCAGGAATGTCACTCCTGTATAGAGGAGAAGGAGGTGCCCCAGAGCAGGGCTTCCCTGCTGCACCATCAGCGGGACAGGGCATGAGGGCTGCCTTCTGCCAGGGACGGCTGCAGGGTGTGAAGGTGGGTGTGCAGCCAGGGGTGCCCAGGGCTGTCCTTCCGAGCAGGGTCCCTGCACCCCCGGGGCTGGGTGCTGGGGCAGGGACTCTGCCGCCTGCCAGGGTCAGCACTCAGCCTGCCCGGGGAGCTCCCCACGGCGCTGTGGGGAGAAGCTGCGGGTGGAAGGAGAGACCAGTGCAATGGCAGGGTGCTTCTGCTGTTGAGAGGGTGCTGTGTGGGTCAGGGCTGCCCTCAGCTCCAGATCACTCTGAGGACATTTGCAGAGGGTTGTTCACCTCCTCAGCAGCTGGACCTCCAGCGTAGGACCAGTGCATGTGTCCTACAGTCGATACACAACAAATATGCTAAAAACAAGTGCCCTGCAGTGTTGCTATCTGTGAGGTGGAGAGCACGGCTGGGTAAGGGGAAGGCTTCACTGCCTGCCCATCAGCCTTTCTCTCCTTGCTTCAGTTTTTCAGACCACAGACATATTACGTATTTCTACACCTGCCTGTGGTGCTCTCAAATCTCAGGAGTTGGTGTGGAGGGTGAAGGTCAGCTTCTGTTTTGACTTCAAGTCTGGGGACACTGCGCCAGGTATGTCTTCATGGCAGGTAGGTGCCTCAGTTTTTTTTAAACTGTGAGGCACCATGTCGCTCAGTTGGTGGGGTTGGGGAATGAGCTGACTCAGTCCTCATTCAGCTGAGGGAGGGGGATTTCTATAGGAAATGGCATAGGTTTTTCATCAGAGAAGTCCTTCTCAACTTGTCACTGCCTTTTTCTCCTTGCACAGGTCCCCATGCCTGGAGGAAGAAAATGTCCAACAGCAGCTCTATCACCCAGTTCCTCCTCCTGGCATTCACAGACACGTGGGAGCTGCAGCTCTTGCACTTCTGCCTCTTCCTGGGCATCTACCTGGCTGCCCTCCTGGGCAATGGCCTCATCATCACCACCATAGTCTGCGACCACCACCTCCACAGCCCCATGTACTTCTTCCTCCTCAACCTTTCTTTCATCGACCTGGGCTCCATCTCCACCACTCTCCCCAAAGCCATGGCCAATTCCCTCTGGGATACCAGGGCCATCTCCTACTCAGGATGTGCTGCCCAGGTCTTTCTG
Organism: Gavia stellata; assembly: GCF_030936135.1. Classification (NCBI taxonomy): domain Eukaryota; kingdom Metazoa; phylum Chordata; class Aves; order Gaviiformes; family Gaviidae; genus Gavia; species Gavia stellata. The sequence continues at coordinate 1,744,437 of NW_026776913.1, forward strand.
TTTCTCTTTTTCATTGCAGCAGAGTTTTACCTTCTCACCATCATGTCCTATGACCGCTACACTGCCATCTGCAAACCCCTGCACTACGGGACCCTCCTGGGCAGCAGAGCTTGTGTCCACATGGCAGCAGCTGCCTGGGGCAGTGGGTTGCTCAATGCTGTGCTGCACACAGCCAATACATTTTCACTACCACTCTGCCAAGGCAATGCCTTGGACCAGTTCTTCTGTGAAATCCCACAGATCCTCAAGCTCTCCTGCTCAGACTCCTACCTCAGGGAAGTTGGGCTTATTGTGGTTACTGCTTGTTTCAGTTTTGGGTGTTTTGTTTTCATTGTGCTGTCCTATGTGCAGATCTTGAGGGCCGTGCTGAGGATCCCTTCCGAGCAGGGATGGCACAAAGCCTTTTCCACGTGCCTCCCTCACCTGGCCGTGGTCTCCCTGTTTATCAGCACTGGAGTGTTTGCCAATCTGAAGCCCCCCTCCATCTCTTCCCCATCCCTGGACCTGGTGGTGTCATTTCTGTACTCGGTGGTGCCTCCAGCAGTGAACCCCCTCATCTACAGCATGAGGAACCAGGAGCTCAAGGATGCCATGAAGAAATGGTTTTCACGGACACTTTTCAACAGCTGAGACCTGCCATCTCTCTTCACACATGATTCCCAGTGCATCCTGTAATGTGTTAGAGCTTTGTTTATTCACTCTGTTGCTGGTTTTGTTGTTGTTATTTCTCCCTATCATTTTCCTGCATGACTCTTTGGATTTGTCCCGCTACACCTGAGGCAGGAATGTGCTCTCTCTCATCTGGACACCTCAGAGAAATTTGTGTAACACTGGCTCATATCTGACTCTCTCACACTAGCTCTGTAATAAAATGGGATCTCCCCTGCACGCTGCCTGCACGGTTGGCTCTTCTTCCAAAGCTGGTGTTAAGAAGAACAAAAGCCCAAAAGGGCTCATTGATCCACGGATTTGGGAGCAAAAACCTCCTTGTCACATCATGCCCTTTTAGAGACCAAGGGATGGATTTTGAACTGATCTCTGTGTGTGTCTAGTGACAGTGGGGATGGTGAGTGTCACTGAGGGACATACCCAGGGCAAAGCCATCAGGGTGAGCATCTCCTGCCTCGAGCAGGAGGGACGGACAAGACAATGGTCAAGTCTCTTCCAACCTGAGTTATTCTGTCATGCAGTGAGTCTTTTCCATGAAGATAGGATAGGCAGAGGAAGGAGAAAAGAGAGAGAGGCAGAAGTAGAGAGATGAAATGTGCCAATATAAAGACAGTAGTTCTTCTGAGCAATGCTTCTCCAATTGAACAAAAGGTAAGAGAATTTATTTTGCTAAGGGGCTGCATAAAACAATTAACAGAGAGCAAGGGCGTGTAATCAGCTTGCCAGTACATGCTCTTGCTGCTGTTAATAAAAAACTATGAAAAAAAATCATGAAATTTCATGAAAAGCCAGCCATGCTGGAAAGGAAGACTTTTCCAGCTATTACATTGAGGTCTTTTCTGCAGAGCTGTCAAGTTTCTCCTAAAAATCTACATGCAGGGCTGGATTCAGTTACCCACACAGAGGTGGTCGCTGTCCTTTGGAGCTGAAGCACCCACGTGGGAAATGCGTCCCAGGACGTCTGGGAGCCCTTCTGGAGCCTGAGCTGGCAGGCAGGCAGAGTACCTAGGGGTGGTGGAAGGCATCACCTGCCTTCAACACTGCTGGGCAGACTGTGACGAGGCCTCTCCAGCACAGCAGCACGTTGTGTCCCCTTGGGTGCTGGCTGTGAGGTCAGGTCTGAGCAGCCAGCAGTGGGGAGACAGATACTCTGAGGTCTCGAAAGCCATTGCAATGCTGCCCCCAACAAGATGACAGATTTGGGGAGGTCAGGGGGAGCTGGGACAAGATTTGGAGGAGGGAAGAGAGGTTTGGCCAACAAAGATGAAAGGTTTTGAAGAGGAAAGATGCGTTTGGGTAATCCTGATGCCACTGTGATACTGACTGAGAAAACATTCACGTGAGGCCTTTACCCTCTTTCTAAGCAGTAACCTGAAGCCCTAACCCTACCCTGATATGGCACCCTTCACCCTGACAGGAATCCACTGCTCTAATCCCTAACCTCAAACCTTACCTCTAAACCAAAGCCCCAAACCAGAAACTCTTCCTCCTACCCTGTTACTCACTCCAATTCCCAGCCTTTATCCCTGCCATTAAATGCTAGCCTTGACCCTCACCCTCCCCACAGCCCTACACAAACCCTAATCCACAAAGCGAGCCCCTCCCCTGGCACTAACTGGACACCCTCAGCAGAACACCAAACCCTCCCCAAAGCCCAACAGGGCCAAGGTCTTTGTCCTCTGGGCTATGGCAGTTGCCTCTGCTACTGACGCCTACCAGGAGAAACCCGGAGGCTCTGGACTTTGGTTCTTCCTCGCCCCTTCTGGGGAGGTTGGGAAGTGTTGCGCTGTTTTTCTGCACTTGGCATTGCTCATCCTCACATCCCCCTGTCCCCAGGAAGAGCCCTGAGCCACACGTGAGGGACCAGCTCTGCCTGCCCAGGGCCTGGGGCTCAGGGTTTGGCCTTTCTGCTTCATCTAACAATCCAAGGGCTTTCTCAGCATTACAGCCACCTGCACAGTGCCTTTGCCTCCCTGCAATCACAGCCTCCAGTTATCGGCTCTAACGAGTCCCTGGGGAGGCTCTGTCACTAATGGCCCTCATTTTATATATATATATATATATTAATGCTTCAAGGTTCTTTAGCTTTTGCTTCTGCCTTTGACTTCTTGAGAGGTTTGATCCCTCTCATCATCAGATTTTCATGGATTACAGGCCCAAATACACCGTGGGGCTCATTAAAGTACAGAAAGCCCTAATGAGCTATTTCCCTGCGTGTCACTTTCTTCAAGTCTTCAAGACTTGTGCAGCTAATTGGAATCATTTCATAGTGCAGTTAAAGAGGAAGATTTCAAAGTGCCCCTAATAAAAAATACATTTTTTAAAATGTTACATTTTATTCCTTTCAGTTTAAAGAAGAGGTGACAGCAGCATTCTCCAGTTGATATTGACCCAGAGTGTCGGGGAGGAAAAGCAGTCCCTTGAGGCCTGACACTGCATGGACACCCTTGCTCCTCACCTCCCCAGCCCCACCATTTCTGTCCTTGGCCACCTGGGACTTGCCTCACTTTGCCTTCCGTCAGACTTCTCGGGACTCTGGGAGCTGAATGTTACAGCGCCATTGCACCACCTCCCACCTGCTTTCCTTAGAGAACTGCCTGCACACCGGCACAGAGGGAATGTTCCTCTTTGCAAGCAAAGAGAAGGAAAGCAAGGAAAAGTTTCATAAACATTAAAACGCACTCCTCAGCCACACGTAAAGTACAAGCTAGGTCTCATGAGGCTGACTTTCGACAAGGGATAATCTCATGAGAAATGCTTTAGATAGGGAGATACAAAAAAGTAAATATCAACATAATTAAAGAGTTGGCTCTTAAAGAGAGACAATAAGACTACTGAAGGACAGGCCGGCTTTTAGTCCCTGAAGCTCAAAGCAGCAGCATAGGTGAGAGGTACCAGAACGAACAAAGAGAAAGGGAAGGAGAAAACTGGAGAATAATGGAAAGGGCCTTTGCCCAGGCAGTCTGCATCTGAAACGACGACTTTAGAAATGGTCTTTGTATCAGGGCAGGGGAAAGTCTATGAAAGATCAGAGAAATGAAAGACAGCGTAGGACAGGCAGAAGAGTGGTATTGAAGTTACAGGGGAAGGTCAGCATTTCCTTGGAATATGACTTTTGAGAGGTCATGGGATTGGTAGAGGTCTCTTGTGAGTGAGGACAAAGCAATGGTGCACCCCTCTTGGAAAGAAGGCCAAAAGTGCACCCCAGGGAACCCCAGGCTGTACAAGCTCACTTTACAGAATCACAGAATCACAGAATCACTAAGGTTGGAAAAGACCTGTAAGATCATCAAGTCCAACCATCAACCTACAAACCCCACCATGCCCATTAAACCATGTCTCACAATGCCTCGTCCACACGTTCCTTGAAAACCTCCAAGGATGGTGACTCCAGCACTTCCCTGGGCAGCTTATTCCATTGCCTTACCACTCTCTCAGTAAAGAAATTTTTTCTAATATCTAGTCTAAACCTCCCCTGGTGCAACTTGAGGCCATTTCCTCTTGTCCTGTCACTAGTCACTTGGGAGAAGAGGCCAACACCCACCTCTCTGAAACCCCCTTTCAGGTAATTGTAGAGAGCGATGAGGTCTCCCCTCAGCCTCCTCTTCTGCAGACTGAACAACCCCAGTTCCCTCAGCCGCTCCTCATAAGACTTGTGCTCCAGACACCTCAGGAGCTTTCTCGCCCTTCTCTGGACACACTCCAGCACCTCAATGTCCTTCTTGTATTGAGGGGCCCAAAACTGAACACAGTATTCAAGGTACGGCCTCACCAGCGCCGAGTACAGGTGTACTCGTTTGGTGAGGAGTGTGCCATCAGTTAGAGGCCTCTTGGGTGACATTTCTGGCACCTTGAAAGAGAAGAATTTGTCCAAAAGCAGTCAGCATGGACTCACCAAGGGTGAATCATGCCTCACCGACTTGATTGCCTTCATGATGAAGTAGCTGCATTTGTGCATGAGGGGAGAACAGTGGATGTTGTTTACCTCAGCTTAAGCAAGACTTGTGGCATGGTCTCCCTCAATATTCTTCTACCCAAGTTAGGTTCTTACAGTCTGGATGGGTTGACAAACAGATGGGTGAAGCACCAGTTGGATGATCAGGCTGGGAGAGCAGGGGTCATAGTCTACCTGGAGGCTAATGGGACATACTGGGGCATGTGGGGCAGCACAGGGGACTCTGCTGAGACCTGGGCAGTTTAATACGTGTAGCTATGACTTGGAGGAGGCAACTCTCACCTTGTTTGTCGATGACCCTAAATTGGGAGGACCATTGCTGTGCCCTAGGGATGCCATAGAGGGGAAACTGGAGAGGTGGGAGGACCGTCCTGTCAGAACCTTCATGGGATAGAAGGCGGCCAAATGGCAGGTCCTGCACCTGGGACAGACTAACGCCCTGCAGTGGTAGGGGCTGAGGACTGCCTGGCTGGGGATCAGCTCTGCGTAAATGGCCCTGGTGGTGCTGGAGGACAGAAAGCAAATTAGAACATCTGTACACTACCATGTAAATTTCTGGGCCTCATGTGTGGCAGGGGAGGAGGGAGTGAGCGGCTGTCTGGCTGCTGGGCTATTGGCCAGAAATAACCCATTACAGCAAGGAACATGTTGATAGCCGGGAGCGAGTTCAGAGGAAGACCGCCAAGATGCTCAGGGGCTTGAGGACTTACATTGGAGGAGGAACTGAGGGACAAGTCCTTGTTCAGCCTGGAGAAGGGAAGGCCTCAGGAATATCAGCCTGCCAGTCACTGTGGGTATGTTTTCAGGGAGATGGAACCAGTCTTGTCACCGTGACCTTTGGCAGGAGGATAATCAACAATAGTCAAGTGTTGAAATAAGGACTAGTCAGGCTGGAGATAAGGAAAAACATTTTCTCCATGAGGGCATCCAAGCATCAGAGCAGGTTTCCCAGAGACATTGTGCCATCTCTGTCCTTGGATGCTTTCAGCCTCCACTGGATAAAGCCTTAAGCAACGTGGTCTGACTCCATAGCTGCTTCTGCCATGAGAAGGAGGTCAGAGCAGAGACCCCCTGGAGTCCCATTCAGAAGAGTGGAAAACTAAATGATGCTGCAGTTCCTTCCCCTCTGGGTCTTTCCTTGATGAGAGTCAGGAAAGTTTTCACTTCCCCATTACCACCATGGAAGTAAGTCAGATGTTAGTATGGTCAGAGCAGCTGGAGCTTGCTTATCCGCTTCCAGGCAGTGTTGCTCAGATGCAGGGCTGCTTGACAGGTATCTCTCAAGCAGCCCTGATCATTCCCTTTCTTCACCTTTCATTCCCCTTTCACTCTTTTCCCACCTCTCAAGCCCTACTCTTCAATCATCCTTATCCCCTCCCATGTAAAAAGCCAACTCGTTTTCACCATTTCCCCACTGGCCCTGCCTTGGCTCACTTTGGACCCTCCTTTGGTGGTTCTGAGATGGTTACCACCGTACTTTCTACCTTGGTTAGCAGCTCCATTACACTAGCAGTCTTCTTGTCATCTGTAGTGTTCTGATCTTGTTGGAGGCACCACGACTCAGGATGACCATTGGCACACGTGCTTTAACAGCTGGACTGTTGGAGCTTCAGTCCAGAGAGACCTTGACACACCTGGAGATTTGGCCATGTCCTGGACCAAGCTGGGGTGGAGTTAACTTTCCCCATAGCAGCCCTCATGGTGCTCAGCTTTGTATTTGTAGCCGGAGTGCTGTTGCTACCACACCGCTGTTTTGGCTCTTGCTTAGCAGTGCTGGTACAGCGTCAAGGCTACCTCTCCAACCTCCCTCCCCTGCAAAGGCCTGGGGAGGTGGGCAAGGGCTTGGGAGGGGACAGAAAGTGTTTTGGGTGCTCTTGGGATGTGTCCTTCACACAATGATGTGTTTTGCATCGGTCTAAGGCTATCCACTGTGGAAAGTGGACTTATGAGGAGGTAAGACGGCCTTAATATACAGGTGAGGAATGTCTTCTATGTTGTATTGAACTATGTCTACCTTTGGTTTTGTTTGTTGGCAAGTAAGAAACTTCCTTCTGTGCCTGTGTGCAGCTCGTTCTCCAGGTGAAACAGTGGGAATTGGTGCCAAGGGGCTGAAACATGCAGCTGCAGGCTTTAGTTGAGAAGACTCTGTTTGTACAGCACTGCTGTAAGGCGCACGTGGTTGAAGATAGAAATGGTGGAGTTGGTGGAAGGTACCAAGACTGCCCATATAGTTTCTGCCATAAAGGGTAGTGACTTCCATATATATTCCTCCTCAGTTAGGATATGCTCTCTTTCAGTATCAGTTGCAGATTGCTGCTGTCACTTAAGGTTTATGCAGAAAAATAAAGGGAAGTGCGAAAAGAATAAATTCTTTCTTCCTGTTGGTGAATGATGAACTCTTTTCACTTTGAATACACTCCTGAAACCTCTCAAATGAACCACATAAAACCAGAAAATCAGGAAAATTGGCTTGTTAGGGTGTTTTTCATGTTCGAGTGCCCTCTGGAGCCAAGTTCCTGAACTGCATATCCTGAAAGATTGAACAGGCCTCTGGAGAAGGAAAAGCAGAAGCAAACCTCCAGGTTTCTGAGGGGGTTAGTGAGCCCCGCCAAGGGCCATCACTGCAGAGACCACAGAGGGAACGCTGGACAAGGTGACCATCCCTGAGGGCTGGTGAAAGAGGAAGTCAGAGGTGATGGATAAGAGGTGGCAAATGAAATGTGGGGGTGGCTCTGATGCCAAGCAGGCCCTTGATGTCTTTCTCTAAGGAGGATGACCTAGTCCTGACCCCCATCACCTTGCAAAAGGCATCCTGTCCCTCACTGGATGCTCAGGGCTCTTCCTATGAGCAGTGGGATGTGGGGTGCGCAATGACAAGTGCAGGACAGCGGTCGCACAGCTCCCAGCCTCTATGAAGGATGAGGAGGCAAGAAAGCACTGGGGCTGTAAGGAAATGGTGACCTCCTTGGAAGAGGCAGAAGTGACAGCGAAGAGGACAAGGACCCCACTTGTGTTATTGAGAGGTCCCAGACCCACCAAGACTCTCAGCTGTCCCCACCGCAGGCTTTCCTACACTGTCCTATGCCTGTGCCTGTTTCCCAGCAGATTTAACCACCTACCATGACTTCCTGAATACAGTAATACAATAAATTCAGTAAGTTTGCAGATGATGGTGAAATAGGAGGAGGTCTGGATTTGATTGAGGGTGGAGAGGCCTTATAGAGAGAACTGGATAGACTGGAGAGCTGGGCAATCGCCAACCACATCAAATTTAACAGGAGCAAGAGCTGGATTCTCCACCTGGGATGCAGTAATCCGAGTTATACATACAAACTGGGGGAGGAGAGGCTGAAGAGCAGCCCTGCAGAAAGAGATCTGGGGTTTTTGGGTTCAGGGCAAATTGAATAGGAGTCAATAGTGTGCCATGGCAGCCAAAAGGGCCACCCGTGTCCTGGGGTGCATCAAGCACAGCAACGCTAGCTGGTCGAGGGAGGTGATTGTCCCACTCCGCACTGCACTGGTACGGCCCCACCTCAAGTGCTGTGTGCCGTTTGGGGCACCTCAGTAGAAGAAGGACACCAAAGTGTTGGAGTGTCCAGGGAGGGGCAACAAAGGTGGTGAAAGGTCTCGAGGGCAAGACTTGGGAGCAGTGGCTGAGGTCACTTGATTTGTTCAGCTTGGAGAAGAGAAGGCTGAGGGGTGACCTCATCGCAGTCTACAACTTCCTCAAGGAGGCAGCGGAGAGGGAGATGCTGATCTCCCCTCTCTGGTGACCAGCGATAGGACCCGAGGAAATGGAATGGAGCTGTGTCAGGGGACGTTCAGATTGGACATGAGTAAAAGGTTCTTCACTGAGAGGGCTGTTAGTCATGGGAACAGGCTCCCGAGGGAAGTGCTCACGGTACCAAGCCTGTCAGAGTTCAAGGAGCGTCTTGAAAACATATGTCATGTGCTTTAGTTTTAAGTAGTCCTGGTGAGGATTAGGGAGTTGGACTCAATGATCCTTATGGGTCCCTTCCAACATTAGATATTCAATGATTCCTTGACTTCATCAGGTCAGTTCTGTCTTTTACATGCAGTTGTTGATCTTCAGAATGAGACTCATTCTATAGAAACGCTGTTGCTGGTACCAGTTGCAAAACCGATTGTCTGACTGCAGGATCTGCCCAATTCTTTTCAAACCTTTTCCCCTCAATAGCAGGATGGAGAAGAATACCATCTGCACCCTCCTGCCCTTGACCATCACACCCAGAGCAGCGTAGTCATGCTTGCTACTTTCCAGGTCTCCTAGGACAACATCAGTGGTTCTCGTGTGGAAGAGCAGAAGGGGTTAACATTCCAAGATCAGGACAAGCTTCCGCAGCCTCCCAGCAATGCACCCCTTGATCAAGGACAGCTGACAGAGCTCCTTAGAAGCTGCTAGAGCTTGCCAGCAGCTTGTCAGAAGTCTACGTCTCCTCTGACTCTTCTTACTTGGCAGCCAAAGGCCCCTTGAATGTCCTCAGAGGGCTCCATGGATCTTCAAGACCCAGGTTCACTAAGGCTCTCAAAAAAGTCCCCAGGAGACATTGTCAGGACTCCATTCGGCCAAGAGCTGAGGAACTCGGGGTGATTCCAGTATTGATCCTGAAGTGAGCCCGAGGTTGGTCTAGAGGCATCCGAAGGTGCTTTCCAGCATGAATGGGTTTGTGATTCTGTCATCTCTCATAATAGCTACTGCAATTCTTGCAGTCATCAATTCCTCCTCTGCATCTGGATTAGCACCAAGCATGGTAACCCTAGAGCCACACCCTCTCAATGGTGTCAGGATGCCACTTAGGACTGAAACATTTTATGTTCAAAGTTTCATTGTGGATGACTCTTTGTTTTCAGACAGAACAGGCCCTTCTCACAGCCTGAAACACCTGTGCATTGCAACATGATGCCAAATGAGAGGGATGCAATCAGAAATTCATGACACGAGGGTAATGATGTTATAACATCTGAGGGGTCCTTGGGAAAGCCAGTAAAAACTCAAAATGCCCTAAAAATCTCAGACATGATTTGTAAGGTTGGCTTTGCCACTATGGCAGTCTGAGGGAGCTGGGTTTGTTCAGTGGGGAGAAGAGAAGGCTTTGGGGACACCTGGGGACAGCCTTTCCACACCTACCAGGAGATCACCAGGAAGAGGCAGCCAGGCTCTCCTTCCCTGTTGTGAATGATGGGAGGGTGAGGGCCAATGGACTTCACTTGAAACACCTGAGGAAAAGCTCTTTACCCATGAAGAGGGTCAAGCCCTGAGGCAGGTTGCCCAGAGAGGTTGTGCTCTGTCAATCCTTGGATGTTTTCAAGTCTCACACAAATAAAACTCTGAGCCACCTGGTGTGACTTGATAGCTGACCTTGCTGGGAGCAGCAGGTTGGCTCTCGTGCAGCATGAGGGACTGCCCATTTCCTTCCACCACAGGGCTTCCCTGAACCATGCTAGGGAAAGCACTCAGCTTCCCCATGACCATGGAGGTGAGCAAACCTAAGTTTGGTCAGATCATCTTTCTTGTCTCGTGCAAGTCACCACTGCTTACCTGGAGAGCTACTTGGCAGGTACCTCCAAACAGCCTCGATCATGTCCTTTGCTTCATCTTCTCTTTTCTTTTCCCCTCTTTTCCCCCATCAGAGCTCTGCCCTTTGGTCATCCTTACCTCCTCGCATACAAACAGCCCACCTGTGTTTGCTCTTCCCACACTGGTCTTGCCTTTGCTTGCTCTGTAGCTCTTTCTGAGATGGGCAGCATGGAGAATTCTATATTGGAAAGCAATTCCATTAAACTAATACCTCATTTTACCATTTGTAGTGCCCTGCAATGCATGCTGTTGTCTCTTGAGAGACACCACAATCAGGGTGAGCCATTTGCACAAACAGCTGACAAAACAGTGACTCAGTCCATGAGGACCTGGAGGACCTCTGGGATTCAGCCAACAGAAACCTCCTGAATTTACAAGGAGAAGCCACTAGTCCTGTATCGGAGGGGGAAGAATAACCCTGTACCTCAGGGCAGGCTGGTACCCAACTGGCTGAGCAGGGACCCAAAGCAGAAGGGCCTGGGCCCAACAAGGGATGCCGTATGACCCAGTAGCACGTGCTCACAAGAAGAAAGATCAGCTGTGTTAGGAATGATGTGTTCACCCAGACAGTGGGAGTTATCGTCCTCGTCGAGTGAGCACCGTTGTGGCCACATTTGGAGTAGTGTGTCCCTCTGTGGGGTTTCCTGCTCTAGGCAATTCGGGAGGAACTGGAGAGTGCCCAGAAGAGCTCTGCAGAGATGGGGGTCGGGGTCTAGTGCCCTCCTTGGGGGTGCTGAGGCACCTGGGTGTTTGTCTGGTGGGTTTAGACTGGACATGAGAGAAAGAAATGCCACCCCAAGGGCAGTGCTGTGATACAAGAGGCCACCCAGAGGGAGCCTGGGCCAGCCCAAGGCTTTGTGTTTCAAGGAACAGCCAGGGATGGCGGAGAGAAATCAGTAAAGGCAGTGAGATACTCAGGTGAGAACAAGAGGATGGAGTGTCCACAGCCTTCAAGGAAACAGGGCCAGGCGTACACACCATAGGACAGCCTTGGGTGGAGACGGTCGAGGGAGCTGGCAATGCCGAAAGCCCCCAACAGAGCTGACGTCCTCCTCCCCTTGGCTGTGGCTGTTGTCTGTGCCAGCCAGGGCCTTCCAGTAGGAACTTCATCATTACAGCACGAGGGCCTCATGGACTCCTCTTCCCTACCCAGGAGCCTGGCTAGTTTCAAACCGTGTTTTTGCACTTGCTCAGGGATCTTCCTGGGGATGTGTGATGGAGGGATGTTCCTTGACCACACTGCCCCAGGAAAAGCCCCGAGCAACGTGTCAGGGAAAATCGCATTCTCTGGGAATGTGTTGTGTATGTGACACATTGCCCCAAGCAATGTGTGAGGCACCAAATCGCATTCTCTGTGATGCCGACTGGGGTGTCTGTCATGCACCCACCCTGAATGGGAATTGCTTTCCTGTTGGTCCTGTGATCTTCTTGCCAGCCCTGGCATCTCATGTAGCTCTGTGGGCCTGGATTTGAACCTTACATTGAGCAGCTGCCTTGAATTCTGTACCACAATGTGGGGATGAACACGAGACAGCTGCCAATACAGTCAGTGAAGATCAAATAAACCCAACACGTGGAGGAGAGGAAGAAAGAGACGGAGCTCTCCCTGTGGCATACGACTCCATTCCATCCTATGAATGTCTCTATAGGCTGACCTGAACATAATGAGTAGGGACAGGTTCAGTTGCCCTTAATTTGGGCAGCAGCTGTCCTTTCAGTTGGCCAAAGGAAATTCCCAAGAGCCTCCAAGAAGATGCCCCAGATGTTGGCCTGTCTCTACATCAGCCTGCACGTACCTTCAATCTGTCTGTATTACCGGCACATATCTTTGACCACCTCTGGCACCTCAGATGTCACCAGACAACTGCATCTGAACAGCTCACTCCTGGCCTCCAGCTCCATTAATTACCATGGGAGCTGAGAGCAGGAGCTCACATGCAGGTGCCTATTGTGTGTCCACCTGAAGGGGGGCAGGAGGAATCCCACCTGCTGTGGGTCTGTGGTGTGCATGGGAGGGAGCTGAGTGCCCTTCCAGCCCCAGCACTCCAAACCCAGGATGAGATGCCTTGTCGGGCTCAGCTGCATCCCTTCCCTCAGCAGGGGTAAAGGAGATCCCTGCCTGTCCCTGTCTGGCTGTCCTGTCTAAAGATGGGCCAAGAAAAGTTGATATTTAGGCGTGACTCTGTCTCTCAGCAGGGAAATGACAGTGCTGGGAAGAAGTGTCTCTCCCCAGCTGCGGGAGGGAACCTCAGTGATTGCTCCAGCCTGTTTCACAGCAGGTTCCCCTGGAGCCCCAGGGACCCCTGGGGGGAGCCCCGAGGGGCAGAGAAAGTGCCGCCTTGGGCTGCTCCTCTGCTGCTGAGCTGGGCCGGGCTCCTGGGATGGAGGGAGCTCACGGCAAGCGGGCAGCGCTGAGGAGAGACAGCTCTGCCCAGGAGCAGCTCCTCTGCAGAGCGCAGCAGGGCTGAGGGCACTGCCTGCAGGCACCGAGGGGAGAGGATCAAGGCAGAGAGAGGTTAAAGGCAGTCTGGGGTGGGAGGACAGAGGCGAGCTCACTGGAGGAGAAATCTTCACAGCCCTTGACACGGTAAGTCTCTGGGTGCAGGGCGATTTAGGTACAGTTCACAAGAAGATCTCCTAATGTTGGCACATCCCACAAACTGTGAGACCTTTCAGGAAGAACTGCCACAGGTTCTCCAGTGTAGAGGAGGAGGAGGTGCCCCAGAGCAGGGCTTCCCTGCTGCACCATCAGCGGGACAGGGCATGAGGGCTGCCTTCTGCCAGGGACGGCTGCAGGGTGTGAAGGTGGGTGTGCAGCCAGGGGTGCCCAGGGCTGTCCTTCCGAGCAGGGTCCCTGCACCCCCGGGGCTGGGTGCTGGGGCAGGGACTCTGCCGCCTGCCAGGGTCAGCACTCAGCCTGCCCGGGGAGCTCCCCACGGCGCTGTGGGGAGAAGCTGGGGGTGCAAGGAGAGACCAGTGCAATGGCAGGGTGCTTCTGCTGTTGAGAGGGTGCTGTGTGGGTCAGGGCTGCTCACAGCTCCACATCACTGCAGGATCTTCCCAGGAGACTTTTCAGGAAGCACAGCAAGGCAGGGGCTGCCTGAAAGGGAAGGATCCTGGTCTTTCACTCTTCTCCTCTGGGTTGTCTGGGTGGGCAATGGCACATAGAAATTAATCTCTCATTTCCGGAGGAGGCACTGAAATTCCAAGTCTGTTCCTCTTAGAGGTGAATAAAGCGGGGAGTATTGGAAATCACCATGCCGTGGTTACAGACAGCATCAGTGTCACTTTTCCAGCCTCGCCAGGGCTGGTCTGATGTTCCCCTCAGAGCCTGCACACCCAGAGATGCCCCTGGGCAGTGTCCTGCTGCAGGGAGGGCTCTGCAGGGCAGAGCTGAGCAGGCAGCGGGTGGGATGGGCTCTGTGAGCACTGCCAGGGAGGAGACACAGGGGACAGAGAACCAGCTCCTGGCAGGGACAGCTGCAGGCAGCAGAGACAGGGACGGGGTTGGGAGGACACTGCAAACGAGCACAGGGGGAGGGTGCGCTCAGGCAGCTCTCTTTCTGTGTTTCCCTGCAGATGTCTGCTGGGCACTGTCTGCGGGGCAATGAGCTGACTCTCTCTGTAGAACCTCCCATCGGAGGGACCCCCGAGTCTCTGCTTTGCCTGTCCTGCAGGGCTTGCAAGCTGCCCCCCAGAAAGGCGCAGCTCTGCTGTGGGATCCTCGGGAGTGCGGAGCCTTTCCTTGGGGGTCGGCACTCTCCTCGCAGAGTCAGTTGCTTCTCTCTGGGAGGGGTCGTGTCCTGCCCTCTCCATCACACCTCCACCTCTGGGCTGGGCTAGAGAAGAGTTTTCAGAGCTGTCCTTTGAAACAGGACTCCTCTGGTCTCATCAGAGTCCATGTTTAGCATTTTTTTTTAAAAGAGTAATTTGTGTGTGAAGTCCTCTTCAAGGCAGCACAAGTGAAAGCACAGGGCAGATGGGAAAAGTACTGATGGACACTGCAGCTCTCCTGACTCTGCATTAAATTACAAAGAGCTGAGCCATTTTGCCTGTCCCATCTCAAGACACTTCACATTTTCAGTCATAAAAATGAGGATTTCTACCCCTAAAAATAACACCCACCAGATGTGATTGTGGAAAAGAAAAAACACAGACAAAATTATTAAAAAGAGATGCTGAGCCTCTCTTCCGCAGTCCATGTTCTTCCGAGTCATGAGTGCAGATATTGAACTTTTCAATGACAGGTACATTATATCTGACATCTGAAATCTGTGAACATCGGAGCTGTCCCATCCAGTTCCCATGTACCCCCTGCAGCAGAGCAAAGCTGTCTCCTCAGCAGCACCCGGGCAGAGGTCCTGGTCCTCACAGCACACTCAGCCAGCAAAAACTAGAGAAGGGAAATGCATTCCAACTGGGGGGGATTGCTATGAAAATTTGAGTGGCTTTTCTGTCCTAATTTTTTCCTGTCTTTTCCTTCTTTGGACAGAGCCCCAGACCAAGAAGCAGCAAATGTCCAACAGCAGCTCCATCACCCAGTTCCTCCTCCTGGCATTTGCAGACACGCGTCAGCTGCAGCTCTTGCACTTCTGCCTCTTCCTGGGCATCTACCTGGCTGCCCTCCTGGGAAATGGCCTCATCATCACTGCCATAGCCTGCGACCACCACCTCCACAGCCCCATGTACTTCTTCCTCCTCAACCTCTCCCTCCTCGACCTGGGCTCCATCTCCACCACTGTTCCCAAAGCCATGGCCAATTCCCTCTGGGACACCAGGGCCATCTCCTACTCAGGATGTGCTGCCCAGGTCTTTCTGTTTACCTTCTTGCTTGGAACAGAATGTGCCATTCTCACTGTCATGGCCTATGACCGCTACATTGCCATCTGCAAACCCCTGCACTACGGGTCCCTCCTGGGCAGCAGAGCTTGTGTCCACATGGCAGCAGCTGCCTGGGGCAGTGGGTTGCTCAATGCTGTGCTGCACACAGCCAATACATTTTCACTACCACTCTGCAAAGGCAATGTCTTTGACCAGTTCTTCTGTGAAGTTCCCCAGATCCTCAAGTGCTCCTGCTCACATTCCTACCTCAGGGAACTCGGGCTTCTCATGGTTAGTGTCATTTTTGCTTTTGGCTGCTTTGTTTTCATTGTGCTGTCCTATGTGCAGATCTTGAGGGCTGTGCCGCGGATTCCCTCTGAGCAGGGACCACACAAAGCCTTTTCCACGTGCATCCCTCACCTGGCTGTGGTCTCCCTGTATATCAGCACTGGCATATTTGCTTACCTGAAGCCACTCTCCATCTCCTCCCCATTCCTAGATCTGGTGGTGGCAGTGCTCTACTCGGTCGTGCCTCCAGTAGTCAACCCCCTTATCTATAGCATGAGGAACAAGGAAATCAAGGAGGCCCTGTGGAAAGTATTTGAATATGATCTACTTCAGATTAATAAGGTGCCCATATTCCCACTTGAGCTCCCACTGTACCTCAGGGAAAACCAGGACTAACTTTTCCTCATATGTGTCTTTATTTTTCTGTTGTGGTTTTTTTCTTTTTTTATTATTTCTGGTTTTGCTTTATTCATGTGATAATATTATTCTTGGCCTCCTACCTGTTTTTTTCTTGACCCAAAGACCTCATGTAGATATGGATCCAGGCTCTCTCTTTAGATAAACTCAATAAAGAAACCAGCAAAAACTGTCTCAGCTGCCATCTCTTCACATCTCCTCTGGAGCTGGGGAGCAGCCCCAGCATGCTGGAGGGGTTCAGGAGGCAAATGCCCAGCTGTCCCATGGAGGAGCATCCCCGGTTGCCCTTGGGGCTGCCCCTCGCTGCCTCGGTGGGCAATCCCTCTGCTGCCTGCAAGTCGGGGCTGTTGCTTCCCTGGAGCCATGACCAAGGACAGCAGCAGGACATGGCCTTTTCCGTGCTGGTCTCTCCTCACTGTCCTGCTGTGCCCTTGCATTTGTGTTACCCTTAAGGTCTCGGGTAACTTGTGACAGTCCTGTTGTCTCTACAGTGGCATTCCTGTGTCTGCAGGCAGGAGCAGGCAAGTGAACCACTGTATCAGAGCTGGCCTCCATGCAAGTACCCCCATGACAAAGGGGCTCTTCAGGGCAGGGCCAGAAGGCTGGATGCCTCTTCCAAAGCTGGAATACACTGCAGGAGCTGCTCCCTCAGAAGGACTTTTCCTCTCCTGGGGTTCTTGGTGGATTCAGGGGGACAAGCTCAGAGTCCCAGGGTGATGTGTTAGGGACCAAGGGCTGTAAGAAGAGTTCCCTTCCTGGTTGCATGTGTCCACTCAGACAGCAACTGGTCTTTGACTTATCTGCCTGTTGCTGTCCCACCTGCAGTGGGGCTGGTGGCAGATGCCATCCTGGAGAGGAATGGGGAGCTGCCAGGAGAAGTCAGGGGATCTCCAGGGACAGTGTGTGAGTCTGACTTGGCAGTGAGTGGCATCTCATAAAATGAGTGACAATCTAAGGTGGAATCTCCAAGAGGAAAAGGTGAACCCGAGGAGCCCAAGGGCTACCGAGGACCATGCAATGCCAGGAGAGGCTTAGAGGAGCCAGAAGGCAAAGGGACATAAGACTGGGGAGTGGTTCAGGACACCCTCTTGGGAAACCCACGGTCTGGATCTAGTGCAGCCCTCCCTTGCCTTTTGTGCCATTGGAGACACCCCATGGTCCTGCCCGCCCTGTCCTTGGCTATTGAGCAAGGGAGCACTTCTGTGCCTGCAGGGAGGAACCACTGAGAAAGAGAAACCTCATTCTGTGGGTACCAGGTCAGGGCAGCTGCTCAGTTGCTGGGCCAGGACTCTTCTTCTGGCCTGGGAAGAAGGGCTGGAACTGAGGGGGTACAGCCAGTCTGTGGGGGACACCTCCTGGAGCTGAGACCAGGGCTCCTGTAGTTCCACTGACCTCCATTTCCTCCTTCCATGGTGAGCCTCCAGCCCTGGGGCTAACGGGGAGGCTGAGACCCCTCTCTGCCCCCCAGGAGCTGCTGTGCCCGTCAGAGCTGCTGGGGCAGTGGGGAGAGCTCCCAGAGCTCTGCAGCAGCCTGCAATGGGCACTGGCGTGGGGCCAGCCCAGACTGGGCTGCTCTGCTGGGCTGGGGAGATGGGAATAGCTGGGGAGGAGCTGGGCTGGGCTGGAAAGTGCCCGTGAGAGGACACCACCAATGTTAGATGAGCTGTGTGACCATGCAGGGTGAGGACATGCTCCAATGGGTGTGTGGTGCAGAGCCAGAGCTCATGGGAGGGAGCCAAGACATGCAGGAGCAGGAGGCAGAAGGCCGGTCTGTGCCCTTGGTGGCCTGGACAGAGCAAGAAGGTGCCCCAGGACTTTCATCACCCCCCCGCAGCCTTTCCCATCAGCCATTTTCAGCACTGGCCACCTACTCCAGTTTGTGGGGGAGGTTTGCTCTCTCGCCATTTTCTTTCTCCTGCTGGTCTTGGTGCCTGTGTCGGGGGAAGAGCCAGCTCTGCCCCAGCCTCTCTTCTTACCCAGACCTTGGCAGAGCCCAGAGCAGGGCTGTCTGCAAACCATTGTGTGGGACATGGCTGGGGCTGGGCTCTTGGGGGCTGCCAAAGCAGGACAGCTGGTGGGAATGGACACTGCGATCTGGCATGAGGAATCTGGTGGGCTATGTTTCCCCACCCCACACATATCCTGTTCTGTGCAGTGTCTGATGAGGGGGGCTGTGGTGGCATGTGTTGGGCAGTGGGGCTGTGCTGGTGCAGGGACGGGTCACAGATGGGAGCCACAACACAACGATCAGGAAGTGGAAACAAGGACAGGCGATGAAGGAGGAATTTAGAAATATGGCCTGAGCGTGCAGGCATGTGTTTAGGAAAGCCCAAGCTCCCCTGGAGCTGAAGGGGGCTGCAGGCAATGTCAAGAGCAAAATGAAGAGCTTCCGTCACTGTGTTTGCAGTAAAAGGCTGAACAAGGAACATGCTGCTGAATGGTGGGGGGGTGGATGGGTTCATAACAGCAGAGATGAGGCTGAGGCACTCCGTCTGTGCTTTAGTCTGTGCTAAAAATGTCTCCCAGGGCTCTGCTCAGTGAAGGGGCTCAAGGAGGAGGAGAGCATGTATTGACAGGAACCTCATGAAATCCCACGAGGACAAGTGCCAGTTTCTGTCCCTGCAGGGGACTAACCCTGGCAATGGCACAGGCTGGGGGCTGCCTGGCTGGGAGCAGCTCTGTGGGAAAGGTCTTGGTGGGCAGGGAGCTGGACAGAAGGCAGCCGTGAGCCATGGCAAGCAAGGTTCAATTATCTCTGCAGTACTCCAGCGCTGTCCCAGAAGGCTCTGCACCGTTGTACACACCCCACCCACTAAGGCTGTACCTTAGTGCACACACTATGAACTCTTCTGCAGCACGCTATGAAAAACCTTCTGGCTGGTTAGAATACATCACACGCCACGTTTGGGAAGGTTGAGCTGCCAAAGCAAGCCTGCAGATGATCCCCTTTGAGTCCAGGCCACAAGGGCAGCACATGGGACTCAAAGGAGGCCTAGGCAAGGAGCCACGTGCTGCTGGGTGTCAGGTCTGCTCGGAGGGGCTAGTGCGGATCAAGGTGTCCGTGAGCCCGGCCTGCTCTCCGGCCTGCCACAGCCCGTCAAGTGGCTGTAGGAGAGGAGCCCTCACAGTCAGCACCCAGACATGTCCCATTCACCTGCCTCACCCCTCCCTTTCTTTGGGCACAAACAGCTGATGACTGATGAGGGCTGGGCTCTGTTACTCACAAACAAGGCAGAACTGGATGAAAATGTCAATGCTGAGGGCAGCCATGGCTGCAACGATCAAGCAAGAGAAGACAGACAAACAGCAGAACGACAGCCTTGCACTGAAGGAGAGCGGACTTCAGCCTGTTCAAGATGTGCTTGTCAGGCTCCTGGAGAGCCAAGATCCATGGAGCCCTCCCTGAAGATGAACAGGAACCGTCTGGCTGAAGAGTTCAAAGACCAGGAGGCAGTGCACAGAGGGTGGAAGGGGAAACAGACTGGCAATGAGGCAGATGGAGACATGACCTGTGTGGGCAAAGGTGGAGCCAGAAAAGCCAGCCTCAGCGGGGGCTGGAACTAGTGAGGGATAAGGAGGGCAACGCCAAGGGCTGTTGTAAGTTCACTGGCAGCACAAGGAGTCAGCTGAGGAAAATGTGGGCTCAGGGCTCCGTGGAGCAGGACACGTAGTGACAAAGACATGGAAATGGCTGTGGAGTTCAAGCTTCCTTTACCTTGCCTTCTTCCAGTAAAATCTCACCCCAGGTCTCCCTCATCCCCAAATGGATCGCTTAAGCTGGCTGAGACACACACAAGTCCATGGAAAAAGATGGGATACACCCAAGGGTGCTGGGGAAGCTGGACAGTGTCCTTGCAAGATTGTGCTTGTCTGTCCTTGAAATTTCAGGGCCATCTGGGAAGGTTGTTGATGGCTGTGGAAAGGCAGATATCGTACCCATCTTCAAGAGGGCCAGAAGGAGGATTTGGAGAACTACAGCCCAGTCAGCCTCACCTCATTCCCTGGGAAGGTGATGGAGTAAATCCATGCATTTAGCACAGTCCCCCTAGTCTCCATATAGCCAAACCCCTGAGACCTGGAGTGGGTAAATGGATCATAGGTAGGTGGAAACTAGATTGAACCATGCAGCCACAGCGCAGCCAGTCACTCGTGGCCTCCATCAGTGACCAACACTTAGGCAATAGAGTTTGCTATCTTTATCCATGTCCTGAACAAGGGGACAGAGCACACACTCGGCTTGTTTGTGGATGATGCCAGATGGGGAGGGAACCCCTGAGAAACCTCACGTAGATCTATCTGACCTAGGTCATGTCCAGAGGTCTTGTACACTCTAAGTTCCTCAGAAAGTCAATGAGACTGAAGGGAAGGAAGGAAGGAAGGGCTGAGAGGCAGAAGAAGAAATATGAAATATGTCAATAGAGAAATAGTAATTTCTCTGAACAAAGTAACTCCTGAGGAGCTCTGGTCTTCTGCAGGAGACCTCCTGTCCTGACTGGCAGTGGCCAGTCCCAGGCAAACACCTCAGCTGCACTGGGCCTCTGCAAGTGGCACTTATGTCCATGGTCAGGCAGCTGAGCTCTGCCTGGAAAAAGGAAGAACTGCTTGCAACTTGTCAAAAACACACGAGCACCTTTTCACCAGCTGAGAGAATTGAATACTTTTACTAAAATGACTATGTTTTCCCACCGTGCCAAAATGGGAATGTCCAGGAAGCATATTAATTGCAGGAGAAGAAATATTGATCTTCCCCTGCACTTGCCTTGCCGGGACTCTGGCCATTATACTGCGTATTTAATCTCCCAAATCTTTCCATTTATCCTGATAAAATGACCAGGTCTAAAGGCATCTTCTGAGCAGGCTATCTGGACAGATGCCCTTTCCATTGCTCTCCTGTTCCACCCTCCCCTTACTCCTTGCTCAGTCAGACCCCTCTCAACCACCCAGGTGCTGCTTTGAGCTTCAGGGAGTTAGAAGCCTGCCCTTGTCTTTCCACAGTCTAATTATCTCTTCAGCCAACTCCTTCATTGTGTTTATCTCTCCTTTCTTATCGCTCTGTCTACGACATTTCTAGTAAGGTTATCCCTTGTGGATGGTGAACCCCATTGGAGGCAGCTTAAATGGAACATACAGTTGAGGAGAAGGATAAAGTTTATTAAACTTTACCATGCTTTCCTTCTGTTTGCTGGCAATGAAGAGATAGGCAGCTGTGCCTGTGTGCAGCCAGATCTCTAAGGAAAGCAGGTGGGAGTTGGTGCAAGAGAGGCTGTAACCTCCAGCTGCAGACTTGGGTGGAGAAGTCTGATGTAAGGAGCTCTGATGCAAGCCCCAGGTGGCTCAGGAGAGGAAGGCTGGGGCTGGGGAGGTGAGGAGGAATGTTGTCCGTGCAATGCCTGACCTCAGGGAGCCCACTTTTCCGACTTCATTTAAAAACCCTGTGCATCAATATCAATTGCAAGATGTTGTTAAGAGTTTTCCTGTGTCCAGAAAAAAATAAAAAAAGAAAGCCTTAATAGGAGAAATTCTCGTTTGACTAGCTGTTCATACGATTATGTCTGTTAACTGCCCTCCTGAAACCTCTCCAATTAGCTGCCCACGTCTTGAACACTTGTAGAAAATAATGGGAAGAGACATGGCTTCTTTTGTTTTAAGAAGCGCCATGGTGCATTTGGTGCTGAGTCCATGTACCTCAGGCACTGAGAGGGAGTTGAAGAACGCTCTCAAGAAGTCAGTCAGATGCAAGCTCCACAGTTTCTTGGAGTCATAAGGGGTCCCGTTGAGAGACATTGCTGACAAAGCCTCCCCAGGGGCTGGTTAGAGCAGAAAACAAGGCAGTGATGACAGGTCAGCAAAGGCCATGTAAAGGCGGCTCTGCTTTGGAGTAAACCTTCATGTATTACATTCAGCCAAAGGGCCCAGGCCTGGCGCCCAGCCCCTGGGAAGGGAGATCCTTTTCCCTCGCACGTTGCTCGGGGCTCTTCCTGGGGCAGTGTGGTCGAGGGACATCCCTCCATCACACATCCCCAGGAAGAGCCCTGAGCAAGTGCAAAAACACGGTTTGAAACCTGCCAGGCTCCTGGGTAGGGAAGAGGAGTCCATGAGGCCCTCGAGCTGTAATGATGAAGTTCCTCCTGGTAGGCCCTGGCTGGCACAGGCAACAGCCACAGCCAAGGGGAGGAGGACGTCAGCTCTGTTGGGGGCTTTCGGCATTGCCAGCTCCCTCGACCATCTCCACCCAAGGCTGTCCTATGGTGTGTACTCCTGGCCCTGTTTCCTTGAAGGCTGTGGACACTCCATCCTCTTGTTCTCACCTGAGTATCTCACTGCCTTTACTGATTCCTCTCCGCCATCCCTGGCTGTTCCTTGAAACACAAAGCCTTGGGCTGGCCCAGGCTCCCTCTGGGCGGCCTCTTGTATCACAGCACTGCCCTTGGGGTGGCATTTCTTTCTCTCCTGTCCAGTCTAAACCCACCAGGCGAACACCCAGCTGCCTCAGCACCCCCAAGGAGGGCACTAGACCCTGACCCCCATCTCTGCAGAGCTCTTCTGGGCACTCTCCAGTTCCTCCCGAATTGCCTAGAGCAGGAAACCCCACAGAGGGACACACTACTCCAAATGTGGCCACAACGGTGCTCACTCGATGAGGACGATAACTCCCACTGTCTGGGTGAACACATCATTCCTAACGCAGCTGATCTTTCTTCTGGTGAGCACGTGCTACTGGGTCATATGGCATCCCTCATTGGGCCCAGGCCCTTCTGCTTTGGGTCCCTGCTCAGCCAGTCGGGTACCAGCCTGCCCTGAGGTACAGGGTTATTCTTCTCCCCCCGGTACAGGACTGGTGGCTTCTCCTTGTAAATTCAGGAGGTTTCTGTTGGCTGAATCCCAGAGATCCTCAAGGTCCTCATGGACTGAGTCACTGTTTTGTCAGCTGTTCGTGCAATTGAATTAGTCTGATTGTGGTGACTCTCACAAGGTAACAGCATGAGTTGCAGAGCACTACAAATGGTAAAATGAGGTATTAGTTTAATGGAGTCACTTTCCAATATAGAATTTTCCATGCTGCCCATCTCAGAAAGAGCTACAGAGCAAGCAAAGGCAAGACCAGTGTGGGAAGAGCAAACACAGGTGGGCTGTTTGTATGCGAGGAGATAAGGATGACCAAAGGGCAGAGCTCTGATGGGGGAAAAGAGGGGAAAAGAAAAGAGAAGATGAAGCAAAGGACATGATCGAGGCTGTTTGGAGGTACCTGCCAAGCAGCTCTGCAGGTAAGCAGTGGTGACATGCGCAAGACAAAAAAGATAATCTGACCAAACTCAGGTTTGCTCACCTCCATGGTCATGGGGAAGCTGAGTGCTTTCCCTAGCATGGTTCAGGGAAGCCCTGTGGTGGAAGGAAATGTGCAGTCCCTCATGCTGCACAAGAGCCAACCTGCTGCTCCCAGCAAGGTCAGCTATCAAGTCACACCAGGCGGCTCAGAGTTTTATTTGTGTGAGACTTGAAAACATCCAAGGACTGACAGAGCACAACCTCTCTGGGCAACCTGCCTCAGGGCTTGACCCTCTTCATGGGTAAAGAGCTTTTCCTCAGGTGTTTCAAGTAAGTCCATTGGCCCTCACCCTCCCATCATTCACAACAGGGAAGGAGAGCCTGGCTGCCTCTTCCTGGTGATCTCCTGGTAGGTGTGGAAAGGCTGTCCCCAGGTGTCCCCAAAGGCTTCTCTTCTCTCCACTGAACAAACCCAGCTCCCTCAGACTGCCATAGTGGCAAAGCCAACCTTACAAATCATGTCTGAGATTTTTAGGGCATTTTGAGTTTTTACTGGCTTTCCCAAGGACCCCTCAGATGTTATAACATCATTACCCTCGTGTCATGAATTTCTGATTGCATCCCTCTCATTTGGCATCATGTTGCAATGCACAGGTGTTTCAGGCTGTGAGAAGGGCCTGTTCTGTCTGAAAACAAAGAGTCATCCACAATGAAACTTTGAACATAAAATGTTTCAGTCCTAAGTGGCATCCTGACACCATTGAGAGGGTGTGGCTCTAGGGTTACCATGCTTGGTGCTAATCCAGATGCAGAGGAGGAATTGATGACTGCAAGAATTGCAGTAGCTATTATGAGAGATGACAGAATCACAAACCCATTCATGCTGGAAAGCACCTTCGGATGCCTCTAGACCAACCTCGGGCTCACTTCAGGATCAATACTGGAATCACCCCGAGTTCCTCAGCTCTTGGCCGAATGGAGTCCTGACAATGTCTTCTGGGGACTTTTTTGAGAGCCTTAGTGAACCTGGATCTTGAAGATCCATGGAGCCCTCTGAGGACATTCAAGGGGCCTTTGGCTGCCAAGTAAGAAGAGTCAGAGGAGACGTAGACTTCTGACAAGCTGCTGGCAAGCTCTAGCAGCTTCTAAGGAGCTCTGTCAGTTGTCCTTGATCAAGGGGTGCATTGCTGGGAGGCTGCGGAAGCTTGTCCTGATCTTGGAATGTTAACCCCTTCTGCTCTTCCACACGAGAACCACTGATGTTGTCCTAGGAGACCTGGAAAGTAGCAAGCATGACTACGCTGCTCTGGGTGTGATGGTCAAGGGCAGGAGGGTGCAGATGGTATTCTTCTCCATCCTGCTATTGAGGGGAAAAGGTTTGAAAAGAATTGGGCAGATCCTGCAGTCAGACAATCAGTTTTGCAACTGGTACCAGCAACAGCGTTTCTATAGAATGAGTCTCATTCTGAAGATCAACAACTGCATGTAAAAGACAGAATTGACCTGATGAAGTCAAGGAATCATTGAATATCTAATGTTGGAAGGGACCCATAAGGATCATTGAGTCCAACTCCCTAATCCTCACAAGGACTACTTAAAACTAAAGCACATGACATGTTTTCAAGACGCTCCTTGAACTCTGACAGGCTTGGTACCGTGAGCACTTCCCTCGGGAGCCTGTTCCCATGACTAACAGCCCTCTCAGTGAAGAACCTTTTACTCATGTCCAATCTGAACGTCCCCTGAGACAGCTCCATTCCATTTCCTCGGGTCCTATCGCTGGTCACCAGAGAGGGGAGATCAGCATCTCCCTCTCCGCTGCCCTCCTTGAGGAAGTTGTAGACTGCGATGAGGTCACCCCTCAGCCTTCTCTTCTCCAAGCTGAACAAATCAAGTGACCTCAGCCACTGCTCCCAAGTCTTGCCCTCGAGACCTTTCACCACCTTGGTTGCCCTTCCCTGGACACACTTTAATACTTTGGTGTCCTTCTTCTACTGAGGTGCCCCAAACGGCACACAGCACTTGAGGTGGGGCCGTACCAGTGCAGTGCGGAGTGGGACAATCACCTCCCTCCACCAGCTAGCGATGATGTGCTTGATGCACCCCAGGACACGGGTGGCCCTTTTGGCTGCCACGGCACACTATTGACTCCTATTCAATTTGCCCTGAACCCAAAAACCCCAGATCTCTTTCTGCAGGGCTGCTCTTCAGCCTCTCCTCCCCCAGTTTGTATGTATAACTCGGATTACTGCATCCCAGGTGGAGAATCCAGCTCTTGCTCCTGTTAAATTTGATGTGGTTGGCGATTGCCCAGCTCTCCAGTCTATCCAGTTCTCTCTATAAGGCCTCTCCACCCTCAATCAAATCCAGACCTCCTCCTATTTCACCATCATCTGCAAACTTACTGAATTTATTGTATTACTGTATTCAGGAAGTCATGGTAGGTGGTTAAATCTGCTGGGAAACAGGCACAGGCATAGGACAGTGTAGGAAAGCCTGTGGTGGGGACAGCTGAGAGTCTTGGTGGGTCTGGGACCTCTCAACAACACAAGTGGGGTCCTTGTCCTCTTCGCTGTCACTTCTGCCTCTTCCAAGAAGGTCACCATTTCCTTACAGCCCCAGTGCTTTCTTGCCTCCTCATCCTTCATAGAGGCTGGGAGCTGTGCGACCGCTGTCCTGCACTTGTCATTGCGCACCCCACATCCCACTGCTCATAGGAAGAGCCCTGAGCATCCTGTGAGGGACAGGATGCCTTTTGCAAGGTGATGGGGGTCAGGACTAGGTCATCCTCCCTAGAGAAAGACATCAAGGGCCTGCTTGGCATCAGAGCCACCCCCACATTTCATTTGCCACCTCTTATCCATCACCTCTGACTTCCTCTTTCACCAGCCCCCAGGGATGGTCACCTTGTCCAGCGTTCCCTCCGTGGTCTCCAGTGATGGCTCTCGGTTGGGCTCACTAATACCTTCAGAAACCTGGAGGTTTGCTTCTCCTTTTCCTTCTCTAGTGGCCTGATCAATCTTTCAGGATCTGCAGTTCAGGAACTTGGCTCCAGACGGCACTCGAACATTAAAAAAAGCCCTAACAAGCCAATTTTCCTGATTTTCTGTTTTTATGTGGTTCATTTGACAGCTTTCAGGAGTGTATTCAAAGTGAAAAGAGTTCATCATTCACCAACAGGAAGAAAGAATTTATTCTTTTCCCACTTCCCTTTATTTTTCTGCATAAACCTCAAGTGATAGCAGCAATCTGCAACTGATACTGAAAGAGAGCATATCCTAACTGACGAGGAATATATAGGGAAGTCACTACCCTTTATGGCAGAAACTATATGTGCAGTCTTGGTACCTTCCACCAACTCCACCATTTCTATCTTCAACCACGTGCGCCTTACAGCAGTGCTGTAAAAACAGAGTCTTCTCAACTAAAGTCTGCAGCTGCGTGTTTCAGCCCCTTGGCACCAGTTCCCACTGTTTCACCTGGAGAAAGAGCTGCACACAGGCACAGAAGGAAGTTTCTTACTTGCCAACAAACAAAACCAAAGGTAGACATAGTTCAATACAACATAGAAGACATTCCTCACCTGTATATTAAGGTCATGTTACCTCCTCATAAGTCCACTTTCCACAGTGGATAGCCTTAGACTGATGCAAAACACATCATTGTGTGAACCACACATTCCAAGAGCACCCAAAACACTTTCTGTCCCCTCCCAAGCCCTTGCCCACCTCCCCAGGCCTTTGCAGGGGAGGGAGGTTGGAGAGGTAGCCTTGATGCTGTACCAGCACTGCTAAGCAAGAGCCAAAACAGCGGTGTGGTAGCAACAGCACTCCGGCTACAAATACAAAGCTGAGCACCATGAGGGCTGCTATGGGGAAAGTTAACTCCACCCCAGCTTGGTCCAGGACATGGCCAAATCTCCAGGTGTGTCAAGGTCTCTCTGGACTGAAGCTCCAACAGTCCAGCTGTTAAAGCACGTGTGCCAATGGTCATCCTGAGTCGTGGTGCCTCCAACAAGATCAGAACACTACAGATGACAAGAAGACTACTAGTGTAATGGAGCTGCTAACCAAGGTAGAAAGTACTGTGGTAACCATCTCAGAACCACCAAAGGAGGGTCCAAAGTGAAGCCAAGGCAGGGCCAGTGGGGAAACGGTGAAAAGGAGTTGGATTTTACATGGGAGGGGATAAGGATGATTGAAGAGTAGGGCTTGAGAGGTGGGAAAAGAGTGAAAAGGGGAATGAAAGGTGAAGCAAAGGGAATGATCAGGGCTGTTTGGGGATAGCTGTCAAGCAGCCCTGCATCTGAGCAACACTGCCTGGAAACGGACAAGCAAGCTGCAGCTGCTCTGACCATACTAACATCTGACTTACTTCCATGGTGGTCATGTGGAACTGAAAACTTTCCCTACTCTCATCAAGGGAAGACCCAGAGGGGAAGGAACTGCAGCATCATTTAGTTTTCCACTCTTCTGAATGGGACTCCAGGGGGTCTCTGCTCTGACCTCCTGCTCATGGCAGAAGCAGCTATGGAGTCAGACCATGTTGCTTAAGGCTTTATCCAGTGAAGGCTGAAAGCATCCAAGGACAGAGATGGCACAATGTCTCTGGGAAACCTGCTCTGATGCTTGGATGCCCTCATGGAGAAAATGTTTTTCCTTATCTCCAGCCTGACTAGTCCTTATTTCAACACTTGACTATTGTTGATTATCCTCCTGCCAAAGGTCATGGTGACAAGACTGGTTCCATCTCCCTGAAAACATACCCACAGTGACTGGCAGGCTGATATTCCTGAGGCCTTCCCTTCTCCAGGCTGAACAAGGACTTGTCCCTCAGTTCCTCCTCCAATGTAAGTCCTCAAGCCCCTGAGCATCTTGGCGGTCTTCCTCTGAACTCGCTCCCGGCTATCAACATGTTCCTTGCTGTAATGGGTTATTTCTGGCCAATAGCCCAGCAGCCAGACAGCCGCTCACTCCCTCCTCCCCTGCCCCACATGAGGCCCAGAAATTTACATGGTAGTGTACAGATGTTCTAATTTGCTTTCTGTCCTCCAGCACCACCAGGGCCATATACACAGAGCTGATCCCCAGCCAGGCAGACATCAGCCCCTACCACTGCAGGGCGTTAGTCTGTCCCAGGCACAGGACCTGCCATTTGGCCACCTTCTATCCCATGAAGGTTCTGACAGGACGGTCCTCCCACCTCTCCAGTTTCCCCTCTATGGCATCCCTAGGGCACAGCAATGGTCCTCCCAATTTAGGGTCATCGACAAACAAGGTGAGAGTTGCCTCCTCCAAGTCATAGCTACACGTATTAAACTGCACAGGTCTCAGCAGAGTCCCCTGTGCTGCCCCACAATGCCCCAGTATGTCCCAGTGGCCTCCAGGTAGACTATGACCCCGTCACCACTGCTCTCTCAGCCTGATCATCCAACTGATGTTTCACCCATCTGTTTGTCAACCCATCCAGACTGTAAGAACCTAACTTGGGTAGAAGAATATTGAGGGACACTATGCCACAAGTCTTGCTTAAGCTGAGGTAAACAACATCCACTGTTCTCCCCTCATGCACAAATGCAGCTACATCATCATGAAGGCAATCAAGTCGGTGAGGCATGATTCACCCTTGGTGAGTCCATGCTGACTGCTTTTGGACAAATTCTTCTCTTTCAAGGTCCCAGAAATGTCACCCAAGAGGCCTCTAACTGATGGCACACTCCTCACCAAAGGAGTACACCTGTACTCGGCGCTGGTGAGGCCGTACCTTGACTACTGTGCTCAGTTTTGGGCCCCTCAATACAAGAAGGACATTGAGGTGCTGGAGTGTGTCCAGAGAAGGGCGAGAAAGCTCGTGAGGTGTCTGGAGCACAAGTCTTATGAGGAGCGGCTGAGGGAACTGGGGTTGTTCAGTCTGCAGAAGAGGAGGCTGAGGGGAGACCTCATCGCTCTCTACAATTACCTGAAAGGGGGTTTCAGAGAGGTGGGTGTTGGCCTCTTCTCCCAAGTGACTAGTGACAGGACAAGAGGAAATGGCCTCAAGTTGCACCAGGGGAGGTTTAGACTCCATATTAGAAAAAATTTCTTTACTGAGAGAGTGGTAAGACAATGGAATAAGCTGCCCAGGGAAGTGCTGGAGTCACCATCCTTGGAGGTTTTCAAGGAACGTGTGGACGAGGCATTGTGAGACATGGTTTAATGGGCATGGTAGTGTTTGTAGGTTGATGGTTGGACTTGATGATCTTACAGGTCTTTTCCAACCTTAGTGATTCTGTGATTCTGTGATTCTGTGAAGTGAGCTTGTACAGCCTGGGGTTCCCTGGGCTGCACTTTTGGCCTCCTTCCAAGAGGGGTGCACCATTGCTTTGTCCTCACTCACAAGAGACCTCTACCAATCCCATGACCTTTCAAAAGGCATATTCCAAGGAAATGCTGACCTTCCCCTGTAACTTCAGTACCACTCTTCTGCCTGTCCTACGCTGTATTTCATTTCTCTGATCTTTCATTGACTTTCCCCTGCCCTGATACAAAGACCATTTCTAAAGTCGTCGTTTCAGATGCAGACTGCCTGGGCAAAGGCCCTTTCCATTATTCTCCAGTTTTCTCCTTCCCTTTCTCTTTGTTCGTTCTGGTACCTCTCACCTACGCTGCTGCTTTGAGCTTCAGGGACTAAAAGCCGGCCTGTCCTTCAGTAGTCTAATTGTCTCTCTTTAAGAGCCAAGTCTTTAATTATGTTGATATTTACTTTTTTGTATCTCCCTATCTAAAGCATTTCTCATGAGATTATCCCTTGTAGAAAGTCAGCCTCATGAGACCTAGCTTGTACTTTACGTGTGGCTGAGGAGTGCGTTTTAATGTTTATGAAACTTTTCCATGCTTTCCTTCTCTTTGCTTGCAAAGAGGAACATTCCCTCTGTGCCGGTGTGCAGGCAGTTCTCTAAGGAAAGCAGGTGGGAGGTGGTGCAATGGCGCTGTAACATTCAGCTCCCAGAGTCCCGAGAAGTCTGACGGAAGGCAAAGTGAGGCAAGTCCCAGGTGGCCAAGGACAGAAATGGTGGGGCTGGGGAGGTGAGGAGCAAGGGTGTCCATGCAGTGTCAGGCCTCAAGGGACTGCTTTTCCTCCCCGACACTCTGGGTCAATATCAACTGGAGAATGCTGCTGTCACCTCTTCTTTAAACTGAAAGGAATAAAATGTAACATTTAAAAATATATATTTTTTATTAGGGTCACCTTGAAATCTTCCTCTTTAACTAGACAATGAAATGATTCCAATTAGCTGCACAAGTCTTGAAGACTTGAAGAAAGTGACACGCAGGGAAATAGCTCGTTAGGGCTTTCTGTACTTTAATGAGCCCCATGGTGTATTTGGGCCTGTAATCCATGAAAATCTGATGATGAGAGGGATCAAACCTCTCAAGAAGTCAAAGGCAGAAGCAAAAGCTGAAGTACCTTGAAGCATTAATGGGTCCCACTGAGGGCCATTACTGACAGAGCCTCCCCAGGGACTCGTTAGAGCCGATAACTGGAGGCTGTGATTGCAGGGAGGCAAAGGCACTGTGCAGGTGGCTGTAATGCTGAGAAAGCCCTTGGATTGTTAGATGAAGCAGAAAGGCCAAACCCTGAGCCCCAGGCCCTGGGCAGGCAGAGCTGGTCCCTCACGTGTGGCTCAGGGCTCTTCTTGGGGGCAGGGGGATGTGAGGATGAGCAATGCCAAGTGCAGAAAAACAGCGCAACACTTCCCGGCCTCCCCAGAAGGGGCGAGGAAGAACCAAAGTCCTTTTGGGCTCTTGTTCTTCTTGACACCAGGTTTGGAAGAAGAGCCAACCGTGCAGGCAGAGTGCAGGGGAGATCCCATTTTATTACAGAGACAGTGTGAAAGAGTCAGATATGAGCCAGCATTACACAAAGTTTTCTAAGGTGTCCAGGTGAGAGAGAGCACGTTCCTGCCTCAGGCGTAAGGGACAAATCCAAACAGTCATGTAGGAAAATGATAGGGAGAAATAACAACAACAAAACCAGCAACAGAGTGAATAAACAAACCTCTAACACACTATGGGATGCACTGGGAATCATGTGTGAAGAGAGAGGGCAGGTCTCAGCTGTTGAAAAATGTCCGTGAAAACCATTTCTTGATGGCATCCTTGAGCTCCTGGTTCCTCATGCTGTAGATGAGGGGGTTCACTGCTGGAGGCACCACCGAGTACAGAAATGACACCACCAGGTCCAGGGATGGGGAGGAGATGGAGGGGGGCTTCAGGTAGGCAAATATGCCAGTGCTGACATATAGGGAGACCACGGCCAGGTGAGGGAGGCACGTGGAAAAGGCTTTGTGCTGTCCCTGCTCAGAGGGCATCCTCAGCACAGCCCTCAAGATCTGCACATAGGACAGCACAATGAAAACAAAACAGCCAACACTGAAACAAGCACTAACCACAATAAGCCCAACTTCCCTGAGGTACGAGTCTGAGCAGGAGAGCTTGGTGATCTGTGGGATTTCACAGAAGAACTGGTCCACAGCATTGCCTTGGCAGAGTGGTAGTGAAAATGTATTGGCCGTGTGCAGCACAGCATTGAGCAACCCACTGCCCCAGGCAGCTGCTGCCATGTGGACACAAGCTCTGCTGCCCAGGAGGGTCCCGTAGTGCAGGGGTTTGCAGATGGCAATGTAGCGGTCATAGGACATGACAGTGAGAAGATGCAGTTCTGCTGACATGAAAAAGATGAACAGAAAGACTTGGGCAGCACATCCTGCATAGGAAATGGCCCTGGTGTCCCAGAGGGAATTGGCCATGGCTTTGGGAACAGTGGTGGAGATGGAGCCCAGGTCGAGGAGGGAGAGGTTGAGGAGGAAGAAGTACATGGGGCTGTGGAGGTGGTGGTCACAGACTATGGCGGTGATGATGAGGCCATTGCCCAGGAGGGCAGCCAGGTAGATGCCCAGGAAGAGGCAGAAGTGCAAGAGCTTCAGCTGACGTGTGTCTGCAAATGCCAGGAGGAGGAAGTGGGTGATGGAGCTGCTGTTGGACATTTTCTTCCTCGGGGCCTGGGGACCTGTCCAAGGAGGAAAAGTGAGTGTCGAAAAACCCGTGCCATTTCCCATAGAAATCCCCCTCCCTCAGCTGAATGAGGAGGGAGTCAGCTCATTCCCCAACACCGCCAACTGAACGACATGGTGCCTCACCGTTCAAAACACAGCTGAGGCACCTACCTGCCATGAAGACACATATGGGGCAGTGTCCCCCAAGATGGAGTCAGAAGAGAAGCTGATCCGCACCCCTCACACCAAATCCGGAGAGCGAGAGCACCACAGGCAGGTGGAGAAATACAGAATATGTCCATAGTTTCAGAAAATAAAGCAAGGAGAGAAAGGCAGATGGGCATGCAGTGAAGCCTTCCCCTTTCCCAGCCGTTCCTCTGCACCTCACAGACAGCGACACTGCAGGCACTCCTTTTTAGCCTGTTTGTTGTGTGTCAATTGTAGGACACATGCACTGATCCTACACTGGAGGTCCAGCTGCCGAGGAGGTGATTCATGCCCTGGACCCTGTGGCCCTGGGGATGAGGCTGTGCTGGGTGGCAGAGGAGACCAGGGACTTGCTCTGGGGAAGTTCTCTGAACTGCAGGGGATGGCAGGGAGGTGCTCAAATTCTTCGTCATATGGCACTTTGTGTAGCAGCTCCCTGTCTCTTAATGACCATGTCTCTGGTGCCAGGAGCTCTCCCTGCCTGGAGCTCTCCCTTCTGGGAGCTGAGTCTCTCTCCCCTTTTCTCCGCCCTGGCAGTGCTCACAGAGCCCATCCCACCCACTGTGTGCCCAGCTCTGCCCTGCAGACACCTCCTGCATCAAAGCACTGCCCAGGGGCATCTCTGTGTGTGCAGTGAGCAAAAGAGCTGCTCAGAGAAGCGCTAACAAGAACTGGGCTGTTTGTGCCTTCTCCAGAAGAGAGAAATAAATTGTCATCACCCACTGCCCACCCAACAACCAAGAGGAGAAATGTCAAAGCACAGACTCCTGCCCTTGCAGGTAAATGCTGCCTTTACGTCCCTCTTCAGAACAACCCTCTGCAAATATCCTGAGAGTGATGTGGAGCTATGAGCAGCCCTGACCCACACAGCACCCTCTCAACAGCAGAAGCACCCTGCCATCGCACTGGTCTCTCCTTCCACCCCCAGCTTCTCCCCACAGCGCCGTGGGGAGCTCCCCGGGCAGGCTGAGTGCTGACCCTGGCAGGCGGCAGAGTCCCTGCCCCAGCACCCAGCCCCGGGGGTGCAGGGACCCTGCTCGGAAGGACAGCCCTGGGCACCCCTGGCTGCACACCCACCTTCACACCCTGCAGCCGTCCCTGGCAGAAGGCAGCCCTCATGCCCTGTCCCTCTGATGGTGCAGCAGGGAAGCCCTGCTCTGGGGCACCTCCTCCTCCTCTATACAGGAGTGACATTCCTGGGTACCATGCCAGCTTTACGAGAGCCCTCCATGAACTATAGCTGCATTGCCCTGCACCCAGAGACTTACCGTGTCAAGGGCTGTGAAGATTTCTCCTCCAGTGAGCTCGCCTCTGTCCTCCCACCCCAGACTGCCTTTAACCTCTCTCTGCCTTGATCCTCTCCCCTCGGTGCCTGCAGGCAGTGCCCTCAGCCCTGCTGCGCTCTGCAGAGGAGCTGCTCCTGGGCAGAGCTGTCTCTCGGCAGTGATGCCCGCTTGCCCTGAGCTCCCTCTGTCCCAGGAGCCCGGCACAGCCTCGCAGCAGAGGACCAGCTCCAGGTGTATTAATGACCCTCGGGTGGGTTTGGTGCCCAGTCCATGAACCTCAGACAGTGAGAGGAAGTTGAAGAAACCTCTCAAGAAGTCAGTGTCTGATGCAATCTCCACTGTTTCCTGCAGTGTTAATGGGTCCCACGGAGGGACGTTGCTGACAAAGCCTCCCCAGGCGCTGCTTAGAGCAGAAAACTCCAGGCAGTGATGACAGGTAGGCAAAGGCAATGTGAAGGAAGAGATTCTGAGTAACCCTGGATGTGTTACCTAAAGGCAAAGGGCCAAGCTCTGACCCCCAGCCCCTGGGAAGGAGATCCAGTCCCTCACACATTGCTCAGGGCTCTTCCTGGGGCGGTGTGATGTGGGGATGGGCAATGCCCAGGGCAGGACTATGGTACGATACCTCCCAGGCTCCCAGGTGGGGAAGGGGAGGCAATGAGCCCCGAGTGCTGTAAGGACAAGGTGCTTCCTCATGGGTGTCAGTGGCAGAGACAACAGCCACAGCCGAGGAGGGAAAGAGCTGATCTCTGTTGGGGGCTTTTCCGACTTCATCCCTCTCTCGTCTCCACCATTGGCTGTCCTACGGTCTCCCACACCTGCACCTCTTTCTCTGCAGGCTGTAGACATCCACCCTGCTACCCCACCTGGCTCTCACCTGAGCATCTTCCTTTACTGATATCTCTCCATCCTTCCTTGTTGTCCCTTGCAACACAAAGCCTTGGGTTGATCCAGTCTCCTTCTGGGTGACTTCTTACACCACAGCACTGCCCTTCGAGTGACATTTCTCTTTCCTTGTGTCCAGTCTGGACCTCTCCAGCTGCACTTTGTGCTATAAGTTCTTTCTCATGCCATTTCCCACTACGAACAAAAGCTCCATCATCTCTGAAACCACCTTTCCAGCAGTCTCAGGCTACTCCTATACTGCTCTGAGCCTCTCTGCCACTGGGTCAATGCTGCCCAGGTCCCTCAGCCGCCCCACACAGGTCATGTGCACCCGGTCCCGAAACCCATCTTGGCAGACCTGCACTCGACACTCAGTAGTTCCTCCTGACTTCTCCAAATTGGGGAGTCGCCCACTGGGACACACCCATGTGTGTGGAGCCACACCAGTGCTGAGTCAAGGGGGATGATCACTCAAGTTGTCTGGGTGGCCCACACTCCTCCTAACACAGCCCCACGTGCAGCTGCCCTTGTTCATATGTACCATACGCTACTGGTTGTAGGGTACCCCTCGTAGTGCCCAGGCCCTTCTCCTCAGCTGCTCATGTCCCAGCCTGTCCTGATGTATGGGGTTATTCTCCCCACGCCCCCCACCACTGCAGCTCAGATGCAGAAATGTTGAACCATACGACTGTCACAGAGTTCCTTCTCTTGGGCTTCCCCTCCCTCCACCATCAGGAGTCCCTCATGGCAATCGCTCTCCTGGCTTCACACC
Organism: Gavia stellata; assembly: GCF_030936135.1. Classification (NCBI taxonomy): domain Eukaryota; kingdom Metazoa; phylum Chordata; class Aves; order Gaviiformes; family Gaviidae; genus Gavia; species Gavia stellata. The sequence goes on from NW_026776913.1 coordinate 1,779,636, forward strand.
TGGTGATCTTAGGGACAAACCTGCTGATCATTCCCTCGTTCTTGCTGAAAGAGACCTCCACAGTCCCACAGACTTTTCCCTCTGTAACCTCTCCTGTTTGGAGGTTTTCATCACCATATCCATCATACCCAAAGCCGTAGGAAACTTGTGCATGGCCAGCAAAGCCATATCCTGCCCAGGCTGCTTAACTCAGTGCTACTTCTACTCCCTTCTGGGCTGCATCTTCATGTATGCCCAGCCTTCAAGTCACCACATTTTCTGAAACAAGGCAGTGGCCCTTCTCAACACAGTGCCAACTGCTTTGACGAGTCCCTTTATTTTCAGCCTCAGGAACCAGCTGATGAAAGATGCTCTCAAGGCAGGTTTCAAGAGAAGTGGGATAATCTTCAGAAACCACTTTTCCACTTGAGGAGAGGTGTTGTCAGTGGATTTTGAAAGGGGAGAGGGGTGGGGAGGGCAAACACATGGTTATGATGCATCTGCAGAAATGAGACCTCTTTCTTAGCAGTGTAAGATCTCCTTAATCGAATATCACACCAGACTCTCTTCTGCAACATGTCATCATAAGACGACCCTACATAGCAATGCCTTTCAAATGACCTACAAGCACTTTACAAACCCTGGTGAATACCACAGTGGCATTTTCTAAGCGTGCAAACCAAGACAGAAAGCAACAAGCAGAGGACTTCATCCCTCCATGGCAAACCCGGTTCTCAACAAGCTTCACCCTCCTCCAGTTCTCATGCAACTTCGCCTTGCTCCTAAATGTGTTTTCCCGATTATTTTGGTGGCAGATCTTTGCTGAACCTCTTAGTCTTTAGGAAATGACAGAAAATAGGTGGAACACAATGAAGAGAACCATAACAGCTTGCTTTCTCGACCAAGTGGCACTTACATATCCGTTAACCTCCTGGTCAGAACAAAAGCATGCCTGAAATTCAGTCCAGTTGAACTGTTGAGAATGACCTCTCTTCTAATTTGGTCCAGAATCTAGAACATTGGTCAGGAATGTAGTTTGGAGTAAGAGTGCACCTGTCTCCAGATCACTCATGTTTGGTGAAACAAATGTCCAGTCCTTGACACAATGCTCCCAGAGCCAATACTTCAGCTAATCCAACACTTTCAGTGGAATTAGCTTGTTCAGACATAGACTTTTATAACTTTAATGTCTAAAAAGATGAGTTCATTCTCTGGCCTCCTTTGATAGCGGGGAAGGATCAGCACTCTAGAGGGTGATATCATCTCCTCCTACAGTGGTCTTCAGGAGAACTGTACTTAGCATCGACTTGGCAGCTTAGTTTTCCCATAGGGAATGCCAAGTGCCCTGAGCCACATACTGGGCAACGCGTGCTCATTTGCACAAGGGAGGGACTCTTGCTCAGCGGGGCCATCCTTTGAAGACATGAGGGTTACAATTGTACCTTAAAGTCTCTCCAAAATTAAAAGGAAACCTCTCCTCTTCTCTAATCCCTGCCACAGTGTTGCCATTTTGTGCCAGGGGCTCTTTGCACAGCGGCAGCTATGAAGTGAGACCATGTGTCTTGGTACAGTCCTGTCCTGCCTGTCTTCTCATTCCAGCTCCTCTTTCCTTAGATACCCTCTCTGTGTCCTTGACACTGCTGAACCCAGATACAGGCAGCGTGGTGGTCAGTGCAGTCAGAGCTGTGGGGCATAAGCTAATGGGCACTCACACACCTCAGTGGACAGGCAGAGGTTGGGGCAGAGTGTATGGGGCCAGGGTGCCAAGACATGTCCCTTATGTTCTCAACTCTCTTAATCTCTCGCTGTCTCTTTCTCCATCTTGCTCGTATCTTAGGGATCCATCTCAATCCCTCAGCTCTCTCACAGTTGTCTCTCAGCCATCTACATGGGATGTGATTTAGAGCGAGCAGTGAATCTGAGGCACCCTCCCCATGGAAGCACCTTCAGGAACAACGCACCCCAGTGTAGGTGGGGTGAATCACTGAGTAAAAGGGCTCCTCCATTCCAGGAGCTCTCTGGGCTGTCTAGGTGACTGCCTCGGCCATCTCCAACTCACGGTAAAGATATGAAGTTTGAGACAGGGAATCATCAGGGACCGTGTTTTTTCTGACCCAAGCGTTATGAAAGCCCAAAGAGGAGGCGTGGGCAAAGTGCTCTCTCTTTCAGCCACAGACATTCCCTGGGCAGGCAATCCAACAGGTACCAGGAATTTGCTGGAAACCTGTGCTTGATCATGATCCTGCACGGCCTCAGCCCCCACTCATCCGCGGGACACCCCCCGTCACCATTTCCATGCTGAACAGGGAGTCCTGAGAACTCAGATGGGAATACTGACGTCCAGGTGCTGTGTCGCTGCAGGGAGGCAGCCCAAATGCATTCAGAAAGAGAAGATGAGGAGGAAAAGACGTTCAGCAAATGATCATCACCCCTGTTCCTTTCCCCTCCTCCTCAGGCAACATCACTTTTCCTCATTTGGCTTGGACAGCTCAGGTGCCTTTTCTCTGGAATTCAGTTTTCCCTGCGCTTCTCTCCCTAGTTCACATCTGCTTCTAAGTCTCCTGTCTAACAGACCCTTGGCACTGCCTTTGACTAGCAAGCTAGTAACTCCTGGCCACTCTCGGTCAGTGGAAAGAGATGGACTGTCCCAGGACAGAATTGTCTCATCAGAAAGCAAATGTTTCAGGGAGTTGAGACCACTAATCCTGTGTAGTGTCCATTCTTCCCCAGGGTGAAGATCAGTCCATGGCACGATGCGTTGCCCTGAAAGCTTTTTTGCATGATGGAGCTTTTCTGTCGGGCCCCTCTTCCTGTTGCTTGAAAGCAGGACTTGGCTAACGTCTATGCCGGGTAGTATGGGGAATAACTTCATGCGTCATAATCTAATGTGAGCAAATGGACATTCTCTCTCATTCCACAGAAATAGGCACCTCAGTGCGGCAACTCATCTCTCTCATGAGAGGAGGTTCTTCCAAGAAGAGCAGTTTGGCCCTCTCAAAGAACCTGTTCCTGCCCTTTCACGAGGAATGGAGCCCCTAAGCCAAGTGTGAATTCAGTCAGAGGAGGGAAAACCTCCATGTTGTCTCTGGCAGTGACTCCTTCCCGATTCCTTTGTACAACAAACACAGAAGCGCATGCCCTTCCTCAGGTTCCCTTCCTGCCAGGTGGGGAAAAGAAGGTCCTACAGCACTTCATGGAGAAAGAGGAATGGGACAAGCGGACATCACCAGTGGAGTTCCTCCTTGTGCTGGTTTTGGCTGGGATGGGGTTAACTTTCTTCATAGCAGCTAGTATGGGGCTGTGTTTTGGATTGTATGGGGCTGTGTTTTGGATTTGGGCTGGAAACAGTGTTGATAAAGCAGGGATGGTTTCGTTACTGCTGAACAGGGCTCACACAGAGCCAAGGCCTTTTCTGCTCCTCACCCCACCCCACCAGTGAGTGGGCTGGGGGTGCACGGGAAGTTGGGAGGGAACACAGCCGGGACAGCTGACCCCAACTGACCAAAGGGATATTCCATACCATATGACGTCATGCTCAGTATATAAAGCCGGGGGAGGAAGAAGGAAGGTGGGGACATTCGGAGTAATGGCGTTTGTCTTCCCGAGCAACCGCTACGTGTGATAGAGCCCTGCTTCCCTGCAGATAGCTGAACACCTGCCTGCCGACGGGAAGTGGTGAATTAATTCCTTCTTTCGCTTTGCTTCTCCGCACAGTGTTTGTTTGCTCTACTTATTAAACTGTTTTTATCTCAGCCCATGAGTTTTCTCACTTTTACTCTTCTGGTTCTCTCCCCCACCCCACCTGGGGGGAGTGAGTGAGTGGCTGTGTGGTGCTTAGTTGCCAGCTGGGCTTAAACCACGACAGTCCTTTTTGGCGCCCGAACAGGGACTCGAAGGGTTCGAGATAATAACAGATTCAACAGAACTTCTATCCTTTAAAAGTTATAGGTCAACATTAGTCTGTTTAATTTGCACCATGATCTTCTTTTTGCTTTTTGCGCTTTTTCAGTATGCTCTGCTCTGCAGTAATTAGTGACATTTTGCCTGGAAGATTTGTTTTTAAAATGTTGACCTTGAGCTGGGTAATCTGGTGTTTGGTCTCTGGGCTGAGGCCATTACTGTATTTTGGGTACCATCTCATGGAGATACTTCACAATTATACTCCTTCTGAGAGTTTTTTTGTGGAGGAAATACAGAACAGCACCCTTGCTTCCTTCTTCTGTGATGTTGTCTCCCTCATGACAATGACCTCTCAGTACCTTGAACATCCTTGGGCAGTTAAAATACTTCTATTGATATTCCTTAGACATATTGCTTCAGTTTTCTCTAAGGTCAACAAGCAATTTAGGAATATGACCCAGGTTCCACGAGAGTATGGTCATGGGTGGCACGGCATGTGGGAGAATATGGGCAGGTATCTAGAGAACTTCTCACCTCCAATGATCTGGACTTTCACCCCTGAACAATTACAGGATCCTGATGAAGTGGTAGAATGTTTGAAAAAAAAATGCCAGGGCTACTCCAGAGAGGCACAACTTACCGCACTGTGCTGGGCCCTCGCCAGCATCTACCAAACACTGCTTGATACTATGCAGCACCCTCAGGGAGAAGAGAGGGGAAATAAATCAGGCACTGTATCTGTCGCCCCTATAACTAAAAAGAAACAGTGGAAGCGGAAATCAGCTCGTTTAGTAAGGGATGAAGAAGCTTCTCCTAAGAGGGAAAAAGAATCAGAAGAGGCAGCCTCTTCTGCAGCAGAGCAGCCACAGGAACAGGACGAAGATACTGAGATAATCAATGAAACGGAAACCACCCGCTCCCTATCCCTAAGTGAGCTACGAGACATGCGAAAAGATTTCAGCCGTCAACCAGGTGAGCTAATTCTCAGCTGGTTACTTCGTTGCTGGGATATTGGGGCCAGTAGTCAGGAATTGGAGGGTAAAGAAGCCCGGCAGCTGGGATCGCTTGCTAAGGACAAGGCCATCGACAAAGGTATTGGAAAAAAGGCAGGAGTCCTCAGTCTTTGGCAGCGACTCCTATCAAGTGTGAAGGACAGGTATCCCTTCAAGGAAGAACTTGCAAACTCTCGAAGGAAATGGACCAACATCGAGGGGGGCATCCAGTATCTAAGGGAATTAGCTGTGTTGGAGGTAATCTATAATGACCACGCATGCAAAGACCCGGATGAAATCCAATGCACACGGTCCATGTGGCGCAAGTTTGTACGGAATGCAGCAACGTCTTACACCCACACCCTGGCGATAATGAACTGGACAGACATTGAGGCACCAACTATAGATGAACTGGCCAGGCAACTCCGAGAATACGAAGATAACCTTGCTCCCTCCATGTGTGCTTGTGTCTCGGCTGTGGACAGACACAGACTGACTCAAAACATGTTTGAGCAAGCTGAGAAGGGTAGGTTTTCCTCATCCACTCCAACCAGAGCCTCGGCTATTAAGAGTCAACTTTTCCCTGTTCAGGCGAAAGGGTACCGGTGGCGCACACCACGTGCAACCCTGTGGTTCTTCCTGCGTGACCAGGGGGAGGACATGAGGAAGTGGGATGGTCAACCTACCTGGAGACTAGAAGCTCGGGTGCAGGAACTGCAAGGAAAAACAACAGCTAAAAAGCATCCGTCCAGAAAAATAACTGCTCCAGTGTCTGTTGGACAAAGTAGAAGGGCTGACGGTACTTTTGATCCTGATGAAGGGACTTCTGTTATGCACGTACAAAAAACAAGTAATGAAGACTCAGACCAGGAGTAGAGGGGCCCTGCCTTCGGCCAGGCGGAGGAAAGGGACAACCGAGTTTACTGGACTGTGTGGATTCGATGGCCTGGCACATCAGCCCCACAGGAGTATAAAGCTCTAGTGGACACCGGTGCACAGTGTACTCTAATTCCATCAGATTACAAGGGGGCGGAATCCATCTGTATTTCTGGAGTGACAGGGGGATCCCAAGAACTGTCTGTGTTGGAGGCTGAAGTAAGCCTAACTGGGAATGAGTGGCAAAAGCACCCTATTGTGACTGGTCCAGAGGCTCCATGCATCCTTGGCATAGACTATCTCAGGAGAGGGTACTTCAGAGACCCAAAAGGGTATCGATGGGCTTTTGGTATAGCTGCTTTGAATACGGAGGAAATTAAACAGCTGTCTAGCTTGCCTGGTCTCTCAGAGGATCCTTCTGTGGTGGGGTTGCTGCAAGTTAAAGAACAGCAGGTGCCAATTGCTACCATGACAGTGCATCGGCGACAATATCGCACCAATCGAGACTCCCTGGTTCCCATCCACAACTTGATCCGTCAACTGGAAAGTCAAGGAGTGATCAGTAAGACTCATTCACCCTTTAATAGTCCCATATGGCCCGTGCAAAAATCTAACGGAGAGTGGCGGTTAACAGTGGACTATCGAGGCCTGAACGAAGTCACACCGCCGCTGAGTGCTGCCGTACCAGACATGCTAGAACTTCAGTATGAACTGGAGTCAAAGGCTGCCAAATGGTATGCAACAATAGATATCGCCAATGCGTTTTTCTCGATCCCTCTGGCAGCAGAGTGCAGGCCACAGTTTGCTTTCACATGGAGGGGTATCCAGTACACCTGGAATCGACTGCCCCAGGGGTGGAAACATAGTCCTACCATTTGTCATGGGTTGATACAGACTGCACTGGAACAAGGCGAAGCTCCCGAACACCTGCAGTATATTGATGACATCATTGTGTGGGGCAACACAGCGGAGGAAGCGTTTGAGAAGGGGAGAAGAATAATCCAGATTCTCCTGAAAGCTGGTTTTGCTATAAAACAAAGTAAGGTCAAAGGGCCTGCACAGGAAATTCAGTTTTTAGGAATAAAATGGCAGGATGGGCGTCGTCATATCCCAATGGATGTGATCAATAAAATAACAGCCATGTCTCCACCAACTAACAAAAAGGAAACACAAGCTTTCTTAGGTGTTGTGGGTTTCTGGAGAATGCATATTCCAAGTTATAGTCTGATCGTGAGCCCTCTCTATCGAGTGACCTGGAAGAAGAACGACTTTGAATGGGGCCCTGAACAGCAGCAAGCCTTTGAACAAATTAAACAGGAGATAGTTCGTGCAGTAGCGCTTGGGCCGGTCCGGACAGGACAAGATGTGAAAAATGTACTTTACACCTCAGCCGGGGATAACGGCCCCACCTGGAGCCTCTGGCAGAAAGCACCTGGGGAGACTCGAGGTCGGCCTCTAGGGTTTTGGAGCCGGGGATATAGGGGATCTGAAGCCCGTTACACTCCAACTGAAAAAGAAATATTAGCAGCGTATGAAGGAATTTGAGCTGCTTCGGAAGTAGTTGGTACTGAAGCACAGCTCCTTTTGGCCCCTCGATTGCCTGTGCTGGGCTGGATGTTCAAAGGGAAGATCCCCTCTACGCATCACGCAACTGATGCTACATGGAGTAAGTGGGTTGCACTGATAACGCAACGAGCTCGGATGGGAAACCCCGACCGCCCGGGAATCCTGGAAGTGATCATGGACTGGCCAGAGGGCCGAAACTTCGGAGTGTCACCAGAGGAGGTGACTCGTGCTGAAGAGGCCCCTCTGTATAATGAATTATCAGAGACTGAGAAGCAATATGCCCTGTTTACAGATGGATCCTGTCGTATTGTGGGAAAACATCGAAGGTGGAAAGCTGCTGTGTGGAGTCCTACGCGACAAGTTGCAGAAACTGCTGAAGGACAAGGTGAATCAAGTCAGTTTGCAGAGGTGAAAGCCATTCAGCTGGCTTTAGATATTGCTGAACGAGGGAAATGGCCAGTACTTTATCTCTATACGGACTCATGGATGGTGGCAAATGCCCTGTGGGGGTGGCTACAGCAATGGAAGCAGAGCAACTGGCAGCGCAGAGGTAAGCCCATCTGGGCTGCTGAATTATGGCAAGGTATTGCTGCTCGGGTAGAGAACCTGGTTGTCAAAGTACGTCATGTAGATGCTCACATACCCAAGAGTCGTGCCACTGAAGAACATTGAAACAATGAGCGGGTGGACCAAGCTGCTAGAATTGAAGTGGCTCAGGTGGATCTGGATTGGGAACATAAGGGTGAGCTATTTGTAGCTCGATGGGCCCATGACACATCAGGACATTTAGGAAGGGATGCAACATACAAATGGGCTCGTGGTCGAGGGGTGGACTTGACCATTGATGCCATTGCACAGGTTATCCATGAATGTGAAACATGTGCCATAATCAAACACACTAAGCAGCTAAAGCCTTTTTGGTATAGGGCGATGGCTGAAATATCAATACGGGGAAGCCTGGCAGGTTGATTATATCACACTACCACGAACCCCCCACGGGAAGCAGCATGTGCTTACAATGGTGGAAGCAACTACCAGATGGTTGGAAACATACCCTGTGACCCATGCCACTGCCCGGAACATCTTGGGCCTTGAAAAGCAAGTTTTATGGCGACACGGCACCCCTGAAAGAATTGAATCAGACAACGGGACTCATTTCCGAAACAACCTCATTAACACCTGGGCCAAGGAGCATGGCATTGACTGGGTGTATCACATCCCCTACCATGCACCAGCCTCTGGGAAAATGGAACGATACAACGCACTGTTAAAAACGACACTGAAAGCAATGGGTGCTGGGACATTTAAGCATTGGGATACACATTCAGCAGAAGCCACTTGGCTAGTTAACACTAGAGGCTCTGCCAGTCGACCTGGCCCTGCCCAATCAAAACCCCTGTGCACTGTGGAAGGAGATAAGATTCCCGTAGTACATATAAGGAACTTGCTGGGAAAAGCAGTCTGGGTTATTCCTTCCTCAGGAAAAGGTAAACCTATTCGCCGGGTTATTTTTGCTCAAGGACCTGGGTACACTTGGTGGGTAATGCAGAAGAATGGGGAAGTCCAGTGTGTACCTCAAGGTGATTTAATTCTGGGTGAAACTAATCCATAATTTGAGTTATATATTACAGAAATTACTATAGCAGGAACCACCTGAACCAATGAAGGACAAGCCTTACAAGAAGCAGTGCAAGTGCAGCAGTGACCCGACCTGAGCTAGCTGTGGTGCCCAATAACTCCATGCAATACAACACCTCTTCTCTCCTGAGTGACCACCATAACAGATGGAGCCCAAAGTTATGGACTACATGAACTCAATGGACATTTATGGACATTTTAGAAATATTTTACAGGGGTGGTCCATAGACTAAGGGAAGGATATCTGTGTACTATATCAAAGGATGGGAAGGGCGATGATAGGGAATGAGAACGTTTTGGATGGTGTGAGACCTGAGCATGATGTAAATGGTATGGAATAAGGGGTGGAGAATGTGCTGGTTTTGGCTGGGATGGGGTTAACTTTCTTCATAGCAGCTAGTATGGGGCTGTGTTTTGGATTGTATGGGGCTGTGTTTTGGATTTGGGCTGGAAACAATGTTGATAAAGCAGGGATGGTTTAGTTACTGCTGAACAGGGCTCACACAGCACCAAGGCCTTTTCTGCTCCTCACCCCACCCCACCGGTGAGTGGACTGGGGGTGCACGGGAAGTTGGGAGGGAACACAGCCGGGACAGCTGACCCCAACTGACCAAAGGGATATTCCATACCATATGACATCATGCTCAGTATGTCAAGCTGGGGGAGGAAGAAGGAAGGTGGGGACATTCGGAGTAATGGCGTTTGTCTTCCCGAGCAACCGCTACGCGTGATAGAGCCCTGCTTCCCTGCAGATAGCTGAACACATGCCTGCCGACAGGAAGTGGTGAATTAATTCCTTCTTTCGCTTTGCTTCTCCGCGCGGTGTTCTTTGCTCTACCTATTAAACTGTTTTTATCTCAGCCCACGAGTTTTCTCACTTTTACTCTTCTGGTTCTCTCCCCCACCCCACCTGGGGGGAGTGAGTGAGCGGCTGTGTGGTGATTAGTCCGGCTGGGCTTAAACCACGACAGGAGTTCAGTCCAGTTGGCAGCCGGTCACAAGTGGTGTCCCCCAGGGCTCAGGTTTGGTGTTGGTCTTGTTTAATATATTTATGGATGATCTGGATGAGGGGATCGAGTGCTCCCTCAGCAAGTTTGCAGATGACACCAAGTTGTGTGGGAGTGTTGATCTGCTTGAGGGTCGGAAGGCTCTGCAGAGGGATCTGGACAGGCTGGATTGATGGGCCAAGGCCAACTCTATGTGGTTCAACAAGGCCAAGTGCCGGGTCCTGCACTTGGGTCACAACAACGCCATGCAACACTACAGGCTTGGGGACGAGTGCCTGGAAAGATGACCCGCAGAAAAGGACCTGGGGGTGTTGATCGACAGCTGGCTGAAGATGAGCCAGCAGTGTGCCCAGGTGGCCAAGAAGGCCAACGGCATCCTGGCCTGTATCAGAAATAGTGTGGCCAGCAGGAGTAAGGAGGTGATTGTCCCCCTGTACTCGGTGCTGGTGAGTCTGCACCTCAACTGCTGTGTTCAGTTTTGGGCCCGTCACTACAAGAAGGACATTGAGGTGCTGAAGCGTGTCCAACAAAGACCAATGAAGCTGATGAAGGGTCCAGAGAACAAGTGTTATGAGGAATGGCTAAGGGAACTGGAGAACAGGAGGCTCAGGGAGACCTTATCGCTCTCTACAACTACCTGAAAGGAGGTTGTAGTGAGGTGGGTGTTGGTTTCTTTTCCCAGGTAACAAGTGATAGGACAAGAGGAAACAGCCTCAAGTTGTGCCAGGGGAGCTTTAGATTGGATATTAGGAAAAATTTCTTCACCAAAAGGGTTATCAAGCGTAGGAGCAGGCTGTGCAGGGAAGTGGTTAAGTCACCATCCCTGGGGTATTTCAAAGATGCGTAGATGTGGCGCTTAGGGACTTGGTTTAGTGGTGGACATGGTAGCGTCAGGTTAACGGTGGGACTCGGTGGTCTTAAAGGTCTTTTCCAACCTAAATGATTCTATGATTTTATGTTTCTACTTTTTGCCCATCCCTCTGGCCTGTCTATGTCCTTTGGGATGGCAGCTGTGGACTGCAGTATAGTTTCTGCTCTCCTCAATATAGTTGCATCTACAAATGCTATGAAAATGAACTCTCTCATCTCCTGCAGGTCATTAAAAACACATGAAACAGAGCAGGTAGCACGACAGACTCTTGCAGGACCCTTTTAGCTAGATGCCTCCAGGCAGAGTACCACACATTGACCTCATCCCTCTGAGCTCCACCATCCGACTGTTGTTTTAGCCATCTACTGACTCACCCACGCAGGCCATCATATCCTAACTTGGGCACAAGAATAATGTGGGAGATGATGCTGAAAACTTCACTGACTTCCAGGTTAAAAGACAACCACTGCTCTCCCCACGCCCAGCAATCCTGTCCTTTCATCACAGAAAGCAAAGAGGATGGCGAGACACACACTACCCTGAGTAAAACCAGACACCTTCTTTTTCAGCCACCCAGAAATGGGATCTGAGTGAGTGGACACACTCTGGGGCAGAGCCTTCTGTTTCACTGCTCATCTGTTGTGCATTTTTGAAAGGTGCGTGCCATGTTTGGGTGCTGCCAGTCATCAGGGAGTCCCCCTAGTTTCCATCACCCTCTAAAGATGATGGAGAGTGTCATCCCTGTGAGATTGGCTTGCCCTCTCAGCTCCCTGGGATGCCGCCCCGCTTGTCCCATAGACTGGTAAGGGTTGCGTTTGCTCAGGTGACCCCTGACTTGATCCCCATCCACCACTGGCTGATCTCCTTCAGGGTCCTGCCCTGAGTCACAGAGGCCTGCGAGACTTTGCTGGGGAAGACTGAGGCAAAGAGGATAAGAGAGAATCTCAGCTCTGTCTACACCTGCTCTTATGAAACTCAGCAGTGGCCACAGAGTACCTTGGTTTTCTTCTTCAACTGTTCCTGAAGTAGTAAACACTCATTATGGTGCCCTTTCTAGTTTCCTTTGAGTTGCAGTCTGGGTTATTGCAGAGCTTGGAGGATGCTGTCCTTGAAGACCAGCTGGACTGAGCTGTGCCATCAGGTCACAGCTCTGTCTCCCACAGTAACGGCTCCAGTTTGTCCTGTCCGTGGCCCTGGCTGAGGGCATTGCTGCACATCTGGGCTGAAGCACCACAGCTGTGGCATCAGGCAGGGTCATACTTGCCATAGGGGAACCTGTTATCAAGTGTCCAAGAGCCTGGGTGTGCAAAGGCTTTGCTTCAGAGGAGAGAGATGGCTTGGACAAAAGAATTCTGGATACCTTTCTATCCCTAGGACTACAAACCCAGAATGAAATGTCTGAATTCAGTCAACTGAAGACGTGTCCCCAGCTTGCAGAAATTAGATCCCTGCCTGTCACCTTCCTGGTGTCCTGTCTAATGATGAAACAAACAAAACGTGATTCTCATGCCTGACTCTTTTCCTGATAGGAGAAATGTCAGTGCTGGAAAGGAGTGTCTCTCCCCAGCTGCGGGAGGGAACCTCAGTGATTGCTCCAGCCTGTTTCACAGCAGGTTCCCCTGGAGCCCCAGGGACCCCTGGGGGGAGCCCCGAGGGGCAGAGAAAGTGCCGCCTTGGGCTGCTCCTCTGCTGCTGAGCTGGGCCGGGCTCCTGGGATGGAGGGAGCTCATGGCAAGCGGGCAGCGCTGAGGAGAGACAGCTCTGCCCAGGAGCAGCTCCTCTGCAGAGCGCAGCAGGGCTGAGGGCACTGCCTGCAGGCACCGAGGGGAGAGGAGTGAGGCAGAGAGAGGTTAAAGGCAGTCTGGGGTGGGAGGACAGAGGCGAGCTCACTGGAGGAGAAATCTTCACAGCCCTTGACACGGTAAGTCTCTGGGTGCAGGGCAATGCAGCTGCAGTTCATGGAGGGCTCTCGTAAAGCTGGCATGGTACCCAGGAATGTCACTCCTGTATAGAGGAGCAGGAGGTGCCCCAGAGCAGGGCTTCCCTGCTGCACCATCAGAGGGACAGGGCATGAGGGCTGCCTTCTGCCAGGGACGGCTGCAGGGTGTGAAGGTGGGTGTGCAGCCAGGGGTGCCCAGGGCTGTCCTTCCGAGCAGGGTCCCTGCACCCCCGGGGCTGGGTGCTGGGGCAGGGACTCTGCCGCCTGCCAGGGTCAGCACTCAGCCTGCCCGGGGAGCTCCCCACGGCGCTGTGGGGAGAAGCTGGGGGTGGAAGGAGAGACCAGTGCAATGGCAGGGTGCTTCTGCTGTTGAGAGGGTGCTGTGTGGGTCAGGGCTGCTCACAGCTCCACATCACTGCAGGATCCTCCCAGGAGACTTTTCAGGAAGCACAGCAAGGCAGGGGCTGCCTGAAAGGGAAGGATCCTGGTCTTTCACTCTTCTCCTCTGGGTTGTCTGGGTGGGCAATGGCACATAGAAATTAATCTCTCATTTCCGGAGGAGGCACTGAAATTCCAAGTCTGTTCCTCTTAGAGGTGAATAAAGCGGGGAGTATTGGAAATCACCATGCCGTGGTTACAGACAGCATCAGTGTCACTTTTCCAGCCTCGCCAGGGCTGGTCTGATGTTCCCCTCAGAGCCTGCACACCCAGAGATGCCCCTGGGCAGTGTCCTGCTGCAGGGAGGGCTCTGCAGGGCAGAGCTGAGCAGGCAGCGGGTGCGATGGGCTCTGTGAGCACTGCCAGGGAGGAGACACAGGGGACAGAGAACCAGCTCCTGGTGGGGACAGCTGCAGGCAGCAGAGACAGGGACGGGGTTGGGAGGACACTGCAAACAAGCACAGGGGGAGGGTGCGCTCAGGCAGCTCTCTTTCTCTGTTTCCCTGCAGATGTCTGCTGGGCACTGTCTGCGGGGCAATGAGCTGACTCTCTCTGTAGAACCTCCCATCGGAGGGACCCCCGAGTCTCTGCTTTGCCTGTCCTGCAGGGCTTGCAAGCTGCCCCCCAGAAAGGCGCAGCTCTGCTGTGGGATCCTCGGGAGTGCGGAGCCTTTCCTTGGAGGTCGGCACTCTCCTCGCAGAGTCAGTAGCTTCTCTCTGGGAGGGGTCGTGTCCTGCCCTCTCCATCACACCTCCACCTCTGGGCTGGGCTGGAGAAGAGTTTGCAGAGCTGTTCTTTGAAACAGGACTCCTCTGGTCTCATCAGAGTCCAGGTTTAGGGTTTTTTTAAAAGATTAATTTGTGTGTGAAGTCGTCTTCAAGGTGGCAAAATGAAAACACAGGGCAGATAGGAAAAGGACTGATGGACACTGCAGCCCTGTGAAAAAACACAGACAAAGTTATAAGAAAGTCATGCTGAGCCTCTCTTTCACAGCCCACGTCCTTCCCAGCCATGAGTGCAGATATTGAAATTTTCTATGAAAGATGGATTACATCTGACATCCCCTGTGAACATCGGAGATGTCACAAGTCAGCTCCCATGTACCCACTGCAGCAGAGCAAAGCTGACTCCTCAGCAGCAGAAGGGCAGAGCTCCTGCTCCTCACAGCACAGTCAGCCAGCACAAACTAGAGAAAGGAAATGCATTCCAACTGGGGGGAGTTGCTATGAAAAATGGAGTGGGTTTTCTCAGAGAAATCTGTCCTAATTTTCTCCTGTCTTTTCCTTGTTTGGACAGAGCCCCAGACCAAGAAACAGCAAATGTCCAACAGCAGCTCCATCACCCAGTTCCTCCTCCTGGCCTTCACAGACACACGGGAGCTGCAGGTCTTGCACTTCTGCCTCTTCCTGGGCATCTACCTGGCTGCACTCCTGGGCAATGGCCTCATCATCACCGCCATAGCCTGCGACCACCACCTCCACAGCCCCATGTACTTCTTCCTCCTCAACCTCTCCCTCCTCGACCTGGGCTCCATCTCCACCACTGTCCCCAAAGCCATGGCCAGTTCCCTCTGGGACACCAGGGCCATCTCCTTTGCAGGATGTGCTGCTCAGCTCTTTCTTTTTGTCTTTTTCATTTCAGCAGAGTTTTATCTTCTCACCGTCATGTCCTACGACCGCTACATTGCCATCTGCAAACCCCTGCACTACGGGACCCTCCTGGGCAGCAGAGCTTGTGTCCACATGGCAGCAGCTGCCTGGGGCAGTGGGTTGCTCAATGCTGTGCTGCACACGGCCAATACATTTTCACTACCACTCTGCCAAGGCAATGCCTTGGACCAGTTCTTCTGTGAAATTCCACAGATCACCAAGCTCTCCTGCTCAGACTCGTACCTCAGGGAAGTTGGATTTCTTGTGGTTAGTTTCTGTTTAGTCTTCGGGTGTTTTGTTTTCATTGTGCTGTCCTATGTGCAGATCTTGAGGTCTGTGCTGAGGATCCCCTCTGAGCAGGGACGGCACAAAGCCTTTTCCACGTGCCTCCCTCACCTGGCCGTGGTCTCCCTGTTTATCAGCACTGGAGTGTTTGCCCACCTGAAGCCCCCCTCCATCTCTTCCCCATCCCTGGACCTGGTGGTGGCAGTTCTGTACTCGGTGGTGCCTCCAGCAGTGAACCCCCTCATCTACAGCATGAGGAACCAGGAGCTCAAGGATGCCATGAAGAAATGGTTTTCACGGACACTTTTCAACAGCTGAGACCTGCCATCTCTCTTCACACATGATTCCCAGTGCATCCTGTAACGTGTTAGAGCTTTGTTTATTCACTCTGTTGCTGGTTTTGTTGTTGTTATTTCTCCCTATCATTTTCCTGCATGACTCTTTGGATTTGTCCCGCTACACCTGAGGCAGGAATGTGCTCTCTCTCATCTGGACACCTCAGAGAAATTTGTGTAACACTGGCTCATATCTGACTCTCTCACACTAGCTCTGTAATAAAATGGGATCTCCCCTGCACGCTGCCTGCACGGTTGGCTCTTCTTCCAAAGCTGGTGTTAAGAAGAACAAAAGCCCAAAAGGGCTCATTGATCCACGGATTTGGGAGCAAAAACCTCCTTGTCACATCATGCCCTTTTAGAGACCAAGGGATGGATTTTGAACTGATCTCTGTGTGTGTCTAGTGACAGTGGGGATGGTGAGTGTCACTGAGGGACATACCCAGGGCAAAGCCATCAGGGTGAGCATCTCCTGCCTCGAGCAGGAGGGACGGACAAGACAATGGTCAAGTCTCTTCCAACCTGAGTTATTCTGTCATGCAGTGAGTCTTTTCCATGAAGATAGGATAGGCAGAGGAAGGAGAAAAGAGAGAGAGGCAGAAGTAGAGAGATGAAATGTGCCAATATAAAGACAGTAGTTCTTCTGAGCAATGCTTCTCCAATTGAACAAAAGATAAGAGAATTTATTTTGCTAAGGGGCTGCATAAAACAATTAACAGAGAGCAAGGGCGTGTAATCAGCTTGCCAGTACATGCTGTTGCTGCTGTTAATAAAAAACTATGAAAAAAAATCATGAAATTTCATGAAAAGCCAGCCATGCTGGAAAGGAAGACTTTTCCAGCTATTACATTGAGGTCTTTTCTGCAGAGCTGTCAAGTTTCTCCTAAAAATCTACATGCAGGGCTGGATTCAGTTACCCACAAAGAGATGGTCGCTGCCCTTTGGAGCTGAAGCACCCACGTGGGAAATGCGTCCCAGGACGTCTGGGAGCCCTTCTGGAGCCTGAGCTGGCAGGCAGGCAGAGTACCTCGGGGTGGTGGAAGGCATCACCTGCCTTCAACACTGCTGGGCAGACTGCGACGAGGCCTCTCCAGCACAGCAGCACGTTGTGTCCCCTTGGGTGCTGGCTGTGAGGTCAGGTCTGAGCAGCCAGCAGTGGGGAGACAGATACTCTGAGGTCTCAAAAGCCATTGCAATGCTGCCCCCAACAAGATGACAGATTTGGGGAGGTCAGGGGGAGCTGGGACAAGATTTGGAGGAGGGCAGAGAGGTTTGGCCAACAAAGATGAAAGGTTTTGAAGAGGAAAGATGCGTTTGGGTAATCCTGATGCCACTGTGATACTGACTGAGAAAACAT
The DNA here is from genome assembly GCF_030936135.1 of Gavia stellata. NCBI lineage: Eukaryota > Metazoa > Chordata > Aves > Gaviiformes > Gaviidae > Gavia > Gavia stellata. Next base: position 1,796,468 of record NW_026776913.1, read on the forward strand.
TCACGTGAGGCCTTTACCCTCTTTCTAAGCAGTAACCTCAAGCCCTAACCCTACCCTGATATGGCACCCTTCACCCTGACAGGAACCCACTGCTCTAATCCCTAACCTCAAACCTTACCTCTAAACCAAAGCCCCAAACCGGAAACACCTCCTCCTACCCTGTTTCTCACTCCAATTCCCAGCCTTTATCCCTGCCATTAAATGCTAGCCTTGACCCTCACCCTCCCCACAGCCCCACACAAACCCTAATCCACAAAGCGAGCCCCTCCCCTGGCACTAACTGGACACCCTCAGCAGAACACCAAACCCTCCCCAAAGCCCAACAGGGCCAAGGTCTTTGTCCTCTTGGCTATGGCAGGTGCCTCTGCTACCGACGCCTACCAGGAGAAACCCGGAGGCTCTGGACTTTGGTTCTTCCTCGCCCCTTCTGGGGAGGTTGGGAAGTGTTGCGCTGTTTTTCTGCACTTGGCATTGCTCATCCTCACATCCCCCTGTCCCCAGGAAGAGCCCTGAGCCACACGTGAGGGACCAGCTCTGCCTGCCCAGGGCCTGGGGCTCAGGGTTTGGCCTTTCTGCTTCATCTAACAATCCAAGGGCTTTCTCAGCATTACAGCCACCTGCACAGTGCCTTTGCCTCCCTGCAATCACAGCCTCCAGTTATCGGCTCTAACGAGTCCCTGGGGAGGCTCTGTCACTAATGGCCCTCATTTTATATATATATATATATTAATGCTTCAAGGTTCTTTAGCTTTTGCTTCTGCCTTTGACTTCTTGAGAGGTTTGATCCCTCTCATCATCAGAGATTCATGGACTACAGGCCCAAATACACCGTGGGGCTCATTAAAGTACAGAAAGCCCTAACGAGCTATTTCCCTGTGTGTCACTTTCTTCAAGTCTTCAAGACTTGTAGAGCTAATTGGAATCATTTCATAGTCTAGTTAAGGAAGATTTCAAAGTGCCCCTAATAAAAAAATATATATTTTTAAATGTTACATTTTATTCCTTTCATTTTAAAGAAGAGGTGACAGCAGCATTCTCCAGTGGATATTGACCCAGAGTGTCGGGGAGGAAAAGCAGTCCCTTGAGGCCTGACACTGCACGGACACCCTTGCTCCTCACCTCCCCAGCCCCACCATTTCTGTCCTTGGCCACCTGGGACTTGCCTCACTTTGCCTTCCGTCAGACTTCTCGGGACTCAGGGAGCTGAATGTTACAGCGCCATTGCACCACCTCCCACCTGCTTTCCTTAGAGAACTGCCTGCACACCGGCACAGAGGGAATGTTCCTCTTTGCAAGCAAAGAGAAGGAAAGCAAGGAAAAGTTTCATAAACATTAAAACGCACTCCTCAGCCACACGTAAAGTACAAGCTAGGTCTCATGAGGCTGACTTTCTACAAGGGATAATCTCATGAGAAATGCTTTAGATAGGGAGATACAAAAAAGTAAATATCAACGTAATTAAAGAGTTGGCTCTTAAAGAGAGACAATAAGACTACTGAAGGACAGGCCGGCTTTTAGTCCCTGAAGCTCAAAGCAGCAGCGTAGGTGAGAGGTACCAGAATGAACAAAGAGAAAGGGAAGGAGAAAACTGGAGAATAACGGAAAGGGCCTTTGCCCAGGCAGTCTGCATCTGAAACGACGATTTTAGAAATGGTCTTTGTATCAGGGCAGGGGAAAGTCAATGAAAGATCAGAGAAATGAAATACAGCGTAGGACAGGCAGAAGAGTGGTACTGTTGTTACAGGGGAAGGTCAGCATTTCCTTGGAATATGCCTTTTGAAAGGTCATGGGATTGGTAGAGGTCTCTTGTGAGTGAGGACAAAGCAATGGTGCACCCCTCTTGGAAGGAGGCCAAAAGTGCACCCCAGGGAACCCCAGGCTGTACAAGCTCACTTCACAGAACCACAGAATCACAGAATCACTAAGGTTGGAAAAGACCTGTAAGATCATCAAGTCCAACCATCAACCTACAAACACCACCATGCCCATTAAACCATGTCTCACAATGCCTCGTCCACACGTTCCTTGAAAACATCCAAGGATGGTGACTCCAGCACTTCCCTGGGCAGCTTATTCCATTGTCTTACCACTCTCTCAGTAAAGAAATTTTTTCTAATATGGAGTCTAAACCTCCCCTGGTGCAACTTGAGGCCATTTCCTCTTGTCCTGTCACTAGTCACGTGGGAGAAGAGGCCAACACCCACCTCTCTGAAACCCCCTTTCAGGTAATTGTGGAGAGCCATGAGGTCTCCCCTCAGCCTCCTCTTCTGCAGACTGAACAACCCCAGTTCCCTCAGCCGCTCCTCATAAGACTTATGCTCCAGACACCTCACGAGCTTTCTCGCCCTTCTCTGGACACACTCCAGCACCTCAATGTCCTTCTTGTATTGAGGGGCCCAAAACTGAACACAGTATTCAAGGTACGGCCTCACCAGCGCCGAGTACAGGTGTACTCGTTTGGTGAGGAGTGTGCCATCAGTTAGAGGCCTCTTGGGTGACATTTCTGGGACCTTGAAAGAGAAGAATTTGTCCAAAAGCAGTCAGCATGGACTCACCAAGGGTGAATCATGCCTCACCGACTTGATTGCCTTCATGATGATGTAGCTGCATTTGTGCATGAGGGGAGAACAGTAGATGTTGTTTACCTCACCTTAAGCAAGACTTGTGGCATGGTCTCCCTCAATATTCTTCTACCCAAGTTAGGTTCTTACAGTCTGGATGGGTTGACAAACAGATGGGTGAAGCACCAGTTGGATGATCAGGCTGAGAGAGCAGTGGTGACGGGGTCATAGTCTACCTGGAGGCTAATGGGACATACTGGGGCATTGTGGGGCAGCACAGGGGACTCTGCTGAACCTGGGCAGTTTAATACGTGTAGCTATGACTTGGAGGAGGCAACTCTCACCTTGTTTGTCGATGACCCTAAATTGGGAGGACCATTGCTGTGCCCTAGGGATGCCATAGAGGGGAAACTGGAGAGGTGGGAGGACCGTCCTGTCAGAACCTTCATGGGATAGAAGGTGGCCAAATGGCAGGTCCTGTGCCTGGGACAGACTAACGCCCTGCAGTGGTAGGGGCTGAGGACTGCCTGGCTGGGGATCAGCTCTGCGTAAATGGCCCTGGTGGTGCTGGAGGACAGAAAGCAAATTAGAACATCTGTACACTACCATGTAAATTTCTGGGCCTCATGTGGGGCAGGGGAGGAGGGAGTGAGCGGCTGTGTGGCTGCTGGGCTATTGGCCAGAAATAACCCATTACAGCAAGGAACATGTTGATAGCTGGGAGCGAGTTCAGAGGAAGACCGCCAAGATGCTCAGGGGCTTGAGGACTTACATTGGAGGAGGAACTGAGGGACAAGTCCTTGTTCAGCCTGGAGAAGGGAAGGCCTCAGGAATATCAGCCTGCCAGTCACTGTGGGGATGTTTTCAGGGAGATGGAACCAGTCTTGTCATCGTGACCTTTGGCAGGAGGATAATCAACAATAGTCAAGTGTTGAAATAAGAACTAGTCAGGCTGGAGATAAGGAAAAACAT